>NW_027507903.1:690510533-691110533 GCF_037356315.1 Lithobates pipiens | reverse complement strand
GCGTGTCCCTCGGACACAGCCAGTTACAGATCATGCTAAATGGCCAATCACAGCGGCCATTTAGCACTCGATCGGCCTATCCAATGAGAGGTGATCTTATATGTAAACATGTGAGATCATCTATCATCGCCGGCTCCCCTCCTCACACAGAGACAGCGTGTGAGGAGGGAGAGATGAACCACTGCAGCGGCCAGTGAAACGTGAGTGAGCACACAGTGCCACACACACAACACACATGCCCATCTGTCCCCAGTGCCACCTGTCAGTGCCATCTGTCCCCAGTGCCACCTGTCAGTGCCACCAGTCCCCAGTGCCAGCTGTCACTGCCATCTTTCCCCCAGTACCACCTATCAGTGCCACCAGCACCTGTCAGTGCCATCTGTCCCCAGTACCAGCTATCAGTGCCATCTGTCCCCAGTGCCACCTATCAGTGCCATCTGTCCGCAGAGCCACCTATCAGTGCCATCTGTCCCCAGTGCCACCTATCAGTGTCACCAGTCCCTTGTGCCACTCATCAGTGCCATCTGTCCCCAGTGCCACCTGTCACTGCCATCTGTCCCCCAGTACCACCTATCAGTGCCACCAGTACCCAGTGCCACATGTCAGTGCCATCTGCCCCCAGTGCCACCTATCAGTGTCACCAGTCCCCAGTGCCACCCATCAGTGCCATCTGTCCCCAGTGCCACCTATCAGTGTCATCTGTCCCCAGTACCACTAGTCCTCAGTGCCACCTATCAGTGTCATCAGTCCCCAATAACACCACACCCCAGTGCCACCTATCAGTGCCATCTGTCCCCAATGCCACCTATCAGTGCTTTCTGTCCCCAGTGCCACCTATCAGTGTCACCAGTCCCCAGTGCCACCTATCAGTGCCATCTATCCCCAGTGCCACCTATCAGTGCCACCAGTCCCCAGTGTCACCTATCAGTGTCATCTGTCCCCAGTACCACCAATCCTCAGTGCCACCTATCAGTGTCATCAATCCCCAATAACACCGGATCCCAGTGCCACCTATCAGTGCCACTTGTTGCCAGTGTTACCTGTCAGTGTCATGTGTTATCAGGCCACATACCAGTGCCATCTGTCATCAGTGACACCTATCAGTGCCATCTGTCCCCAATGCCACCTATCAGTGCCTTCTGTCCTCAGTGCCTCCTATCAGTGTCACCAGTCCCCAGTGCCACCTATCAGTTCCATCTGTCCCCAATGCTACCTATCAGTGCCATCTATCCCCAGTGCCACCAGTCCCCAGTGTCTATCAGTGTCATCTGTCCCCAATGCTACCTATCAGTGTCATCTATCCCCAGTACCACCAGTCCTCAGTGCCACCTATCAGTGTCATCAATCCCCAATAACACCGGACCCCAGTGCCACCTATCAGTGCCACCTGTCGCCAGTGTTACCTGTCAGTGTCAGGTGTCATCAGTGCCAAGTATCAGTGCCATCTGTCCTCAGTGCCATATCAGTGCCATGTCAGTGTCACGTGTGATTATCCTGGTGCTCCAGGGCCTTCAAATGTGTAATAAATAGTTAACAAGTTAGATGTGTAATTTATGCTCCTAGAACACATGATGGCGCTCCCTGCATGTTGAGCCTCTCTATGTGGCCAGGCTGTGAAAAGTCCCACACATGTGGTATTGTAATACTCAGGAGGAGTAGCAGAATGTATTTTGGGGGGTGTGATTTGTGGTATACACATGCCACGTGAGAGAAATAACCTATTACAATAGGTGAAAAAAATCAAAAAATGAAAAATCTTAATTTTGCAAAGAATTGTGGGAAAAAATGACAACATCAAAATGCCTCACTATGCCTCTTACTAAATACCTTGGAATGTCTACTTTCCAAAAAGGGGTAATTTAGGGGGTATTTGTACTTTCCTGACTTGTTCGGGTCACAAGAAGCGAGATCGGCCACCAGTACATCAGATGTGATCAATTTTGTGCGATTCGCACCACAGCTTGTAGACTCTCTAACTTTCACAAAGACCAAATAATATCCACTAATTTGGGTTATTTTTTTACCAAAGATATGTAGCAGTATAAATTGTGGCCAAAATTTATGAAGAAAAATTAATAATTTGCAAAATTTTGTCACAGAAACAAAGAAATATGCGTTTTTTTTTTCAAAATTTTCGGTCTTTTTTCATTTATAGCGCAAAAAATAAAAACCCCAGAGGTGATCAAATACCACCAAAAGAAAGCTCTATTTGTGGGAAAAAAGGACAAAAAATTCATTTGGGTACAGTGTTACATGACTGAGTAATTGTCATTCAAAGTGTGAGAGCACCGAAAGCTGAAAATTGGTCTGGGCACAAGGGGGTGGGGGGGTGGGGGGGGGGGGGCGGGGGTGCCCAGTGATCAAGTGGTTAAAAACAACAGTGTCAAAATAAAAAATAAAATAAGAAAAAAAAGTTTTTATTTTTTTTAAAAAGCGCCCCGTCTTGCCGAGCGCACACACGTGCAGAAGCGAACGCATATTCGTAAGCGGCGGCGCACATATGAAAGCGGCGGTCAAACCACACACACACACATGTGAGGTATCGCCGCGATCCTTAGAGCGAGAGCGATAATTCTATCCCTAGTCCTCCTCTGCGACTCTACACTGGTAACCAGTATGATTTTTTTTTTTTTTTTTTAAACGTCGCCTATGGAGATTTTTTAAGGGTAAAAGTTTGTCGCCGTTCCACGAGCGGAGCGCAATTTTTTTTTTTTTTGAAGCGCGACATGTTGGGTATCAATTTACTCGGCGGAATATTATCTTCCACAATATATAAAAAAAAAAAATAATAATAATAGGCTAACTTTACTGTTGTCTTATTTTTTTATTATTGTTTATTTATTATTATTATTGTTTACTTTAATAAAATAAAATTGTATTTTTATAAAGTGCGCTTGTATAAGCGCTGTGCAAATATGGCGTGACAGAAAGTATTGAGCAACTCCTAATTAAGCAAGTCTCCGCCTCCGCCTGAGTCTATAATTTTTACTGGACCTGAAAATACCGTCTGGCACATGCGCGGGTAAAGCCGCGTGAAAGGGCCGTTACCGACGTCGCCGCACCAGACGTGACGTAGGGTTGAAGGATCTTCAGAAGTTGATATATTGTTTTTTTTTTTTTTAGAACACCAGAATCCATCTGCCCTTAGTTCAGGCATGAAGCGCAGGAGGGTGTGGCTTAACTGAAACACCCCCCTCCCCCCCCCACCGTGAAGACTCCTGGGATGTATGACATCATAGTTAATGAAGAAATGTAAAAAAAAATAATAATAATAATAAAATAAAAAGTGTCAAATAAATAAATAAATAAATGAATCTCCCGTAGTTTCCTCTGTATTTAGTGATGAGAGCAGGGTGAGGAATAAAGATCATTTATTGATTGAGAGACGGAAGGATCCACTTCAATTATACACTAGATATAAAAAAAATACAAATAAAATACAAAAAAATTAAAATAAATAAACATTACATATAAAAAAATACAAATAAAAAAAAAAAAAAAAGAATAAACATTACATATAAAAAAATACAAATAAAATACAAAATAAATAAATATTAGATTAAAAAAAAAATAAAAAAAATAAACATTAGATATAAAAAATACAAATAAAATACACAAAATAAAAATAAATAAACATTAGATATACAAAAAAAATATATAAATAAAATACAAAAAAATAAACATCAGCTATAAAAAAAAATACAAATAAAATACAAAATAAATAAATATTAGATTAAAAAAATAAAAAATAAAAATAAACATTAGATATAAAAAAATACAAATAAAATACAAAAAATAAAAATAAATAAACATTAGATATACAAAAAAATATATAAATAAAATACAAAAAATAAAAATAAACATCAGCTATAAAAAAAATACAAATAAAATACAAAATAAATAAACATTAGATTAAAAAAAATAAAAATAAAATAAAAATTAATAAATAAACATTAGATATAAAAAAATACAAATAAAATACAAAAAATGAAAATACATATAGATGATACACAAAAATAGAAAATAAACCGAATTAAAAAAAAAATGTACAAAAGTACAAAAAATAATCAATATAGATAAAATATAAATAAAACCCTATGGTCCAAAATAAATACTCACCACATGTCCCCTCGACAATATATGGAGGACTCTCCCCCCCCCCCACCGGGGGGAAGTCCTCCAGAAAACTGTAATGTGATTGGTTGGTTGGTTGCTGGTCTTGTCACTTCGTGTCTCCCCTCACACATTACATATAGAAGGTGGCCTGTCAGGCCGCTCTGTAGAATTGTCTCTGGACAAGGGCAATAAAGTTGTTCAGTACAAACTCCTCCAATCAGCGTCCGGCGTTCCGCGCATGCGCCCTCCCCCTCGCCAGTCCCAAGATGGCGGCCCCCTGCCGCTTGCTCGGAGTCTCCTCCGCCTGGTTCTCCGCCCGCCGGCGCCTGTCCTCCCCGCCGAGCTCCGCCGCCGTCCGCAGCACCTTCCTCCGGTACCTGGAGGAGAGACACGGACACCGGCACGTCCCGTCCTCCGCCGTCCGCCCCCGGGGGGACCCCACACTCCTATTCGTCAACGCCGGCATGAACCAGGTGACGTCACATGACAGGGGGCGGGGCTGGGAGGGTTGTCATGGTGATGGAAGCTGCTGGGCGGGGTCTGTGAAAGATTGACAGCTGAGAGACCAATGAGGGGGAGGATATACAGAGGGGCGGGGTTATGTAATCTATTTATTATAATGAGGATTATTCTATATCATATTTATGTGTCACCGGGGGTGACCCCGAACCAGGAAGTGTACACCGGGGGTGACCCCAAACCAGGAAGTGTAGACGGGGGTGACCCCCAAACCAGGAAGTGTAGACGGGGTGACCCCCAAACCAGGAAGTGTAGACGGAACTGTCCCCGAACCAGGAAGTGTAGACGGGGGTGACCGCAAACCAGGAAGTGTAGACGGGGGTGACCCCGAACCAGGAAGTGTAGACGGGGTGACCCCCAAACCAGGAAGTGTAGACGGGGTGACCCCCAAACCAGGAAGTGTAGACGGGGTGACCCCCAAACCAGGAAGTGTAGACGGAGGTGTCCCTGAACCATTAAGTGTAGACGGGGGTGACCCCCAAACCAGGAAGTGTAGACGGGGGTGACCCCCAAACCAGGAAGTGTAGACGGAACTGTCCCCGAACCAGGAAGTGTAGACGGGGGTGACCCCGAACCAGGAGGTGTAGACGGGGTGACCCCCAAACCAGGAAGTGTAGACGGAGGTGATCCCGAATCGGGAAGATAAAAATGATACAAATAAATCCCGAATGTAGCCGGAGTGTCGGAGAAACTCAGGAGAATATTTAACCAACATCTCATCCCTGTGTCCTTCAAACCCAACAAAACACTGAGCCAGAAGCCATCCAGAAGACCTGACACAAGTGTGGAAGACATGGGATGTCTTTGGCCCCCCACCTCTATTCATGGATGGTGGTTCCAATGTGACAGAGATGGCCACTTTCACCTCTAATGGAAACCAGTTGTCCTCTCTATCCAAAATGTGTCCTCAACATCTACAAGATCAGGAAATCCTCCTCTGGACCACTGAACAAAGAAAAGAAGCAGAACACAAGGAGTAACGGAGTCATCCTGAATAGCTGGAGTGTTGGAAAAACTCAGAAGGATTTTCAACAAACATCCCATCCCTGTGTCTATCAAGCCCGGCGATACTGAAACATCCTAAAGACCCAACACAAGGGACGTAACAAGGTATGTGCAGTGCAGTGAGGAACACAAAGATCTCCACATTGACTATCCAACCTCACAACACACCAATAGCCTGACATAGGAGACTGAATTCTACAGGTCAGCAGTCTTCATACATCGCAAGGAAAAAGGACATAAAGTACTTCTGAGGACAGAGAGGACCACTGGTACAAGAGGTATGGAAGAGGCCATCTACATCACACTGGAGAAAAACCATCCATGCAGGGCTGGTGCAAGGATTTTTGACACCCTAGGCAAAACCTAATTCTGCTGCCCCTCTTGGCTCCACCCCTAATTCCACCCCCTATGCCCTGCCCATGTATACCCCACCTTTTTAATGAAGCGTCCATCAAATGCAGCCTACCAGCTCCCATCAAGTGCAGCCTACCAGCTCCCATCAAATGCAGCATACCAGCTCCCATCAAATGCAGCCTCACCAGCGCCCATCAAATGCAGCCTACCAGCTCCCATCAAATGCAGCCTCACCAGCTCCCATCAAATGCAGCATACCAGCTCCCATCAAATGCAGCCTCACCAGCTCCCATCAAATGCAGCATACCAGCTCCCATCAAATGCAGCCTCACCAGCGCCCATCAAATGCAGCCTACCAGCTCCCATCAAATGCAGCCTACCAGCGCCCATCAAATGCAGCCTACCAGCGCCCATCAAATGCAGCCTACCAGCTCCCATCAAATGCAGCCTACCAGCGCCCATCAAATGCAACATACCAGCGTCCATCGAATGCAGCCTACCAGCGTCCATCGAATGCAGCCTACCAGCTCCCATCAAATGCAGCCTCACCAGCTCCCATCAAATGCAGCCTCACCAGCTCCCATCAAATGCAGCCTACCAGCGTCCATCAAATGCAGCATACCAGCTCCCATCAAATGCAGCCTACTAGCGCCCATCAAATGCAGCCTACCAGCGTCCATCAAATGCAGCCTACCAGCTCCCATCAAATGCAGCCTACTAGCGCCCATCAAATGCAGCCTACCAGCGTCCATCAAATGCAACATACCAGTGTCCATCAAATGCAGCCTACCAGCGTCCATCGAATGCTGCCTCACCAGCTCCCATCAAATGCATCGAATGCAGCCTCACCAGTGCCCATCGAATGCAGCCTCACCAGCGCCCATCGAATGCATTGTTGTGGCACGGCCCTCCGCCACTGCTGTGCCTCTGACACTGTGCGAAGGAAGCAGTGGCTGCCTGCTGATGCTGAGACTTAGTTGCTTGCTGCAGAGAGAAGAGAGTAGGAACACCAGTGGCCGGGCGCCCCCCTAGGCAGCAGTGCGTGCCCTAAGCGGCTGCCTAGTTTGCCTAGTGGTAGCACCGGCCCTGAATCCATGAATAGAGGTGAGGGTCAAAGGCATCCCATGTCTTCCACCTTTTTGTGTTGGGTCTTCTGGATCTCCAAGCTTCTGTCTCAGTGTATTTCTGGGCTTGAAGAACACGGGGCTCAGATGTTTACTAAAGACCCTTCTGAGTTCTCCCGACACTCCAGCTACATATAAGATGACTATATTACTTTGTGTCTTCTGCTTCTCCCCTCTCTTCGATGGGCCCATATTCCCATGTTTTTCTTGACCTTGTGGATGTTATGAAGTGAACATTTCTGGACAGAGGACAATGCCCCAACATAGGAGGGTGAATTCTAGAGGTCGGGACTCGGCAGTCTTCCTACACGTTAAAGAAAAAGGATATACTGTACTTTTGAGGCCACTGAGCTCTCAGTTCGGTCAGAGAGGACAACCGGTTTACACGAGGCATGAAAAAGGCCATCTACATCAAACTGGAACCGCCATCATTGAATTGGGGCAGGGGCCTTCTACACCATCTGTCACCATATATAATGCCACATTAACGGTTTACACATTCAGTCACGTGATATGAAGGATTAACACCTATGCAGACATACTGACACCAAAGATGGGATGATGTACTGTAACTAGAACAAGGTGGCTCCACAATTCTCACACCTTCGTCCTGTTTTTGGACCATCAACATCTACACCTTCCATGGTGATTCCATCACAATGGGATCGTCATTGGAATAAATAATGAAGGGGCCATGACCAGGGTATAGATGGGGTAATAGAAAAAAAGCTTGGAGAAGCTCCAAAAGGTCTTCAACATTCCAGAACAAGTCCAGGTGGGGTGGCATGCACTGTATACATACTGAATGACTCAGGGGGGTCGGTTACATCCATGGTAATGTGGTATACTCTTTCAGTTTAAGCCGGTCTTCCTGGGCACAGTGGACCCTCGTAGTGAGATGGCGCAATACCGCAGGGTGGTGAACAGCCAGAAGTGTGTGCGGGCCGGGGGGAAGCACAACGACCTGGAGGATGTGGGCCGAGACGTCTACCATCACACCTTCTTCGAGATGCTGGGGAACTGGTCGTTTGGTGATTACTTCAAGGTATGAAGATAAGTTGTGGGCACTTTGGAGCGTTGTCCTCCATGTATTAGCTATGGAGGGTTCACAGCTTTTCAGCAGCACCCAACCACCCCAGATTGAGGAAGGAGATCCACCCACAGAGCTTGTCTCTAACTAGACATTGCTGTAGAGCACTGACCACCCCAGATTAAGGAAGGAGACCCACCCACAGAGATTCCGTCTCTCACCAGACATTGCTGTAGAGCACTGACCACCCCAGATTCAGGAAGGAGACCCACCCACAGAGATTCCGTCTCTAACCAGACATTGCTGTAGAGCACTGACCACCCCAGATTCAGGAAGGAGACCCACCCACAGAGATTCCGTCTCTAACCAGACATTGCTGTAGAGCACTGACCACCCCAGATTCAGGAAGGAGACCCACCCACTGAGATTCCGTCTCTCACCAAACATTGCTGTAGAGCACTGACCACCCCAGATTCAGGAAGGAGACCCACCCACAGAGCTTGTCTCTAACTAGACATTGCTGTAGAGCACTGACCACCCCAGATTCAGGAAGGAGACCCACTCACAGAACTTGTCTCTAACTAGACATTGCTGTAGAGCATTGACCACCCCAGATTGAGGAAGGAGACCCACCCACGGAGCTTGTCTCTAACTAGACATTGCTGTAGCGCACTGACCACCCCAGATTCAGGAAGGAGACCCACTCACAGAACTTGTCTCTAACTAGACATTGCTGTAGAGCACTGACCACCTCAGATTGAGGAAGGAGACCCACCCACAGAGATTCCGTCTCTCACCAGACATTGCTGTAGAGCACTGACCACCCCAGATTGAGGAAGGAGACCCACCCACGGAGCTTGTCTCTAACTAGATATTGCTGTAGAGCACCAACCACCCCAGATTCAGGAAGGAGACCCACCCACAGAGCTTGTCTCTAACTAGACATTGCTGTAGAGCACTGACCACCCCAGATTCAGAAAGGAGACCCACCCACAGAGCTTGTCTCTAACTAGACATTGCTGTAGAGCACTGACCACCCCAGATTCAGGAAGGAGACCCACCCACAGAGATTCCGTCTCTCACCAGACATTGCTGTAGAGCACTGACCACCCCAGATTCAGGAAGGAGACCCAACCACAGAGATTTCATCTCTCACCAGACATTGCTGTAGAGCACTGACCACCCCAGATTCAGGAAGGAGACCCACTCACAGAACTTGTCTCTAACTAGACATTGCTGTAGAGCACTGACCACCCCAGATTCAGGAAGGAGACCCACCCACAGAGATTCCGTCTCTCACCAGACATTGCTGTAGAGCACTGACCACCCCAGATTCAGGAAGGAGACCCAACCACAGAGATTTCATCTCTCACCAGACATTGCTGTAGAGCACTGACCACCCCAGATTCAGGAAGGAGACCCACCCACTGAGATTCCGTCTCTCACCAGACATTGCTGTAGAGCACTGACCACCCCAGATTCAGGAAGGAGACCCACCCACTGAGATTCCGTCTCTCACCAGACATTGCTGTAGAGCACTGACCACCCCAGATTCAGGAAGGAGACCCACCCACAGAGCTTGTCTCTAACTAGACATTGCTGTAGAGCACTGACCACCCCAGATTCAGGAAGGAGACCCACCCACAGAGATTCCGTCTCTCACCAGACATTGCTGTAGAGCACTGACCACCCCAGATTCAGGAAGGAGACCCACCTACAGAGATTCCGTCTCTCACCAGACATTACTGTAGAGCACTGACCACCCCAAATTGAGGAAGACCCACCCACAGAGCTTGACTCTAACCAGACATTGCCGTAGAGCACCGACCACACCAGATTGAGGAAGGAGACCCACCCACAGAGCTTCAGTCTCCCACTAGACATTACTGTAGAGCACTGACCACCCCAGATTCAGGAAGGAGACCCATCCACAAAGCTTCAGTCTCTCACCAGACATTGCTGTAGAGCACCGACCACACCAGATTGAGGAAGGAGACCCACCCACAGAGCTTCAGTCTCCCACTAGACATTACTGTAGAGCACTGACCACCCCAGATTCAGGAAGGAGACCCATCCACAAAGCTTCAGTCTCTCACCAGACATTGCTGTAGAGCACCGACCACACCAAATTGAGGAAGGAGACCCAACCACAGAGATTCAGTCTCTCACCAGACATTGCTGTAGAGCAATAAGTACACGACCCTCACCAAAGTGTCCCAGAGGGAGCAGTCAGTCCTCCTATTTCTGTGATCAGGGGCCCCTTCTGGCCTTATTTTGTGGATTTTCTATCATGTTGTGGTTTTCCTGCTGTAGTCTTTCAAGTTTACTCTCCATTATCAAGCCCCTGCCTGGACACATCTGGCATGTTCCCTCCAACCCCTCCCAATAACAAGGTGATTCCACCCTCAGATCTGCCATTGCTGGGAGGTGGAATCTCCGGAGACTATAGAATGGGAGAGTCCCAGGAGACCATGAAATTAGCCTCCTTACCATGTCTGAGTGTTTTGAGTCATGTGACCTGATGTCTGGTTATATATCCTCCTTTTGTGTGTCTGTATTCTCCATATCAGAGGACCGGTATTGTCCCATCACCCCTCTCTCCATTCTCAGGAGGAAGCTTGCCACATGGCGTGGGAGCTGCTGACTCAGGAGTACCAGATCCCGGCTGATCGCCTCTATGTGACGTATTTTGGTGGAGATCCAGGGTTAGGCCTCCATGCTGACGAGGAGACCAGAGAGATCTGGCTCAGCCTGGGGTAAGTACAGAACATGCGGGCGCTCAATGTGCAGTACAGACCACATACCGGGACACTCTCTACGCTGGGTGTTCCTGCAGTCAGCGACAAGGGCTGGGGCAGTGAGCTGTGAGATTAGGCATCCCTGGTATCCCTACTTGTGTATAGAAGATGAGTTGTGGCCAGGGTGGGGCCAAGATTGACAGAATTATCACTTGCTACTCCTTAATGGTGTATATATTTGCGTGTACCTGGGACTGCATGGAGACACGTGTCATGGAGGCACTCTGAGGTCATAGGGTGACACAGAATGCTTGGGGGTGCTCTGGAGTCACAGAGGGTCACTAGATGATGTAGAGTGCTCTGGGGTAATAGGGTGACACAGGACTACTTGAGGTGCTCTGGAGTCTTGGGGTCACTAGATGATGTAGGGCAGGCCCGGACTAGCCATAGGGCCCACCGGGCACGGGCCACATGTCCTGGTAGGGCCTGTGACGGGAGTCATTTTGGGTGGGGGGTTTGTGGAACTCAGCTTACCCTGGAGAGCTCTGGAAAATCTGTGTCCAGCTCCTTGGCCCCTCCTATGTGTAAATCACCCTGTGTCCATTAGGGGCACAGGGTGACCGAGAATCCCACTATGATCTGTACTAGTCGGACTCCCTGTACAGCCACACTGCAATGTTGTGTGTGTGTGTGTGTGTGTGTGTATATGTATATATAATTTTGTGTGTTGTCTCATGCTGTTGTGGACTCTTTGCTGTGATCGTTTGGGGTGTGGTTGTATTCCAGTGTTCTATTGTGTCTGCTCTGGAAGAAAAGTATATTATGGGATGTATGTCTATGTGGAGGGGGTGGGGATTCCTCCAACAGCTCTCACTGCTGATAAGACTGTTTACTGGTGAGAAGTTTGACTACACCTATTGGTGGGCAGTTTACCCCGCCCTAATGGCAAAGGAGAGGGGAGTGTCCCTGAGTTATATATCTGTTGTAACTTGTGCTTGAATAAAAAAAGAGTTTGATGTTTTTCACTGTACACTGAGTTATGGCTGGTGACTGGGTGGGCTAAGGATCATTTGGTACTGGACAGAGGAAGCATTTACGGCGGACGTAGTCCTGTTGAGGACAAGGGTTCATCACAGGGCCCAAGAAAGCTGGGCTGCTCCTTGAGCCTGCGCAGCTCAACTGGCCTCTCCACGGTCAACTGGCAGCTCAGTTCGGCCATCAGGCCGGGGAGTGGAATCTACATGATTCTCAGGGTCACTAGATGATGTAGGGTGCTCTGGGGTAATGGGGTGATACAGGATATTCTGAGTGCTCTGGGTCACTAGATGATGTGGGGTGATACGGAATAATCGGGGTGCTCTGAAGCCTGGGGGGTCACTAGATGATGTAGGGTGCTCTGGGGTTATGGGGTGATACGGAATACTTGGGGTGCTGTGGAGTCACAGGGTCACTAGATGTAGGGTGCTCTGGGGTAATCGGGTGATACAGGATACTCGGGGTGCTCTGGAGTCACAGGGTCACTAGATGATGTAGGGTGATACGGAATACTTGGGGGGGGGGTTGCTCTGGAGTCACAGGGTCACTAGATGATGTAGGGTGCTCTAGGGTGATACGGAATACTCGGGGTGCTCTGGAGTCACAGGGTCACTAGATGATGTAGGGTGCTCTGGGGTAATAGGGTGATATGGAATACTCGGGGGGGGGTGCTCTGGAGTCACAGGGTCACTAGATGATGTAGGGTACTCTGGGGTAATAGAGTGATACGGAATACTCAGGGTGCTCTGGAGACACAGGGTCACTAGATGATGTAGGGTGCTCTGGGGTAATGGGGTGATACGGAATATTCGGAGTGCTCTGGAGTCTCAGGGTCACTAGATGTAGGGTGCTCTGGGGTAATGGGGTCATACAGGATACTCGTCGTGCTCTGGAGTCTCAGGGTCACTATATGATGTAGGATGCTCTGGGGTAATGGGGTGATACAGGATACTCAGGGTGCTCTGAAGCCTGGGGGTCACTAGATGATGTAGGGTGCTCTGGGGTAATGGGGTGATACAGGATACTCGGGGTGCTCTGAAGCCTGGTTGTCACTAGATGATGTAGGGTACTCTGGGGTAATGGGGTGATACAGGATACTTGGGGTGCTCTGAAGCCTGGGGGTCACTAGATGATGTAGGGTGCTCTGGGGTAATAGGGTGATACAATATACTCGGGGTGCTCTGGAGTCACAGGGGTAACGCTGGATGCTTGGGGGTCACATTGGATGACACGGGGAACTCTGGGGTTCTGGGGTGACACAATGGTTACTGGAGCACAGAGGGGTTCAGATTAAGCGTAGAGATGTGTTAATTGCACGGCAATATAAAGTCTCCAGCAGTTGGGAGAACTTCCTCCTGATTGGCTGCAATCCTGGCGCTGTGGGTGGAGCTCAGACAAAAGGATAGGTCGGTTTACCCTGTACATACCTGTGTGTGTCCTTACACCCCGTTATCTGTTCTCCTGTCACCCGCAGTATTCCGCCATCACGTCTGCTGCCGTTCGGTCTGAAGGATAACTTCTGGGAAATGGGGGAGACGGGCCCCTGTGGCCCCTGTACGGAGATTCACTACGATCATGTGGGGGGCCGGAACGCCTCGGCTCTGGTGAACCAGGACAGTCCGGACGTTGTGGAGATCTGGAATCTGGTCTTCATGCAGTATAACAGGTCAGTAGTGACAGCCTGATGTCTGTGCAGGAGGTCAGCACTGGGTGACCAGAGACTGAAATGACTGGGGATGTCCCCGATAACGAGATAGACCATAGTAAGGGGTCACCTCACCATGGCAACCACTATATGGGCCAAAGTATGTGGTCACCTGACCATCATACCCATTATATGGCCCAGAGTATGGGGTCACCTGACCATCAAACCCATTATATGGCCCAAAGTATGGGGTCACCTGACCATCATACCCATTATATGGCCCAAAGTATGTGGTCACCTGACCATCATACCCATTATATGGGCCAAAGTATGGGGTCACCTCACCATCATACCCATTATATGGCCCAAAGTATGGGGTCACCTGACCATCATACCCATTATATGGCCCAAAGTATGGGGTCACCTGACCATCATACCCATTATATGGCCCAGAGTATGGGGTCACCTGACCATCAAACCCATTATATGGCCCAAAGTATGGGGTCACCTGACCATCATACCCATTATATGGCCCAAAGTATGTGGTCACCTGACCATCATACCCATTATATGGGCCAAAGTATGGGGTCACCTCACCATCATACCCATTATATGGCCCAAAGTATGGGGTCACCTGACCATCATACCCATTATATGGCCCAAAGTATGGGGTCACCTGACCATCATACCCATTATATGGCCCAAAGTATGTGGTCACCTGACCATCATACCCATTATATGGGCCAAAGTATGGGGTCACCTCACCATCATACCCATTATATGGCCCAAAGTATGGGGTCACCTGACCATCATACCCATTATATGGGCCAAAGTATGTGGTCACCTGACCATCATACCCATTATATGGGCCAAAGTATGGGGTCACCTCACCATCATACCCATTATATGGCCCAAAGTATGGGGTCAACTGACCATCATACCCATTATATGGCCCAAAGTATGGGGTCACCTGACCATCATACCCATTATATGGCCCAAAGTATGTGGTCACCTGACCATCATACCCATTATATGGGCCAAAGTATGTGGTCACCTCACCATCATACCCATTATATGGCCCAAAGTATGGGGTCACCTGACCATCATACCCATTATATGGCCCAGAGTATGGGATCACCTGACCATCATACCCTTATATGGCTCAGAGTATTTGGCCAGCTGACCATCCTCCCGACTATATTGTGCTCTCCCAAGCTTGTGGTGACAGTTTGGTGTACAAAGCCAGCCTCATAAAGACCTGGTGTTACCAGTTTGGTGTGGAGGAACTCGAGTGTCCTGCCCAGAGCCCTGACCTCATCCTTACTGGTCACCTTTTGGGGTGAATTGAAACACCAATTGTAAGTCGGGTATTTTTTTGGTGCCCAACAGGTCTTCTCATCCAACATAAAACACAAACATGGGAAGAAATTCCCACAGACACCCCTCCCCAAAATGTTGAGGAAAGTCTTCCCAAATGAGTGGAGAATGTTATAGCCACAAAGATGGCAAATCCATATTAATGCCCATGTGGGTAAGGGGGGGGGGGTGTCAACTGCATATTAATGGCCATGTGGAGAAGGGGCAACTCCATATTAATGGCCATGAGATGAAGGTGAAACACCATATTAATGGCCATGAGGGTAGGGGCAACACCATATTAATGGCCATGAGGGGAGGGGTCAACTCCATATTAATGGCCATGAGGGGAGGGGTCAACTCCATATTAATGGCCATGAGGGGAGGTGTCAACTCCATAATAATGGCCATGAGGGGAGGGGTCAACTCCATAATAATGGCCATGAGGGGAGGGGGCAACACCATATTAATGGTCATGAGGGTAAGGGGCAACTCCATATTAATGGCCATGAGGGGAGGGGGCAACACCATATTAATGGCCATGAGGGGAGGGGGCAACACCATATTAATGGCCATGAGGGGAGGGGGCAACACCATATTAATGGCCATGAGGGGAGGGGGCAACACCATATTAATGGCCGTGAGGGGAGGGGGCAACACCATATTAATGGCCGTGAGGGGAGGGGGCAACACCATATTAATGACCATGAGGGGAGGGGTCAACACCATATTAATGGCCATGAGGGGAGGGGGCAACTCCATATTAATGGCTATGAGAAGGGGTAACTCCATATTAATGGCCATGAGGGGAGGTGTCAACTCCATATTAATGGCCATGAGGGGAGGGGGCAACTCCATATTAATGGCCATGAGGGGAGGGGGCAACACCATATTAATGGCCATGAGGGGAGGGGGCAACTCCATATTAATGGCCATGAGGGGAGGGGGCAACACCATATTAATGGCCATGAGGGGAGGGGGCAACTCCATATTAATGGCTATGAGAAGGGGTAACTCCATATTAATGGCCATGAGGGGAGGGGTCAACTCCATAATAATGACCATGAGGTGAGGGGTCAACTCCATAATAATGACCATGAGGGGAGGGGTCAACTCCATAATAATGACCATGAGGGGAGGGGTCAACTCCATAATAATGACCATGAGGGGAGGGGTCAATTCCATAATAATGGCCATGAGGGGAAGGGGCAACTCCATAATAATGACCATGAGGGGAGGGGGCAACTCCATAATAATGACCATGAGGGGAGGGGGCAACGCCATATTAATGGCCATGTGGGGAAGGGGCAACTCCATATTAATGGCCATGAGGGGAGGGGGCAACACCATATTAATGGCCATGAGGGGAGGGGGCAACACCATATTAATGGCTATGAGAAGGGGTAACTCCATATTAATGGCCATGAGGGGAGGGGGCAACACCATATTAATGGCCATGAGGGGAGGGGGCAACACCATATTAATGGCCATGAGGGGAGGGGGCAACTCCATATTAATGGCCATGAGGGGAGGGGGCAACACCATATTAATGGCCATGAGGGGAGGGGGCAACACCATATTAATGGCTATGAGAAGGGGTAACTCCATATTAATGGCCATGAGGGGAGGGGGCAACACCATATTAATGGCCATGAGGGGAGGGGGCAACACCATATTAATGGCCATGAGGGAAGGGGGCAACTCCATATTAATGGCCATGAGGGGAGGGGGCAACACCATATTAATGGCCATGAGGGGAGGGGGCAACTCCATATTAATGGCTATGAGAAGGGGTAACTCCATATTAATGGCCATGAGGGGAGGGGTCAACTCCATAATAATGACCATCAGGTGAGGGGTCAACTCCATAATAATGACCATGAGGGGAGGGGTCAACTCCATAATAATGACCATGAGGGGAGGGGTCAACTCCATAATAATGACCATGAGGGGAGGGGTCAATTCCATAATAATGGCCATGAGGGGAAGGGGCAACTCCATAATAATGACCATGAGGGGAGGGGGCAACTCCATAATAATGACCATGAGGGGAGGGGGCAACGCCATATTAATGGCCATGTGGGGAAGGGGCAACTCCATATTAATGGCCATGAGGGGAGGGGGCAACACCATATTAATGGCCATGAGGGGAGGGGGCAACACCATATTAATGGCTATGAGAAGGGGTAACTCCATATTAATGGCCATGAGGGGAGGGGGCAACACCATATTAATGGCCATGAGGGGAGGGGGCAACACCATATTAATGGCCATGAGGGGAGGGGGCAACACCATATTAATGGCCATGAGGGGAGGGGTCAACTCCATATTAATGGCCATGAGGGGAGGGGTCAACTCCATATTAATGGCCATGAGGGGAGGGGGCAACTCCATATTAATGGCCATGAGGGGAGGGGGCAACACCATATTAATGGCCATGAGGGGAGGGGGCAACTCCATATTAATGGCCATGAGGGGAGGGGGCAACACCATATTAATGGCCATGAGGGGAGGGGGCAACTCCATATTAATGGCTATGAGAAGGGGTAACTCCATATTAATGGCCATGAGGGGAGGGGTCAACTCCATAATAATGACCATGAGGTGAGGGGTCAACTCCATAATAATGACCATGAGGGGAGGGGTCAACTCCATAATAATGACCATGAGGGGAGGGGTCAACTCCATAATAATGACCATGAGGGGAGGGGTCAATTCCATAATAATGGCCATGAGGGGAAGGGGCAACTCCATAATAATGACCATGAGGGGAGGGGGCAACTCCATAATAATGACCATGAGGGGAGGGGGCAACTCCATATTAATGGCCATGTGGGGAAGGGGCAACTCCATATTAATGGCCATGAGGGGAGGGGGCAACACCATATTAATGGCCATGAGGGGAGGGGGCAACACCATATTAATGGCTATGAGAAGGGGTAACTCCATATTAATGGCCATGAGGGGAGGGGGCAACACCATATTAATGGCCATGAGGGGAGGGGGCAACACCATATTAATGGCCATGAGGGGAGGGGTCAACTCCATATTAATGGCCATGAGGGGAGGGGTCAACTCCATATTAATGGCCATGAGGGGAGGGGGCAACACCATATTAATGACCATGAGGGGAGGGGGCAACACCATATTAATGGCCATGAGATGAAGGGGGAACACCATATTAATGGCCATGAGGGGAGGGGTCAACTCCATAATTATGGCCATGAGGGGAGGGGTCAACTCCATAATAATGGCCATGAGGGGAGGGGTCCACTCCATAATAATGGCCATGAGGGTGAGTGGTCAACTCCATATTGATAACCATGATTCTGGATTGGCCAGCCAGCTGATGTAGGTGAGATGGTCAGAGGTCCACAAAACTTTCGGCTATATAGAGTATCTGTTAATTTTGGGTGAATCAATAAAGATTTCATCAGCAAAAAAGGGGCGGGATCCATATTAATGGCCATGAGGGGAGGGGGCAACACCATATTAATGGCCATGAGGGGAGGGGGCAACACCATATTAATGGCTATGAGAAGGGGTAACTCCATATTAATGGCCATGAGGGGAGGGGTCAACTTCATAATAATGGCCATGAGGGGAGGGGTCAACTCCATAATAATGGCCATGAGGGGAGGGGTCAACTCCATATTAATGGCCATGAGGAGAGGGGTCAACTCCATAATAATGACCATGAGGGGAGGGGTCAACTCCATAATAATGACCATGAGGGGAGGGGTCAACTCCATAATAATGGCCATGAGGGCGAGGGGGCAACTCCATATTGATAGCCATGATTGTGGATTGGCCAACCAGCTGATGTAGGTGAGATGGTCAGAGGTCCACAATACTTTTGGCTATATAGAGTATCTGTTAATTTTGGGTGAATCAATAAAGATTTCATCAGCAAAAAAAGGGCGGGAACCTCCCAGATTGCTCCACCTTCACACATCGCTGCCCTCATAGTGGAGAAGATTGGGACACGGTGTATAAATATGGAGGACGAGGAGCTCCTAGAGAACATTCCTGATGTAGGAGGACATTGTTCCGGGTCTGATGTCTGACTTTCTTTCTTTCCCTCGGTCAGAGAGGCGGACCGGACTCTGAGACAGCTGCCCCAACACCATGTGGACACGGGGATGGGTCTGGAGAGGTTGGTGACCATCCTTCAAGGGAAACGTTCCAACTACGCCACCGACCTGTTCACCCCCATTCTGGAGGAGATCGAGAGGGTGAGCATTGTGTGTGTGTGTGGGGGGAGGGGTGTCCCCGATGGTGATACCCCTAGTGATGGTGTGACCATTGTTTGTGTGTTCCGGGAGAATGTACCCCTCGTGGTATTGAACCCCACATTGATATAGGGGGGTTATTGTCACTTCCCCTCACCTACATTCCTTATGGGGTATTTTTTCACATACAGGGATCCGTGTCTACTGGAGAGACAGTACAGGAGTGTACCTAAGTCTGCATGGAGACACCGGGGTCATAGAGGTACTCGGGGTGCTGTGGAGTTATAGGGTGACACGGGATGATCCGGTGTCACTTTTTGGGATAGGGTGCTCTGGGGTTTGGGGTGACACAGATGCTGTGGGGGGGGAGGGTCACTGGTGACACAGAATGATGGGTGATGTAGAAAGCTCTGGGGTCATTGGTGACACAGGAGTCACTGGAGATGATGGGGTCCTGTACTGGGCAAGACTTACCTGCACCCTCAGACACCTGTGTGTATCCTGAGTTCTAGAGTCCCTCCACGTCCCGTGGCTCCTCCATGCAGTCTAGTAGTCCCCCAGGACCTAGTCCCCCAGAATCCTGCATCTCAGTACCCAGCCCCCCAGTACCCATCCCCTCAGTACCCTACTTCTCAATACCCAACCCCCCCCCCTGTACCCTGTCTCCCAGTAGCCAGCACCTCCGTATCAAACCCCAACCCCTCAGTAACCAACCTCTCAGTAACCCAACCCCTCAATACCCAGCCCCCCAGTATCCTACTTCTTAGTACCCAGCCCCCCAGTACCCTACTTTTCAGTACCCAACTCCTCAGTAACCCGTACCCTACTTCTCAATACCCCCCCCCCCAGTACTCTGTCTCCCAGTAGCCAGCACCTCAGTATCCAACCCCTCAGTAACCCAACCCCTCAGTACCCAGACCCCCAGTGTCCTACATCTCATTACCCAACCTCTCAGTAACCCAACCCCTCAGTACCCAGCCCCCCAGTATCCTACGTCTTGGTACCCAGCCCTTCAATATCCAACCCTTCAGTACCCAACCCCTCAATATCCAACCCCTCAGTGCCCAGCCCCTCAGTATCCTACATCTCAGTACCCAACCCCTCGGTAACCCAACCCCTCAGTACCCAGCCCCCCCAGTATCCTACTTCTTGGTACCGAGCCCTTCAATATCCAGCCCCTCAGTACCCAACCCCCCAGTATCCTACTTCTTGGTACCCAGCCCCTCAGTCCCCAGCCCCTCAGTATCCAACCCCTCAATATCCAACCCCTCAGTACCCAGCCCCCCAGTATCCTACTTCTTGGTACCCAGCCCCTCAATATCCAACCCCTCATTACCCAACCCCCCAGTATCCTACTTCTTGGTATCCAGCCCCTCAGTACCCAACCCCCCAGTATCGTACTTCTTGGTACCCAGCCCCTCAGTACCCAACCCCCCAGTATCCTACTTCTTGGTACCTAGCCGCTCAGTCCCCAGCTCCTCAGTCCCCAGCTCCTCAGTCCCCAGCTCCTCAGTCCCCAGCTCCTCAGTACCCAGCCCCTCAGTACCCAGCCCCTCAGTACCCAGCCCCTCAGTACCCAGCCCCTCAGTACCCAGCCCCTCAATATCCAACCCCTCAGTACCCAACCACCCAGTATCCTACTTCTTGGTCCCCAGCCCCTCAGTCCCCAGCCCCTCAGTCCCCAGCCCCTCGGTACCCAACCCCTGGGCATCTTGTGTCACCCAGTGACCTCACAGCACCCTGTGTCTTCCAATGACCCCAGAACATCTTGTACCATCCTGTGAATCCAATGTGCCCCGAGTGCCTTTGTGACCCCGGTGTCTCCATGCAGCGTTGGGTTTGCCCCTGTATCTCCCATACCGTCTCTGTCAGTGGATTGGAATCCTGGAGGTGACATTTGCATTCAGTACTATGAGACGACGGGGGGTATGGTGGTATTTTTCCAATGCTGTACACACCGTTTAGACTACGTGGCATGTTTACCAATGGCAGGAGCCTGGCGGACAAGATGGCTGAATTGGAGATACTGTTGTACGAGGAGGATTTTGATTTTGTGGGAATTTCAGAGACCTGGTTCAACAGCTCTGATGGTTACATAGTAGGTGAGGATCAAAAAAGACACATCAAGTCCAACCCATGTGTGTGATTATATGTCAGTATTACATTGTATATCATGTATGTTGTGTGATTATATGTCAGTATTACATTGTATATCATGTATGTTGTGGTCATTCAGGTGATTATCTAATCGGTTTTTAAAACTATCGATGACCCCTGCTGAGACCACCACCTGTGGAAGGGAATTCCACATCCTTGCTGCTCTTACACTAAAGAACCCTCTACATAGTTGAAGGTCAAACCTCTTTTCTTCTGATTTTAATGAGTGGCCCTTCCGCACAAAAGTTTTCTCCCTATTGTGGAGTCACCAGTCCGGTATTTATATATTGTGGGGTCACCAGTCCGGTATTTATATATTGTGGGGTCACCAGTCTGGTATTTATATATTGTGGGGTCGCCAGTCCGGTATTTATATATTGTGGGGTTGCCAGTCCGGTATTTATATATTGTGGGGTCACCAGTCCGGTATTTATATATTGTGGGGTCACCAGTCCGGTATTTATATATTGTGGGGCCATCAGTATGGTATTGCACCCTTACATTTCTTCTTGCATTCTTTGTGAAGTTGGAATGCTGATGATCTTTCAACCTTGTATTTTTAGAAGGCCTTCTCCTTTTCTTTTATATGCATTTTTACATTGGAGCCATCCAGGACTTTTGTTCGCTCTTTTAAATTTTTATTTACCAATGGGATGCATTGGCTAATGCCCTTAAAGAAAACCCATCTCTTCTCCGTGTTCTTTGTTCCTAAGTAGATGATAGGCTCAGCAATGCCAAGCTGCTGCCAACAAAGCAAACAGAATATTGGCATTAACAAGGGATCAACTCCAGAGATAAAAGGATAATTCTCCCCTCTACAAGACTCTGGTCCGGCCGCACCTGGAGTATACTGTCCAGTTCTGGGCACCAGTCCTCAGGAAGGATGTACTGGAAATGGAGCGACTACAAAGAAGGGCAACAAAGCTAATAAAGGGTCTGGAGGATATTAGTTATGAGGAAAGGTTGTGAGCTCTGAACTTATTCTCTCTGGAGAAGAGACGCCTGAGAGGGGATATGATTTCATTATATAAATACCGGACTGGTGACCCCACAATATACAGATACCGGACTGGTGACCCCACAATATACAGATACCGGACTGGTGACCCCACAATATATAAATACCGGACTGGTGACCCCACAATAGGGAGAAAACATTTTTGCGAAAGTGAGTATAACAAGACTCGTAGCCACTCATTAAAATTAGAAGAAAAGAGGTTTAACCTTAAACTATGTAGAGGGTCCTTTACTGTAAGAGCAACAAGGATGTGGAGTTCCCTTCCACAGGCGGTGGTCTCAGCATTGATAGTTTCAAGTAACTGTTAAATAAGCACCCGAACGATCGCAACATACATGATATACAATGTAACACTGACATATAATCACACACATAGGTTGTATCTTTTCAACCTCACCTACTATGTAACATCCAGTGACTCCACCCACCTCCATCAATGACAGAGAAAATCAATTTATCATACATGTTCTATTCTTTATGCCGTGTTGTATTCTTTATAAATGTCAGACGTGTGATGTAGTGGAGGGTGTGGGTGACATTGATGTCTGTGTGATTCCTGGGTAGGGCTCGCAGGCTCCTCCCTATGGGGGGCGGCTGGGCAGAGAGGACGCCAATCACGTGGACATGGCTTACCGGGTGGTGGCGGATCACATCAGGACCCTCTCTGTGTGCATCGCTGACGGGGTGTACCCGGGCATGGCCGGAGCAGAGTGAGTACCCCAACTTATCAATACTTTGTATATCTGGGATCGGGATATACATTATCTGACAAAAGTAAGTACACCCCTCAGTGACTTTTCTTCTCTCTTTTCATGTGACAACACTGAAGAAATGACACTTGTCTACAATGTAAAGTAGTGAGTGTACAGCTTGTATAACAGTGTAAATTTCCTGTCCCCTCAAAATAACTCAACACACAGCCATTAATGTCTAAACCGCTGGCAACAAAAGTCAGTACACCCCCTAAGGGAAAATCTCCAAATTGGGCCCAATTAGCCATTTTCCCTCCCCCCGGTGTCATGTGACTCGTTAGTGTTACAAGGTCTCAGGTGTGAATGGGGAGCAGGTGTGTTAAATTTGGTGTTATCGCTCTCACTCTCTCATACTGGTCACTGGAAGAACAACATGGCACCTCATGGCAAAGAACTCTCTGAGGATCTGAAGATAAGAATTGTTGCTCTACATAAAGATGGCTTAGGCTATAATAAGATTGCCAAGACCCTGAAACTGAGCTGCAGCACGGTGGCCAAGACCATACAGCGGTATAACAGGACAGGTTCCCCTCAGAACAGGCCTCGCCATGGTCCACCAAAGAAGTTGAGGTCACGTGATCAGCGTCATATCCAGAGGTTGTCTTTGGGAAATAGACGTATGAGGGCTGCCAGCATTGCTGCAGAGGTTGTAGGGGTGGGGGGGTCAGCCTGTCAGTGCTCAGACCATACGCCGCACACTGCATCAAATTGGTCTGCATGGCTGTCATCCCAGAAGGAAGCCTCTTCTAAAGATGATGCACAAGAAAGACCACAAACAGTTTGCTGAAGACAAGCAGACTAAGGAGAAGGATTACTGGAACCATGTCCTGTGGTCTGATGAGACCAAGATAAAGGTATTGTCATGGTTATGCAGTGATCTTCCTGTGTTTGCTTACCTTCCCTCGTGTCTTCAGACTAAGAAGCCAGCAACTTCCACCTGGTGGTTTTTATAACCTCTCCTCTAAGCATGGCTCCACCCCAGGCCCTATCAGGGAGCCCTATATAAACCTGTGCACTGCAGGGCTCAGTGCTGATCAACCATTGTGTAGTCTTTGTTTGTTAGTTTCTGCTTGCCTGCCGTGTGCTCTGCTACTGATTTCCGTTACCGACTTTGGCGTGTTCTGACTATCCCTGCTTGCCTGTGACCCTGACCTTTTGGCATGTACCCGACCATTCTGTTCTGCTTGTGACCCCGACCTTGTCTTTGTCCCTCATCCTTGTCCTCCTGTTGCCTACTGTGGGTGTGAGCTGGGGGACCCTGGGGGTCGCGACCTGGAGCCAGTTGCAGCCAAGTCCATCCTCACCTCTGGAGGCTTCTGGTGAACACCTGCTGGCTCTTAGACTCCGCGCCCCAGGGAATCTCACGCTCTATCCCCAGTGGGATCTGTCCCTGTCTGCAGCAGTCAGCCGTAGGGTCCACGACCTTGCGGTGCACTCCGCATCCCTATGGTGTGCACCTGTCACCTCGCCTCAAGGTGACCTGACAGTTTGATCAGCCATGGACCCGGCTGACGTGCCGCTTCCTGCAGATGATCCATTGCAGAGCTTAGTTCGGCGACTTGAGACCCAAGAATCGCATCAGACCCAGGTGATGCAATTCCTTCAGGATTTGGCATCCCGTTTTGATCAGGTTCAGGCCTCATTAGGACCCCCGGTTCAACAACCTCAACCGCTATCTGCCGCTGCACCTATCGCATCAGTCGCAGACACACATTCATTACAACTACCAGCTCCGGTCCGTTTCTCTGGGGACTCCAAGGCTTGCAGGGGGTTCCTTAGCCAGTGCACAATTCATTTTGTACTTCTGCCCCAAAACTTCCTGTCCGATCGGGCAAAAGTCGCATATATCATATCCCTCCTGTCCGATCGGGCAAAAGTCGCATAGATCATATCCCTCCTGTCCGGCGAGGCGTTAGCCTGGGCCGCTCCTCTGTGGGAACTGAATGATCCAGTGGTTTCTAACCTGTCTGATTTCTTGAAACTTTTTCGGAATATCTTCGAGGAACCGGGTCGTGTCTCCTCAGCGGCTAGCGCTCTTTTACGTCTCCGTCAAGAGTCCACTTCTGTGGGACAGTATGCTCTTCAGTTCCGTATCCTCACAGCTGAATTGAGCAGGAATAATGAGGCCCTAGTTGCAACCTTTTTACATGGCCTCTCTGATAGAGTGAAGGATGAATTAGCAGGAAGATCCCTTCCTGCTGATCTGGACAGTGTCATCACCTTGTGTAACCAGATCGATATTCGCTTTCAGGAGAGGGCCCTGGAAAAAAGACGCCAGCAATCCCCGTTCTTTAGGCAGCCTAAGTCCCCAGTCCCTTCTCCTCGATCCGAGGAGCACCCCCTGCCTACCGAGGAACCTATGCAGTTGGGCCGGACTAAGTTATCTCCCGAAGAACGCGCTAGGTGCAGAACTCTGGGCCTATGCTTCTATTGTGGGGCCAAAGGTCATTTCCGTGACACTTGTTCTCTTCGTCCGGAAAAACGCTCAGGGCCAATACATCTGGAAGGTGGAGTATTAGACCCTGAAATATCACCTTCACCTTCTCGTCTTCTGCTTTCTGTGTTGCTTCATGTCGGTGCTTCCTCTCGTTCGGTCTCAGCACATCTGGATTCCAGAGCCGCTGCCAATTTCATGGATTGGGAAACTGCATCCTCCATGAGACTTACCCTTTTGCCCCTTACAACACCATTGGTGGTCTTGGCGATTGATGGCACGGTCCTCCCGGGGGGCCCTATCCGCTTCCAGACTATTCCTGTTAAGATGTCAGTAGGGACACTCCACCAGGAGTGGATTTCCTTCCTTGTCTTACCTAAGGCTTCATCTCCTATCATATTAGGTCTTCCTTGGTTTCGGCTCCATTCTCCACACGTTGACTGGTCTGCTGGACAGATCCTGGCTTGGGGTTCCTCCTGTTCCTCTTCCTGCCTACTCAAGGGTACCCCAAAGGAGAAACTTCCTGTTTCCACCATCCCAGTATCTTCTGCTTTTCCTGCTGTATATAGCGATCCCTGCGATACGTCCTGCAATAGTCGGACTGGTGCAGTCTCTGGGTCATGTGATACTCTGGATGAGGAGCCCACCTATGAACCTGAGTCGATCATTCACTCCAGTTTGCATAACCATTTACCTTTGCCTGTCCCTAATCTCCCTTGGACACACAGCCAGGTTAACTTGTCTGCAAGTTCCAGAGTCGCTATGCCTTGTGATGCGATGGTCGCTACATCTGACTATACTATTCAGTCGGCCTCTGCACCACTTATGCCAGTCCAGCCCATGCCCCATGAGCTTCCTGCTTCTTGTTCAGGACCTTCTGTGACCCGGCCTCACCCTACTGCTACTATGTCCGTTCAAACCCATTTAAGAGGCTCAATCCATCCTTTGAATAGAATACCTCATTCGGCCAGGAGGGGTTTTCAATCTTTTTCTCAGGGTTCTCTGCATTCTGTTTCTGTTTCAGCTATCCAGCTTGACTCTTGTGACATGTCACTTTCTCACCAACCTGACCTCAGGGATCCACTGACCTCTGCCCAGTCTGGTGGTCCGGTTATGGATGCCCAACTCATCTTTAAGGGTCTGGGGGTCCCTGCTCAGACTCCTGATCTTCTCATGCCCCTACCCATTCCTAAAAAGCCTTTAGTCCTCAAGTCCCCTCGTCCTCTCCCTACCTCTGTTTCGGTCTCTGAGGATAATCTAAAATACGAGGTTAGTCAAGTTTTGGATTCCCGACTCCGTAAAGGCATTCTTCAATACCTCGTACTTTGGAAAGGGTTGGGTCCTGAGGAGAGGTCTTGGATCACTGCATCCGAGGTCTTTGCTCCCTGTCAAGGAGGTTCCATCTGGAGTTTCCCTTTAAGCCTGGACCCAGGCAGGGAAGGGGGAGGCCTTGTAAGAGGGAGGGTACTGTCATGGTTATGCAGTGATCTTCCTGTGTTTGCTTACCTTCCCTCATGTCTTCAGACTAAGAAGCCAGCTACTTCCACCTGGTGGTTTTTATAACCTCTCCTCTAAGCATGGCTCCACCCCAGGCCCTATCAGGGAGCCCTATATAAACCTGTGCACTGCAGGGCTCAGTGCTGATCAACCATTGTGTAGTCTTTGTTTGTTAGTTTCTGCTTGCCTGCCGTGTGCTCTGCTACTGATTTCCGTTGCCGACTTTGGCGTGTTCTGACTATCCCTGCTTGCCTGTGACCCTGACCTTTTGGCATGTACCCGACCATTCTGTTCTGCTTGTGACCCCGACCTTGTCTTTGTCCCTCATCCTTGTCCTCCTGTTGCCTACTGTGGGTGTGAGCTGGGGGTCGCGACCTGGAGCCAGTTGCAGCCAAGTCCATCCTCACCTCTGGAGGCTTCTGGTGAACACCTGCTGGCTCTTAGACTCCGCGCCCCAGGGAATCTCACGCTCTATCCCCAGTGGGATCTGTCCCCGTCTGCAGCAGTCAGCCGTAGGGTCCACGACCTTGCGGTGCACTCCGCATCCCTACGGTGTGCACCTGTCACCTCGCCTCAAGGTGACCTGACACGTATTTGGCGTCAGATGGTGACAAGCGTGTGTGGGGGCAACCAGGTGAGGAGGACAAAGACAAGTGTGTCTTGTCTACAGTCAGGCATGGTGGTGGGGGTGTCATGGTCTGGGGCTGCATGAGTGCTGCCGGCACTGGGGGGCTACAGATCATTGAGGGGACCATGAATGCCAACATGTACTGTGACATACTGAAGCAGAGCATGATCCCCTCCCTTCAGAGACTGGACCGCAGGGCAGTATTCCAATATGATAACCACCCCAAACACAACTCCAACACCACCACTGCCTTGCTAAAGAAGCTGAGGGTAAAGGTGATGGACTGGCCAAGCATGTCTCCAGACCTAAACCCTATTGATCATCTGTGGGGGATCCTCAGAGGGAAGGTGGAGGAGGGGAAGGTCTCCAACATCCACCAGCTCCGTGATGTCATCATGGGGGAGGGGAAGAGGACTCCAGTGACAACCTGTGAAGCTCTGGTGACCTCCATGCCCAAGAGGGTGAAGGCAGTGCTGGGAAATAATGGCGGCCACACAAAATATTGACACTTTGGGGCCCAATTTGGAGATTTTCACTTAGGGGTGTACTGACTTTTGTTGCCAGCGGTTTAGACATTAATGGCTGTGTGTTGAGTTATTTTGAGGGGACAGGAAATTTACACTGTTATACAAGCTGTACACTCACTACTTTACATTGTAGACAAGTGTCATTTCTTCAGTGTTGTCACATGAAAAGAGAGAAGAAATGTCACTGAGGGGTGTACTTACTTTTGTGAGATTCTGTAGTAATGGATACATTTATTTATTACATTGATTTGTTTGTATCTCTGTGATTGGATCAGGATATGATAATGGATACATTGGTAACACAATTTGGTGAATTCGATCCTGTGATGAGAAGTAATGTCTAATCATCATGTGATACACACAGTGCCTGGAAAAAGTATTCATACCCCCTGACATTCCCCACACTTTGTCACGTGACAACCAAAACCATAAATGTATTTTATTGGCATTTTATGTGATGGACCAACACAAAGTGTCACATAATTGTGAAGTGGAAGGAAAATGATAAATGATACAAATAAATATGTGAAAAGTGTGGGGGAGGGGCATTTGTATGGCGCCCCCCGGAGTCAATACTTTGTAGAACCCCCTTTCTCTACAAGTCTTTTTGGGGGTGTCTCTACCAGCTTTGCCCATCTAGAGAGGACATTTCTGCCCATTCTTCTTCTTTGTAAAATATCTCAAGCTCTGTCAGATTGGATGGAGAGCGTCTGTGATCAGCAATTTTCAAGTCTGGCCACAGATTCTCAATGGGATTTAGGTCTGGACTGTGACTGGGCCATTCTAACACATGAATATGCTTTGATGTAAACCATTCCATTGTAGCTCTGGCTGGATGTTTCGGGTCGTTGTCCTGCTGGAAGGGGAACCTCCGCCCCGGTCTCAAGTCTTTTCCTGACTCTAACAGGTTTTCTTCTAAGATTGCCCTGTATTTGTCTCCATCCATCTTCCCATCAACTCTGACCAGCTTCCCTGTCCCTGCTGAAGAAAACCATCCCCACCACATGATGCTGCCACCACCATGTCTCACGGTGGGGATGGTGTGTTCGGGGGATGGGCAGTGTTAGTTTTCCCCACACATAGCGTTTTGCTTTTAGGCCATAAAGTAGAATTTTGGTCTCCTCTGACCAGATCACCTTCTTCCACATGTTTGCTGCCCCCTCCCCCACATGGCTTCTCACAAACTACAAACAGGACTTCTTATGACTTTCTTTCTCCAATGTCTTTCTTCTTGTCACTCTTCCATAAAGGGCAGATTTGTGGAGAGACGACTAATGCCGCGTACACACGAGAGGGATTAAGTCTGACAGACTTCCAACGGAGTTCCGCCGGAGTTCCGACAGAGTTCTGGCGGACTTTTCGACCGAGCGGACTTGGCCACACACAATCACTCCAAACTCCGACGGAGTCGAACGTGATGACGTACGAGCGGACTAGAATAAGGAAGTTCATAGCCAGTAGCCAATAGCTGCCCTAGCGTCGGTTTTAGTCCGTCGGAATAGCACACACACGAGCGAATTTTTCGAAGGGACCGAGTCCGGCGGAGTTCCGTCGGGAAAATTTGAAGCATGCTTCATTTCTAAAGTCCGCCAGACTTTAGCGAAGCTAAAGTCCGTTGCAGCCCACACACGATCGAATAGTCTGACGGACTCAGTCCGTCAGACTTTGGATGTCGAAAAGTCCGCTCGTGTGTACGGGGCTTTATAGTTGTCCTGTGGACAGATTCTCCCCCCTGAGCTGTGGATCTCTGCAGCTCCTCCAGAGTTACCATGGACCTCTTGGCTCTTCTCTGATGAATGCTCTCCTTGCCCGGCCCGGTCAGTTTAGGTGGACGGCCGTGTCTTGGTAGGTTTGCGGTTGTGCCATACTCTTTCCATTCTCCGATGATGGATTGAACAGAGCTCCGTGAGATGGTCAAAGCTTGGGAGATTTTATTATAACCGAACCCTGCTTTATACTTCTCCACAACGTCATCCCTGACGTGTCTGGTGTGTTCCTTGGCCTTTATGATGCTGTTTGTTCACTAAGGGTCTCTAAGAACCTCTGAGGGCTTCACAGAACAGCTGTATTTATACTGAGATTAAATGACACACAGGTGGACTCTATTTACTAATTAGGTGACTTCTGAAGGCAATTGGTTTCTCTAGATTTTAGTTAGGGGTATCAGAGTAAAGGGGGCTGAATACAAATGCCCCTCCCCCACACACACTTTTCACATATGTATTTGCATCATTTATCATTTTCCTTCCACTTCACAATTATGTGACACTTTGTGTTGGTCCATCACATAAAATCCCAATAAAATATATTTATGTTTTTGGTTGTAACATGAAAAAATGTTGGGAAATGTCAAGGGGTATGAATACCTTTTCAAGGCATTGTGTAACGACCCTGTGATGTAACGATCCTGTAATGTAACGACCCTGTGATGTAACGACCCTGTGATGTAACGACCCTGTGATGTAACGACCCTGTAACGTAACGACCCTGTAATGATCCTGTAATGTAATGACCCTGTAATGTAACGATCCTGTAACGTAACGATCCTCTAACGATCCTGTAATGTAATTATCCTGTGGTGAGAAGTAAAATGACATTCCGTCTCCCTGTCCAGGCTCGTACTGCGTCACATCCTGCGCAGAGCCGTCCGCTTCTCTTCTGAGATCCTCCGAGCCCCCCCCGGCTTCCTGTCCACCTTGGTGCCCAGCGTGGTGGAGATTCTGGTGAGTACGGTGTCATCCATTCCTCATATATATGGGATTCCTTACTACATTATAGGGTGGAAACTCGGCTCCTTGCACAGATAGAAAGGGTTGCAAGGGCTGGGACAGTGATAATAATGGGGGATGGTAACTACCCGGAAATTGACTGGCGTAATGGCACTGCTGGGACAGTTAAAGGGCAAAAATATATAAACCTATTACAGGACAATTTTATGGTCCAGTTTATTGAGGCCCCAACTAAGAATGATGCTCTGTTGGACCTGGTAATCTCAAACCATGCAGAACGTATTACTAATGTTCAGATAAAGGAACATCTGGGTAGCAGTGACCATAACATGATTTCATTTGATGTTAGCTGTAAGCAAAAATCACATACGGGAAATATAAAAACACTTAACTTCAAGAGAGCAAATTTTCCAAGGATGGGGGCCGCTCTCCAGGACTTAGACTGGGAGAGAATATTGGCATCAATAGGCACAGAACAGAAATGGGAATTCTTCATAAAGACTGTTTGTGATCTCACTGCAAAGTATATTCCCATGGACAAGAAGTTTACAAGACTAATAATAAAACCGATGTAGCTCACGGGCAAAGTTAAAAAAAGCTATAAACTATAAAAAAAAGAGCGTTTAAAAAAAATATAAAAATGAAGGAACACTATCATCGTTTAAATGCTACAAAGAATATAGCAGAATATGTAAAAAGGAAATCAAGGATGCAAAAATTCTAAATAAAAGACAGTTTGCAAAAGATAGTAGGACAAACCCCAAAAAATGATTCAAATATATTAACAGTAAAAAGGTCAAGTCTGAGCATGTAGCCCCTTTACAAAATAATCTGGAGTGGGTGACTGGGGACAAAGAGAAGGCTAACTTATTAAATACTTTCTTCAGCTCTGTGTATACAAAAGAGCATGGGGGAGCGCATGTCCACAATGGGGGTGGTAGTGACACAGACCCAAATCCACAATGGCTCAAAAGTGATATGGTCCAGAAATATTTGGACAGAATAAAGGTGGATAAAGCACCTGGACCTGATGGCATCCACCCACGGATCCTAAAAGAATTGAGCTCTGTAATTTCAGAGCCATTGTATCTAATTTTTAGGGACTCATTAATGCCAGGAATAGTACCACTGGATTGGCGCAGGGCCAATGTGGTGCCCATATTTAAAAAGGGAACTGTCAGGGATCCGCTCGTCCTGCGCGATCGGCTCTCCGTGCGCGCGTGCACGTTCGTGCAGCGGGTCGTCGTAGGTACGAGCGTCTTCCAACGCGCGCGGGTGCACGCCGTTCGTGTGTGCGCGCGGTACACGCACGCACGGGCGAGCGTTAGCACGATTGGCGCCAGTGGCCCTTTTTAAAGGCACAGTTGCAGCAGCTCTGTGCTGTCTCGTCTGCAGCTTGTGCCCGTGAATACCTGTTTGTCTATCTGCTACCTACCTGCTATCCGACCCGGCTCCGTCTGACCTTGTTGACCTCTCCTGCTCCGACCCCGGCTTGTTTGACCTTTCTTGAACTGATCTCCTGTTGCCGAACTCTGCTTGTACCTGACACCTCTGCTGTCTCCTGCCTGTTCCTGCATCCGCTACCTTGTATCCTGAGGACCCATCCAACCTGATCCAGTGGCCTGCAGTCCTCAGCCTTCCTACTACAGAGAGTCCCTGCTTCTGAGAACCCTCATCTCCGGATACCTGCTACTGCTCCTGGCTGGACTCTCCTACCCCACTGCGCTCCGGTCTCCCTGTTCCCATTCCAGTGAGACCAGAACCAGAGACGTAAGAGAGGTCCCCTTCTACTAAGACAGACTCAATACCTGAAGTTCCTAACAGTACGAGACAGCCATGTCTGAGTCTGCAGAAGGGGCCTCCGCCATGAAGGAGATTTGCTCTCACCTTGCGGCTCTCACCCAGGCCGTGAAATCCCTTCAAGACGGCTACACCAGATTGGAAGAGCGGGTCCAACATCTCTCCATTTCGGGATCCCCAGACACTGCACCTCAGTCTCCTCCAGTCCAGCCTGCAACTCATCCGGCAGTCGTGATGCTCCCGCCTGAGCCTAGGGTTCCCATTCCGGAAAAATTCTCTGGGGACCGTTCCAAGTTTCGGGGTTTTCGTAATGCTTGCCAGCTTTACTTTGCCCTCCAGCCCAGGACTTTTTCGCTGGAAGCAACTAAGGTGGGATTTGTCATTTCTCTCCTGCAAGAAGAACCTCAGTCATGGGCCCACCATCTCCTGGAGAATGACAGTCCTCTTACACAGACTCTCTCTGCCTTCTTTGAGGGGATGGCACAACTCTATGATGACCCCCAGCGGACTGCCACCGCAGAATCCGCATTAACTGCGCTCCAGCAAGGCCGTAGGACGGCCGAGGACTATGTCTCGGACTTTAGGCGCTGGAGCGCAGATACCCTATGGAACGAGTCGGCCCTTAGACACCAATTTCGCATGGGCCTGTCTGAAGGCCTCAAGGACGAACTAGCCCGAGTTGGTATCCCAGATGCCTTAGAGGACTTAATTGCCCTAGCCATCCAGATCGATCGTAGACTCCGTGAGCGGAAGGCCGAACGCTCTTCTCAACCTCTGAGACCTGCCTGGATGACCGCCAGAACCCCGTCTCCCACTCCGTTCTTCTCTCCGTCCCCTCAAAAGGGGCCTGCCAGTACCTCTCTTGCTCCTGAGGAACCTATGCAGCTTGGACTACTCCGACCTACTCTGTCTCCGTAAGAGCGTGCCCGTCGTCGACATATGAACTTGTGTCTATACTGTGGCGGCTCCGGACATTATGTGGCCAACTGCCCTGTGAAGCCTCGTAAGTGCCTCTCTTCTGTGTCCCGCAGTTTCGTTAACTCACCTTCCAGCTCTCTACATGTTGCCCTTCTGCTTTCTTTTCAGCTTCATGGAAGAACGATTCACGTCAACGCCATCCTTGACTCCGGAGCCTGCGGTTGCTTCATCGACGCTGCCTTCACCAACCTGCATTCCATCCCACTTCAGCCAAAATCTCATGGACTTTCTATTTTCTTGGCCGATGGTTCTCAGATCAAGTCCGGCCGGGTCACTCATGAGACCCTTCCTCTACCCACCTCCACCTCCACCTCCTGCCGACATACGGAACTACTAACTCTTGATGTCATTTCATCACCACTCTTTCCTGTGATTCTGGGCATACCATGGCTGCAAGCCCACAACCCCTCCATTGACTGGTCCTCTGGGGAGGTAAGATTCCTCTCCACCTACTGTCAGGACCACTGCCTCCCTGGGACTCCTGCACAATCCAGAACACTTCTCTGTCTAGATCCAGATCTGGACCTATGTCAATCGGTTCCAGAGCCTTATCATCAGTTTCTGGATGTCTTCAGTAAACGGGGGGCTGACTCCTTACCTCCGCATCGTCCTTACGACTGCCCCATTGAGCTCCTCCCTGGGGCTGAGATTCCTTTTGGACGTGTCTACCCCTTATCCGAGAAGGAGCAGGAGGCTCTGAAGGCATACATCTCCGAAAACCTCAAGAAGGGGTTCATCCGTCACTCCACATCCCCTGCCGGGGCTGGGATATTTTTCGTCACTAAAAAAGACCAGACTCTCCGACCCTGTGTAGACTATCGGGAACTGAACAGAATCACGATTAAAAACCGCTATCCCCTACCTCTGATCCCAGAACTTTTTCAAAAATTGAGGTCGGCTGTTATCTTCACCAAACTTGACCTGAGAGGAGCCTATAACTTGGTCCGTATACGAGCAGGCGACGAGTGGAAGACTGCGTTCCGAACTCGTTTTGGGCATTACGAGTATCTGGTGATGCCTTTTGGATTGTGCAATGCCCCAGCCACCTTCCAGCACTTGATTAATGATGTCTTCCGGGACTTCTTGGACATTTTCGTCATCGTTTATCTTGACGATATCTTGATCTTCTCCAGGTCCCTGGAACAGCACCGGGGGCACGTCAGCAGAGTTTTACTTCGGCTCAGGCAACATGGACTATACGCCAAAGCCGAGAAATGTAAGTTTGAGCAACAAGAGATCCAATTCCTTGGCCTTGAAATCTCCCCAGCAGGCGTCAGGATGGATCCGCAAAAGGTCGCTGCTGTTCTCGAGTGGCCAGCCCCCACCGACAAGAAAGGCGTCCAGCGCTTTGTGGGCTTCGCCAATTTCTATAGAAAGTTTATTAAAGGGTTCTCGGCCATTATCTCCCCCATTACCCAGCTTACTAAGCAGAATATGCGCTTTCTTTGGAGTCCTGAAGCCCAGGTCGCCTTCGAAAAACTCAAGGACTTGTTCACCTCTGCCCCCATCCTCAGTCATCCGGATCCATCTAGACCCTATATTCTGGAAGTAGACGCCTCTGAGATAGCAGTAGGGGCGGTGGTCTCCCAACGTTTTGGTAAAGACGACCTGATGCACCCCGTAGGGTTCTTCTCCCGAAAACTCTCCCCAGCGGAGAAGAATTATGATGTAGGAGATCGGGAACTACTTGCCATTAAATCGGCCTTGGAGGAGTGGAGATACTTACTGGAGGGGGCGGTACACCCCGTGCTCATCTACACGGATCACAAAAATCTCGAATACCTCCGCACCGCTAAACGACTGAAACCTCGGCAGGCCCGCTGGGCCCTCTTTTTCTCCCGATTCAATTTTCACATTACCTATCGCCCTGGATCAAGAAACACCAAACCGGATGCACTCTCTCGCATGTTTGACAATCCTAAGGACTCTGCACCTCCGGATACTATCCTCCCTGCTAACTCCTTTCTTCTCATCCAACCGGGCCTAGTCTCTCTGCTCAAGAGTGCTTCTTCCACATCTTCCTGTCCCCCAGGAATCTCATTAACATCCAGGGAGGGCCTGCTCTGGAAAGACAACCTAATCTTCGTTCCTGAGGAGGTGAGAGTTAAGGTTTTGGGGCTCCTCCATGACCATCCACTCGCGGGACACTTTGGTGTCCGCAAGACCTTAGAGCTGGTACAACGTTCCTTCTGGTGGCCAGGCATGAGGGAGTTCTGCAAGCAGTACGTGAACTCTTGTCCAGTATGCTGCCGGAATAAGATTCCCAGAAATCGGGCCTGGGGCCTGCTTAAGCCTCTCCCCGCACCCGACCGCCCCTGGCAGATGATTACTATGGACTTCATCGTAGAACTTCCCCCCTCTGAGAACTGTACCGCCATCTTTGTTGTGTGTGACCGTCTGTCTAAGATGGCCCACTTTCTTCCCTTGAAGGGGACTCCTTCTGCTACCGAAACGGCCCATGTTTTTATTAAGGAAATAATCAGGCTTCACGGGGTACCCACCAACATTGTATCTGACAGAGGAGTGCAGTTCACCTCCCGTTTCTGGAGAGCCTTATGCGGAGCCCTGAAAATTGAATTGGCCTTGTCCTCCGCCTACCACCCACAGACTAACGGGCAAACAGAACGCACCAACCAAACCCTCGAGCAGTATATCAGATGTTTCTCTTCCTTTGTCCAGGACGATTGGGTTTCCCTGTTACCTTTGGCGGAATTCGCCTACAACAACGCCAGCCATGCTACCACCGGGCAGTCCCCGTTCTTTTCCAATTACGGTTTTAACCTGTCTTTTCTTCCCGATATCCCTACAGAATCGCATGTACCAGCAGTTCAGGACACAGTATCCTTTCTTCAGCAGAACAACCGGATCTTGCAGGAGGCTATAACCAAGGCTCAGGCTGACAGCAAGAAGAGTTTCGATCAAGGAAGAAGGGGAGAATTGATCCTTCAAGTCGGGGACCAGGTATGGCTGTCTTCCTCTAATTTAAAATTAGCATGTCCCTCCAAGAAGTTGGCACCAAAGTTTCTGGGTCCATTTCCTGTTAAAAGGAGGATTAACGAGGTATCTTATGAGTTGTCTTTACCCGATTCCATGAGAATACACCCAGTCTTCCATGTAGCTCTACTTAAGCCTGTCATACCTGACCCCTTCCCTGGTAGAGGAACAAGACCACCCGATCCTGTGCTGATTGATGGCAGTGAGGAGTTCGAAGTGGAGGCCATCTTGGATTTCAGAAGACGACGGGGACAAGGTCAGTTCCTGATTAAATGGAAGGGCTATGGCCCAGAGAGTAATTCATGGGAACCTGCTACTAACATACATGCCAATAGATTAATACAGGCCTTCTTTGCTGCACACCCAGAGAAAAGAGCTACTAGGGGCACCCGGAGGTTGCCCCTTGTGGGGGGGCAATGTCAGGGATCCGCTCGTCCTGCGCGATCGGCTCTCCGTGCGCGCGTGCACGTTCGTGCAGCGGGTCGTCGTAGGTACGAGCGTCTTCCAACGCGCGCGGGTGCACGCCGTTCGTGTGTGCGCGCGGTACACGCACGCACGGGCGAGCGTTAGCACGATTGGCGCCAGTGGCCCTTTTTAAAGGCACAGTTGCAGCAGCTCTGTGCTGTCTCGTCTGCAGCTTGTGCCCGTGAATACCTGTTTGTCTATCTGCTACCTACCTGCTATCCGACCCGGCTCCGTCTGACCTTGTTGACCTCTCCTGCTCCGACCCCGGCTTGTTTGACCTTTCTTGAACTGATCTCCTGTTGCCGAACTCTGCTTGTACCTGACACCTCTGCTGTCTCCTGCCTGTTCCTGCATCCGCTACCTTGTATCCTGAGGACCCATCCAACCTGATCCAGTGGCCTGCAGTCCTTAGCCTTCCTACTACAGAGAGTCCCTGCTTCTGAGAACCCTCATCTCCGGATACCTGCTACTGCTCCTGGCTGGACTCTCCTACCCCACTGCGCTCCGGTCTCCCTGTTCCCATTCCAGTGAGACCAGAACCAGAGACGTAAGAGAGGTCCCCTTCTACTAAGACAGACTCAATACCTGAAGTTCCTAACAGGAACAAAGTCTTTACCGAGTAACTATAGACCTGTTAGCTTAACTTCTATAGTTGGGAAGATACTGGAGGGATTAATAAAAGACCTCATAGACGAGTTCTTGTAGGAAAAAAATATTTTAAGCAACAGACAGCATGGATTCATGAAAGACAGAAGTTGTCAGACAAACCTGATTTCTTTTTATGAAGAGGTAAGTAAAACCTTGGACATAGGGGGTGGCTGTGGACGTGGTGTACTTGGACAGAGGGGTGGCGGTGGACATGGTATACTTGGACAGAGGGGGTGGCGGTGGATGTGGTATACTTGAACAGAGGGGGTGGCGGTGGACGTGGTGTACTTGGACAGAGGGGTGGCGGTGGATGTGGTGTACTTGGACAGAGGGGTGGCGGTGGACGTGGTATACTTGGACAGAGGGATGGCTGTGTACTAGGAGACAGTTCGCCACACGTGGCTATTGTGTAAGGTAAAGTCTTATGGTTTGGCAAGATCTGTAAATGAATAGAAAACTGGTTAAAAAAATAATTCAGAGAGTCGTGATTAATGATTCTTACTCTGGTCTAAGGTTATTATTGGGTTACCCCAAGGTTCAGTGTTATTAGTGGGGTTACCCCAAGGTTCAGTGTTAGTGGTGTACCCCAAGCTTCAGTGTTGGTGGGTGTACCCCAAGGTTCAGTGTTAGTGGTGTACCCCAAGCTTCAGTGTTGGTGGGTGTACCCCAAGGTTCAGTGTTAGTGGTGTACCCCAAGCTTCAGTGTTGGTGGGGGTACCCCAAGGTTCAGTGTTGGTGGGGGTACCCCAAGGTTCAGTGTTGGTGGGGGTACCCCAAGGTTCAGTGTTAGTGGTGTACCCCAAGGTTCAGTGTTGGGGGTACCCCAAGGTTCAGTGTTAGTGGTGTACCCCAAGGTTCAGTGTTGGTGGGGGTACCCCAAGGTTCAGTGTTTTGTTAGTGGGTGTACCCCAAGGTTCAGTGTTATTAGTGGGGTACCCCAAGGTTCTGTGTTAGTGCGGTACCCCAAGGTTCAGTGTTATTAGTGGGGGTACCCCAAGGTTCAGTGTTATTAGTGGGGTACCCCAAGGTTCAGTGTTATTAGTGGGGTACCCCAAAGTTCAGTGTTGTTAGTGGGGGTACCCCAAGGTTCAGTGTTAATGGGGTACCCCAAGGTTCAGTGTTAGTGGGGTAAATAATGTTATTAGTGGGAGTAGTGTATATATAAAATCTTCTATGTATGTAAAAAGTGAAATTCTATAAGATTCTCATACCTGTGAAAGTATATACTGTTATAAGCTTATAAGCATTTCTTGGGAGAGCTCACATATGGCAATAATTAGTTGTTTTGTTTCACCTCCACCATCTGTGAGAAGGAAGGATTCACATACTTTAAGATGTAAAAGTTCAATGTGTTAGTTAAGAGATACGTCCTTATATATTACAATGTTTATTGATTAAGATATTAATAAGAACATTGTGTTTTTAAATGAATATAATATACATACTGATATATGTAATATTTGATTTAGAAGTTAAAGTAATTGTATATGATAAATGGTTTTACATACAGCTCCTCTTGGCTCACACCTCAGGAATGTCACTGTTTAGTGACAGAATAACCCCCACCCTTGCGGGAGAGGTGGGGGGGAGATATGTCCCAGGAAAGCCTGCAATTTTCTGTAGGACTACAAGTCCATTAAGAACCTTTCCTTTTTAGGAAGGAGGGGTCAGATTTTAGGAGAAGGTGGGGGCTGAATTTAGGAGTAAAAATCTAGTAATAGAGAGTTTTGGGAGACACTCACACCAGGAGGACATTGCTGTCACATCTACACACAGACACCTCTGATTCATCTTCATCTTAAGAATATTATACATTATTATAAATGACATTCTATACTTTGATATTCTTCTTCTAATATTTTGCTATTTTTTATTATTAAATCAATTTTTGAGTTTTTACACGAGAACTAAACTGACTTTCTTGAAACTTTCCTCATCAATATGAATTATTAAAATATCCATATTAATACCGTAAAAACGAGAATTCAACATACTGATATTTATAGGTAAAGGGGATCCGGGGAATATCAGATTCGGGAAGGAATTTTTCCCCTGCTGTAGTAAATTGGATCATGCTCTGCTGTTTTTTTTTTTTACCTTCTTCTGGATCGTGTTCTCTAGTAATGGGGGGGGGTGTTCTCTAATAATGGGGGTGTGTTCTCTAGTAATGGGGGGTGTGTTCTCTAGTAATGCGGGGGGGGGGGGGGGTTCTCTAATCATGGTGGGTGTGTTCTCTAATAATGGGAGGGTGTTTTCTCTAGTAATTGGGGTGTGTTCTCTAGTAAGGGGGGTGTGTTTTCTAGTAAGGGGGGTGTTCTCTAGTAAGGGGGGGTGTGTTCTCTAGTAATATGGGGGTGTGTTCTCTAGTAATGGGGGTGTGTTCTCTAGTAAGGGGGGTGTGTTTTCTAGTAAGGGGGGTGTTCTCTAGTAATGGGGGTGTGTTCTCTAGTAATGCGGGGGGGGGGGGGGTTCTCTAATCATGGTGGGTGTGTTCTCTAATAATGGGAGGGTGTTTTCTCTAGTAATTGGGGTGTGTTCTCTAGTAAGGGGGGTGTGTTTTCTAGTAAGGGGGGTGTTCTCTAGTAAGGGGGGGTGTGTTCTCTAGTAATATGGGGGTGTGTTCTCTAGTAATGGGGGTGTGTTCTCTAGTAATGGGGGGGTGTGTTCTCTAGAAATGGGGGCATGTTCTCTAGAAATGGGGGTGTGTTCTCTAGTAATGGGGGTGTTCTCTGTGTTTTGTAGGGTAATGCGTATCCTGAACTGCACAGGGAGAAGTCGCAGGTAAGTCACTATCATGAGATGTTGATTATTAGGGAGTCACCTCCTTCCCAGCATGCTCTGCACACCATGGTTCAGTGTTCTTATTGTAAACGTTTCTGTTCAGCCGGTCAGTTTCCCCCACCCCCAGAAAACAGATCATCCCCCAGTATAAATGGGAGAGGTATGCAGGTGATCAACTCTACTCTGTCCCTCAGAACACAGCCAATCAATATACAGCCCTTCAGTGCTCTTCATCTCAATGCCCATCCTTGAAATATCCAGCCAATCGGTGCCTAACTCATCAGTATCCAGACCCTCCGTGCCCAATCCCTCAGTATTCAGCCCTTCAGTACCTAGCACATCACTGCCCATTCCTTCAGTTCCCAGTCTCCTGGTAACTCTGTACCCAGCCCCTCAGTACCATCTCCTGGCACCCAGCCCCTCAGCACCCAGCCCCTCAGCGCCCAGCCCTACAGTGCCCAGTCTCTACACGTTTTATGTGAAATATGGAGAATTTTGATTTCTTCCAGTACTGTGTTCAGAGCATTCTGTGCTATCTACCATCATTCTTGGCTTTTATTTTATTTTTTCATCACTGGGAGCTCAGCAGACCTTTTTTACTCGCCCCGTTCTCCGGTGGATGGAAACTAGAGAGAGCTCCCCATCCCCCTCCAGGTCTGTTTCCTCCTGAACAGGGAGAGGAAACCTCTGAGACTGGACATGGCAGATCTATTGGTCTACATCCTCCTTTGCTTTTAATGCCCGCTGAACGTTAGCACACCAATTGTACCCAATCAGGGGAGGCTCTAGCTGTGTGCTGAAGTACCTGAGCTTGCTGTGTGCTGAGGCTGTGTGCTGAAGTACCTGAGCTAGCTGTTCCTCATGGGAGGGCCATAGAGCTGCTCCCTTCTCTACAGTGACACCCAGAGGCTGTGTGCTGAAGTACCTGAGCTAGCTGTTCCTCGTGGGTGGGCCATAGAGCTTCTCCCTTCTCTGTAGTGACACCCAGAGGCTGTGTGCTAAAGTACCTGAGCTAGTTGTGCCTCATGGATGGGCCAAAGAGCTGCTCCCTTCTATACAGTGACACCCAGAGGCTGTGTGCTGAAGTACCTGAGCTACATGCTCCACATGGGTGGGCCATAGAGCTGCTCCCTTCTCTGCAGTGACATCCAGAGGCTGTCTGCTGAAGTACCTGAGCTAGGTGTTCCACGTGGGTGGGCCATAGAGCTGCTTCCTTCTCTGTAGTGACACCCAGAGGCTGTGTGCTGAAGTACCTGAGCTAGGTGTTCCTCTTGGGTGGTCCATAGAGCTGCTCCCTTCTCTACAGTGACACCCAGAGGCTGTGTGCTGAAGTACCTGAGCTAGCTGTTCCTCGTGGGTGGGCCATAGAGCTTCTCCCTTCTCTGTAGTGACACCCAGAGGCTATGTGCTGAAGTACCTGAGCTAGTTGTGCCTCATGGATGGGCCAAAGAGCTGCTCCCTTCTATACAGTGACACCCAGAGGCTGTGTGCTGAAGTACCTGAGCTAGCTGTTCCTCGTGGGTGGGCCATAGAGCTGCTCCCTTCTCTGCAGTGACACCCAGAGGCTGTGTGCTGACGTACCCGAGCTACATGGTCCACATGGGTGGGCCATAAAGCTTCTCCCTTCTCTGCAGTGACATCCAGAGGCTGTCTGCTGAAGTACCTGAGCTAGGTGTTCCTTGTGGGTGGTCCATAGAGCTGCTCCCTTCTCTACAGTGACACCCAGAGGCTGTGTGCTGAAGTATCTGAGTTAGGTGCTAAGTAATGGAGAGATTTATTTCATTTCAGATTATGAGAATCCTGGATGAGAACGAAGAGGCATTTTTAACTTCCCTCCAGCGGGGGCGCCGCATCATAGAGCGCACTCTACAGCAGGAAGGTGCCGGTAAAATATTTCCCAGTAAGTGTCAGCAGCCACCCTGTGATGTCATGATGCAAGCCGGATATGAAATGTATATTGTACAGATGTAGGAGGTCCATATCCATAGAGAGAGGGATAGTCCTGATGATTGTAGGAGCGTACCTGAGAGTAGAGAGGCAGCAGAGGGCACGGATGGGGTAGAGAGGCAGTAGAGGGCGTGTATGGGGTGGAGAGGCAGAAGGGGGCACGCATGGGGTGGAGAGGCAGAAGGGGGCACGGATGAGGTAGAGAGGCAGAAGGGGGCACGGATGAGGTAGAGAGGCAGAAGGGGGCACGGATGAGGTAGAGAGGCAGAAGAGGGCACGGATGAGGTAGAGAGGCAGAAGGGGGCACGGATCTGGTAGAGAGGCAGAAGGGGGCACCGCTGGGGTGGAGAGGCAGCAGAGGGCACGGATGGGGTGGAGAGGCAGAAGGGGGCACCGCTGGGGTAGAGAGGCAGAAGGGGGCACCGCTGGGGTAGAGAGGCAGAAGGGGGCACTGCTGGGGTAGAGAGGCAGAAGGGGGCACCGCTGGGGTAGAGAGGCAGAAGGGGGCACCGCTGGGGTAGAGAAGCAGCAGAGGGCAAGGATGGGGTGGAGAGGTAGCAGAGGGTACCGATGCAGTAGAGAGGCAGCAGAGGGCACGGATGCGGTAGAGAGGCAGCAGAGGGCACGGATGGGGTGGAGAGGCAGCAGCGGGCACGGATGGGGTGGAGAGGCAGCAGAGGGCACGGATGGGGTGGAGAGGCAGCAGAGGGCACGGATGGGGTGGAGAGGCAGCAGAGGGCACGGATGGGGTGGAGGGCACAGATGGGGTGGAGAGGCAGCAGAGGGCACGGATGGGGTGGAGAGGCAGCAGAGGGCACGGATGGGGTAGAGAGGCAGCAGAGGGCACGGATGGGGTGGAGAGGCAGCAGAGGGCACGGATGGGGTGGAGAGGCAGCAGAGGGCACGGATGGGGTGGAGAGGCAGCAGACGGCACGGGTGGGGTGGAGAGGCAGCAGAGGGCACGGATGGGGTGGAGAGGCAGCAGAGGGCATGGATGGGGTGGAGAGGCAGCAGACGGTACCGATGGGGTGAAGAGGCAGCAGAGGGCACGGATGGGGTGGAGAGGCAGCAGAGGGCACGGATGGGGTGGAGAGGCAGCAGAGGGCACGGATGGGGTAGAGGGCACGGATGGGGTGGAGAGGCAGCAGAGGGCACGGATGGGGTGGAGAGGCAGCAGACGGTACCGATGGGGTGGAGAGGCAGCAGAGGGCACGGATGGGGTGGAGAGGCAGCAGAGGGCACGGATGGGGTGGAGAGGCAGCAGAGGGCACGGATGGGGTAGAGGGCACGGATGGGGTGGAGAGGCAGCAGAGGGCACGGATGGGGTGGAGAGGCAGCAGAGGGCACGGATGGGGTGAAGAGGCAGCAGAGGGCACGGATGGGGTGGAGAGGCAGAAGGGGGCACCGCTGCGGTAGAGAGGCAGAAGGGGGTCACCGCTGGGGTAGAGAGGCAGAAGGGGGCACTGCTGGGGTAGAGAGGTAGATGGGGGCACTGCTGGGGTAGAGAGGCAGAAGGGGGCATTGCTGGGGTAGAGAGGTAGATGGGGGCACTGCTGGGGTAGAGAGGCAGAAGGGGGCACTGCTGGGGTAGAGAGGCAGAAGGGGGCACTGCTGGGGTAGAGAGGCAGAAGGGGGCACCGCTGGGGTAGAGAGGCAGCAGAGGGCAAGGATGGGGTGGAGAGGCAGCAGAGGGCACGGATGGGGTGGAGAGGTAGCAGAGGGTACCGATGCAGTAGAGAGGCAGCAGAGGGCACGGATGGGGTAGAGAGGCAGCAGAGGGTACGGATGCGGTAGAGAGGCAGCAGGGGGCACGGATGGGGTAGAGAGGCAGCAGAGGGCACGGATGGGGTGGAGAGGCAGCAGAGGGCACTGATGGGGTAGAGGGGCAGAAGGGGGCACCGCTGGGGTAGAGAGGCAGCAGAGGGCACCGCTGGGGTAGAGAGGCAGCAGAGGGCAAGGATGGGGTAGAGAGGCAACAGAGGGCACGGATGGGGTGGAGAGGTAGCAGAGGGTACCAATGCGGTAGAGAGGCAGCAGAGGGCAAGGATGGGGTAGAGAGGCAACAGAGGGCACGGATGGGGTGGAGAGGTAGCAGAGGGTACCAATGCGGTAGAGAGGCAGCAGAGGGTACCGATGCGGTAGAGAGGCAGCAGAGGATACCGATGCGGTAGAGAGGCAGAAGGAGGCACGGATGGGGTAGAGAGGCAGCAGAGGGTACTGATGCGGTAGAGAGGCAGAAGGGGGCACAGATGGGGTAGAGAGGCAGAAGGGGGCACGGATGGGGTAGAGAGGCAGCAGAGGGTACTGATGCAGTAGAGAGGCAGAAGGGGGCACGGTTGGGGTAGAGAGGCAGAAGGGGGCACGGAGGGGGTGGAGAGGCAGAAGGGGGCACGGATGGGGTAGAGAGGCAGCAGAGGGCACGAATGCGGTAGAGAGGCAGAAGGGGGCACGGATGGGGTAGAGAGGCAGCAGAGGCCACGGATGAGATAGAGAGGCAGCAGAGGGCACGGATGGGGTGGAGAGGCAGCAGAGGGCACAGATGGGGTGGAGAGGCAGCAGAGGGCACGGATGGGGTGGAGAGGCAGCAGAGGGCACGGATGGGGTAGAGAGGCAGCAGAGGGCACGGATGGGGTGGAGAGGCAGCAGAGGGCACGGATGGGGTGGAGAGGCAGCAGAGGGCATGGATGGGGTGGAGAGGCAGCAGAGGGCACGGATGGGGTAGAGAGGCAGCAGAGGGCACGGATGGAGTGGAGAGGCAGCAGAGGGCACGGATGGGGTGGAGAGGCAGCAGAGGGCGCGGATGGGGTAGAGAGGCAGCAGAGGGCACGGATGGGGTGGAGAGGCAGCAGAGGGCGCGGATGGGGTAGAGAGGCAGCAGAGGGCACGGATGGGGTGGAGAGGCAGCAGAGGGCACGGATGGGGTGGAGAGGCAGCAGAGGGCACGGATGGGCTGGAGAGGCAGCAGAGGGCACTGATGGAGGAGTGTAGCCGGCCAGACAACAGTAGAGCATACCAGAGGCTTTGTGGAGACCTGGACTCAGCTCAGGCGTAGTGATGGAACATGAAAGAAGACTCTGGATCCTGGGGAAGGTTTTCATCACATAGGGAATACAGCCAGGTCTACAGACCCCACAAGAGGAGTAAACTTCTGTACCATCACCCACATCCAGCAGAGGGCGCTCTGATTGACAGGTTTCGTCTCTTTGTTTGCAGCGGACGTAGCGTGGTCTCTGTCGCGTAATCTGGGCTTTCCTCTGGACCTCATTGGCTTGATATTGGAGGAGCGCGGCTCTTCTCTGGACAAGGCTGCCCTGGAGGAGCTCGCAGAGGAGGAGGAAAAGGTCAGAGGACAGATAGGGTCTGCCATTGTATATACAGTGTATGTGTGTGTGTGTGTGTGTGTGTGTGTGTATATATAGTTCTATATTTCCTTTTTATAATAGAAGATGGTAAAGTTCTATGTGCTGCTCGTAGATCTATAGTGTTTTGTCTATGTTGTCATCATTATGATGGGGGCTGAACATTACATAATATGTCTTTTTAGTCAGAGAAATCTGAAACTCTTCTGAACGTGTCACGTTTACTACATAGAGCCAGCAGGGGATGCAACGGATTCAGCTTACAATCATTGTACTACTATGTTGTGAATAGCCTGTAGTCTGATCTGGTGTGTAAAAAAACAGCAAAATGAAAGAATGATGAAAACCCTCCATTCCTTCTCTTGGCATGTTCTACCAGGACATACTGGGTGTGACCAGGAGGTGCTTGGTATGTTCTACCAGGAGGTACTTGTTATCTCCTGCCAGCACAAGCTTGGTGTGAGCAGGAGGTACTTGGTTTTGCCAAGGAGGTGCTTGGTATGTTCTACCAGGAGGTACTTGGTATGTTCTACCAGGAGGTACTTGGTGTGACCAGGAAGTGCTTTGTATGTTCTACCAGGAGGTACTTGGTTTTGCCAAGGAGGTGCTTGGTATGTTCTACCAGGAGGTACTTGGTGTAACCAGGAGGTACTTGCTATGTTATACCAGGACATGCTTGGTGTGACCAGGAGGTACTTGGTTTTGCCAAGGAGGTGCTTGGTATGTTCTACCAGGAGGTGCTTGGTATGTTCTACCAGGAGGTACTTGGTGTGACCAGGAAGTGCTTTGTATGTTCTACCAGGAGGTACTTGGTATGACCAGGAGGTACTTGGTATGTTCTACCAGGAGGTACTTGGCATGACCAGGAGGTACTTGGTATGTTCTACCAGGAGGTACTTGGCATGACCAGGAGGTACTTGGTATGTTCTACGGGTACGTAGTGGGTGTGACCAGGATGTAGCTGGTATTGTGAAGTAAAGTGTCTCTCTCTTTGTATTTTTATCCTGATGGAGTTTTGTGTTCTCAGAGGAAGTTGAGGAATCAGCAGGCAGAGGGCGCTGTAGGTGGTCTGCAGCTGGACATCCATTCTCTAACAGAGCTACAGCGCAGGGGGGTCCCGGCTACTGATGACTCCCCGAAATACGACTATACCCTGGGGGGTGATGGGAAATACGGTAAGTTCAGTCTTACATCTCTTCCAGCCTGGTCAGTATTGTAGGGGGAGGGTTGTGTGTGGTGTGGGCAGGATGTTGGCTCTTGGTATGGGCAGAGTGTATCTAAGAAGCACTGATACCGAGGTATTGATACTGAGGTACTGATATTGGGGTATTGATACTGAGGTACTGATACCGGGGTATTGATATGTGAGGTACTGATACCGGTGTATTGATACTGAGGTACTGATACCGGGGTATTGATACTGAGGTACTGATACCAGGGTATTGATACTGAGGTACTGATAGTGGGGTATTGATACTGAGGTACTGATAGTGGGGTATTGATACTGAGGTACTGATAGTGGGGTATTGATAGTGAGGTACTGATACCGGGGTATTGATACTGAGGTACTGATAGTGGGGTATTGATACTGAGGTACTGATAGTGGGGTATTGATACTGAGGTACTGATAGTGGGGTATTGATACTGAGGTACTGATACCGGGGTATTGATACTGAGGTACTGATATTGGGTTATTGATACTGAGGTACTGATACCGGGGTATTAATACTGAGGAACTGATATTGGGGTATTGATACTGAGGTACTGATATTGGGTTATTGATACTGAGGTACTGATATTGGGGTATTGATACTGAGGTACTGATATTGGGGTATTGATACTGAGGTACTGATATTGGGTTATTGATACTGAGGTACTGATATTGGGTTATTGATACTGAGGTACTGATATTTGGTTATTGATACTGAGGTACTGATATTGGGTTATTGATACTGAGGTACTGATACCGGGGTATTGATACTGAGGTACTGATACCGGGGTATTGATACTGAGGTACTGATATTGGGTTATTGATACTGAGGTACTGATAGTGGGGTATTGATACTGAGGTACTGATACCGGGGTATTGATACTGAGGTACTGATACCGGGTTATTGATACTGAGGTACTGATACCGGGTTATTGATACTGAGGTACTGATACCGGGTTATTGATACTGAGGTACTGATACCGGGTTATTGATACTGAGGTACTGATACCGGGGTATTAATACTGAGGTACTGATATTGGGTTATTGATACTGAGGCACTGATATTGGGTTATTGATACTGAGGCACTGATATTGGGTTATTGATACTGAGGCACTGATACCGGGTTATTGATACTGAGGCGATAATATTGGGTTATTGATACTGAGGCACTGATATTGGGTTATTGATACTGAGGTACTGATACCGGGTATTGATACTGAGGTACTGATATTGGGTTATTGATACTGAGGCACTGATATTGGGTTATTGATACTGAGGCACTGATATTGGGTTATTGATACTGAGGCGATAATATTGGGTTATTGATACTGAGGCACTGATATTGGGTTATTGATACTGAGGTACTGATACCGGGTATTGATACTGAGGTACTGATACCGATGTATTGATACTGAGGTACTGATACCAGGGTATTGATCCTGAGGTACTGATACTGGCGTATTGATACTGAGGTACTGATACCGAGTTATTGATACTGAGGTACTGATACCGGGGTATTAATACTGAGGAACTGATATTGGGTTATTGATACTGAGGCACTGATATTGGGTTATTGATACTGAGGTGATGATACTGGGTTATTGATACTGAGGCACTGATATTGGGTTATTGATACTGAGGTACTGATACCGGGTTATTGATACTGAGGTACTGATACCAGGGTATTGGTACTGAGGTACTGATATTGGGTTATTGGTACTGATACTGGGATATTGATACTGAGGCACTGATATTGGGTTATTGATACTGAGGTTCTGATACCGGGGTATTGATATGTGAGGTATTGATATGTGACTTGAGACATCTAGAGAGTGACCGGGGTTCTATGTCTACAGTGTTCAGTCCCTGCCCGGCCACCATCCTGATGCTGTACAAGGACCAGTCATTACACAGTGCGGTCAGCAGAGGTCAGCGCTGTGGGGTCATCCTGGACCGGACCTGTTACTATGCTGAGCAGGGGGGACAGAGCTCAGATCTGGGGTACTTTGTGCATGAAGGCGAGCAGGTAAGAGATTCCCTACAACAGGTAACATGGATCAATCCTTTCTATATTACATGGAGAGCTAATACCAAGAGATGGCAGAGGGTGCCAACATCAATCCCCAGCAACAGCCCCTCCCCCAAGGGCAAACGACTTCTGCCCCCCAGGGCAGCTATAGCTTACAGTAAAGAAGCCCTCCTTGTACTGATCACCTCTCCTCCCATATATATAGCACTTTCAGTAAAGAAGTTATCCCTTTACTGATCACCACTCCTCCATACACCGCTCTTACAGTAGAGATTCCCTCCTTGTACTGATCACTTCTCCTCCATAAGATAGCTGTGTACAGTCCTTGAGTAATCTTTCTACTGACCATGCACCTTCTCTGTGCTCCACACAGGACGTCCTGTTTCCGGTGGAGTACCTACACCAGGCTGGAGGTTATGTCCTACACGAGGTGACGGCCACGGAACCCCTGAGGGTTGGAGATCGAGTGGTGCTGTTCCTGGATGAGGTATCTGTGGGAAGTCCTGGGGGTGCCCTCAGCTGCTGGGCTGTGATCTCACTATCCTCCCGTCTCCTCACAGGCCCAGCGCACCGCGTGTATGGAGAAGCACACCGCCACCCATCTGCTGAACTTCACCCTGCGCCAGGTTCTGGGGGAGAGCGTGGCACAGCGCGGGTCACATGTCACTGCCGAGCGACTGCGGTTTGATGTCAGCGTCACGGTGAGGAGCGGGATAACACGTAGTGGTGGGGGGTTAGAAATCTGCAAGCCTGTTCATTGATAGGAGAAGATCTCTGGGGTAAATTTCCCAACCCCTAGTAGGATGGACACTAAGGGAAGAGTTGCTCCTCCCTCAGTTCTCATTGCCCGAAGGGGGACAGACACTGGAAATCCTCCTCTACCAAGTGTCTCTTCCACTTCTTCCCAGTTGGAGTGGACTCTTCCCTGGTTAGTGGTGGGATTGGTGGACTCTCTCTCATCACTGGTTAGTGGTAGGATTGGGGGACTCTTTCTCCTCACTGGTTAGTGGTGGGATTGGAAGACTCTCTCTCATCACTGGTTAGTGGTGGGATTGGAAGACTCTCTCTCATGACTGGTTAGTGGTGGGATTGGAAGACTCTCTCTCATGACTGGTTAGTGGTGGGATTGGAAGACTCTCTCTCATCACTGGTTAGTGGTGGGATTGGTGGACTCTCTCTCATCACTGGTTAGTGGTGGGATTGGAAGACTCTCTCTCATCACTGGTTAGTGGTGGGATTGGTAGACTTTCTCCTCGCTGGTTAGTGGTGGGATTGGTAGAACCTCTCATCACTGGTTAGTGGTGGGATTGGTGGACTCTCTCTCATCACTGGTTAGTGGTGGGATTGGTAGAACCTCTCATCACTGGTTAGTGGTGGGATTGGAAGACTCTCTCTCATCACTGGTTAGTGGTGGGATTGGTGGACTCTCTCTCATCACTGGTTAGTGGTGGGATTGGTAGAACCTCTCATCACTGGTTAGTGGTGGGATTGGTGGACTCTCTCTCATCACTGGTTAGTGGTGGGATTGGTAGAACCTCTCATCACTGGTTAGTGGTGGGATTGGTGGACTCTCTCTCATCACTAGTTAGTGGTGGGATTGGAAGACTCTCTCTCATCACTGGTTAGTGGTGGGATTGGTAGAACCTCTCATTACTGGTTAGTGGTGGGATTGGTAGAACCTCTCATCACTGGTTAGTGGTGGGATTGGGGGACTCTTTCTCATCACTGGTTAGTGGTGGGATTGGTGGACTCTCTCTCATCACTAGTTAGTGGTGGGATTGGAAGACTCTCTCTCATCACTGGTTAGTGGTGGGATTGGTAGAACCTCTAATCACTGGTTAGTGGTGGGATTGGTAGAACCTCTCATCACTGGTTAGTGGTGGGATTGGGGGACTCTTTCTCCGCACTGGTTAGTGGTGGGATTCGGGGACTCTTTCTCCTCGCTGGGTAGTGGTGGGATTGGGGGACTCTTTCTCCTCACTGGTTAGTGGTGGGATTGGGGGACTCTTTCTCCTCCCTGGTTAGTGGTGGGATTGGGGCACTATTTCTCCTCACTGGTTAGTGGTGGGATTGGGGGAATCTTTCTCCTCACTGGTTAGTGGTGGGATTGGGGCACTATTTCTCCTCACTGGTTAGTGGTGGGATTGGGGGACTCTTTCTCCTCCCTGGTTAGTGGTGGGATTGTGGGACTCTTTCTCCTCCCTGGTTAGTGGGGGGATTGATGGACTCTCCTTCCTGGTTGGTAATAGGAGTTCCACATAAGTTTTTTTGCACCTGTTTACATGGAACCCCCCCCAAAACAAAAACAAAATAACAGCAAACTATTGAATCTTCTGTAAAGCCCCTCCCAGGAGGTCTCAGGAAATAACGCCTCTCTGTTGGTATTCTCAGAAAGCCCCTCCCAGGAGGTCTCGGGGAATAACGCCTCTCTGTTGGTATTCTCAGAAAGCCCCTCCCAGGAGGTCTCAGGAAATAACGCCTCTCTGTTGGTATTCTCAGAAAGCCCCTCCCAGGAGGTCTCGGGGAATAACGCCTCTCTGTTGGTATTCTCAGAAAGCCCCTCCCAGGAGGTCTCTGGAATGTCCCCTTTCTGGATGTTTTTATGCTGACAGATTATTTGTCCCCTTTGTATATTCCCTCACACAGTCTGTATATTTCAGGGACCGGTGAGCGGTCAGCAGCTGCAGGAAGTTGAGAAGACGTTCCAAGACGTGATTGGACAGAACCAGGAAGTTTATACTGCGGAGATCCCACTCACAGATGCCAAAAATATCCCGGGTCTTCGCAGTGTGGACGAGGTATGTAACTTTCATCACATCGCCCCGAACGGGTGTAATCCATCCGGAGTCCGGGGAGCGAACTCACCAGTTCTTTTACTATCGAGAGTCAGCGCAACAACCCCTCCCCCCTCCAGAACTGTGACTCCTCCCCCTCCTCCAAAGCACTGCCCCCCCCCTTCAGAGCAGTGACTTCACTTCCAGAGCAATGACTCCTCCCCCTCTCTTTATAGTAGTGACTCCCCCCCCCCCCCCTACCTACTCTGTTCAGGCTCTGTAGGAAGTTTTCAGTCAGAGAGAGACAGTCTGAAAGGAAGCAGCTTCTGCTGTGCACCATCTGTAGATAACCCACAGTGCTCTGGGAATTCCGTGTTAGTTAAATGTTTATTTGTGAAGCTTCTTTCTTGTGAGAGAAATTCAAAATTCATATTTATTTTTGCTATATTTTATTTGGACCAAAAACTTCCAATGGGTTTGGGGGTGTGGTGCTCTATCCTACACCAGCTAGTGAGTCTGGGAACCCTTTCCTTTCCTGTTTGTGATGTATCCGTACCTCAGCCACCAATCAGATACAAACCACCTTTAAATCTCTGAATCTGATTGGTGGTACATTAGGAGAGTGGAAGGATTTATGAAGAAGGCCCACCTACACCACATATGAGCTTCTCTCTGGAATCTGTCTGCGGGGATCGCACAGAACTTTAAAGAGTTTTTCCACTTTTGCAGCCAAAAAGAACTACATTTCCCATGAATCTTTGGGCATGTGGTGATGTTGGTGGGCGGGAAGAGACGGCGCTGTCCATATGATGTAGTGGCCAGTCAGTGCCTGTGGAACAGTCACCACCGGATGCCGAGCAGATTGTAACCGCACACTCTACGAAGTGCAACATAATTGGGAGACATTTACCATAGGGAGATATTGGTGGCTGCCGTTCGCTGTACACGGGGGTGTCCCTCGGGGAGGTGTTTGGGGGATAAGAAGAAGGAGGAGAGTTTTTGCGATGGTAAAGCTGTACCTTGTATATAGAAGTTTTTGCTTTCTGGATGGAGTTCCACTTTAACAGACAGACCGGTGGGTGGATTATACAGGATACCATTGGTGGTTGTGGCCTGGCATTCCTCTACCCTTGGTCTCCTCATTTCTCCCCTCCTCCAGGTGTACCCAGATCCGGTACGTGTGGTCTCAGTCGGCGTTCCCATTCAGGAGATTCTGAGTCCAGCCTCCAGAGCCGCTCAACAGACGTCGGTGGAACTTTGCTGCGGCACGTAAGAGACAAGTTTTTTCCCAACTGAATGTGTGTCCCGTTTTGGTGTCTCCTTCCTAAAATTCTCCTGGATCGCCTTCCCTCTCCTAGTTCTTCCTGGTTTCTCCTGATTACCCCTGCCCCCAACTCCTTCTGGACCCTCTACCCCCTGGATTCCTTCTGAGATTCTCCTGGATCCCCTTTAATTCTTCCTAAGATTCCCCCACCCCCTCTCCCCGCTTTCCAATTTCTCCTGGCTACACCATGAATTCCTCCTGAGATTCTCTTAGATTCCCCAATATTCCCCACCACTTCCTGATTTCTCCTGAGGTCTTCTGGATCCACCCCTCCTGCCAATTCTTTTCAAACTTTTCTGAATTCCCTTTCTCTATCCTGATTCTTCCTTATATTTCCATAGATTGCCCCTCGATTTCTCGAGATTCTCAGAGGTTCTCCTGGATTCTTCCACCTCCCCTTCCAGCCACCATTCTACCCCATGTCTCTCTCCTGAAATTGTCCTGGTTCCTTCTAAGATTCTCCTGGATTCCCTTTAGTTCCTTCTAAGATTTTCCTGGATTCCCTTTAGTTCCTTCTAAGATTCTCCTGGATTCCCTTTAGTTCCTTCTAAGATTCTCCTGGATTCCCTTTAGTTCCTTCTAAGATTCTTCTGGATTCCCTTTAGTTCCTTCTAAGATTCTCCTGGATTCCCTTTAGTTCCTTCTAAGATTCTCCTGGATTCCCTTTAGTTCCTTCTAAGATTCTTCTGGATTCCCTTTAGTTCCTTCTAAGATTCTTCTGGATTCCCTTTAGTTCCTTCTAAGATTCTTCTGGATTCCCTTTAGTTCCTTCTAAGATTCTCCTGGATTCCCTTTAGTTCCTTCTAAGATTCTCCTGGATTCCCTTTAGTTCCTTCTAAGATTCTTCTGGATTCCCTTTAGTTCCCTCTAAGATTCTCCTGGATTCACTTTAGTTCCTTCTAAGATTCTTCTGGATTCCCTTTAGTTCCTTCTAAGATTCTTCTGGATTCACTTTAGTTCCTTCTAAGATTCTTCTGGATTCCCTTTAGTTCCTTCTAAGATTCTTCTGGATCCCCTTTAGTTCCTTCTAAGATTCTTCTGGATTCCCTTTAGTTCCTTCTAAGATTCTTCTGGATTCCCTTTAGTTCCCTCTAAGATTCTCCTGGATTCCCTTTAGTTCCTTCTAAGATTCTCCTGGATTCCCTTTAGTTCCTTCTAAGATTCTCCTGGATTCCCTTTAGTTCCTTCTAAGATTCTCCTGGATTCCCTTTAGTTCCTTCTAAGATTCTCCTGGATTCCTCAATCCCACCACCATGCTTTCCAATCCCTACAGATTTTTCCAAAGGTTTCCTGGATCCACCACCCCCTCCCCTTCGTGATTCCTCCTGAAGATTCCCTCCCTCTATCCTGATTTCTTTTCCCTGAGATTTTCACGGATCCCCTTGAATTCCCTGAGATTATCCTGGATTTCCCCCACCCCAAGATTCCTCCTCAGATTTCCTGCCACCAGTCTCCCCCACCCATTTCCTCAAATACTTAATTTTCTCTTGTGTAATTATTTGCCTATTGATTCCTCTTGGGGTTCTCCAAGACCCAACCCATCCCCCCTTGAGATTTTCCTAGGTTTACCACCCCTTCCTCCTGAGAGTCTCTGGGATCCCCTTCCTGATCCTCTTGAGATTCTTGTGTATCTCCTAGCCACCCCCTCCCGATTTCTCTTGCGTTTCCCTAAATGCTCTTGACCCCCCACCCCCAATTCCTCTTGAGATTCTCCTGTGTCCCCCAGAAAGATTTTTTCGTCAGGTTCTCTGGGTCCCCCCTCCTGATTCCTCCTGAGATTCATCAGAGCCACTCTCCAACCCCCCTGATTTCTCCTGAGGTTGCCTCATTTCTCTTGATACCCTCCCCGGATTCCCTTGTATCACCCCCAGACATGTTCCACTGCAGGCTCCCTGGGTTCCCCAAATGCTTATGACCCCCCCTAACTCTTCCTGAGATTCATCAGTATCCCCTAACCCAGCGCCACTCTCCAACCCCCCTGATTTCTCCTGAGGTTGCCTCAATTCTCTTGATACCCTCCCCGGATTCCCTTGTATCACCCCCAGACATGTTCCACTGCAGGCTCCCTGGGTTCCCCAAATGCTTATGACCCCCCTAACTCTTCCTGAGATTCTTCAGTATCCCCTACCCTACAGGCACCCCCAACCCCTCCAATTCCACCTGAGGTTTCCTGGGTTCACCTAATTTTCATGATCATTACCCTCGGGATTACTCTGTTCACCCCCCAGACAGGTTCCTCCTCAGGTTTCCTGGGAACCCCCAATACCTTCTAAGATTCACCTCTATTCCCTTACTAAATCCTGGGTCCTCCCCCGATTCCTCCTGAGATTCTCTTGAAACCCCTACCCTACAGCCACCCCCTCCCCCCCAATTCCTCCTGAGGTTTCCTGGATTACCCTAATTCTCATTGCTCTGATTCCTCCCATTTATCATGAACCACCCCACAACTCCTCATGAAGTTTCCTCTGATTCCTCCTGAGACACCAGAACCTCCAGATTCCTCTTAAAAATTCTTGGACCCCCCCAACACTCAATTCATACTGAGATTCTTCTGGATCCCCCCGATTCCTCCTGAAATTTTCTGTTTCTATGCAGACACCTTCAGAAGACGGGAGCCATTGAGGATTTGGTGATCATCTCCGAGAAACCTCTGCTGAGAGGGATTGTCCGCCTTATCGCCGTTACCGGAGAAGAAGCCAGAGAGGTCAGATATCTGAGGCCACGCCCAGCACACATCCATCCAATCCTCTGCATGATACAATTTAATTATAGTTATTTTTAATTATTGATAATGATTAAGAATTAAAAATCTGTGGAATTTACTGTTATTTTGATCCTGTACAATAAAATATAAGACCTCCCGGGGTCACCTTCATCCTCCGATCTTCTCTCCAGGCACGGGAGACGGGACAGGTTCTACGCAGGGAAGTGGATTCCATTGTTGAGCGGATGAAGATGATGACCCCTTCCCTGAACGACGCTCAGAGGTTGTCCAAGGAGGTCGGACTTGTGACGGATGTGAGTGAAGATCGGGGTTTCAGGATTTACACCAGGGGGGGGGGGGCGTTAGGAAACAGGCGATGCTATATCCCACAGCAGGGGGGAGAAATGTGGTCACATGACTTAGACTAAATAGAAGGGGTACCGATGGGGGAAAAAAAAACGATGGACACCAAAAAAAAAAAAAAGAAATTTCACATTGTCTCGATCTCCCCACCAATCCATCACTGGAAGCTCCAACAAAGCCTCCATAACCGTGTCATTGTTCCTTTACATTGCAGAGTGTGGACAGCGCCTCCATGCCCCAGTGGCAGAGGAAGGAACTACAGGCGTCTCTCAAGGCTTTGCAACGATCGGCCAACACAGCTGTGCGGAAGGCAATAGGGAGAAAGGTAAAGAAGGGGCGGGGCTTTCTTACACACGGGGATAGGGGCGAGGGGTATAATATATTTTATACTGTGTGGCCGGATGACTTCACAGCTCTTCATTGGATGGAATCATCCCAGGTATAGGATCTCCTGGAATAGAGCGGGATTCAGTCCTGGGAGATCTCCTGCCACCAGTCAGATTCTAATGATCCTTTTCCCCCTCCCTCAGGCTGCAGAGAGAGTCCCAAGTCTGCTGGAGAAGCATGGCCAGCGTCCCGTCATTGTGGACTGTGTGGAGGAGTCTCTTCCGGTGAGATATCGCCATTTCCTCTCCTGATATAGAGAATCTTGTCCTTCCTCCCCTGAGGACCCCACCTCGCCTAATATCGCTCACTCGACCTAAGGAGACCACCACCTCATCTAATGCCATCCCCTTCGCCTGAGGAGACCTCACCTCACCTGATACCATCCTCCCTGCCCGAGGAGATCCCGCCTCACCCATTACCATCCTCCCTGCCCGAGGAGATCCCGCCTCACCCATTACCATCCTCCCTGCCCGAGGAGATCCCGCCACACCCGTTACCATCCTCCCTGCCCGAGGAGACCCCGCCTCATCCGTTACCATCCTCCCTGCCCGAGGAGATCCCGCCTCATCCGTTACCATCCTCCCTGCCCGAGGAGACCCCGCCTCATCCATTACCATCCTCCCTGCCCGAGGAGATCCCGCCTCACCCATTACCATCCTCCCTGCCCGAGGAGATCGCGCCACACCCGTTACCATCCTCTCTGCTCGAGGAGACCCCGCCTCACCCGTTACCATCCTCCCTGCCCGAGGAGATCCCTCCTCACCCGTTACCATCCTCCCTGCCCGAGGAGATCCCGCCACACCCGTTACCATCCTCCCTGCCCGAGGAGACCCCGTCTCACCCGTTACCATCCTCCCTGCCCGAGGAGACCCCGTCTCACCCGTTACCATCCTCCCTGCCCGAGGAGACCCCGCCTCACCCGTTACCATCCTCCCTGCCCGAGGAGACCCCGCCTCACCCGTTACCATCCTCCCTGCCCGAGGAGATCCCGCCTCACCCGTTACCATCCTCCCTGCCCGAGGAGATCCCGCCTCACCCGTTACCATCCTCCCTGCCCGAGGAGATCCCGCCTCACCCGTTACCATCCTCCCTGCCCGAGGAGATCCCGCCTCACCCGTTACCATCCTCCTTGCCCGAGGAGACCTCTCTGCACTCGATACCATCCCCTCCACCCTGAAACTCCTCCTCCCTCCATCTTCCTGGTACTCTCCCTCCTCCTTCCTGGAACTCTCTCTCCCTCCGCCTTCCTGGAACTCTCTGCCTCCCTGGAACCCCCCTCCCTTTGCCTCCCTGGAACCCCCCTCCCTGGAACCCCCCCTTCCCTTTGCCTCCCTGGAACCCCCCTCCCTTTGCCTCCCTGGAACCCCCCCTTCCCTTTGCCTCCCTGGAACCCCCCCTTCCCTTTGCCTCCCTGGAACCCCCCCTTCCCTTTGCCTCCTTGGAACCCCCCCTTCCCTTTGCCTCCCTGGACCCCCCCTCCCTTTGCCTCCCTGGAACCCCCCCCTTCCATCGCCTCCTTGGAACCCCCCCTCCCTTCGTCTCCCTGGAACCCCCCCTTCGTCTCCCTGGAACCCCCCCTCCCTTTTGTCTCCATGTGACGCCCCCTCCCTCCGCCTCCCTGGAACTCCTCTGTGCTCCTCAGGCATGCTCCCTATCAGCAGGCTGATTGTTGCTCCCATCAGGTCTTAGGAGAGCCGCCTGATGATAGACAGTGAGGTGGAAGAGCATGGAAGGACAATAGAGTGTCCGTGAATGGTGTGGGAGTGAAGTCATCAGAGGTTGGAGAACCTGCCGTATTGTCTTCTCCCATTAGTAATGGTGGTGTGTGGTGCCCCCTGCAGGTCCTGATGAAGATGGCCTTCTTGCTGTGTGAGCGGTGCCCGGGCTCGGCGGTGATGCTTTTCAGCAGGCAGAGCTCCGGGAAGGTGCTGTGTGCATGTCAGGTGCCCAAGGTAAGGGGGGAGGGGGGCTTTATTTCCTGTCTGATCCATGTGTATTCAGGAATTCTACTCATGTGATCTCTTCTCTCCTCCCCCTCAGGGCCCCTCCCCTGTTCTGTCTGCCCTGGATTGGGCGGTGGCGGTCTGCTCGGCGATGGGTGGTAAGGCTGGCGGTTCAAAGGGTTCCGCTAACGGAAATGGAAGCTGCGAGAACCTGGACGACGTTCTGGAGGTGGCGCTGAAATTCGCACAGACAAAACTCAGCGACACCGGACATGACACGCGGAGGGTGGGAGAGAACTGACCCCCCCCCCGGTGTCCAAATGGTGGAACTACATGAAATCTGAGAGGTTGATGGACATAGAGGTCATGTGACAGATGTGGACATCACACAGGAGAACATATGTGTATATTGGGATGCTGCAGATGGGGTTATAGGGAGGAGTTATGTCCCTGAACACGTCAGCTGGTGTGGTGCCGCCATATTGGGGGCCCAATTCATAGCCAGCCAATCAGTACACGAGGAGCCTCGCCCAGTGTCATCACATCTCACAGTGCATTGTGGATGGACAAAGATGGAGGCTGGCCTTCCACTCTGGGCCCTCCAATGGAATCAGACTTCAGATTTACATTACTGCTGTTGGGTGCGACTTACACATTATTAATGTGCTTTGCTGTTCCATATTTCCATGGCTGAATTTCCTATGGAGATACATTTTTTTTTTAAATGTATAACAAGGACAGGCAGTGGCATTGCTGAGGAAGCGAGAAGATAAGAGGACCTGTCCATGGATGGAGTGAAAGAAGAGGGCCTGGATCTGCTCTGGGGGCCCCTCTCCTGTCCAGTGATCTGATAGGAACCCATCTGGGTAATATTGATCCAGCTGACACCATAGATGCCCCTTTGTGATAGGTTATCTTTCAGTGACCTATTAGTAGCAGGTGGAATCTTTGGCTCTAGGAGTGGGCCCCTGGCTGGTGTGCTGTATGTATTCGGGGCCCCACTGTTCTGATGACCCTTCCATGTTACCATTGAAATCTCTCTGTCAAGAAAAACAAAATCTGTATTTATTTCTTCTTCTTTGAGGGGCCCAGGAATTCAGAGACTGTCGGGTTATACTGCCTCCTACAGGAAGGATGGGACACTGGCAAACAAAAACTGTGGGCCCAGTATAGCCCCTCCTACTCCCAGTTTGCCTTAGTTTTGTGGGAGTGTCCAGGAGAAGGGTTGCCTTTTCTCTGAATATTTTTATAATAATAAAAGATTAATTTTGGGATAAAGTTTGGCTGTGTTCTGACATTGTGTACAGGTGGAAATATCAGGAGGACCTTCATGAGGAATAGAAAAGGGTCTTCACCAACCACAAGATTGGAGGAGCTCAACTGTCTACAATGTCTTTGTATGATGGTGGATTAGCACTGGGAACCCCTGAGCTCATTTGAGGGGGCAGCATATACTTTTGCCTCCACCTGAGGAGATCACACCCCACCCAATACCTCACCCAATCTAATCTTCTCCACCTGAGGAGACTCCACCTCACTTCACCTTCATCCAATACCATCCCCCTCCATCTAAGAAGACTTCATCTCACCTAATATAATTTCCTCAACCTGAGGAGACCCCACCTCATCTAATGCCACCCCCTCCACCTGAGGAGACCCCACCTCACCCAATATCATCCCCTTCAGCTAATAAGACCCCACCTCACCCGATACCGTCCTCCCTGCACAAAGTGATCCCACCTCAGCCGTTACCATCCTCCTCGCTCAAGGAGACCTTTCCTTGCCTGATACCGTCCCCTCCACCTGAGAAGACTCCACCTCACCCAATAGTATCCCCTTCACCTGAGGAGACCCCACCTCACTCAATATCATCCCCTTCACTTAAGGAGACCCCACCTCACCAAATACCATCCCCTCCATCTGAGAACCTAAGGAGACCCCACCTCACCAAATACCATCCCCTCCACCTGAGGACCTAAGGAGACCACCACCTTATCTAATGCCATCCCCTTCGCCTGAGACCCCACCTCACCCAATACCATCCTCCTTGCCCGAGGAGACCCCACCTCACCTGTTACCATCCTCCTGGCCCGAGTAGACCTCTCCCCGCTCGATACCGTCCCCTCCACCCGTGAAGACCTCACCTCACCCAATATCATCCCCTTCACCTGAGACCACCCCACCTCACCAAATACCATCCCCTCCGCCTGTGAAGACCCCACCTCACCCGATACTTCCCTCCTTGCACAAGGAGACCGCACCTCACCCGTTACCGTCTTGCCTGCACAAGGAGACTCCACCTCACCCCTGTTACCGTCCTCGCCTCAGGAGACCTTGCTGATACCATCCCCTCCACCCAAGAAGACCCCACCTCACCCATTATTGTCCTCCTCGACTGATACCATCCTCTCCGCCCGAGGAGAACCCAAGTCACCTGTTACCATCCTCACTCGAGGAGACCTCACCTTGCCTGATACCGCCCCACCCAAGAAAACCCCACCTCACTCAATACCATCCCCTTCACCTGAGGAGACTTCACCTCACCCGATACCGCCCTCCTTGCACAAGGAGACCCCACCTCACCCGTTACCGTCCTCCTCGCCTGATACCGTCCGTTCCACCTGAGAAGACCCCACCTCACCCAATATCACCCCCTTCATCTGAGGAGATCCCACCTCACCCATCGTCCTCGCCCGAGGAGACCTCTCCTCACCCGATACCACACCCTCTAACTGAGAAGACCCCACCTCACCCAATATCATCCCCTTCACCTGAGGAGACTTCACCTCACCCAATATCATCCTCTTCACCTGAGGAGACCCCACCTCACCAAATACCATCCCCTCCACCTGTGGAGACCCCACCTCACCCGATACCGCCCTCCTTGCACAAGGAGACCCCACCTGACCCGTTACCATCCTCCTCGCCTGATACCGTCCGTTCCACCTGAGAAGACCCCACCTCACCCAATATCATCCCCTTCACCTGAGGAGATCCCACCTGACCCATCGTCCTCGCCCGAGGAGACTTCTCACCCGATACCACCCCCCCTACCTAAGAAGACCCCACCTCACCAAATATCATTGATACCATCCTCTCTGCCCGAGGAGAACCCAAGTCACCTGTTACCGTCCTCAATTGAGGAGACCTCACCTCGCCTGATACCGCCCCCACCCGAGAAATCCCCACCTCACTCAATACCATCCCCTTCACCTGAGGAGACCTCACCTCCCCCGATACCATCCTCCCTGCACGAGGAGATCTCACCCAATACCATCCCCTCCACCTTGTGTATGATAACTGTCAGTCTCTTATTTCAACTGTACACCGCACAGACATCTCTTCCCTTTTCTTACCTATAGCATTGGCTGCAGCTCTGACAGACTCATATTTCCATAGAAGGGAAATGTGCTTCACCAGAGACCTCAGGAGATTCCTGCTTCTCCTGCCTGCACCTACCTTCTTACTACCCATAGCAAGGTGTGATTGGACTGGGCTGTAATTTCTTAACACACCACTAGGTGTTCTCAATGGTCCACCTGCAGTCTGTACATCTAACTTGGCGCTAATATATAAGAATCATGCATTTATTTTATGGTACAAATTCTATGTTGTGTGCATATATACAGTATCTAACAAAAGTAAGTACACCCCTCAGTCACATTTATGTAAATCTTTTCTTCTCTCTGTTCATGTGACAACACTGAAGAAATGACACTTGTCTACAATGTAAAGTAGTGAGTGTACAGCTTGTATAACAGTGTAAATTTCCTGTCCCCTCAAAATAACTCAACACACAGCCATTAATGTCTAAACTGCTGGCCACAAAAGTCAGTACACCCCTAAGTGAAAATGTCCAAATTGAGCCCAATTAGCCATTTTCCCTCCCCCGGTGTCATGTGACTCGGTGTTACAAGGTCTCAGGTGTGAATGGGGAGCAGGTGTGTTACATTTGGTGTTATCGCTCTCACTCTCTCATACTGGTCACTGGAAGTACAACATGGCACCTCATGGCAAAGAACTCTCTGAGGATATGAAATAAAGAATTTTTACTCTACATAAAGATGGCCTAGGCCAATGATGGCGAACCTTGGCACCCCAGATGTTTTGGAACTACATTTCCCATGATGCTCAACTACAGCTACTACACTGCAGCATTATGGGAAATGTAGTTCCAAAACATCTGGGGTGCCAAGGTTCGCCATCACTGGCCTAGGCTATAAGAAGATCGCCAAGACCCTGAAACTGAGCTGCAGCACTGTGGCCAAGACCATACAGCGGTATAACAGGACAGGCTCCCCTCAGAACAGGCCTCGCCATGGTCCACCAAAGAAGTTGAGGTCTGGTGCTCAGCGTCATATCCAGAGGTTGTCTTTGGGGAATAGACGTATGAGTGCTGCCAGCATTGCTGCAGAGGTTGTAGGGGTGGGGGGGTAAGCCTGTCAGTGCTCAGACCATACGCCGCACACTGCATCAAATTGGTCTGCATGGCTGTCATCCCAGAAGGAAGCCTCTTCTAAAGATGATGCACAAGAAAGACCACAAACAGGGGCGTGGCTTGCGCGCGCACAGTGATGGACGCCTGAGCAGAGAGCTCCGCTATCCAGACCGGACAAAGAGCGACGAACGGGAGCTCGTTCCGCCGGTATCAACCCGAAAGTGCCCTGCGCGATCCTCTCAATACACCGCCACCACGATGTCCCGCAAACGGATCCAGGAAAGAGGTCCGAAAAGATTGGAAACCTTCTCCTTCCAGCCCCGCCGCAAGGCCCAAGATGGCGCCGCCGGTACAGCGCGGACCTCCCTGAGCTACACGGATCTTCTTGACGCCCATCTTCGGGACATTCAAGCGGATCCACAGACAGCATGTTCGCCTGATTCATCTCCTTCAACCCCGGCCTCCCGGAGCCCGGTAAAGTCGAGGATGCGGATGGATCCTAACAACCAGGCCTCAGACGCAGTGAGTACAGGCCTCCATAACGAATCTGTTATAAATGACTTGCAATCGTCAATAGCACAATTCCCAACTACGGGACAGCCTGTGCTCGATACAACGATGAAGGATATGCTCTTGTCCTTGCAATCGTCACTTATGTCCAACATGTCATCCCTGATCAATAGATTCTCATTGGAACTGAAACATATGGACAATAGAGTACAGTTCATGGAGAATAAAATGGGTGAATGTACTGACACGGTCAATGATTTAGTAGACGCATACTCTGAACAAAGGGATGAAACTCTTTGGATCAAAGCTAAGCTCGCGGACCTCGAGGACCGCTCCCGAAGAAATAATGTCAAAATACGCGGTATTCCAGAGTCCATTCAGCCCACAGAGCTACATAACTTTGTGACCACTATGTTCTCCAGTATGATTCCTGAACTCACCCCTATTGAGCTCACTATCGATCGAATACACAGATTACCAAAACCACGCCACCTTGAGGCAGATATACCCCGAGATGTGCTACTACGGGTTCACTTCTTTCAGGCGAAAGAACAAATTCTACAGAAGGCTAGGGAGCACGCTCCATTGCCTGCACCATACTCCAACATCCAACTGTACGCAGACCTATCAAAGTATACGCTGCAAATGCGGAGGCAATTAAGAACCCTCACTAAAGCACTGAACAACCACAAGATTAACTACAAATGGCGCCACCCTGCGACCATCTTGGCCACCCATAATGGCATTCCGCACAGCATCTCCACCTTGGAAGGGGGCTTGAAGCTTCTCCACGCATGGGGAATTCTACCTGATCCCCCACAACGTCCCCTGGGTCCTGACGGTCAGCACAATCCGTTTTCCTTTGGTCCCTCCCGGGAGACACCCAAGAACACCCATAGATGAACGTTCGGCCCGTACTTTAATGCCTAATAAACATACATGTCCGGTCTAGAGTTGCGTTCACACACCTGACTGTTGAACTTTCCCCACAACTTAGTCAGTTGCTCACAAGAGCGGTTTAGTACTGACTTACTTGTGCTTTTTATTTTGTTGTTTTTCTCCTATACGTTGTTATACTTTGTTGCTCTTTTTTTTTTTTTTTTCTGCTTTATCGCCTACAGCTCATAGCTGCTGCTGTACCAAATATCCGAAAAGTGGCAGACACACACAGCCTCAACCTACGGACATTTATCTTCCAAAAAAAAGCTTCACGGATCTTCACATCATATCTGGATCACCGTTTTTTTTTCTTTCTCATCTTACCTGGACTTCCGATTTAGGCCCGCATACGGTCCACCTGTTCCAGCTGGTATCCTGAACTCTGAGTAGGAAATTTCAACCACTGTAAGTTCTCACTCTATTTTCTTATTGTCTCCCAACACACCATGGGAATCACTATCCTTTCCCTAAATGCGAATGGGCTCAACCACCCTGCTAAGCGCAACTCCCTCTGGAGATCTGCATTGGCGCATAACTGTGATGTTCTATGTGTTCAGGAAACCCATTTTGCCGCAGACGCCACTCCTAATTGTCAACACAGACTGTTCCCTCATATCTTCCACGCCTCTTCCCCTCAGAAGAAGCGCGGAGTTCTGATAGCTGTAAAGAACACTGTACTGTTCACCTTGCAGGACTTTATTGCAGACCCGGAAGGTCGATATCTTATTTTGATCTGTACCATCAACCAGGTTCTTTACACCCTTGTTACCGTATATGCCCCTAACCAAGGTCAAATGCACTTCCTTAGGAAAACATTGAAGAAAGTGCAAAAAGTCCAAAAGGGACTCTTGTTAATCAGCGGTGACTTTAATCTAGTACCAAACTTTACTATGGACTCCACAGCAGGGTCTAAAAGATTTGCCTCTCCTTTAGAGTCTTTTATTGTATCTAACGATTTATATGATGTATGGAGGTGTTGTCATGCGAGTGAGAGGGACTTTACGTTCCTCTCGCCGCGTCACAACACCTACTCACGTATTGACTTGTTTCTAGCAGATAAACGAATACTCCAGAACACTTTGGGCTCCAGCATCCACACCGCCACCTGGTCGGATCACGCCCCCATCAGCATCACCATCTCTGATGATACACATCATCCAGACTCCTTTATATGGAGAGTGAACAACTATCTTCTCACCAATCCTCAATTTTCCATCCCCATCAAACGACACTTGGAAGAATACTTTCAATTTAATCAATCCTCGGTGTCCGACCCGACGGTGGTGTGGAATGCCCACAAGGCAGTCATGAGAGGTGTGTTCCTCCAAATGGGTGCTAGGGCCAAAAAACAAAGGACCCAGAGACTGGACGAACTCATGACTGACATCGCCGCCACTGAAGCTCTAAATAAATCTAACCCCTCCCAGTCCCTTCAAGCCAAGATTTTTACCCTACGCAACGAGTTGCGGTCACTTCTTTTAGAGAGACATGAAAAGTTCTACAAATTACTCAAGGCCTCATCATACTCCATAGGTAACAAAGCAGGTAAAATGATGTCACTTAAAATTAAAGGTCACAGGAACAAAACAAAAATCCCGTTCCTCTATCACCCACACACCAACGAAAAGCTCCTTAAACCGCAATCCATAGCTAACGCCTTTAGCGCATACTATCGAGATCTTTACAACCTTAAAGAGGACCCAAAGACCACCCAACCTTCCCCTGAATTAATCCAAACTTTCCTAAAAGACCTATCCCTCCCGTCTATATCTCAGGAACAGCTCTCAGATTTAAATTCACCCTTTACGATCGCTGAGATTATCTCAGTAATAAATAAGCTTCCTTCCTCCAAATCCCCAGGCCCGGACGGCTTCACTGGGGAATATTACAAACAATTCAAGGACATCCTAGCCCCCACCTTGTCCCAAACATTCAATCTAGCAACCTCAACCGCCTCATTCCCGACAGAGATGCTTACTGCCATGGTAGTGACTCTTCCCAAACCAGGTAAAGACCCTACTTCTCCTAAAAACTTTCGCCCCATCTCGCTACTGAACCTTGACTTAAAAATTTACGCAAAGTTGATAGCCAACAGATTGGAAGACATTATGCCCTCTCTAATTTCCCTAGACCAATCAGGATTTACCAAAGGACGCCAAACCTCAGATGCCACAAGACGACTGCTAAATATCATCCATCATGCCGAATCGACTAAGCTCCCCTCGATTCTCCTATCCCTCGACGCCGAAAAGGCATTTGACAGGGTACATTGGGGTTACCTGTCGGCAATACTTAACAAATTTGGGATCATTGGCCCCATACATGATGCTATCATGGCCTTATACTCTTCTCCCTCAGCCCGTGTGTTCTCAGCAGACGCTATGTCTTCACCCTTTCAAATTTCGAACGGCACAAGGCAGGGGTGCCCCCTCTCGCCGTTAATTTTTAATTTAGTAATGGAACCCCTGGCTGAAAAAATCAGATCAAATCCCGACATCACTGGTATATCCCTCGCTAGTGTAGATCACAAAATTAGTCTATTTGCGGACGATGTGATCCTTATGATCACTGATCCTGAACGTTCCCTCCCAGCAATCCAGAAGACGCTCGCCTGGTTCAGTTCTGTTTCATTCTACAAAGTAAACGAATCCAAATCATTTATATTAGATTTAGGTTTAGATGAGTCCACGAGCGTTCGACTTAAAGAACGCTTCCCCTTTTCATGGGCGGAGAATAGCATAACCTATCTGGGTATCCAATTAACTAACACCACGAAATCCCTATTTGCAGCCAATTATATACCGCTACGCACAAAGTTACAAAGCGACCTCACCAGGCTAGCGTCCTTCGAATTTTCTTGGACGGGACGTTTAGCGGCGTTTAAAATGTTGCACGTTCCCCAAATACTATACCTATTCCGAACCCTACCCATCCCACTTACCCTTAGCTACTTTAAATCTCTCCAGTTAATTTTATCCAAATTTATTTGGCAAGGTAAAAAACCTAGATGCACGCATGCCCAACTCATTAAACATCGAATGGCTGGTGGTACAGGATATATAGACTTCCGAGACTACTATATGGCTTCCATTCTCACACAAACCAAAGCTTGGTCCCCAATCTCTCCTAATTTCACCATATGGGGGAAAATGGAAGCATCCCTAATCCCAGGGGGGAATCTATCCTCCTGGCTATTCGCGTCAATCATGGGAGCTAAAATCCCCAGTAAACTACCCCCGACCATAGTGGCAACTATTAAAACGTGGTCGCGATTCCTCCAATCACTACCCGCCCAAACTAAGGGGGTATCAGTCCCTATACCTATAGAAACCCTGCATATACTGATGCAATCAACATCATTCGATCGTTGGAAATCAATGGGCATAACCTCACTGTCTGACCTATTTGTTAATGAGACCGTAAAATCGTTTCCGACACTCCAAAAAGAATTCATGCTACCAAACTCTGACATCTTCCTATACTTACGCACCAAACACTGTCTCGCTTCCCTTACCACATGGAAATGTACTCTTCCCCACGTCGCTTGGCTCTTCTTCCAATCTACTCTGGCTCGCCAAAAAGGTATCTCTCTATTCTACAAATTACTCCACCACAAATCCACATTTACACGATCAGCAGCAAATCTACGCTGGGAAACAGCTTTCGACCGGCAATTCACACTGGAGCAATGGGAACAAGCCTACCAATCCACTTATAAAGCTACATGCTGCGCTTCCTTATGGGAACTAATGTATAAACTGACATACCGTTGGTATTTGACCCCCGACATAGTCTCCAAATTTGACTTGACTAACAACGGTTCATGTTGGCGGAAATGTGGCCATCATGGGAACCTACTGCACATCTTTTGGAACTGTCCCAAAATCAAGGGTTACTGGCACTCAGTATTCAAGCTGATCGCCGATGTTACCAAACAATCAGTCACAGAATCTCCCTACCTCGCCCTCCTGTCCTTAACTATTGAACAATTTCCTAACCCGACCAGAAACATCATAATACACATACTCCAAGCAGCACGCTTGAATATAGCACGGAAGTGGAAGGACTTTGATCCACCTAACCTGACAGAAGTAATTCGCACTACCCACACACATTACATACATGAAACAGTACTCGCACTCAGACGAGGTCCCAAAACCCGACTTCTTTCTAACTGGCAACAATGGAAAGACTGGGTCAACTCCCCTAAGTTGATCCCACTATTTTACCCTTAATCTTTGAAACAAGTCCTAACGCAACCATAGGTGCAGGAGGGGATGGCTTTGCTCGAGCACAGCATAGATCCCTCAGGGGTGCTCGGGTGGAACATCCTCTATCTCCTAAGTAGTTGAAGAGTTTAGCAGACGGTACTGATCCAGTCTTCCTCATGACTAGTTTACCAGCTGGTCCCTTGATTTTACTTTCTCACATTGAAATGTTGATTTCTCCACTGTGTGTGTCCACCGGTATTTATGCTTTTCTAATTCACATAGCGGACGACGATTATCTCACCTTCCTAACGTCCTTCTATAGGCGGGGAAAGTTTTTATTTTATGGTGTTTTTCTTTTTTTTTTTTTTTTTTTTTTTTTTTAGTTCGAAGCCTGTTCTTGTTCTTTTTTTCTTTTATTTTTCTATAATAGCAAGGCGTACAACCACATCCTCAGATGTCTACATACACTTTACCATATCTAGAGCTGTCTTAGCAAATGCCGCCTTTGTTGACTTGATGTACTTTCAGTTCTAATATTGTACGTTATCTAATGCTGTACATTCTATCCTGTTTATTCGTTGTATAATGAAAACCTGAATAAAAATCTATTAAGAAAAAAAAAAGAAAGACCACAAACAGTTTTCTGAAGACAAGCAGACTAAGGAGACAGATTACTGGAACCATGTCCTGTGCTCTGATGAGACCAAGATAAAGGTATTTGGTGTCAGATGGTGACAAGCGTGTGTGGGGGCAACCAGGTGAGGAGGACAAAGACAAGTGTGTCTTGTCTACAGTCAGGCATGGTGGTGGGGGTGTCATGGTCTGGGGCTGCATGAGCGCTGCCGGCACTGGGGGGCTACAGATCATTGAGGGGACCATGAATGCCAACATGTACTGTGACATACTGAAGCAGAGCATGATCCCCTCCCTTCAGAGACTGGACCGCAGGGCAGTATTCCAACATGATAACCACCCCAAACACACCTCCAACACCACCACTGCCTTGCTAAAGAAGCTGAGGGTAAAGGTGATGGACTGGCCAAGCATGTCTCCAGACCTAAACCCTATTGATCATCTGTGGGACATCCTCAAACGGAAGGTGGAGGAGGGGAAGGTCTCCAACATCCACCAGCTCCGTGATGTCATCATGGGGGAGGGGAAGAGGACTCCGGTGACAACCTGTGAATCTCTGGTGACCTCCATGCCCAAGAGGGTGAAGGCTGTGCTGGAAAATAATGGCGGCCACACAAAATATTGACACTTTGGGCCCAATTTGGACATTTTCAATTCGGGGTGTACTCATTTTTGTCAGATACTGTATATACATTATATGTTAGGAACATATTATGTGGTAAATATAGAGAGGGCAGATAGAGTGCAAAGAAAGGAGGAATGCAGGAAGAGGGGGGAACGGAGGAGAGAGAGAGGGTGAAGGGAGGAGAGAGAGAGGGGGTGAAGGGAGGAGAGAGAGAGGGGGTGAAGGGAGGGGAGCGAGAGGGGGAAGGGAGGAGAGGTGAGAAGGGGGAAGGGAGAGGTGAGGGGGGAAGAGAGAGGTGAGAGGGTATCTGCTGTGGAGAACAAGCTGAGAAGAAGTTGGTAATAATCACAGAATAAGGTTAATAAAATATACAAAACTTTATTGATGAGTAAAAACCCTCAATGGGGTAAATCTATAGAGAATAACACCTTCCAATAACCAGGTAATAATATTGGTGGCCCAATAATCAATCAGGATAATCACGTCCCTTTGGGTAATGATCCATGACATGAAATCCTCGGGGAATAATACATGATCCTCATATACAATATATCAGACATGAAATGTAATCAGAACAATCGGTGGATAAATCCATTTAGATGATATAATAAAAATTGCAGCAAGTTGTCAGTGAAAGGCGAAGCGGCTGAACGGACTCGGCACAATGAAATCTTAGGAGCCGGGTTGGCAGAGAGTCATGCAGAGCAGAGATGGGGGAGTTGGCAGAAGTAAAGATGAACTTCTAGAAATGGGATGACTTGGCTAAGCTTGTCATTCAGGGGGATAAAGTTCTGGTTGTGGAAGAAAAACTCTGATATAAGGCAGCAGAGAGCCGGCTATGAGATCTCCGTCTCTCCTTGGGATTGCTGATGGATCGGGTTCTGTTCTTATACAAGATAATGGGAGGCGACCATTATATCCATGAAGAGTAGAAGACTTTCCTTTAGAGGGTTGCAGAGAAGTCCGAGGTGTCGGTGAGGAGATCCTCTATACATGGAAGAGGTCCAGCAGACCCAACACCGGGACACAATCACCAGACAAATCTCTGGCCGTCTACAGGAGATAATTGTACAATTACACAGAGATATTACATTGTATACATTCCATGAAATGTTTCATCAATACATATATATGTGAATGTGATGTGAATATCATTCCATGTTACACAGGGACTCGTCATATCAGTAATTTGGCTACTTTCCATCCACAGAAGAATTGGGATCATGTGACCTGAGGAAGATCTGCAGATCCCAATATCAGCAGCAGAGCCGACTGAGGAGACGATTGTATTCAGAATATTGAAGGTCGGCCCCATTCCCATCCCTGGAACAGCCAGGACGGGTTTTATTATTTTCTGTTAGGAAGTGATCCAGATTTATAGAGAGGAGAAGCCGGAATCCAGGAACTGGACTGATCAGCACTAGAGATGGGCCAACAGTTCTATCCGAGCAAAAGTTCCCCCCGAACATCACCTGCTCACCCGCTCGGCAAACACCCAAATTTGCGGTTACTTTGGCGGGATATTCGCCTGCCGAGCGCCCCACAATGCACTGTGAGCTTCGCAGTGCATTCTAGAGGACCTAATTGGATGAAGCCAGCGGTCAGGTGCAAGGTTTTGCCAATCAGCACTGTCAGGGCCCTGATTGGACAAAGTGATGATGACTTTCTCCAACCAGGGCTCAGTGCTCATAGTCACACCCCCAGGAGATAGAGAGAGCCGGGCTCAGTTTACTACTAGTGAGTTAGTGTGTTCATTTATTGTGACTCTGAGTGTAGAGTGTGAGTATAGTGTAGTGTCAGTGTACAGTGTGAGTATAGTGTAGTGTCAGTGTAGAGTGTGAGTATTGTGTAGTGTCAATGTAGAGTGTGAGTATAGTGTAGTGTCAGTGTAGAGTGTGAGTATAGTGTAGTGTTAGTGTAGAGTGTGAGTATAGTGTAGTGTCAGTGTAGAGTGTGAGTATTGTGTAGTGTCAGTGAAGAGTGTTAGTGTATTATTAGTATAGTGTGTGAGTATTATGTGTCATTATAGTGTAGTATACTGTTAGTATAGTGTAGTGCTTAACACCACATTACATAACATTTAGTGCTGTATATCCTCCTTGGTTGCTGCATGCCCCCTTTTTTTAACTTGTCAGCTGCAGTTTTTCTGACTGTGACGTTGGTGTTCCCCTTTTTTTATAGTTTTTACATTTCTGTCAGTGGAAGTCCTCAATATAAAGTGCACCAAACACCACTTCTCATTGAATAAAGTGCATCCAATCACACATTTCCCAGTTTATAATACGTTTGGGTAATAATCCCCCATCATGTCTGGGAGGACAACAAGGAGAGGCAGACATTCCCCATGGCACTGTGAGGGGTCCAGCAGCGTATGTGACCACAGGCCAAGGTGGACGTGGTCAGTCCTCAGGCAGGACATCATTTCCTCTGTTTAGTGATGGTGCCCGTGCTATCCAGCCACAGCATGCAGAGGAGGTGGTGGACTGGCTTAATAAACCCTCCTCATCTTTGGTCATCCTCCTCATTATCATCATCCTCCGTCCCCATGCAGAGACTAGTGCGCAGTCCCCTGCAGCTGCCAGAGCAGCTTATTCTGCCTCCTTGTCCACATCTATTCCTGCCCTAGTTCCAGCATCGGGCATGGAGGAGTCAACGGAGTTATTTGAACACAGTGTCAGCCACTTGCTCCTTGATGATGCACAGCCATTACTGGATTCAGATGTTGGTTCTGAGGTTGAGGAAGGCAGGAACATGAGCCTACAGAGAGGGAGGAACGCTGGTACACAAATTGGCAGTCATGTTCCCCCAGCTGCAGCGTATTGCCAAGTTGTCTCCGGTGGTAATGAGGATGGAGGAGATGATGATGATGATGTCGTCACTGATGTGACTTGGGTGCCAGATAGATCAGAGGAGGAAAGTGAGGGTGAGGCACAACCCCAACAAGGGAGCCATCATGGAAGAGTAGAGAGCAGCCACCCTATTCCATCACATTGTGGAGCTGTCATCTCCCGACCCACTTCCCACAGCTCAGTGTCTGGACATTTTTTAGCACATGTGGAGCCGATCGCACTGGTCCAATTTGCAAACTTTGTCTCAAGCACATTGAGCATGGCAAAAACTCCAACCATTTGGGTACCACATGCTTGACAAGGCATTTAACCTTCCACCACTCAGCCCATTGCAAGAGCACCTAAAAGCCACACAAAAGGGGCACAAATCCGTCCCTCCTCACCTCAGTCTGTCCCCGCTATACCTCATGACCTCTCAGCAGCCTCCACTGACAGGGATGATATTATAGTGCAGGGTGTCCCAGGTCCTTGCAGCACATCTGCCAGCAGCACACCAACAGCTGCAGAGTAGTAAGGCTTGCTCAAAGTGGTGCAAAAAAATTGTTATTTCCATCCAAAGTCTGCCAAAGAGACACCAGAATATATCCAACAATCCTCTAATCTTGTTCCCGGTGCACTGCATTGTAACCTCATCATACAGACTGGACCCCAAGCTGTTATTTATAAAAGAAAGCTTGCAGGAAAAAAAATATTTAAATGACAATTTTTATTTTATTTATAAATGTCAGTTTTGCTGCAGCAGGTTCTATACATGGTACAGATGTGCCACTTTACAGGCAGAGTAAAGACACCCCCAGCACTATATTTAACCACTTGCTTAGTGGGCACTTAAACCCCCCTCCTGCCCAGACCAATTTTCAGCTTTCAGGTCTGATGCACTTTGAATGACAATTGCGCGGCCATACAACACTGTACCCATACAACACTGTACACAAATTTTTATCATTTTTTTCCCACAAATAGAGCTTTCTTTTGGTGGTATTTAACCTCCTCCCGCCCGCCCTATAGCCGAATGACGGCCTTAGAGCGGGCGGGTTCATTCGCCTGGCCGTCCCTGGACAGCCTGGTGTTTACTTCCGCAATGCGCGCCGCCGGGGGCGCGCATCGCGAAGTATTGTATTCGCCGTGTCTCCCGGAGACAGGCAAATACAGATCGCCATGAACGGCCAATCAAAGCGGCCGTTCACAGCGCGATCGCAGCTGCCAATGGGAGATGATCTCATATGTAAACATATGAGATCATCTCCCATTGCCGTGTCTCTCCCTCCTCACACAGAGACAGCGTGTGAGGAGGGAGAGCGATCTGTGTGTCAGCCCCAGTGCCAGTGTCAGCCCCAGTGCCAGTGTCAGCCCAGTGCCATCTGCCAGTAGTGCCACCTGCCAGCGCCTGCCGTCAGCCCCAGTGCCATCAGCCCCAGTGCCGCCAGTGCCACCTGCCAGCCCCAGTGCCACCCGTCAGCCCCAGTGCCGCCCGTCAGCCCCAGTGCCGCCCGTCAGCCCCAGTGCCGCCAGTGCCGTCAGCCCCAGTGCCACCTGCCCATGCCACCTGCCAGCACCAGTGCCACCTGCCAGTGCCACTTGCCAGCGCCAGTACCATCCGTCAGCCCCAGTGCCGCCAGTGCCACCTGCCAGTGCCATCCGTCAGCGCCAGTGCCACCTGCCACCACCAGTGCCACTTGCTAGTGCCACCTGCCAGTGCCATCCATAAGCCCCAGTGCCGCCAACCCCAGTACCACGTGCCAGTGCCACGTGCCAGTGCCACCTGCCAGCGCCAGTGCCACCTGCCAGCGCCAGTGCCACCTGCCAGTGCCATCCGTCAGCCCCAGTGCCGTCAGCCCCAGTGCTGCCAGTGCCACCTGCCAGCGCCAGTGCCATCTGCCAGCCGCAGTGCCATCTGCCAGCCCCATTTGCCAGAGCAATTAGCCAGAGCAAATAGCCAGCACCATCTGCCACTGCCAGCCCCATCTGCCAGTGACATCTGCCAGCGACATCTGCCAGCCCCATCTGCCTCCAGTGCCATCTGCCTCCAGTGCCATCTGCCTCCAGTGCCACGTGTCGTCAGTGCCATGTGGGGTCACTTTGTGGGCATTTCCATTGTCCTGGTGCTCCAGGGCCTTCAAAACTGTAATAGGTGGTTGAGAAATAAGATGTGTAATTTATGTTCCTAGAACGCCTGATGGTGCTATTTCAATATTGGGCCTCTGTATGTGGTCAGGCTGTGTAAAAGTCTCACACATTTGGTATCGTTACACTCAGGAGGAGTAGTAGAACGTATTTTGGGGTGTCATTTTTGCTATGTACGTGCTATGTGTTGGAAATATCTTATAAATGGACAACTTTGCGTAAAAAAAATGCGTTTTCATTTTTTTTCCACATTTTCCCAAAACTTCTGGAAAAAAATGAACCATTCAAAGGACTCATTATGCCTCATAGATTATACGTTGGGGTGTTAGCTTTCCAAAATGGGGTCACTTTGTGGGCATTTCCATTATCCTGGTGCTCCAGGGCCTTCAAAAATGTAATAGGTGGTTGAGAAATGAAATGTGTAATTTATGCTCCTAGAACGCCTGATGGTGCTACTTCAATATTGGGCCTCTGTATGTGGCCAGGCTGTGTAAAAGTCTCACACATTTGGTATCGTAATACTCAGGAGTAGCAGAACGTATTTTGGGGTGTCATTTGTGGTATACACGTGCCATGTGAGAGAAATAACCTATTACATTGAAAATTTTGTGAGAAAAAAAAAAAAATCTTCATTTTGCAAAGTATTGTGGGAAAAAGATGACAACATCAAAAACCTCACCATGCCTCTTAGTAAATACCTTGGAATGTCTACTTTCAAAAAGGGGTAATTTGGGGGGTATTTGTACTTTCCTGACTTGTTCGGGTCGCAAGAAATGAGATCGGCCACCAGTACATCAGGTGTGATCAATTTTGTGCGATTCACACCACAGCTTGTAGATTCTCTAACTTTCACAAAGACCAAATAATATCCACTAATTTGGGTTATTTTTACCAAAGATATGTAGCAGTATAAATTGTGGCCAAAATTTATGAAAAAAAATATATAATTTGCAAAATTTTATCACAGAAACAAAGAAATATGTGTTTTTTTTCAAAATTTTCGGTCTTTTTTCATTTATAGCGCAAAAAATAAAAACCCCAGAGGTGATCAAATACCACCAAAAGAAAGCTCTATTTGTGGGAAAAAAAGGACAAAAAATTCATTTGGGTACAGTGTTGCATGACTGAGTAATTGTCATTCAAAGTGTGAGAGCACCAAAAGCTGAAAATTGGTCTGGGCAGGAAGGGGGTTTAAGTGCCCAGTAAGCAAGTGGTTAATTACAGCTCGGAGTTTTATTTTATTTGCTAAACAAACAAACAAACAATGCAAAAAAAAATCATGTTTAATAGTTTGTTATAAAATTTTGCAAACAGGTCATTTTCTCCTTCATTGAAGTGTGTTGATGAGGCGGCACTGCTGGGCACTGATAGGCTGCACTGGTGGGCACTGATAGGCATAGTTAAGGTGGCACTAATAGGCACAGATAAGGTGGCACTGATAGGCACAGATAAGGTGGCACTGATGGACAAAGATGGGTACAGATAAGATGGCACGGATGGGTGGCACTGATAGGTACCACTGATAGATGCGACTGATGGGCACTGATAGGTGGCTCTGATAGGTGGCACTGCTGGGCACTCATGGGTGGCACTGATAGGTACCATTGGTAGATGACACTGATGAGCACAGATATGTGGCACTGGGGTGCAGCACTGTTGAGGCAGATTGTGGGCACTGATGGGTGGCACTGTGGGCACTGATGGGTGGCACTTTTTTATTACTGAGGTGGCACTGGCAGGGAGCAGGTGGGCACTGGTAAGCTGGCCGTGATCGGGACTGATGTCCCGATCATGGCTGCTGGGGATCGGGACATCAGTCCCGATCACGGCCAGCTTACCAGTGCCCACCTGCCCCCTGCCAATGCCACCTCAGTAAAAAATAGCCGATTACCAGCTCTGTTGTGTCACATGATCAGCTGTCATTGGCTGACAGCTGATCACGTGGTAAGGAGTCAGGATCAACCCCTTGCTTCGATCCGTGATCAGGTGAGTCTCATAGACTCGCTGAACACAGAGCGTGCCGTGCGCACCCCTTGGGCGGCAAAGTAGGTCCGCTCTATAGCCGTCATTCGGCTATAGCGCGGATCCCTAATGGTTAAAGGAATTTTTCATTTTTATTGTTTCAATTTAAGCATCATTAAAATCACTGCTGCTTTAAAAAATATTGTTTTAAAAAAAATGTTTTTGATTGATGTCCCCCAGGGGAGTACCCGGGCCCCCATACCCTCTTTATGGCCAATTACTTGCATATAAGCCTTTAAAACTGGGACAATGGGGTTTGCCATTCAGGTCTAATTTTTTTTGATGTTCAAAAGTTCTGATATGGAATGAACAAGAGGGTGTGCAGCCCATCACTAGTGACTACACGTAATGCTCTGTAGTGGGGTGGGTGACATGTAATGCTCTGCAGTGGGTTGGGTGACATGTAATGCTCTGCAGTGGGTTGGGTGACATGTAATATGCTCTGCAGTGGGATACGTGACACGTAATACTCTGCAGTGGGGTGGGTGACATGTAATGCTCTGCAGTGGGTTGGGTGACGTGTAATGCTTTGCAGTGGGATGGGTGACATGTAATATGCTCTGCAGTGGGATGCGTGACACGTAATACTCTGCAGTGGGGTGGGTGACATGTAATGCTCTGTAGTGGGGTGGGTGACATGTAATGCTCTGCAGTGGGTTGGGTGACATGTAATGCTCTGCAGTGGGATGAGTGACATGTAATATGCTCTGCAGTGGGATGGGTGACACGTAATACTCTGCAGTGGGATGGGTGACATGTAATATGCTCTGCAGTGGGATGGGTGACATGTAATATGCTCTGCAGTGGGATAGGTGACACCTAATACTCTGCAGTGGGATGGGTGACATGTAATATGCTCTGCAGTGGGATAGGTGACACCTAATACTCTGCAGTGGGATGGGTGACATGTAATATGCTCTGCAGTGGGATAGGTGACACCTAATACTCTGCAGTGGGATGGGTGACACCTAATACTCTGCAGTGGGATGGGTGACATGTAATATGCTCTGCAGTGGGATAGGTGACACCTAATACTCTGCAGTGGGATGGGTGACATGTAATATGCTCTGCAGTGGGATGGGTGACATGTAATGCTCTGCAGTGGGATAGGTGACACCTAATACTCTGCAGTGGGATGGGTGACATGTAATATGCTCTGCAGTGGGATGGGTGACATGTAATATGCTCTGCAGTGGGATGGGTGACATGTAATACTCTGCAGTGGGATAGGTGACACCTAATACTCTGCAGTGGGATGGGTGACATGTAATATGCTCTGCAGTGGGATAGGTGACACCTAATACTCTGCAGTGGGATGGGTGACATGTAATGCTCTGCAGTGGGATAGGTGACACCTAATACTCTGCAGTGGGATGGGTGACATGCAATGCTGCTAGAATAGATGGGTGACACACAATGCCCTGGGGGGTGACACAGAATCTTCCTGGGGGTGACACAGAATCTTTCTAGGGGGTGACAGAGTCTTCCTGGGGGGTGACACAGAATCGTCCTGGGGTGAATGAATGAATGAATGAAATACTTGTATAGCGCACAATGCAAACTGAATCGCCTCTAGGCGCTGTGGCGAGCTTTGATCATCTGAATGAATGAATGGGGTGACAAAAAATCTTCCTGGGGGGGTGACACAGAATAAACCCTTTTTTTCCAATGAAAGTTGAGTCAGTAAAATGTATTGCTAGTAAATTTGACACAACAGGACAGTGTCTTGTATGAATAAAGTTTGTTGTAATGTTTGGTCCTTGTGCCGTTGTCACAGAACATCATCCAGGAGCCAATCCACATGCAGCTCTAAAAGTGCGGGGGCTGCTGTCACTCATAGAGAGGAGGCGGGGCACCAATCAGATGACAATGGAGGCGGAGCTGTAGCGGTGATGTGATGGGCGGTGCAGCCAGTGTGTCACCGCAGGCTTGTAGTACAATAGATGGGAGCGCACATGCGCGGGTGCCCCTATCAGATCAGTGGTGTGAAGGGGGCACCGGTCACACAACAACACAGGAAGTGGGCAATACTGAGCAGAAATGACGCCATTTAGAAGAGGAAAAGAAGAGAAAGATTACTATTACTGGAATTCTATATTTAAGGATCAGAAAGAGAAAATAAAAGCTGAGAGTTGATGTGACTTTACTCTGATATCATCCATTCCGGACATTCTCTTCATATCCGGATCCGTGTATTACCTGAGAGGGGGAGGGGCTCCCACACACCATCTTCTTATCTTCTTCTCTCTATAGATACTTTCCAGCCTCCTCCTCCAATCCTTCATAGAAGAATAAAATGAGAGTGTTAGAGGAGGAAATGTTGCTGTGATGATGGAAGGGGGGAGGGGCTCATACTGAGCTCTGTAAGACATGATGGGAAAGTGAGGGGCCCTCACCATGGCAGGGGCCACACACTCATCTCCATCCAACCATTGGGATAGCAGACTGTATGCCGGGTGTGCTGGGCTGTCATGTGTACAGGCTGAGAACACACATCCGATTGGCTCAGTTATACTGACACATTGGATGGACCTCGGGGGATGGGGGGGTATTTTTCTATAAAGGTAAAACCTTGTGGAAGATTGTAGGACCTGACTAAGATTATTATTGGTGGATCTGATTCTCCCCATCCCCCATCTGTAATGATAAAACTTGGGATGAGGAATAAATTCTCCATCATCTGGGAAATCTGTGACTGGCACAGGAAATCTCAATCATCTCTCTCATTATCTGTATAACTACAGAGACCTCCAATGGGCTCTACAGAAATTGTATAGAATGTTTGTCACCCGTCCTTCCATCTTCATTACAGAGCAGAAGACCTCCCAACAACGTCCCACCTCCATCATCTCACCTCCATCATCTCACCTCCATCATCTCACCCCCATCATCTCACCCCCATCACCTCACCTCCATCATCTCACCTCCATCATCTCACCTCCATCATCTCACCTCCATCATCTCACCTCCATCATCTCACCTCCATCATCTCACCCCCATCATCTCACCCCCATCACCTCACCTCCATCATCTCATCCCCATCATCTCATCCCCATCCCCATCATCTCATCTCCATCATCTCACCCCCATCGTCTCATCTCCATCATCTCATCTCCTCCATCATCTCACCCCATCATCTCATCTCCATCATCTCACCTCCATCATCTCATCCCCATCATCTCACCCCCATCATCTCATCCCCATCATCTCATCTCCATCATCTCATCTCCATCATCTCACCGCCATCATCTCACCCCCATCATCTCACCCCCATCATCTCACCCCCATCATCTCACCCCCATCATCTCACCCCCATCATCTCATCTCCATCATCTCATCCCCATCATCTCATCTCCATCATCTCACCCCCATCATCTCACCGCCATCATCTCATCTCCATCATCTCACCCCCATCATCTCATCTCCATCATCTCACCCCCGTCATCTCACCCCCGTCATCTCACCCCCATCATCTCACCCCCATCATCTCACCTCTGTCATCTCACCTCCATCTCACCCCCATCATCTCACCCCCATCATCTCATCCCCATCATCTCATCCCCATCATCTCACCCCCATCATCTCATCCCCATCATCTCATCCCCATCATCTCACCCCCATCATCTCACCTCCATCACCTCATCTCCATCATCTCACCCCCATCATCTCACCCCCATCATCTCACCCCCATCATCTCATCCCCATCATCTCACCCCCATCATCTCATCTCCATCACCTCATCTCCATCATCTCACCCCCATCATCTCACCCCCATCATCTCATCCCCATCATCTCATCCCCATCACCTCACCTCATCTCCATCACCTCATCCCCATCACCTCACCTCCATCACCTCACCTCATCTCCATCACCTCATCCCCATCACCTCACCTCCATCACCTCACCTCATCTCCATCATCTCATCCCCATCACCTCATCCAGCATCATCTCACCCCCATCATCTCATCCCCATCATCTCATCCCCATCATCTCACCTCATCATCTCATCTCCATCATCTCATCACTGTCATCTCACCCCGGTCATCTCACCTCCGTCATCTCACCCCCGTCATCTCACCTCCATCATCTCATCCCCATCCAATGTTGTCTACATTTTACTATTCACATTCTAAGACTTAGTATGTGTGTTACCTCCGATATAACAGATCTTACCATCTATCCACAGAGAAGTCGGCATTCCGGAGGACCTCACAACGTCGTCTCACTTCTGACTCCGACATCTCATCATCATCATCCAATGTTATCCACAGATAGGTCAGAGTTCGGTTTGTGGAGATAACGGAGCAAAGATCATCACAGCTCCATAATGTCCCTTTACATTCATAGACACTGGAGGGAGAAACAGGAAAGAGGTGAAATGTTCTTCCAGGGAGGGGCAGAAGTAGACACATCCAATGAATAATCAGTGGGCGGGGTCTTAGAAAATAAAATACAAAGCTACCTCATATGTTCCCACAATGCCCATTAATCAGTGCCCACCAGTGGTGCTGATCAGTGTAGTCTCATCAGGCAATTTGAAGGGGCAGATTTGATGATGGCAGTTTTTATGTGGAAAATAAGATGGGGCAATTTTGATGGTGGCAGTATAATTGGACAATATAATGTGGCAGTTTTTATGGGGAAATTTGATGGAGCAGTTTTGATGGAGCAATTTTGATGTTGGCAGTATAATGGGGCAATTTTGATGGGGGCAATTTCATAGGGCAGTTTTGATGAAGCAATTTTGATGGGGGCAATTTCAAAGGGCAGTTTTGATGAGGCAATTTTGATGGGGCAATTTCATGGTGTTATTTTGATTGTGCCAGGATAATGGGACATTTTGATGGGGAAGTTTTGATGGGGGCAATATGATGGGGCATTTGTTATGGGGCAAATTTTACTTGACAATTTTAGTGGTGGCTGTATAATAGGGCAATTTTGATGGCGGCAATAGGGTGGGGCAATTTTGATGGTGGCAGGATGACTGGGCAGTTTTTGTGGGGCAATTTTGATGGTGGCAGTATAATGGAGCAATTTTGAAGGGAGCAATTTCATGGAGAAATTTGATGGGGCAAATTTGATGGGGGCAATTTTGATTGTGGTAGTATGATGGGGCAATTTTATGGGTGTCATTTTAAGGAGGCAATTTGATGGGGCAATAGGATGAGGCAGTTTTGATTGTGTCAGTAGGATGGGACAATTTTGATGGGGGTAATTTTGATGGTGGCAGTATGATGGGGCAATAGTATGGGGCAATTTGATGGGGGCAATTTCCTGGTGCAATAGGATGAGGCAGTTTTGATGGGACAATTTTGGTGGTGGCAGTATAATGGTGCAATAAGATGGGGCAATTTGATGGGGTTATTTTGATGGGGTTATTTTGATGGGGGCAATATTATGAGGCAAATTTGATGGGGGCATTTTGATGGTAGCAATATAATGGGGCAATTTCATGTGGAAATTTGATAGGGCAGTTTTGATGGGGCAATTTGATGGAGGCAATTTAGATGGTGGCAGTATTATGGGGCAATTTTGATGGGAGTAATAGGATAGGACATGTATGGTGCCAGTATAATGGGGAAATTTTGATGGGGGCAATAGGATGGGGCAATTTTGATGGGGCAAAATCATGGTGTTATTTTGACTGTGCCAGGATAATGGGACATTTTGATGGGGCAGTTTTGATGGGGGCAATATGATGGGGCATTTGTTATGGGGCAATTTTTACTTGACAATTTTAATGGTGGCTGTATAATAGGGCAATTTTGATGGCGGCAATAGGGTGGGGCAATTTTGATGGTGGCAGTATGACTGGGCAGTTTTTGTGGGGAAATTTTGATGGTGACAGTATTAATGGGGCAATTTTGAAGGGAGCAATTTCATGGAGAAATTTGATGGGGCAATTTTGATGGGGCAAATTTGATGGGGGCAATTTTGATTGTGGTAGTATGATGGGGCAATTTTATGGGTGTCATTTTAAGGGGGCAATTTGATTGTGGCAATTTTGATGGTGGCAGTATAATGGGGCAATTTTGATGGGGGCAACAGGATGGGGTAGTTTTGATTGTGTCAGTAGAATGGGGCAATTTTGATGGGGGCATTATGATGGGGGTAATTTTGATGGTGGCAGTATGATGGGGCAATAGTATGGGGCAATTTGATGGGGGGAATTTCCTGGTGCAATAGGATGAGGCAGTTTTGATGGGACAATTTTGGTGGTGGCAGTATAATGGTGCAATAAGATGGGGAAATACGATGGGGCAATTTGATGGGGGCAGTTTTGATGGGGGTAATATTATGGGGCAAATTTGATGGGGGCATTTTGATGGTAGCAGTATGATGGGGCAATTTCATGTGGAAATTTGATAGGACAGTTTTGATGGGGCAATTTTGATGGGGGCAATTTGATAGGGCAATTTTGATGGAGGTAATTTAGATGGTGGCAGTATTATGGAGCAATTTTGATGGGAGTAATAGGATAGGGCATTTATGGTGCCAGTATAATGGGGCAATTTTGATGGGGGCAAAATGATGGGGCAGTTTTTATGGGGCAATAGGATGGGGCAATTTTGGTGGTGGAAGTCTAATGGGGCAAATTTGATGGGGGCAATTTCATAGGACAGTTTTGATGAGGCAATTTTTATGGCACAATTTTGATTGTGCCAGTATAATGAGACATTTTGATGGGGCAATAGAATGGGGCAGTTTTAATGGGGGCAATATGATTGGGCAATTGTGATGGTGGCAGTAAAATGGGGCAATATGATGGGGGCAATTTTGATGGCAGTTTTGATGGGGATAATTTTAAGGGGGCAATTTGATTGGGGCAATTTGATTGGGGCAATAGGATGAGGCAGTTTTGATGGAGCAATTTTGACTGTGGCCATTTTGATGGTGGCAGTATGATGGGGCAAAATGATGGGGCAATTTTGATGGTGGCAGTATGATTGGGCAATTTTGATGGGGCATTAGCATGGGGCAGTTTTGATGGGAATAATTTGATGGGGAAGCTTCTGCAAAAGGAAATTACTTTATAAAAGATGCTAAATGTAAATGATATCCCTCTTTCTGTGTAGATGTTATATACACACACACATCTGTACATAAACAAGGGATATCATTTACAATTATCATCTTTTATAAAGTAATTTCCTTTTGCAGATTTTTGTATTTCTAGATTTATAATCTTTGTAAATGTAGATAAACTTCCTGCCTCCTGGAGGGGGAGGGGAGGTTTCCATAGCTAAGGGGCGGGAACTTCGTCTGACACTGCTGTTGCTATGGAAACCCGACCTACAACCTATTACACGGCTCGTGCTGCTCTGAGCATGTGCGAGATCTGGAGGTGCATGCTGGGTAACCATGGAATACAGGAAGAGATACAGTCTTGCTTCAGATGCCCCCACATGAGATGGCGGCGGCCTGCTGGGACTTACAGAAGTAAGAAATCAATGCTGCAAAAATAGAAAGCGGCCCTTGGATTACAGCGTAACCTTTACTAGAATACATGAATCATGAGGATTATAGGGGGAGATTTATCTACAAAGTCACATTTCTCCGGAGCACCACTTTATATATACAAGTGCCATAAAAGCCCCCCTTAGGGGTATTTATTTTGCTTCTAACAAGTTTTTGGATGTGGCACTACTGAGAGGAAATCCTCACCGACTCCATTTCTACAATTACCGGGATAAAGTTGTTAGTTTTCTGTATAAAGTGTATTAATAGCAATTCATTATTGTGCAGCACATTGTTCCAGCACTGAGGTTGTGGTAGTAGCAGACATATATTCTATGTAGTATTTGCTTTGTATTATCATTTTTGTTGTGTAATTATTATTTGGAAGTATCAGGATCAGGTGGTTAGGTGGTTTGTTACATAGTTACACAGCCGTATAGTAACACTGGGGTTGTGGTAACACTTACCTCTGTCTGCAGGTAGGTTGTCTGTCTGTGTAATATAGAGCAGAGCTACACTAGTTTGTTATTTAGTGTATAAAATATGTAGAAAGATAAAGAATGAGAGAAAATACAACAAAGACAAAAGGACAGACACAGTCTGGCTGTGAGAATAAAAGAGAAATAAACTTTTTCTGAGGATTATCCTGTGACAGGAACATGTCAGGAACATCCGCTATTCACCGGTTAGACCGGCACCATGGGAATCACCCGTCCATATCTCAGGATCCTCAATTTATGGATGTGGGTGGAGTTTAGCCATCAGCCAACCAACCCTGGGGGGTGTTCCCTGCCCAGCCCACAAGCCGGTCCTGTGTTCTGAAGGAACCAGAGCTAAATGGACCATGAATGGTTCTGATGGATGAGGATTGGATTTCCAACACCGGCATGTCAGTCTGATCCCAACAAGACCAATCAGAGCTTGTCTGGTGTGATCAGACCCCATAGAACCATTCTGGGGGTTCTCCTGGATTCTATCCTCACTACACATACAATGTTATATGTACATGTACCCCAACATGTCTACAATCAGGGGCAATTATTTCCATCTCTCTGCAACTAATATTTTATTTTGTATGAGAGATAAAATAGATTCCTCTGATCTCTGATATAAATCAATGTCTGGCAGACGGTTCGGGGTCTTCTCCCTGTATCGGCCTCCTCCCCTGCTGGGCTTGTAGATGAAATGACTAGGACTTCTCTTTGAGGCTCAGTGAGGTGACAATTTTATATCTACAAGGATGGGGGGATTTTATTGGCATCTAGGGGTCACTTCTGGTCTAGAGACTCGCTCTGTCCTTCCATATTCTAATTGAGGACCATCTGTCTATGATTGGTCACTGAATGAAGAGAATACGGAGTCCTGTGCGTCTTCTGGTCTGTTTCAGGTCCGAATTCAGCCAGAAATCAGACCTGAAATGGTGAATGGAGACGCACCGGACCCCCTGCTGTGACCCGCTGTGACCTCCAGTGTGACCCCAGCCAAAGTCTGATCTCTGATAGTCAGTGGAGGGGGGAGGGGATGAAAGCCAATAACAGCGAGTGACCTGAAGGACTATGATGGGAAGTCCCAGTGTAACCGGCCAATCAGAAGTCTGTCTTTGTATAACTTCCATCTAGGTGACATGTCTGGATCCCTCACATAGAAGATTTATACCAGAATCCTGCAGAATATTATATCATTTATAGGATAATTCTCACCTCAGACTCTGCAGAGTACAGCCAGGATCTCTGAGCGTCTCACATAGAAGTTTTATTCCAGAGTCTTCCAGATTATTCCCTGATAAATCCAGTGTGGTGAGGGATCGATTATTGATAAGAATGGATCGGAGATCATCACAGCCGGAGGAAGTCACACCACAATACAACAACCTGCAGAGACAAATCCAGACACATGATATTATATTATAAGATGAATATGAGGAATTATCCCCATTTAGTGAAAAGTAACATAACATCACTAGAGCGGAATATCAGGATATACAGAATGTTATACAGAGGAAAGATCTTGTTATTAGGGAAGCTGATAAAGGTGAAGCTGTTGTAGTACTTATGTCTACACAGTATAAAGAGGGGGCGCTGTGACAGCTCAGTCACCCCTTATGTACCCGGTTATTAAGCAGGACCTCACACAGTGTCTCATACAGGGGCTTCTGAAATTGATAGATAATGGAAAGGATCTGGGGGGGTTTATGAAATAAAACAGCAGAATTTCTGATGGTGGATCCCCCAGTGACCCCAATATTCCATCACCTTCCTAAAGTCCACCAATCAGGAGTTCCCATTGAAGGTCACCGGATTGTGGCAGGAATAGGATCCCTTATAGAGAATGTAGGGGGGAGGGGTGGATATACATTTCCAGCCTTTAGTGCTGAGACTTCTGGGATATATTAGAGATACAAGTACTATATTGGTGGATATTCCACATTTACAATGGGATTCTACATTCACATGGGGGACACTTCACATTAAAGCACTTTATTCTTCCATCCCCCATTCTTTATTGTCTCCACCAATCAGATATCATCTCCATAGATATAGATCATATACTAGGATGTTACAGGAATTATTACAGAGGATGGAAAGGATGAAGGTTTTTTACCTTAACCACTTCAGCCCCGGAAGGTTTTACCCCCTTAATGACCAGAGCACTTTTTACAATTTGGCACTGCGCTGCTTTATCTGGTAATTGTGCGGTCATGCAATGCTGTACACAAACAACATTTGTGTCCTTTTTTCCTACAAATAGAGATTTATTTTGGTGGTGTTTTATCAGCTCTGGGAATTTTATTTTTTGCAATATAAATGAAAAAAGACGAAAAATATTGAAAAAAATGATATCCCTACTTTTTGTTATGAGAAAAATCCAATAAACTCAATTTTAGTCAATGTTGGAAAGTAAAGTAGATCTCCTCCAGTCATATATCTGCCAAAATATGCCGATAGTATCACACTGACACTGCATGAGATAACAACTGATGCAGTGTCAGTGTGATATTATCGGCATATATTGGCAGATATATGACTGGAGGAGATCTACTTTACTTTCCAACATACGGGATACCAGCTGAAAGGCAGCCAGGTGATTTACAGACAGATACTGCAGTGGATGCCGACACCGTGATTCTCGGGTGACTGTGGTACTGATATACATATTAACCACTTCGGACCCAGGACAATTCTGACATTTCTCTCCTACATGTAAAATTCCTAATTTTTTTGCTAGAAAATTACATAGAACCCCCAAACATTATATATGTTTTTTTAGCAAAGACCCTAGAGAATACAATGGCGGTCATTGCAACTTTTTATCTCGCACGGTATTTGCGCAGCAATTTTTTGAACATGTTTTTTTCAGAAAAAAAAGTTTCATGCTTAAAAAAAACAAACAGTAAAGTTAGCCCAATTTTGCATAATGTGAAAGAGGAGGATACGCCGAGTAAATAGATACCCAACATGTCACGCTTCAAAATTGTACGCGCTCGTGTAATGGCGCCAAACTTTGGTATTTAAAAATCCCCATAGGCGACGCTTTAAAAATTTTTACTGGTTACATGTTTTGGGTTACAGAGGAGGTCTAGGGCTAGAATTATTGCTCTCGCTCTAATGTTCGCGGCGATACCTCACATGTGTGGTTTGAACACCGTTTTCATATGTGGGTGGGACTTACGTATGCGTTCGCTTCTGTGTGCGAGCTCACGGGGACAGGGGCGCTTAAATTTTTTTTTTTTTTTATTGTTAATTTTATTTTTATTTTTTTAGTTTTAAAAATTGACTTTTATTCCTATTACAAGGAATGTAAACATCCCTTGTAATAGGAATATGGCACGATCGGACCTATTTACAGTGAAATATGGGGTCAATAAGACCCCATATCTCACCTTTAGGCTGGGAAGAATAAAAAAAAACGATCATGGCTTCCTAGCCAGATCGGCGCCGTTAATTTGAATACCGAGGCCGGGCGTGACGTCATAACATCGCGCCCGGCCTCCGAACGATCATAGAGACTCCAGGGACAATCTAGTCTGCCGGAAATCTCTATGATCACATGCTGGGGCCGGCGGATCCTGTGACCGACTCACCGATGGAAACGGTGAGTCGGTAGAAGCACCGGAGGGTGGCGGGAGGGGGGGCATCCCCTCCTGCCGCCCGTAAGAATGATCAAGCAGCGGAACAGCCGCTATGATCATTCTTATGGTGTAGGGAATCGCCGGCTGAAAACGGCAATATCTGAATGATGTCTGTGGACTCAGGCAACATTTAGATATAACCAGCGAAACCCCATGGCGACAATAGACGTAGTGCGGGTCTCAAGTGGTTAAAGTGTTTGTAAACCCTTACAGACCACTTTGACCTACAGGTAAGCCTAGATTAAGGCTTACCTGTAGGTCCAATAAATATCTCCTAAACCTATACAGTTTAGGAGATATTTACAAAAAGACAGCCACCACTGTCTACGGCGTATGTGCCGTAGACAGCGGCACGCAGGCGCACTGGAAATGCCGCAGATCATGGCCACTCGTGTTGGCTCCTGTGCGCATACATGGGAGTGACGTCATTGCGGCTCCGGTAAATCACAGCGCTGGAGCAGCAAGACCCGGAAGTCGCTCCGGGATACATGGCAGCTGAACATGAAGACGGAGGACAGCTTTGGGGGCTTCGTTCTCAGGTAAGTTATTCATAATGAGCTAGTATGCTATGCATACTAGCTCATTATGCCTTTGCCTTACAGGTTGCATTTTTTTTTTAAATAGCCTTTACTTCCTCTTTAACACTGGCTGACCAGCATCTGACTTGAGTTGCCTTTTGAAATAGCAGCTGATAATCTTATCTGTTTATTCACATCAGAGACTAGTAATGTCATTCTGCCTTGCTACTTTGTCTGCCTAAATAAACAAAGGAGATAACTTGTTGCCAGTTGTTGAAACATTATAAGTCGGCCGACCACTTTGGAATGTGCTTTGGAAGTGTGGTGAAGTGATTAAATAGAAGGCTGTTACAATTAAATGCCACGGATTGGACGGGATTTCCTACTGTACATTGGCTTTTTCTATCGTTACACTATTGTACATTGTTTAACCTTTCCAGCACCAAGGGATGGAGACATGTGACTATCATAGCAATATTATTAGCACTAACTACAGATAGGATTTGTCTGAAATGAACACGTCATTTTTCAGCTATCTACCTCATCCCCTCTCTCCCTTCCCCCACTCAATATTGATCTAGTCCATTGATTAACCATTTAGTTATTGGAAGAAATAGGGAATTTTGACCCTGTAATATTCAGTAGGTAATCTAATACGTGGGTTGTCTGGACCTGAGTAGTATTTTGTGTTGTTTTATATATGTCCGGTTTGTCTTATTGTCTGTGGGTACACAATTAATTATATTAGATTGAGAACCATTATTTTTATGAACTGCACAGGTTTTTTCTATTTTTGATACTTTAATAAAACTGGTTAAGTTATTTTAACTGGAATCAATTAATTTAGATTTATTTATTGTTGCCATTAGTAACTGCATGTTAGCCTGCTCTTAGCGGACTAATGTTCTCTTTAACATTAACATGTTAACGTTAACATTGTTAAAGTTTTAATGTTACTATTATTTATACCTTGGTCTACATACTAAAAGTCTATTTATCTATATATACACACTATATTGAATTGATTGTGCATTATCATGAAATGGTTAGATTTTTTAATTGATATTTATGAATTTTTTAAAACAATGTTTCTATATTGAACTAATCATGTAATACTATGTTATGTCTATATTTATCAATTGAGATCCATTATTTTATTGTTACATCAATTTATTATCTATGGTGGTATATATGTGTATGACTTTTGATAATAAACAATGTGTACATTGATTGGCTCATTCGGTCTAGTGAAGTGCTTCATATAAAGTCCCACTTTTCTTTATTTTTTTATTTTTCAAGATATTGGGGATGGAAGTGTATGTACATAGTTCATATGGCCTCATATAAAGTCCCACTTTTAGTTTTGGCTCAGTATTTTTGTATCTCCTGTACCATGACCACAGCCTCTGCCATCTTGACATATTCTGTACCATGCCCACAGCCTCTTACATCTTGACATCTTCTGTATACCATTCCCACAGCCTCTGACATTTCCTGTACCATGCCCACACACTCTGCCATCTTGACATCTTCTGTACCATGCCCACAGCCTTGACATGCCCTGTACAATACCCACAGCCTCTGACATCTCCTGTACCATGCCCACAGCCTCTGACATCTCCTGTACCATGCCCACAGCCTCTGACATCTCCTGTACCATGCTCACAGCCTCTGGCATCTCCAGTACCATGCCCACAGCCTATGACATCTCCTGTAGCATGATCACAACCACTGCCATCTTGACATCTTCTGTACCATGCCCAAGGCCTCTGACATTTCCTTTACCATGCCCACAGCTTCTGACATTTCATGTACTATGCTCGGAGCCTCTGCCATCTTAATATCTTCTGCACCATGCCCACAGCATCTGACATCTCCTGTACCATGCCCACAGCATCTGACATCTCCTGTACCATGCCCGCAGCCTCTACCATCTTCAGTACCATGCCCATAGCCTTGACATCTCCTGTACCATGCCACTGCCTGACATCTCCTGTATCATAGCCACAGCCTCTGACATATTGACATCTCCTGTACCATGCCCACAGCCTCTGCCATCTTGATCTTCAACCAACACCCCATGACACCACTCATATTCTACTGTGCTACAGACCACCGGGACCAAAGTCTAATCTTCTTTCACCCCTCACGGAATCCTTTGCAATGCACACCCTAAAATTCAAAAATTTCCTGGCACTCTGAGATTTCAACCTTTGGGCAAACGAGCCTAAAGACCCCATCACGACTGCCTGCATCAATCAACTAGAAGAACTGGGTCTACAGCAACTGATAAAGACTCCCACGCATGGGTCAGGACACACCCTGGACCTCATTTTCAAACAGAACATTGACGTCAACATACTCGACAACATAACTCACCACGCCATCAAATTCAAAATAGCTACCAACATCACCAATGAAAAACGGAAACCTGTAACAACGCACTGGACCAGATCGCATAAAAAACTACTCTGAATCCTTCAAATCCACTCTGTCCAACAAGATAACTACAATAACCTTAAACCACTCTATGGAGGAAACACTCAACTCCCTGAACAGGGCATTGCTGCAATCAGCAGACTCGGTAGCACCAAAACGCAGGGCTCTCATCGGGAAGAAAAACTCTGGATGGTTTAATAGCTCCCTCGCCATATTAAAGCAAGAACGCAGAAGAGCGGAAAGAACATGGAGAAGAAATACCACAGAGGAAAACCACTTTAACTACAAAGGTCTCACAGAGAATTATCGGAAAGCAATCTTCAAAGCCAAAAAGGACCACTTCTCATATACAATCTCAATGGCCGCAAACCAACCACCGGAACTGTTTAAACTGGTTAATCAATCAATCAATCAATGAATCCGGTGTGCCTAGAACCCCTGGAAAGCGAATCCCAGGATTACTGTGACAAACTGGCGGATTTTTTCATTGATAAAGTCAAAACCATCAGGGAAACAATTTGTCAGAAGAAAACATCCAACCTCAGCCAGCAAATACATAAAGAGATAAAATTTTCACTATCCCCAATTACCGTAGACACCGCAAAAAACATCATTAATAAACTGCGTGACAGTACCTCACCTATTGACATCATCCCCACAAAACTACTGAAAGAATGCTCCGACATCGTGGCTCCAACCATAACCCACCTCGTAAACCGATCATTCCACAAAAGGATTGTTCCCAGCATCCTCAAACAAGGCATTGTCAAACCTCTACTCAAGAAACCAAACCTAGACCCTCAGGATCCAAACAACCGTAGCCCAATTACAAGCCTCAACACCATTTCTAAGATCATGGAGAAAGCTGTAGTACATCAGCTACAACTTCACCTGGATACTCACAAACTCCTGGACCCGCTGCAATCAGGCTTCTGCCCGGGTCATGGAACAGAAACAGCTCTCCTCAAGATTTGGGATGACGCCCTTGAAGCGGCAGATGACGGAGAGCCGTGTCTCCTCGTACTGCTAGACCTAAGTGCAGCGTTTGATACAGTAGATCACAATACTCTACTCGCCCGACTCACAGAAGTAGCTGGAGTCCAAGACATAGATCTCCAATGGTTCGCGTCCTTCCTAGGAAATCGGTCACAGACAGTGAAACTAGGAAAATTCCTCTCCGAAACTCGGGCAGTCACCTGCGGAGTCCCTCAAGGCTCTCCTTTATCACCCGTTCTCTTCAACATTTACATTCGCCCACTCCTCCAAATCATCAGATGCTCAGATCTCTGCTTCCACTCTTACGCTGACGACACGCAACTTTATTTCCGGATCAATGGAAAAAAAGAACACCAACAACAACTTGAAAACTGCCTCAAATCAATAGAGGACTGGATGACCACTAACTCCCTCCAGCTGAATGAATCAAAGACAGAGCTTCTTATCTTACACCCAAATCATAAGCCCGCAACCAAAATCTCCTGGTCTCCACCAACCGTCTTTGGGCAGACTATCTCCCCAAAGACCAAAGCGAAGAGTCTCGGGGTTATTTTAGACGCACAAATGTCAATGAATGCGCAAATAGGATCTGTAGTCAGTGGATCTCACTATCTGCTACGCATGCTTCGCAGACTCCTCCCTTTTATCCCAAAGAATGACAAAGCAGTGGTAGTTGGAACAATCATTAATTCACGATTGGACTACGCAAACTCGCTTTACATAGGATTACCACAATATCAACTTGCGCGATTACAACTGATCCAAAACACGGCGGCAAGGCTGATAACAGGAAAAAAACCCTGGGAATCAATCTCTCCTTCCCTGAGGAGCTTACATTGGCTAACTGTAAAAAATCGGATCACGTTCAAGACCCTTTGCCTCACCCACAAATGTGTGCATAGAGAAGCTCCGCAATACCTAATGGAGAAAATAAATCATTACACACCAAACCGCAGTCTTCGATCAGCCAACAAAAAAATCCTCCTCGTGCCCAATGCCTGGTATAAATCCAAAGGGGGATCGGAGATTCGCTGTCCAAGGGCCTCGGCTATGGAATGCTCTACCAATCAACATCTGCCTGGAAGAAAATCACCTGGCTTTTAGGAAAAAACTCATGACCTTCCTCTTTTAGCAGATGATCAAAGCTCGCCACAGCGCCTAGAGGCGATTCAGTTGGCATTGTGCGCTATACAAGTATTTCATTCATTCATTCATTCACAGCCTCTGATATCTCCTGTACCATTCCTGAAGCCTCTGCCATCTTGACAACTTCTGTACCATGCCAACAGCCTCTGACATTTGTTATACCTTGCTCATAGCCTCTGCCATCTTGACATCTTCTGTAACATGCCCACAGCCTTGGCATCTCCTGTACAATGCCCACAGCCTCTGACATCTCCTGTACCATGACCACAGCATCTGCCATCTTGACATATTTTGTACCATGCCCACAGCCTCTGACATCTCCTTTACCATACACACAGCCTCTGACATCTCCTGTACCATGCCCACAGCCTCTAAAATCTCCTGTACCATTTCTGCAGCCTCTGCCATCTTGACATCTTCTGTACCATGCCAACAGCCTCTGACATTTTTTGTACCATGCCCGCAGCCTCTGCCATCTTGACATCTTCTGTACCATGCCCACAGCCTTGACATCTCCTGTACAATGCCCACAGCCTCTGACATCTCCTGTACCATGACCACAGCCTCTGCCATCTTGACGTATTTTGTACCATGCCCAAAGCCTCTGACATCTCCTTTACCATACACACAGCCTCTGCCATCTCCTGTACCATGTCCACAGCCTCTGACATCTCCTGTACCATGCCTATAGCCTCTGACATCTCCAGTACCATGCCCACAGCCTCTGACATCTTGACATATTCTGTACCATGCCCTCAGCCTTGATATCTCCTGTACCATGACCACAGCCTCTGACATCTCCTGTTCCATGTACTGTACCATGCCCGCAGCCTCTCACATCTCCTGTACCACTCCCACAGCCTCTACCTTCTTGACATCTTCTATTACATGCCCACAGCCTCAGACATATCCTGTACGTACACACATATACATATATATATATAATATATATATATATATATATATATATATATATATATATATATATATATATATATATATATATGTTTTTCCTCAGTTTAGGTCGATATGTATTCTTCTACATATTTTTGGTAAAATAATAGCAATAAGCATATATTGATTGGTTTTCGCAAAAGTTATAGCGTCTACCAAATAGGGGATAGATGGGGGGAGTGGCTAGCCAGCGGAGCAGATGGCTGCTTTCTAAAACAGCTCCTCTCCACTGAGGGCCAACGGAGGTCGATACAGCGATGTACAGCCTTGTTTCAGCGCACAGACTGCACTACAAGGTCCAGTGAACCTCCGAAATGACATCCCACAAAAGAAAGGGGTAAAACAACCGGGAAAGATGCCTGATTTCTTTGCCATGCAGCGCAGTTACACGGACCAAGATGGCGGCGACAGGCACTGGGGAGACATACGCAGCTCCTATACACAGCGCAGCGTGCCCACAGGCTCCCAACTTGGCCACAATCACAACAAGCAGGGATTGGAGAACTTTCCCTCACCCCCATCGGCATCGTCCAGCTAAAAGTAAACAGAAGCTGAATGAAATGCCAGATCCGAACGGCTTGGAGGTAAGCTTAGACTCCTCTTTAGATGACACAAGAGAACTGCAGGAATCTATATCAGACTTCCCCACAGCAAACAAACCAGTAATGGACACCACACTAAAATACATGTTAGTGTTCTTAAGATCCACTCTGCATGCTGACACAATGGCACTAACCAGCCAAATTAAATCAGAAATATCAGCAGTCAACAAGTGAGTCTCTCAAGTGGAAACAAAAATGGGTGAGTTCGCCTCCACTTTCAATGACTTGGTGGATGCCCACAATGATAGGGACAACGAGATATTGCAGATGCAACTGAAATTGGCAAATTTAGAGGATAGGTCCAGGAGGCATAACATTAAAATAAGGGGAATACCTGAAACAATAAAACCTCCTGACCTAAAAGAATACTTTTCTATGGTGATGAAATCAGTGCTTCCTGATTCACCTATAGAAAATCTAATGGTGGACCGCATCCACAGGCTTCCCAGGCCTAAACACATTGCATCACACCTGCCCAGGGACACCATAGTCAGGATTAAATTTTTTCATACTAAGGACAGATTCATAGCCGCTGTTAGGCACCGCGACAATATACCCCCTGACTTGCAAGACCTCTCCTTCACAGACCTGTCGGCATACACTATGCAAGCATAGACAACTGGCAAGCATCACAAAACCTCTGAACAACAACAAGATAGTGTACAGATGTATATACCCAGCGAAGCTGCTAATAACTAAGGATGGACACAACCATATAATTGCTAGCGTCAAGGAAGGCATGTGCCTCATGAGAGACTGGCATATCATTCCCACTGGCACCGCGGAAGGGGATGGGATGAAACTCCCATATCTAACAGAGGATTCAGACGCTGAAACTGGCTGACAATTGGGCTCGTAAGTCACTACCTTCATTAACTCTGTTGGCCCAGGGGATGGCGATGTTGATTTATCCCCTTACCTAAACCCCTAAGTTGAGTGGTTGTTTTACTGCACAGATTCTAACCAGAATTGCAACCTGTTACTCTGGTGTGTTACAACCGATTAATCCACCTACATTTTACCTCACTTAATTTTTACTTTTTTTTTTACTTTCTTTTCCTTTTCTCTCTTACTAACCATCATCTAAGAAGTAATCCAGGAGACTTCCTATAACTACCTTCCGGACTCAGCAGTCATCACTCCAACACCTACCAAAACCTCGCTTTCTGGGGAAACCCAGCCACACGCCTGTGACAGGTAACATGTAATACGCTAATATAAACATAACTGCAGTAAATCAGCCCCACTAATCACCATAGGATGCCTTTCAATATCTCTTCACTCAATGTTAAAGGACTGAATAGCCCTCAAAAAAGAGATGGCAGAGAGAAGCTATTAAGCTTAACAGTGATATCTTTTGCATACAAGAGACCCATTTCTGTTCTCTCAAATCCCCAGTTTTTCAGCACCGTAAATACCCACATGTTACACGGCCAACGGCCCCAAAAAAAAGGGGGAGTAGCTATTGCTATCAAAGACTCAGTCCAATTTAAAGAACTGGATGTTCATATGGATAGTTCAGGCAGATATATAATACTGGTATGTGAGACTGACAATACTGTATATACTTTGGTTAACATATATCTACCTAACACAAAGCAGTTAAATTTTGTGAATAAAATATGGAAGAAAGTATCTTCAATGAGACAAGAATCTACTATCCTATGCAGAGATTTCAATACTGTTCCTGACAGAGAGAGATGGACGCTTCTGATGGATCTAAATCCCGACATAGAAGAGTTTCTTTGGACCGTTTCATCTCTTTGTTGGGTTTTTACGATGTATGGAGATGCCAGCACGCATCAGAGAAAGACTTTTCTTTTTTTTCAAATGCTTATATTCTCGCATAGATCTGTTCTTGGTAGACAAATTTATGTTGCAAAAAAGTGACCAATCAGAAATACATTGTATTACGTGGTCTGATCATGCACCAATTTCCATTGGCGTGGGGATCACTGAGCCGAAACCAGAGAAAACAGATGGCATAATAATATTTACATATTATCGCAACCTGCAAATTTAGAAGCTATACGCTCAGCACTTCTTGCCATTAACGCTCCCTCGGTTGGCGATCACTTCACGCTGTGGAATGCACATAAAGTTTATATTAGAGGTTTGCTCATTCAGATGAGCGCTAAATTTAAAAAACAACCATCACAAAAACTGGACGAGCTACTGACTAAGATAAAACACTTAGAAACTATTAATAAGCAAAACCCCTCCCTAAAACTTAGAGATGCACTATTCATCACTAGGCAAGAGTTGAGAACGCACCTGATAGCCCAACATAACCACCAGCTTCGCTCTTTAAAAGCTCGTACTTACAGATGTGGCAATAAAGCTGGGAAAACATTAGCAAACCAACTAAAGGAAAAAATACCCACACAGAAAATATCTTATATTTGGAACCCTAAAACTAAAATAAAAGTCACAAACCCAAAATAAATTGTGGCTACCTTTAGTGATTATTACGAAGCATTGTATAATCTTAAAAATGACCAAGACAATCCCCAACCCAATGATGATATAATTGCGGACTTCCTGACATCAATGAATCTACCTACTGTATCCCAAGCAGACTTAGACAAATTGAACCAATAACGACCCAAGAAATAGAACAAATGATAAAGACCCTTCCACATAATAAGTCACCAGGCCCAGACGGTTACTCTTCAGAATATTATCAGTTATTTAGTAACATCTTATCACCATACCTACAAATGGTATTTGACACTACCACGGCTGTAGCTGGTTTTCCCTCAGAAATGCTCACGGCCACAATTATTACACTGCCCAAACCAGGTAAGGAACCTAACATGCCGCAAAACTTCAGGCCCATCTCATTGTTAAATGCAGATGTGAAGTTATACGCCAAGCTATTATCACACAGATTGACAAATATACTGCCCCAATTAATAAATTATGATCAGGTGGGTTTTGTGTTGGGCTGACAAACGACAGACGCTACTAGGAGAATGCTTAATCTTCTACATATAGCGGAAAAAGAAAGAAAGCCTTCTCTGCTCCTCACGTTGGATGCAGAGAAGGCCTTCGATAGAGTACACTGGGGGTACCTTAGAGGGGTATTGGGGAAGTTTGGCTTCTCCGGCCTGATACAAGATGCAACACTGGCTCTATATTCCTCCCCGTCAGCATATGTGTATACGGAGGGAATGTTCTCCAAATAATTTCAAATCACGAACGGAATGAGGCAGGGTTGCCCCATGTCCCCATTAATTTTTGCACTAATAATGGAACCCTTGGCAGAGAAAATCAGATCTGACCACTCCGTACAAGGCATAGCATCACAATCGTACCAGCATAAAATGACATTATTTGCTGATGATGTAATATTATCACTCTCTAACCCAATCAAATCTCTACCTGCAGCCCACAGTATTCTCCAACAATTTGGCAGAATATCCTATTACAAAGTAAACACAATGAGATCAAACATACTAGGCATAAGAATAAACAAAAGAGTAGAAAACCATTTACAAGAGATTCTCCCATATCCATGGACCACACCGTCCATTACCTATTTGGGTATCAAACTCACATGTCCACTCTCTAAATTATACCAAGAAAACTATGTACCACTCATTGACAAATGCCAGAAAGAACTCTCAAGTATTCAAAAGTTTTACCTATCCTGGTCCCGACGGTTAGCAGCATATAAAATGCTAAAACTTCCAAAAATACGTTATGTCTTTAGAGCACTGCCAATTCAAATACCCACTAATTTCTTTACAACAATACAAAAACAACTGTTGGGTTTTGTGGGGGGGGGGGGACAGGGCGAGGTGCTCTCCTTTCATACAAAATAAACATAAAAATGCAGGGGGTATGGGCCTGCCAATACTGAAGGATTATTTCACAGCACTAGTTATTGACCAGATTAAAAATTGGTTCGTTAAACCAGTCGTCAAACCATGGTGCCAACTAGAACTTACTAGATTTCAATCACTTTCACCCCTTTCATTTCTCATGGCTTCTGTCATACCTACAGCTAACCAAACCACAGACCACCCCACAATTCAAGCAGCATGTAGGGCATGGCCTGAGATCAGCTTAGAAGGTTCAGCACATTACCCAATAGTCAAAGTCCCCATTCCTCTGGAATCCATCAAATGGTTAATCCCTAACATAGCATTGAATAAATGGCTTGAGAACAAAATAAGTAATATAGCAGATCTCACCACAGGGGATAAAATAAGGCCTTTCACATACATTCAGCAAAAATTCTGAATCCCAAACACAGAAATCTTTACCTACACACAGATCGCTTCTTTGGTTCAAAGCATAAAAGTGACACATATCCCCATCATAGAAGAAATATGGAAATTCCTTCAGTCCTGCAACACCAAAGCTAAAGGTATAACATTAATATATAATTCTCTTCATTCTAAAGATGTCTTTCAGTAATATAATCCAATACTAAAGTGGGAAACAGAGTTGGGAAAGGCTTTCTCGGAAGCTCAATGGGAAAAAGCCATTAAATGCAACTATAAGTACTCTAGATGCTCAAACTATGAAGAATTAAATCAGAAACTTATGCTGAGATGGTATTTTACTCCATACGTTGTAGCCAAATTCTCAAGGGACAATTCCAATCTGTGCTGGGGGGGGGCAGGTAGGTGCTCTTTTACATGTGGTCTGGGCCTGCCCTCTGCTCCGTAAATTTTGGTCAGATGTATTTAACCCGATTTCAAAAGTGACAAAAGTAAGTGTAAATCTAATGTGGAACAAGCCATTCTGAGTTTAAACACAGCGGATCATCCCTGCTCCATTAGATCCATATTTACACTTATCCTATTATCCTATTATCCTATCCTAAGCAAATGGAAGTCCAGCAAAATTCCTAAACTGATTGAGGTTTCAATTAAAGTGAAGATGATTGCTGAATATGACAATATAATAGCTTGCAGAGAGGGGACATACCAAGCATATCAGTCCAATTGGTCTTCTTGGAAGAATTTCTCCAAAGCCCAGGAGAGACCTGTTCAGAAATAGTCTTCACTGAGCGGACGCTACTTTTCATCTTCATTTTTATTTTTTGTTGTTATCTTGTCTATTCTTTTCCTTATTCATACTTCACCTTGTTGTGTCGGTACTTTCAAGATCCAGTGATCCTGGCTCCATTTTCACTATGTACTTAGTAGATGAGACTATATAAGTAAAATAGAGGGAGGAGTGTGCCCCCTGAAGACACAGTGTGCCCCCAAAAGGGGTGTCTGGGGGTGCCCTTATCCCTGTGACCATGGGATAGATCCTGGTAATTCCTAAAGCAGCAGAATATATGTTGGGGCAAAAAAATCTTGAAAGTAGATTACCCACAACAATTAAGACCACCTCATACTGTTCATTGTTATAATTGTTGTACTACTTATTCTGTTAAGATTGTAAATGGAATTCTTCTGTAATCAGTAATTCTTCAATAAAAACCATGGAAATAAAATAGGGGATAGATTTATCACATTTTTATTATTAGTATTTTTTTATTAGTAATGGCAGCGATCTGCAAATTTTTATCATGACTGAAACATTATGGCGGACACATCGGACACTTTTGACACTATTTTGGCACCATTGTCATTTATACAGCAATCAGTGCTATAAAAATGCACTGATTACTGTATAAATGACACTAGCAGTGAAGAGGTTAAACACTAGGGGGTGATCAAGGGGTTAAGTGTGTCCTAGGGAGTGATTCTAACTATGGGGAGATGGTCTACCTAGGACAAGGCTGCAATCACTGCTCCCAATGACAGGGAGCAGTAGATCTCTGTCATGTCACTAGGCAAAATGGGGAAATGCCTTGTTTACATCTCCATCTCCCCGTTCTTCTGGTCCGTGACACGATCGCTGGACAAAGTCGAACATCGAGTCCAGGGGTCCCGCGGGCACAGAGCATGTGGCAGATGCACACGCACCCACAATACCGCATCTTAAAGGGGACGTACCTATATGTCCATTTGCACAGCCGTGCCATTGTGCCTACGTATATCGTCGTGCACTGGTCAACAAGCGGTTAAAATCACTGCTCCTGAAAAAATGGCCGTTTTAAAAATGTTTTTGCATTGATACATGTCCCCTCGGGCAGGACCCGGGTCTCCAAACACTTTTTATGGCCATAACTTGCATATAAGCCTTTAAAATGAGCAGTTCTTATTTTTCACATTCATGTCCCAATGGTGTTTGCATGTTCACACAAATTTTTTGCGTGTTCGCAACTTCTGGTGAGAACCGAACTGGGGGGGAGTTTGGCTCATCCCTAGTCAAGGGTACTAAAATTTGCTATTTCCACCTGAATTCTGGGCTGGCCAATGAATGGGGGAGGTACGGGCACTCCAGAAGTGATGGGCTGCTAATCAGGATTAGCAAACACATCAGGAAGGGCACTCTGGGCTTTATGGGCCTTTCTTTGAATTCTTGGTGGCTGCGGGGCACTTCTTGTGCTAGCCACCGCACCAGTCAGGTACACCTGACCTTAGCAGGGACCAGTACCCCATCATCAGAGCTATCTGTCAGGATTCTCTCTACCAGTTTGTATACTGAGCCTGAATCTGACAGTGAGGTCTCTTCAATGCTATACATTTAGGTACAGCTAGTGGGACTAACAGGTAAAAGAGCACCTGGTTGTCAGCGACTGCTTCAATCGCTACAAAAAATGAACTGTTAGTGCTAGCAGGGATCAGGCATGACTCTGCTAAAGCTGCAGTTTTGTGTGCTGTGTTTTGTAAGTGACAGTGATCTATTGATACTGCACTTGGGTGGGCTGGGCTGGGCGGAGGGCTAAATGCAGGTGCTGGCAGGTATCTGGGCTGATTCTAATAACGCCACATTTTTGGGAACACTATACTATTGGGAACGCTAATATAGATCTGATCAGATCAAAACTGATGTCATCCGTGACACTAATACAGTGGTCAGAAAAGAGATCTGTACACTATACTAGTGACACTGTGACAGGGAGTGAAAGGGTTAACTTGGGGGGAGGTGATCAGAGGGTTAAACCTTTAATAGGGGGTTAATGGGGAGTACCCTAAACCTACCTGGGCCTACTACTAACTGCCCTAAAACTGATTAGGGACACCAATACAGTGACCAGTGAAAAATCTGAAAACTGCACTTGGTGACACTGTGACAGGGAGTGAAAGGGTTAACTGAAGGGTGATCAAGGGATTAAATGTGTACCTACATGTCCTGGTGTCAGTGTAGTGTTGGTGTACTCACAGTAGATGTCTTCTCCTCACTTGCTGGAAACTAAAAGGGCTCCACGAGGGGAGATGACATCACTTCCTCTGCCTGTGTTTACATTACACATGTAGAGGACAGTCTGCCATTCACCAGAACCGATCAGCAGGTCCAGACCAGAAATCATTGACCTGGGCCTGTAGACTGATCAGTTCAGAAATCAATCCAATCATTGTGGGGACCCCCCATACCCACACACGTGACCGGCATACAATGATGGTGATTCACACAGGAGAGCCAACATGCCGCAGTACAACTGTGGCGGCTGGTCAGGAACTGGTTAATGTATTTCCCCCAATACTTACCTGAGCCTGATCCCCATCCAGCAATGTACACAAGAGCAGAGGCTCTCTTGGCTCTCTCCCTCCTCATTGGCTCAGACACAGCAGGGGGAGCCATTGGCAGAGGAAGACTTGGGACTTTTATGGCAGACAAGGACTCATAAAGGGGATGGGAGTTGGGGATGTTCATGATTTCTTCTAGTGATGGGGGAGGGGTAACTTTCCAGGATTTATAACTCCTATCCTGCAGAAGGGAGACAATGACAGATGATATTTCTGGAGTATGAGTTGTATTGGTTATGGGACGGCCTTTTGTACAGAAGTGAGAACTGTCTGAGGTCTTTGTCTTCAGAGGAATGGATCGTGTTTTCTGTCTTTATTATGGTCAGGACAAAACATTCCATTCATAGATTTGCAAATATGAAATATGGGATATAAATAATTAGCATTTTCATTTTCAGCCAGCAGGTGGAGCTGAAATCTCTTTTCCACATGTTTACCTGCCTGTCCTTCCCGGATCACTGTACAATCCATGTTATTTACAGAGCTCAGTAGCTCAAGCTGCAATTTCCCTTCATAACTGAATGACTGAGGAGGGGGAGGGGGAGTAGATTTCTGAAACCCACCAGAGGGACCTCACTGGACATTTGTGAAAATTGAGGATGAATTGATCCGTGGTGTCTGTAGCTACAGAGGTCAGTGAGGTCTCGGTCACACGTGTGTCAGTACCATGTGATTATGTGACATTTATTCAGCATTTCTAAAGCCTGATAACCACCTTGCATGTCTGTCATGAATATTACAATGGCGGCACACAGTGCTGGTCACACAGGAGCGGTAGCGTTGTGTCGTGTTATAAATGAAGCCGCATGTCGCCGTCATGAGACATCCACGCTTGTCAGTCGCCTCCATTCATTTCATGGTGATGTCCAATAATCGCTGGGCATTGGAGGACAGACAGCGGAGGCTCCGGTATCCCAGAATGCACTGGGAAATAATAGAGAAGTAGGACAGAGCAGCTCCGGTCACTTCTGGTTGTACAGAACAGCCGTGTGGTAACTCCAATAGCTTCTGTGTGCCGGCAAAATCACCAACCAGCCGGCAATACTGACAGTGCCAGGCAGGGAATGTGTCACTGCACAGCCAAAAACCTCTTCCAATTATATATACTAATCAGCTGAACACAGAAGGATTCATCCACAAAATCCAACACCAAATACATAGATAGACAACTGTGCAGCACTACAAGTGAGACTCCCTAAACCTAAAAATAGGATTTGTATTTCAAATGTTTAAACAATCCACACGTGTTTCAGCACAATTATACAGGAATATTACAATGTGAGAAAAAACAATATAAGTAAGATATTGTCAAAGTGCCCAAAATTGCAGCATGATGAGTGAGACCACCCAAACTTTAGCATACTATGTACATCAAAAAACCTACGTTGTGGTCAGCCACTTATGATTGGCGATGTGCAGTGACACCTCCCTTACAGGATAAGTATAAAGATAGCTGTGCAGCACTAGAAGTGAGACTCCCTAAACCTAAAAGTGTTAATATTTACACATTTTAAACAAACAACACAAATATACATGATGAAGCCCCGCCTAGGGCGTAACGTGTAAGGTGGAGACGTCATCACGCCTGTCAGATACACTAGGAGAGCCGCTGCTATACTGTTATGAAGGAGAGGAGGGTCGCCGGGCGCTCTGTGCATTCTTACATGGATATATTGTGATTCTATGTGAGGATATATTACATGTTATTATTAATAAACTATTAATGACCCGAGTATCCCAGCTATTGTGACACATACAAATAAAACAGATGTGGTAACCAGTCACCAAGCGGGTATTATCCTCAGACCGGGAAATCTGTCCTCCAGGGGGCAGGAGAGCGATAGTGAGTATAATGACATGGCGGCTGGTTTTCATTCTATAGAATTATTGTAATAAATCCGAAATCCACATATCAGAGGCGATCATTTCCTCTACATCACTTCCCCTTTAGGCTCCTCCCACTAGAAGAACAACCCCTCCCCCGGACATTTCTCCAGCATTCTTATAGTGTTTTCAGAGCTTGATAAACACAATGAAGACACATGATAAATGTCATAGAAGTGTTACTGAGCATTGCTTCCTTCTACATAATCATCAGACGTGTGAGCGAGTCCTAAGGGGGTCTATTCCATCCTATTTCCTGCTTGTTAGGAATATGGAGGGTCATTCCATATGTACAGAGCCTGGTCACTGTTCTACTATAAGGGGAACCCCAAATCCCATGGATGAGATTACAAAGAGAAAGATTCCCTCAGAGAGAGGAGAAGACATGAGAAGAGGACAGGTGATGGAAGATTCTACATGGGTGAGGATGGAGGACACCCAGAGATAGAAGGAGACACTGAGAGACGGGAACAATCACAAGACGTCACATTTCCCCATCACGGCACATCACACATTTCTCTTACTGTAATTTCTGAATTTTACTCTCCGGGTTCATCAGAAAGGAAAGAGAATCCGACTTCATATTATATCCTGAAGAGGAGGAATCTTCTTCTTCTGCTTTGTCCTCTCCCGGACAATCTTTACTGGAAATAGTACAACGATGAAATCTAAAAGCCAATAATGAGATAATAATTATCACCAAGAATGTATGACCTCTGACCCCAAGAATAACAATGTAACCCCAACATTTCCCTTCCACATGGCTGCCTTCCCTCCGGATCTACAGCCTCATACTGGACCTGATGAGGACTTCTCATTGGTGGCTATGAGTGGTCTTTGAAGTCACACTCCAGACAAAACTTAAAGGAGGCCCCTGATATGTATACGGGGTCTCCGGCCTTCCTACACAGGGGTCTCCATTCAGCTTCTGGGAAATCCTGGAACACCACTTTGGTTCCAGATATAAAATGCAGTCCAGACATTCCCATCTCCGCCCACTTCTGCAGACAATTGGCCCCTCCAATGTTGGGATGATGATGTCACACCCCTGACATTATTTCCCTCCCCCACATCTCTGAACACGAAACTTTCCCTCCAAATGTTCTGTGTGATAAATGGTATAATTGGGGGCAGGGAAAGGGTTAATGTGATGTAAATGATGTGATTGTTACCAGAAGTTGTGTAGAAGGTGATATTTGGGAACCACCATTTAGCTCTGGTTCACACAGCACAATATGAAAGTCGCAGCCACTTCCAGCTTGACTTTGCTCTACAACTTCCCGGCGACCAGGTGCGACTTCAAAGTGACTTTACTGAGAAGCATTCCTATGTGACTTTGATGGATCCGTGTTTATAGCGTGTTTTATCACATGACAAAACATGCGTCTGATAACCGTGATTGGGGTGTCATTAACAATCAGGCTGCATTTACATCTGCATGATTCTGAATGTACATCAACCGCCAGAAATTGTGTGCTTTGCCGCACGTTTCAGAAATGCGCTGCGACCGTGCGTCACGCTTGTACTGCAAAAATGGCAAGGCGAGCGCGATGCATGTTTCCAAAACGTGTGACAAAGCATGCGTTTTCCTGCAGGTTGCCGGGCATTCAGAAACGTTCAGACGCCAACGAATGGTATCGCAAGTGCAGTGTGTGTTGTCACACATTATCAAAATGCACAGCAAAGCATGCGTTTTCTTACGGGTTGGCGTGCGTTCAGAAACATGAAGATGCAGATGAATGGTAACACAAGTGTGATGTGCATTGTCACACAAAACACGCAGAAAAGCATGCGTTTTCTTGCGGGTTGCCGTCAGTTGTAAATACGTTTCCATTCATTCACATCTGTACATTTCCAACTGCACAGCAACCTGCAAGAAAATCCATGCTTTGCTGTGCGTTTCATAAATGTGCGACAATGTGCGTCACACTTGTGTTATTATTCATTTGCTTCTGCACATTTTTGAATGCATGGCAGACGCAAAAATACATGCGCTTTGCTGTATGTTTCAAAAACACACAGAAAGGAGCATTGCTTTTCTGTTACCATTCATTTACATCTGCGCATGCGTGGCGTGTGTTGCTGTGCATTTTTCAGACATATGAAAAAGCGCACATTTTCTGTGTGGGTCGCCTCGTATTCGGAAACACGCAGATATGAATGTCGGCTGATTGTTAATGACACCCCAATCACAGTTATCAGACGCATGTTTTGCTGCCAAGATGCATGACGCTCCATGACTGAGACGATTCTTGAGCTACTTTGGGGTGTTTGTTGCATGTCGGGCAGAACATTCCAGTGAATGGGCTCCGTATACACAATGTGTGATTACACATGAAAAATACACAAATAATGGAAGTGGGAATGTGCGTTTCCGCTGCGCTCAGGTGTGACTGGGATGTGATTGGAGGAAGATTTTAGGCAGCAAGGATGGCCAGGGAGGAGAGGTGGGGGGTAAAGAAGCCTCAGAAGTCGCAGCAAAGTCTTAAAGATTCAGACAAATGTGCGACTTTCCGGTGATTTTACATTGAAGTCTATGGGAGTCGTGCAGCACAAGAATCACACAAAAGTAGTGCAGGAAGTATTTTCTTTTGTTGCAGTGACTCAAATCGCAGCAATTAAGACAACGCCCAATAAAATCTTTGTGTTTTCACCTGACCTGCGACTTTACATGTCATCAGAATGTCGCTGGAAAATTGCTGTAGTGTGAAGCAGGGCTTAGGGCTGAGGAAAGTGTGAGTTCCCAGGACTTCTAACAAGTGTGGTAGATGGAGAACATGTCTGATAATCACCGTTATACTGTATGCAGGTTCCTGCCCATTCTCTGAATTCAGTTAGGATATCCTCACACTCACTTACCCGACCTCCTGACTCCTGTGTAGGAATGGAGATAGAAGTTTCTGGCACTCTGGACCCACAGTGAGATCTACAAAATGTAAAGACTGAAAACTTTCTCTCTTCAAAGTCTTCAAGCAATAGATCAGCTGCTTGGAATAATTCCTCTTCATCCCCAAGTGACCAGTACCTGAGCCCCACAGAGACAAATCTGTACAACCCGACATGAATCTCCTAATGAAGTCCTCATCCTGAGTCTCATACAGACAGAAGATGGTCTGAGTACAGAAACTCCGATGACTGCCCTTCATGGCCCATCTTCTCATTGCAGGTTTGGCTCGGAGTGAGATGGAGATTCCTGTGACCTCTGAGAATGTCTTCACCTGATTTTCATTTAAGAGACCAAACAGGAATTGTACAGATAATGATAAATGTGAGTAATCTGAACTGAGGTCACGGAGTGATTTCCCTTTACAGATCTCCGGGAGGAAAATGCGTTTCATAAATGCAAACCAACCATCATCCATCCCATAATAGAGAGCAGCAAGGAACTCCTGTACACTCAGGTGGATGAAGCTGTAGCAGGTCTGGTGACGGACGTCCCAATGAAAGATGTTCTCATTCAGAAATACAGACTCCACCTCATCCAGAGAAAGTCCATGTCTTTCTAGATCTTTCTTCTCAAATAAGATTTGTTGGTTCAGAACTCCCTGATTGGCCAGAGCACACAGCTTCTTCAGACAGGTTTGTTTCCGGTGTACAGACTGCTCCTTCTTGCTGTGATGGGTTAGTAAAACCTCCAGGAAGAGAAGATAAATTGAAGTCGTTGTCTTACACTGAATTACATCCAAATCTTTTCTTATTTCTTGTTTCATTACAGTGCAGACAATCCAGCATGTGATGGGGACGGCACACATGGTGTACACAACGTCATTGTCTTTTATTATACTGAGAATCTTGTCTGCATCTTCTTTATTTCCATAGAATTTATGGACATATTCCTCCCGATCGTCCCTTGTAAATCCCTGGATTTCCACATTGCGAGAATCCTTGATGAATGTGTTAAGTTTCTCCATGGCCAGTGACCTTGTGGTGATGATCAGAGAAGATTCTGGGAGAACATGTCTCCTGAGCAAGCTTTGGAGAATTATTTCTTTGTGGGTTTCCATAGAAATGTCAGGACAACCCTCAGATTTCTCCTCCGGAGTCCACCTCAGTTCATCAAACCCATCAACTATGGTGAGAAGTTTTCTCTGACTTCCAGGATCCTTCAGAATAGACACCAGGTCATCTGAACTCAGTCTGCAGGTTCTGGATAAAAGTTCCACAAGACTTATGTTTTCAGGGATGGTGTTGATTTCTCTACAGCTCAGATAAAACACAAAATCAAACTTGTCTCGGTAGAGATCCCCAGAGGCCCAGTCCAGCATGATCTTCCTGGAGGTCATTGTTTTTCCAATCCCAGCAGGTCCTTGTAACACCACAATCTTAGGGATGAACCTACATTTATCAGGGTCAAAGAGGGCCTGGATTGTGGTTGGGGATCTTTTCTCCATGATCTGTAGATGTCTTCTGCCTGAACTCCTTATTTCTTCTTCTTTTCCCTCTTTATTCTGGGGCCCCTTTATCATCAATAAATTGGTGAATCTTTCCTGTAGATGAACACGGGAATTATATTCTGGAATCCTCTGGAAATTCTCTTTCATAGACTCGCTGTGTTCCTTACTGAGGTCTTTATGAGAGAGAAGAGAATATTTTATTCCTCATACACACATGAAATAATATTTATAAGACACAGTTGGAAATATTGTATTATAACCATAAACCCAAATAATGGAACCCTAAAAGAAGATAACCCATGACATACAGGAGGACTGTGGAAGTATCCAAACTATGGACACACCATCAAGACCAGAGGCATAAATAGAACCTATAGGGCTCCAGTGCAAGAAACCATGAAGAGCCAATATGACTGCTGTGACCCTTTCCATCAGTCCCAGGCCCTTTTCTCCAAGGGTGGGGCTCTTCCTTCTGAGGCAGGGGCTCTTTCTCTAGCCTTTTCCACTTGTTCCTGTCATGGGCCCATTATAAGCCCTGGTTCAGACTGCTGAGACTCATCATGTGACTTGCAACATGAAGTTGCTGGACACGTCAAAACACATTCATTTCAATGGGTGCTGTCCTAATCAAGGTGACTCAAGTCGCAGCAACAAGAAAAAGGATCCTGCAATACCTTTCTGTGACTTTGGTGTGATTTGAGTGCCATAGACCACAATGTTAAAGTGGTTGTAAACCCTTACAAACCACTTTGACCTACAGGTAAGCCTAGATTAAGGCTTACCTGTAGGTCCAAGAAATATCTCCCAAACCTATATGGTTTAGGAGATATTTGCCCGAAGACGGGCACCGCTATCTACGGCGCATGCGCCATAGACAGCGGCACGCAGGCGCACTGAGCGGGGTATCGTCGATGACGGCAATGCCGCGAGTCTCGGCTCCCGTGCGCATGCGCAGGAGTGCCATCATCGCTGCTCCGGCGAATCACAGCGCCGGAGCAGCGAGACCCACGGAGTCCCACCAAGAAGATGGACGCTCGGAACAACAGGGGACAGCGGCGACTTCGCTGGCTCCTGTGTCAGGTAAGTGGCGCATAATGGGCTACTATGCGATGCATAGTAGTCCATTATGCTTTGCCTTTACAGGGAATGAAAGAGGAAGTAAACTCATCAGGGTTTACTTATTCTTTAAATCACAAAATCACAATCAAGTCACAAGGAAATTGCAAGCAAGTTGCAAAACTTCGGGTTCACAGCAGTGTGAACTGAGCCCATGTTCTGAAGTGGGCCCCTTTCCTGCCATCTTGGCCCCCCTACAGGCCTGGTCTCCAGTGCAATCTTTGTGACCCTGGTAGTACCACCACTGATTCAGACTACAACAGAACAAAATGTTTATCCAGAAGAGATTTCATATGAAACGTGGATGTCCTACTAACCTGAGAATCTGTTGTCATGTGTTGTCTTCTTCAGATTGGCTGGAAATAAGATTAGGGAAGTGATTAGTCCTGACAAACCTCTGAAATGTATAAAATAATAACTAAGAGAGTTATTAGTGTAGCAGATCCTCCCAGACACCATCATCCCACCAACCCTCTGTAGATTGGAGTCTCTCCTCCTCCAGGTGATGGGGAGAGTCTTTGTCTGGTAACATCTCAGCACATTGCAGTGACATGTGACCATGGTGGGGGGCCAGAAAAGCCCCCAATTCTCTATGCAGGGATTACAGGCACACACCTAAAATCTGGAGCCTTGATGGAGGTTCAGGTGAATGCATGGGGCATAAGGCTCAGAACCCCGAGCAACAATCTTGAGGGTCTCCTAGGAATACAGCTATAAATATGGAGGTTCTGTATAATAGACAAGTGGCTGTAATTGTATTGCTCTGCTCGGCATGCTGAGTGATGTCATTGTGTTATGGTGACTGACTGCCGGTGTTCTGGCATATAGCGTCCGTCTATCGGATAGTGTCCGCCTGATTCCTAACATTTTTGGTCCTTCGAAGCCGTAACCAACATATTGGTTTTCAGATCAGACGGCCCCAACAAAACTTCGGTGAGTATTGGACTTTGGAGCTCACTGAACAATAACAGTCTCCCCACTCAATGTTGGTGGTAAAACAGGGGCGGGGCCTAAGATCTGAATTCCACTGTCTGTTTCCGAACTTAGAGTGATCCAGTCCAGGTGTTTGAGAGGTAAGATAATTTAAATTATTCTTAATTCTTTCTAAGAGTCTTTTCTTCTCTTTCTCTTTGATTCTGGTTTAATGTGTTGTAATTGCCGACAATGGTATTGATCGTATAATATCTAGATGATCCAGTGCTCGTAGACAGAGACACTTGGGGACGTTGTCTAAGGTAAAAAATTACGTTGCCCGCTGTCCGGACAGATAACAAAAAGATTTGAGGTATACTGAACGTCAGAGGTTGATTGCCTGACGCTGTCGGAGGTTGAATGCCCGACTATTTAAGCGCTGTTTAGTTAAGTGATCTAAAAAGATTGCAAGGCTAACTTTCTTCTGTGTGTGTTTACTTTAACTTTGCTCATGTTTAACCTTTTTTGATTCTCTCTATATTGTGGGGAGTGCTGATATTTTTACTCTTGTATTCCTATTGTTACCGTGGATTGGGTACAACAGTCTTTGTTCTTTTACATGTTTTGTGCTGCGTATTCCTAATGTGCCATTAGAAGGAGATAAGAAATCATTCTTCACGTTCTCATGATCTGTGTGTATGTAAAAAAAAAAGGAACGCACTGAACTCACTCTCCCCCTCCCCCTCCCCTCATGTAAGGAATGAGAAATGCTCTTCAAATTCCTTTGTGAAAGGTTGTATGTGTAAAAGTTAACCGTCTATGACAATACAGAAGGGTTATATTGTAAATATTGAAACTTAGCATAAAAGAAAAAAGGTACACTGATAACACCAGGTTGCTTTATTATTTTAGCATGCCATGGTGTTACAGGAAGCAAGTGGCAGAAATTGTTGATGGTTTGGAGGTAGATGGGAGACATGAAGGTGGATTGTACTGTGGAGTGAATAGAATGTTGTAGAATTATTATCAGGTGGCTTGATGAATGTGAGAAAAGAAAAGGCTGAGGATGTTTTCATTACTATGATGGTCGAGAAGCTGTTTCTCGGAAACAAGAAAATGCAGATTGCCTGACAGAGGTTAATTTGTGCATCTGTGAAAATATTAGGACTTTTGGTGGGAAAGAAAGTCTGAATAATAGTCTTAAAGGGGTTGTAAAGGTACATTTTTTATTTTCTACATAGGTTCCTTTAAGCTAGTGCATTGTTGGTTCACTTATCTTTTCCTTCGATTTCCCTTCTAAATGTTTTTTTTTCTTTGTTTTATTTGTCTGAATTTCTCACTTCCTGTTCCTCCTCAGTAAGCTGTTCAGTAAGCTGTTCTGGCTGACTAACCACCAGCTCGGATGATGGTGAGAAGCTTATTGAGGAGAAACAGGAAGTGAGATATTCAGACAAAGCAAAAAAACATTTAGAAGGGAAATCAAAGGAAAAGGTAATTGAACCAACAATGCACTAGCTTAAAGGAACCTATGTAGAAAATAAAAAAATTACCTTTACAACCCCTTTAAAGTAAATGTTTATATTGGATGAGTTATTTTTAGAATTCATAGACTTTCAACTGTGAAGTGTTAATGATACAATGCTGTTTATATTTGGGTACATTTATAAAGTTAAAAGGCTAAGTTCTGAATAAGTTCTATTTTGGGACCCTGTGGATTTCACTTGGGACCAGAGAATAAGGGGAACAATACAAAAGGGGTTCAAGTTTTCTTAAATTTTGGTAAAATATTGGGGTCTGAGGAAAAATATTCAGAGATGTGTGTGTAATATATGTATTTGAATAAATGAAAGAATACTGTTTTTTAAACAATAGATTTTTATTCAAATTTTCACAGGGTATAAAAACATACAAACCGACTTTTGTACAGAAAACGTTTGGTTGTAGCAGTCCGCTTCAAAAGGAGACAGTAAATACAAATTCCATTGACAAAGTAATTACAAAAATAACAGGAGAATGCGACAATTTACAGGCACACATTACTTTGCACACACTATCTCCACTAACTAGAATTATAGAGCCCTTCCTCTGTAGGTGCCCCTTGCGGGATCTAACTGCACCCCCAAAGGAGAGTCCAGGCATGGTCGATGTACAAACATATGTCCTGCAATAGAAAAGTAAGAATCCAGCAACATATATGACCATTACTCCACGAGTTTAAGATCTACTCAAAATATTACACTGCTGGCTCCCTATGATATCTGCTATACATCATACAGAAAGTCGTAAAAAAGACAAGAAAGACAAAAACAGAACCATAACAGGTAAGAAACAAAGGGGAAGGGGTAGGGGCAGGGAAGGAATCTATAACTAGATTCCAAAACAGGGTGCTGTCGCTCGTCATAATGCATTAGATATAAAGAAAAAAGAAACAAAGTGAGGTGTAATACATCAAATGGCTATGGTACATTAACCTTATACCAGTCGCACCAAGGTTGCCAATTATTCAGAAAAGTAGTACGTTTACCCGATGCCGATGCCAAGATTAACTCATATTGATAATGAATAGCGAGAGTCCGAATGACCTCCAGAGCGTCCGGGGGTTGAGGGGCTTTCCAAATCCTAAGAACTATTAATTTAGCGGCCAAAAACAAGTGGGTCGTAAATTGCCTAAGCGAGGGTGGAATATCTCCTATCCCTACATTAAGCAATGCCAATGCAGGGGAGGGGGGTAATAAAAGAATACTGTTTTTAACAACTCCAAGGTAAGGAAGGTGTTTGGTAGTTTGATCTGTGATCCTGTGCTCATTCATGTTAGATAAAGAGTATCCATTTTCCCAGCCCCAATTCAAGTGCAGATATGACACCCCCACCCCCTCCTTCTACACAACTGAAGAATGAGGCGCGTTCCTATCTATGGGGTGGATGTCTACTGATTACACGAATGAGTACACAATTTAACCTTTAGAGGTATTTTAGAGTTTAGAGCATTAAATGAAGGTATGAAATAATGTTGACTACACAGTCCTTAGAAACAAAGACAAATGATGTCCTTCCTGGGTATGACAAATTTTTGTAGAGCCTGGATTCCTGGGCATTCCATGCTGACTGCCCCATTGGTACAGGCAATACACGGGAGCCCAATGGCCCCCCAGGAGGCCATAAAATGGAGTGAGGAAACAGACGGCTTTTACTGACATAAAACAAGTCCTTTCTAGTTCATCAGTACTAGCCTTACCAACCAATGACAAACCTTTCCAACAAACAGTAGACTCAAGGGAAGGTCACATGACATCAGTACTTACACAGTCACATGGCGGGCACCAGAGGCCGATTGCTTACTACTCTACAAAATTAGACAGTGTAACTAGAGCACTTCTACCCTGTGTACAAGCACTGGTAGCTACAGCGGTGTAGTGGGTGGCACAGTGGTGTAGTGGGTAGAACTCTCACCTAGCAGTAAAAAGGGTCGCTGGTTCAAATCCCAACCACAACACTACCTGCCTGGAGTTTGCATGTTCTCCCTGTGCCTGCGTGGGTTTCCTCCGGGTACTCCGGTTTCCTCCCACACTCCAAAGACATGCTGGGAGGTTAATTGGCTTCTGTCCAAAATTGGCCCTAGTATATGAATGGGGACCTTGGATTGTGACTCCCTTAGGGTAGGGACCAATGTGAGTGTGCAACGTACAGGGGTAGGGGGTAGACACTCACTCAGGCTGAACCGGATGGACTGGTGTCTTTATTCAACCTTACTAACTATGAAAGGTACCACATGCAGTGTCTGTTATCCTGTTACAACAAAAGATATCACATTTGAACCCAGCATGACACCTTTCCTGTATGACAATACTCTTGACACAACCTCACCTAACAATACAGAGGTGTACTACATTAAACCCATCCACACTACTACCACTTCCTACTGATGGTCATAAAACATGACTGCACTGTTGCCATCACTGAAAAGGTACTGCCACAACGTGATCTGAAAGATGTACCGTTATCTAACCCTGACATGACACTTTTTGTTGATGGTTTTAGTAAGAAAAATCCAGATGGCACAAATGCAGCTGGGTATGTAGTAGTGACACAGGATGAGATTTTGGAAGCTGGGCCACTACCAAAATATTATTTAACACAAGTTGTAGAACTTGTAGCACTGACAAGAGCATGCATACTATCAGAAGTAAAATCCGGAACCATATGCACTGACAGTCAATATGCCTTTTTAACAGTACATGTTTTTGCACAACAATGGAAAAACAGGGGGATGGTCACCTCCAGTGGTAAACCAATTTCACACACGGCCTTCATTCTAGAATTCCTAGATGCAATACAGTTACCAAAAGAGCTTGCAATCTGCAAATGTTAAGCACACACAAAATATACAGACCCCATCATAAAGGGAAATAAAAGGGCAGATGAGGCAGCCAAAATAGCGGTACAAGAAACACAAATAATGACAGAAATCCATCGAGATAGATCATACAGTCCTTACTGATATGCAGCAGTATTGACACATGGAGTAACTCATGTGTCAAACAGGGGGGTGACTGAGATGTTTATTTAAGGTATGTACAGTCTATGGCTTCAACTACTAAAAAAAAAAACTTTTTGCTCTCAATGCATTAAATGTTCAAGATACAATGCTCAGGGAGGCATAAGACCACAGAAAAGGAAGGAATTGGTAGGAAATGGACATTATAGATGGGAACTCACCATGTTGTGCTCTCCTCTCCTGGAGGTCATCTGCAGGTCCCATCAGACTGATCAGTGTAAAGACATGAATGGTGACATCCAGAGCCTCTTCTTCTCCATATGTGTCTATCAGGAGGTTCTTGGTGGTGATCCAGTCTGCATTTTCTAGTCTTCCTCGGGGGATGGGCTGTGTATCTCCATAGGAGAAATCAGACAATTTGTTCCTAAATCTCTTAAAGTCACATTCTATCAGATCCTCCAGAGAATATATGAGAAGATCCCCGGGGGTATGTCGGGACATTCCCGGGACACCAGGAGCCGACCCTGCAGAGAGAACAATCAGCAACCATAAACATTCATCCTGATTGGATGATTTCCGATAAATGACAGCAGATATAGTGCCTTGAAAATGTATTTATACCCCTTGAAATTTTCCACATTTATGTCATGTTACATCCAAAAATGTAAATGTGTTTTATTGGGATTTTATGTGATAGACCAACACAAAGTGGCACATAATTGTGAAGTGGAAGGAAAATGATAAATGATATAAATATGTGAAAAGTGTGGGGGAGGGGGATTTGTATTACGCTGAGTCAATACTTTGTATAACTACTTTTCGCTGGAATGACAGCTGCAAGTCTTGCCACAAATTTTCAATGTGATTTAGGTCTGGACTGTGACTGAACCATTCTAACACATGGATATGCTTTGATCTAAACCAGGGGTAATGAATTAAAATTAAAGGAGGTCCAGTCGCCAAAATTTTCTTTGGGCCGAGGTCCGAATCTCAAGTCTGTGCTACGACTCAGAAATATTGTAGTAACTGTATATCTATCAAAAACATGAGAAATGTACAATTTCCTTAGCATTTCAACAATATTTATTGTCAAGTTACATCTGGTTATCCCAGATCAAGTTAAATCTGGTGTCCCCATCACAGTGCCCCTTTACATCAGGTGTCCCCATCGCAGTGCTTCTTTAAATCAGGTGTTCCCATCACAGTGCCCCTTTACATCAGGTGTCCCCATCACAGTGCCCCTTTACATCAGGTGTCCCCATCACAGTGCCCCTTTACATCAGGTGTCCCCATCACAGTGCCCCTTTACATCAGGTGTCCCCATCACAGTGCCCCTTTACATCAGGTGTCCCCATCACAGTGCCCCTTTACATCAGGTGTCCCCATCACAGTGCCCCTTTACATCAAGTGTCCCCATCACAGTGCCCCTTTACATCAGGTGTCCTCATCACAGTGCCCCTTTACATCAGGTGTCCCCATCACAGTGCCCCTTTACATCAGGTGTCCCCATCACAGTGCCCCTTTACATCAGGTGTCCCCATCGCAGTGCTTCTTTAAATCAGGTGTCCCCATCACAGTGCTTCTTTAAATCAGGTGTCCCCATCACAGTGCCCCTTTAAATCAGGTGTCCCCATCACAGTGCCCCTTTAAATCAGGGGTCCCCATCACAGTGCCCCTTTACATCAGGTGTCCCCATCACAGTGCTTCTTTAAATCAGGTGTCCCCATCACAGTGCCCCTTTAAATCAGGTGTCCCCATCACAATACCCTTTAAATCAGGTGTCCCCATCACAGTGCCCCTTTAAATCAGGTGTCCCCATCACAGTGCCCCTTTACATCAGGTGTCCCCATCACAGTGCCCCTTTACATCAGGTGTCCCCATCACAGTGCCCCTTTACATCAGGTGTCCCCATCACAGTGCCCCTTTACATCAGGTGTCCCCATCACAGTGCCCCTTTACATCAGGTGTCCCCATCACAGTGCCCCTTAACATAAAATGTGCACATCAGGATTTCCCTTAACATAAAATAAGTGTCATGCTGATGGCCACATTTTACATTAAGGGGCACTCTGATGGACACAACAAAACATGCCCCTTAACTTAAAATTTGCCCATCAAAGTGCCCCTTTTAATATAAAATGTACCCATCAGTGTTGCTCTTAAAATAAAATCTGCCCATCAGCGTGCCCCTTAACATGAAAAAAGGGTCACACTGATGGGCACCTATTATGTTAGGAGGCATTCTGATGGACAATTTTTATTTTAAGGGGCATGCTGATGAGTATATTTTTAATGTGCACATCGATGGGCATATTTTGTAGGGCACATTTTGTTGTACCCATCAGCGTGCCCCTTAACAAAATATGCCCATCGATGTGCACATTAAAAATATACCCATCAGCGTGCCCCGTAAAATAAAATTTGTCCATCGGATTACCCCTTAACATAAAAGGTGCCCATCAGCGTGACCCTTATTTTATGTTAAGGGGCACATTGATGGGAAAATTTTATGTTAAAGGGCACTCTGATGGGCACATTTTATTTTAAGGGACACGCTGATGGGTATATTTTTAATGTGCACATCGATGGGCATATTTTGTTAAGGGGCACCTTAACAAAACATGCCCATCAGTGTGCACATAAAAAATATATCCATCAGCGTGCCCCTTAAAATAAAATGTGCCCATCAGAGTGTCCTTTAACATAAAATTTTCCCATCAGCCCTTTAAAATATGCCCAACAGTGTGCACAACACTGATCACTAATAGATAACTAATGTGCCCACATACCTTAACTGCAGGAGTGTGGGCACAACTGAAGCTGCCTCGCGATGAGATCCAGGACCCGGGAACCGCGGGCAGCAGGGGGGCAGGGCGCGCATGTGACATCACACCCCTACTGCCCATGTCTCTTCAGCTCCAAGAGACACAGCCAGGAGCAGGGGGCGGGCGCATGCGCGCAGCGTCACTGGTCACTGGTTGCTGGGGAAACCTGCGGTCCCAGCAAACCAGTGATTGCTGTCACTTGCTACACTGGCGGCATGGCGGTCCAGGCAGAAGCGCTGCTCGGTCTGGACTCGGACCGCGGGCCGCCATTTAGTGACGCCTGATCTAAACCATTCCATTGTAGCCCTGGCTGTATATTTAGGGTCATTGTTCTGCTGGAAGGTGAACCTCCTCCCCGGTCTTAACTCTAAGCCCTTGTACACATGGAAGGAGATTCCGACGGAATGTGTCCGAGCAGACCGTTTTGTCAGATATTCTGACTGCGTGTGGTCTACATCAGGCTGCGATACTCCGACGGACCAAGTTTTCCAACTTGTTGGTAAAATTTTCAGACAAAATGCTCCGATCGGACATACTCCGATCATGTGTAGAGAATTCCGATCGGACAAAGTGCCACGCATGCTCAGATCAAATTCCTACACCAAAGCTATTGGCTACTAGCGAGAACATAGTCCCGTCATAACGAAATAACGTCATCACGTCGGATTTTCCGACAACTTTGTCCGACCATGTGTATACAACAGTTTTGGCCAAAATCCATCGGACAAAATCTGATGGATTTGGTTGTCGGAATCTCCGACCATGTGTATAAGGGCTAACAGGTTATCTTCTAAGATTGCCCTGTATTTGTCTCCATCCATCTTTCCATAAACTCTGACCAGTAGGGATGAGCCAAACACCCCCGGTTCGGTTCGCACCAGAACATTCGAACAGACCGTAAATTTGTGCGAACTTTAGAACCCCATTGAAGTCTATGGGACTCAAACATTCGAAATTAAAAGTGCTAATTTTAATGGCTAATATGCAAGATATTGTCCTAAAAAGGGTTTGGGGATGTGGCTCCTGCCCCAGGGGACATGGGTCAATGCCTAAAATTATTATAAAAACGGATGTTTTTTCGGGAGCACTGATTTTAATGACGATTAAAGTGAAAAAAAAGTGAAATATTCCTTTAAATATCGTGCAGGGGGGTGTCTATAGTATGCCTGTGAAGTGCCACGTGTTTCCCGTGTTTAGAACAGTCCCTGCACAAAATGACATTTAACGGAAAAAAAGTCATTTAAAACTGCTTGCGGTTTTAATATAATATCTGGTTCCAGCAACATGGATGAAAATCATTGAGAAAAATTGCAGGGGTAGCCCCCCTGCCCATTACCAGCCCCTTTGGGTCTTGTACGGATATTAAGGGTAACCCCGTACCCATATTAAAAAAAGGAAAGGCGTGGGGCCCCCAGGCTTTATATACTCAGAACAGCAGTATACAGGCGGTGCAAACAAGACAGGGACTGTGTACGTTTGTTGTGCTAAGTAGAATTTGTTTGTAATTTTGAACTGGTACATTTTTAAAGTGTAGCTCCAGTCAAAAAAACGATTTTTAAGCTTTTTGGAAAACATAGGGAAGGGTTATCACCCCTGTATAATTTGTTTTGCCGTCCGTCTTTTTTCATCTCACTTCCTGTTGTCTCCTTCCGTTTGAAAGTAGGAGATGTTTGTAAGTTGGATGTTTGAAAGTAGGGGCCTGCCCTATATGCTCAGCAGAAATGGCGGAACAAGATGTTAAGCCCTCAAAGTGACTCTTGGTGGGTGCTGGAGCACCCTGCTGTGAACGATTATATCAAGAATTGTACTTACATGCCATTGTTGAACAGTGGTAGAAAAATTGGGCCTTTGGTGGTTGTGGTGGTGGTGCTGGTGCCACAACACTATAAGTCCTCACAGTTACTCTCGGTGGACACAGGAATGGGCCCTGCTGTGAAATATTATATCACGAATTGTAATTACATGCCCCTGTTAAACAGGTGATGAAAAATTGGGCTTTAGGCACTGCTTGCTGGTGCCACGACACTGCAACCTCTCCCAGATACTCTAGTTGGAGTGCAGGAGTGAGCCCTGCTGCAAAGCATTGCATCAAAAATTGTATTACATGCAACTGTGTCAGGGCTGGCTTAGCCCTTCCTCCTCTCGGCTGGCCGCTCAGCTGTTGGCTAATTGCCAGATCTCTTCTCTCTCCACTGTTACCAGCTGTTTCCGATGATGCTCGTCTGGCCTGCCTATTTAAAGTCTCCAAGCTCATTTCTCCATTGCCTTCACATTTGGTAACATCACTAGGAACCATCTCCTGCTGTTGTTTCAAGACTGGTTTGCTACATCCCTCCTGGCTTCCTTCCTGCTTGCAGTTGCATACCTTGGATCCCTGACATCTGGACTGGCTGATTACCCGATCTGGTTAATGAACTTTGGACTGGCTGACTACCCGATCTGGCTACTGGACCCTGGCTTGCTTGACTACGCTTTTTCCTATTTATCTTTTTATTTTTATTAATAAACTAGTGCGATTTGATTTTACTTCTGTCTGTTTCATGGTCCCTGACAGTACGTGAAGGCCATGAATTCAGAAGATACAGTCAATCCACTTGTTGGTAATATTTTTTCCAGATTGGATGAGCAAGATCACTGCATGGATCAGTTTGCAATAGCTTAACAAACGCTCCTGAGTCGCACGGCTCACCTGGAATCCCCCACAGTGGCTGCTCCGGTACAACCTGAGTCGCAGGCCATTCCTGCTGCTGCGCCAGTCTCTGTGCAGGCACCCGCCTCGAGTATTACCTCTATAAGAGGTATGTCTGGTTCTACTCCGCTTCCCCAGGGATTTGGGGGCGATCCAGTTCAATGCAGAGGGTTTCTCAATCAGGTTGAGATATACTTCAAATGCTGCCCCAGGCATTTCCCACGGACAGAAGCAAAGTAGGTTTTGTGATATCTTTGCTTTCTGAGAGAGCCTTGGCCTTGGCCAACCCTCAATGGGAGACGCAAAAACCTGTTGTCTTAAATTACCCTCAGTTTGTGGTCTCCTTTAAAAGGGTTTTTGATGTTGCCGCACGCTCCGCTTCTGCCCAGTGCCTCATGTCCATCAAACAGAGTACGAGAACTGTTGCCGACTACGCTATTGAATTCCGTACTCTGGCAGCAGAGGTTGCTTAGAACAATGAGGCCCTCCTGGCTGCTTTTTCTCATGGTCTCTCAGATTCCATCAAGGATGAGATAGCAACCCGAGATATACCCACTGAGCTAGAGAGCTTGATCTCGTTTGCCATCCTCATTGACTCCAGACTCAGAGAAAGACTTGCGGAAGCACTTGCGGAAGCCTCCTGTACATTTGCCTCCGAGCTTTGTAGTCCCACCCATGCCTCCCTCACCTCCCATGCCTCCTGGTACCGAGTTGGTGAATGAAGATGAACCCATGCACCTGGGTTTCACGGGTCTCTCTGTCATGGACAGACCTTAGGTGGCGTTGTTTCGTCCCCAGTTAACCAGAAGGATAAGCCCCTGGTTTTGGTCACCCTTTGTTGGGCTGAGTCGTCCATCGAGATACAGACTCTAATCGACTCTGGGGCTGCAGGCCTGTTCATTGATGCCGCTTTTGTTTCGCAACACTCGATTCCGCTGAAGTTGCGTGACACTCCACTTGCCATTGAGGCTCTTGATGGGAGACCTTTACAGCCTGCCCATGTGACTCATGAGACGGTTCCGTTGTCCATGGCCGTAGGGGCTCTTCACCATGAGATAATCCAATTCCAAGTTATTTCCTCACCCAGATCTCCACTGGTTATTGGCTATCCTTGGTTACAGAGGCACAACCCCTCTTTTGATTGGCTCCATGCTGAGGTTCTCTCCTGGTCACCACAATGCAGTAAGACATGCTTCCTGAAGGTATCCAAGGTCCTGTGCACTGCTTCACTCCCCTCCCTGCCAGAGGAGTACCGCGATTTTGGCCCTTATGATTGCGCAATTGACCTTCAACCTGGTGCCATACCTCCTTGTGGCCGGGTTTACCCTTTGTCGGTCTTGGAGGATAAGGCCATGGAGGAGTATGTTGCTGACGCACTTTCTAGAGGTTTCACCCGCAAATCTTCATCTCCTGCTGGTGCTGGTTTCTTCTTTGTGAAAAAGAAGAGCGGTGAACTGAGACCTTGTATAGATTATAGGGGTCTCAATCGTATCACGATTAAGAATGCCTATCCAATTCCATTGATTGCTGAGTTATTTTACTGCCTCAAGGGAGCAACGGTTTTCACAAATCTTGACCTGAGAGGGGCATACAGTCTTGTGCGCATTAAGGAGGGCGACGAGTGGAAGACTGCGTTTAATACCAGAACAGGCCATTATGAATACCTGGTAATGGCCTTTGTAATCCCCCGGCAGTTTTCCAGGAATTTATTAATGATGTCCTCCGAGATTTGTTGCAATTGTGTGTGGTGGTTTATCTCTATGATATCCTCATATTTTCCAAGTCCCTGGAGAGCCCCCACACAGATGTCTGTCGTGTACTTCAGAAACTAAGAGAGAACAATCTCTATTGTAAACTGGAGAAGTGCGAGTTCCATTGTGAACAGGTTACATTCCTGGGCTATGTCATTTCCACTGCTGGTTTTTCAATGGACCCAGAGAAACTTTCTGCAGTCCTACAGTGGCCTCGACCCGTGGGTTTACGTCCTCTGCAGCTTTTCCTGGGCTTTGCCAATTACTATCGGAAGTTTATTCGTAACTTCTCGTCTCTGGTCAAGCCTCTGACTGATATGACCAGAAAGGACGGTAACCCACAGAGTTGGTTTCGGAGTCCATTAAGGCCTTTGAGACTCTCACGGCTGCCTTTGTTTCTGCTCCTGTGTTGGTACATCCTTTTATCCTAGAAGTTGATGCTTCTGAGACTGGAGTTTGCGCCCTTCTGTCCCAACGTCTTAACTCTGAGAGCTCTATGCATCCGTGTGGCTACTTTTCCAAGAAATTGTCACCCGCTGAGTGCAATTATGAGATTGGTGACAGAGAGCTGTTGGCGATCATTTTAGCCCTGAAAGAATGGAGACATCTCCTTTGAAGGTACCAATGTGCCCATTCTTTTTCTTACTGACCATAAGAATCTTACATTCTTGTCTGAGGCTAAGTGACTCTCTCCCAGAAGGGCGCGATGGGCTCTTTTCTTGTCGAGCTTTAATTACATTGTCTCATTCTTACCCGGTACTAAGAATGTAAGGGCTGATGCCTTGTCACAACAATTTTCCTTCACTTCCAAGTCGGAGTCGGTTCCGGTTCCTATGATTCCTCCTGATCGTATCTTGGCTACGGTTCGCACCAGTCTTACTTCTCCTTTGGGTGACAAAATTCTTGCTGCTCAGGTCCATGCTCCTCCTGATAAACCTTGTGACCGCTGCTTTGTCCCAGAGAGTCTCCGTACTGCAGTGCTCCAGACTTATCATTCTCCCAAGGCAGCTGCCATCCTGGGAAGAATCAACTCATTTGGGCCATCTCCCAACAATTCTGGTGGCCTAGTCTACGGGCTGATGTTACTGCTTTCGTAGCTGCCTGTCCCATGTGTGCTCAGAGTAAGACTCCATGACACGTTCCAGTGGGCCTCCTACAACCCATACCCAATGGAGAGAGGCCCTGGACTCACCTGTCTATGGATTTCATTGTGGAATTGCCCAACTCCCAAGGCAACACTGTTATCCTTATGGTGGTTGACCGGTTCTCAAAGATGTGTCATTGTATTCCACTTAAGAAGTTGCCCACCTCTAAGGAACTGGCTTCCATTTTTGCTCAGGAGATCTTTCGCTTAAATGGGCTACCCAAGGTGATTGTCTTGGATAGGGGCAGTCAGTTTGTCTCTTGGTTCTGGTGAGCCTTTTGTGCACAGTTGGGAATCCAGCTTGTGTTCTCTTCTGCATATCACCCGCAGAATGAGCCAATCAGTCCTTGGAGCAATTCCTACATTGCTATATCTCTGACCATGATAACAACTGGTCTGACCTATTACCTTGGGTAGAGTTTGCTCACAACAGTGCCTTGAATTCTGCCTCCCGATTGTCTCCATTTATGGCGAATTATGGTTTCCAACCTTCCATGTTGCCTGACTTGTTTGTTCCACAGAGTATTCCTGCAATAGAGGAGCATCTCTGTGGTCTTTGTTCCACTTGGGCACAAGTCCAGGAGGCTTTGCGTCATCCTAATGATAGGTACAGACTCCATGCTGACCGCAGACGCCTGCCAGCACCTTCCTACCAGGTTGGGGACAGGGTCTGGCTGTCATCTCGCAACCTCCGGCTTTGTGTTCCCTCACTGAAGTTTGCACTTCGGTTTATTGGGCCATTCCGTATCCTTCGCAGGATTAACCCAGTAGCTTACGCATTGGAACTTCCACCAAGTATGCGCATCTCAAATGTGTTTCAGGTCTCCTTATTGAAACCGTTAGTCTGTAACCGATTTACCACCTCGGTGCCATGTCCTCACCCTATTCAGGTTGAGAACCATGAGGAGTATGAGGTACAATCCATTGTTGACTCCCATAGGTTCTGTGGGCGCATACAGTACCTGGTGCATTGGAAGGGGTACAGTCCAGAGGAACGCTCCTGGGTTTTCATCCTCGGACGTACATGCCCCTGTCCTCCTCCATAGACTTTTTCCCCACAAGCCCAGTGGCCCTCTGAGGGGGGGGTACTGTCAGGGCTGCCTTAGCCCTTCCTCCTCTTGGCTGGCCGCTCAGCTGTCGGCTAATTGCCAGATCTTTTCTCTCTCCGCTGTTAAAAGCTGTTTCCGATGATGCTCGTCTGGCCTGCCTATTTAAAGTCTCCAAGCTCATTTCTCCATTGCCTTCATGTTTGGTCACATCACTAGGAACCATCTCCTGCTGTTGTTTCAAGACTGGCTTCCTTCCTGCTTGCAGTTGCTCACCTTGGATCCCGACATCTGGATTGGCTGATTACCTGATCTGTTTTATGAACTTTGAACTGGCTGACTACCCAATCTGGCTACTGGACTCTGGCTTGCTTGTCTACGCTTTTTCTATTTACCTTTTTATTTTTATTAATAAACAGTGTGATTTGATTGTACTTCTGTCTCTGTCTGTTTCATGGTTCCTGACACCCTGTTAAACAGGGGCTGAAAAATTGGGCATATACACTGCAACCTCTCCCATATACTCTAGTTGTAGTGCAGGAATGAGCCCTGCTGCAAAGCATTGCATCAAAAATTGTAATTACACGCCCCTGTTAAAATGGGGCTGAAAAATTGGGCTGGTGGCATCACCCAGAACCAAAAATGTTCTTCCAACATATCAGCGGAGGAGGAAGAGGATAGACAGTCACTCAGCATAGGCAGTCTTGAAGGGATGTGATATTTAAAAAAAAAATGATTCGGTTACATCAGCTTCAGGTGGTTGGTAGCTGTGGGTGATCCAAGACTGATTCATCTTGATGAAGGTCAGTCGATCAACCGAGTCGGTAGACAGGCGCACCCTGTGATCGGTAACAAATCCACCAGCAGCACTGAAGGTGCGTTCCAAAAGAACGCTGGATGCAGGACAGGCCAGTAGCTCAATTGCATACTGTGCAAGCTCTGGCCAGTGATCCATCCTCAAGACCCAGTAAGCCAGAGGATTTTCGGTGAGAAAGGTGTCCAAGTCTGACCTTGCCCCTAGGTATTCCTGCACCATGTAAATCAGACGCTGGCGATGGTTGTTGGAACCGGTCATACCTTGGGGCTGCGGACTAAAAAATTGTCTGAACGCATCAGTCAGACGGCCACATTCTCCACCGCTCCTTATGACCGATGCCTCAGCAACATGTTGTCCAGGACCAGGAGTTTGTAACCTTCCAGTCTCTGGGAACGCGTTGCACAGACCATTCTGCAAGGCCTCCTGGAGATGTTTCATCCTCTGCTCCCTCTGCGACGGCAAGATAAGGTCATCAACCTTACACGTGTACCGTGGATCAAGGAGAGTGGCCAGCCAGTAATGGTCCCTCTCCTTGCTCCGAAGAATACAAGGATTCTTCCGCAGGCTTTGCAGAATCAGGGAGGCCAAGCAGCGTAGGTTAGCTGAGGCATTTGGTCCGGAGTCCTCTGGGTCACTAAGGACAACATGATCCGCAGCTACCTCCTCCCAGCCACGTACAAGTCCACAGGTTTCTTGGGACTGTAAATCATCCCTACAAGACTGCCGCTGCTGAGTGCCAGCCTCCACCTTCATGCTGACAGAATCATCCTCCTCCTCCTCTTCCTGTGTGATGGGTGGGACAGCAGGAACACTGTCTGGATAAAGGGGACTTTGAGAGGCAAGGAAGCCCTCCTCTTCCTTCCTCTGTTTTGCCTCAAGTGCCCTGTCCATTATTCCATATTGCGTATGCTCCAACAGGTGGACAAGAGGTACAGTGTCACTTATGCATGCACTCTTATTGCTCACCATCCTTGTAGCCTACTCAAACGGTGACAGGACAGTGCATGCATCCCTGATCATGCCCCACTGGCGTGGTGAGAAAAAACCGAGCTCCACTGACCCTGTCCTGGTGCCGTAGTTGCACAGGTACTCATTGATGACCCTCTGCTGCGTATGCAGCCGCTGCAGCATGGCCAACGTTGAGTTCCACCTGATGGGCATGTCACATATAAGGCGGTTCTTGGGCAGGTTCAACTTCTTTTGGAGCTCAGCCAGCCGAGCACAGGCATTAAATGATCGGCGGAAATGCACACAGACTTTCCTGGCCTGGTTCAGGACATCCTGTAAGCCCAGGTACCTGCCCAAGAACCGCTGCACCACCAGGTAAAGGACGTGAGCCACACAGGGTACATGGGTCAGTTGTCCCTGTCGGAGGGCGGAGAGGAGGTTGGTGCCATTGTTGCAAACCACCAATCCTGGCTTAAGCTGGCGTGGCGTCAACCACCTTTCGGCCTGCCCCTGCGGAGCTGACAAAATATCTGCCCCAGTGTGGCTCCTGTCCCCCAAACAAAGCAGCGCAATCACGGCATGGCACTGTTTTACCTGTGTACTTGCGTAGCCCCTTGAACGCCTACGGAGCACCACTGGTTCCGAGGACAGAGCACTGGAAGAGGCCATGGAGGAAGAGGAGGGGGTGGAGGAGAAAGGTGTGTGACAATCAGTAGTAGCATTTTGGAGGTGTGGTGGTGGAACAACCTCCAACACTATTGCACCTTGTCCTGCATCCTTCCCAGCTGCCAGAAGAGTGACCCAATGGGCCGTGAAAGACAGGTAATGTCCCTATTCATGCCTGCTGGACCATGAGTCAGTGGTAATATGCACCTTACCGCTGTCCATCCTGTACAGCGAGGCAAGGACATTGCCTTCCACATGCCGGTAGAGAGCCGGAATCGCCTTCCATGAGAAAAAGTTGTGTTTGGGGACCTGCCACTGAGGAACCGCACATTGCACAAACTCACGGAAGGGGGCTGAGTCTACCAACTGAAAAGGTAGCAGTTGAAGTGCTAGCAATTTAGCCAAGCTAGTATTCAACTGCTGGGCATGTGTATGGCTGGGAGTGAATGTCTTTCTACGGTCCAGCAGCTGGGGCAGGGAAATTTGCCTGCTACAATCGGACGTGGGTGTACTACTAGCAGAGTGCCCGGAAGCACTTGGCTGTGACAAACCTAATTCTACACCTTCATTCCTCTCAGAGCAGGTTTCAGAGAGGACTGAAGGTCTAGTGGGGTTGGAGATCCCAACTGATGAGGAGCAAAGAGAGGTCCGCTTTGTTCTTTGGTGTGGGTCTTTGAGGTACGCTTGCCAACGAGCTGCATGGCAAGTCAACATGTGTCTGGTCAAGCATGTGGTGCCCAAGCGGCTGATGTTTTGGCCACGCGAGATACGCTTGAGACATATGTTGCAAATAGCAGCGGTGCGATCTGATGCACTCGTCTCAAAAAAGGCCCACACCAAATAACATTTAGAATAACGCGCAGAGGCAGCACCCTGCACAGGCGGAGCTCTGCGGTGTGATTTAGTCAGTGTGCTGCCCCTAAGCTGGCCCCCGGAGGGCATCCTGCCTCATTTGAGATGTGCCTCCTCCTCCTCTCTCCTACCAGGCACCCACGTGGAGTCAGTGCCCTCATCATCCTCTACCTCTTCATCGCTGGAGCAAACCTGGCAGTATGCTGCAGCGTGTGGAACATGACTGCTAGATTGCTGTCCTTCTTGAGCATCCCCTCTCTCTGCGCTCACGCTACTGCCTTCCTCTAGCTGAGTATCATCATCAGAGCCTACAAAACACTGGGTATCCTCCTGAAGCATGTACCCAACACTGTGCTCAAAGAGTTCAGGAGACTCCTCAGGGGGACGTGGTGGGTCTAGGGAAGGAGTTACTGATAATGACATTGAGACGAGGGAAGAGGATGCGTTGGCAGCTGCTTTGCTAGTACCCTGAGCCTGGGTGAGAGAGGATGAGGAGGATGAAGAGGGCTTGGTCATCCACTCTACCAAGTCTTCGGCATGATGTGGCTCAACGCGTCCAGCTTCCGAAAATAAGGACAAGCGTGTCTCACGGCCACGTGCTGATTATGATGCACCGTGTCCACGACCAGCACTGTTGTCTCTAGACACAGAGCCTGTTTGCCCTCTTTTATCAGCTCGTGCCTGTCTGCCTCTCCTTGTTGGCCTTCCAGACATGGTAATGGCCTGAAGGGAGATGGGAAAACCAGAAATTGGGTAGTGTATATTGTGCTGGAGGCACACAACACCCACTAACTCCTGCAGATGCCTTTATTATAGAACAACAGGAATTAAAGGGTAGATACCAGTGTATACAGTGCTGTGCTGGAGGCAAGGTGGATAATGTTGTATACTGCACTCAGGTCACACAGACAACACCCAGAAACGCCTGCAGATGGCTGATAGCTCAATTACAGAAGAGAAATATAGCTATATAGGTGGATAAAGGTGTATACTGCACTCAGGGCACGCAGACAACACCCAGAAACTCCTGCAGATGGCTGATAGCTCAATTAGAGAAGAGCAATAATGTTAAATAGGTAGATACAGGTGTATACTGCGCTGAAGGTACACAGAGAACACCCACTAACTCCTGCAGACGCCAACACACTACATAAGGCCGCCGTGCTGGTGGCCTTATATAGTGTGGGGCGTGTACTACACAGCCTGAGCTATGATTGGCCACAGGCATCCTGCTAATGTCATGAACTTCAGCCACCTGTCTGTTGTGTAAATGAGTCTAGTCTGAGTATTCACACATTGTTGTTTGTGCTAATTAACCCTGTGTTTATGTTTATGGTAATGTTTATTGCATTGTTAGTGAGCTAGGAGCCGAAAAGTCCTATCCCTCAGTCAACTAGTCTGAGTGTTGATTTAGATAATCAGCTCATGCTATTTAGGTTAGGTTTTAGTCTTCTACTGTATTATAAATACTTGGCATTTTGGTTCTAATAAATCAGTCCATGTTAGCACTAATCAAGTCTCGTCTTGTTTTGTGCTTGTGAATGGTTGGAATATCTGATCTCTATATTCAGACTTAGGAAGCGGTATACTGACAGAAGCACTCAATCGGAGTGTGGGATCGGTTCCGTCACAGTTCTCTTTTCACATATTTATTTGTAAAACATTTTGAAAACCATTTTTCATTTTCCTTTAACTTTAAAATTAATGTCCACTTTGTGTTTGTCTATCACAGGGATATGCAATTATCAGACCTCCATCTGTTGCAAAATTACAAGTCCCATCATGCCTCTGCCTCTGGGTGTCATTCTTGTGGCTGTCAGAGTCTTTCTATGCTTCATGCGACTTGTAGTTCTGCAACAGCTGGAGGTCCGCTAATTGCAAATCCCTGGTCTATCATAATAAATCCCAATAAAATACATTTATGTTTTTGGTTGTAACATGACAAAATGTGGAAAGTTCAAGGGGTATGAATACTTTTTCAAGGCACTGCAAGTCTGTACTGGCAGCTGGCAATGCTATAAAGAGCATATAGGAGGGAAGGGAAATTAAATTATCCCCCAATATGTCTATATGTACATTATCCTATGGAGAGATTGGTTTCACTGTGGTAATCTAACATGATTGCTTCCATAGTGGTAAGTTACATCTCGGATGAATATTGGGAGCCATTTGTTAAAAAAATATATATTAGGGGGCTATTTATTAAAATAATTACCTTCATTAATAATTCACATAATGTGTGTAATATGTTTATTTCCTATAATCTTCAGCTCCATCTAGTGGCCATAATGTCATATATTACTGGTTGAGGTATATCAAGAAAATACTGTATTATGGCCACTAGATGGAGCTGAAGATTATAGGAAGTAAACCTGTTAGACAAATTATGGGGATTATCAGTGATGGTTGTAGAAATGACACAAGCTCATAATATTTTTATGTATATATAGACCTCCTAATGTATATGTAGGGGTTTTAAACATTATTGTTTCATAGTTAACTAAAATAAACTATAAATCATTTAAGAAACCTCCCCCCTGAATAATGATGTATCTGATCAGTGTGAACTAAGAACTCTGATTACCCCCAAATCTCCCAGCAGTATGTGTCATGTGACACGGGGCTGTTTTCTCCTTAGGATTATAGACAAAGGATTCCCCCGACCACTACACTAATCACCATAACATTTGGGGTCCTCCAGTCATTATGGATCACTGGACCATCTCAGAAGATCATTTCCATCAATGATAAATACAATCTGAAGAGACGGGAATGTGATGGTGGAGTTGATGAAAAGATCCTGAACTCTTCTAATGGGTGGACTGACCAGATGTCTACAGGAAATGTCCAGACTATGGAGACATAAGATGTCCTATCATCTAATTCCAATCTCTGGAGATGTGAGATGGAGGAAAACATTGGAAAGGATGGTCAGGATCAGCAGTCATACCTTGTGGGGAGGAGGATGAGGAGGAAGAGGTCGCCATGACATCAGAAGATGACCCGAGATGACATCACCTGGAAAGAGACCAAACAATAATAAAATAATTTGTAGTGCAATGAACAGGAATTTGCTTCCTTATGTGAATAACGATTGGCTGTCTAGGTGTCCAATCTGGGAAGATCTGAAATGGACTTCTGTCATTTACAGCCCATAACTATGATGGTCAATAAATAACTTCATTCCAGCATTCATCTGATTGGTATCTCGGGGGTCACAAAGGAATTTTACCCTGTTTAAGGCCCCAATTTTTACATGCCCATATATTTAGGTGTCACCTCCACAAATCTGTGCCATTCATAGCCAAGACTGGTACTAACCAGCACCAAAGGATCAGCCAGTAAGATGTCTATAGAGAGGTCAGGTAATAAAAATGAGAATACGCCAAAATAGAAGCGATGTGTGATCAGCAGAGACCTCCATTCAATAATAAGATGCTTCCAAGTGGATTCTTCAGGAAGGTCGGTAATTATTGTTCATAAAAAGGTTAAACACCATTAATGAATTTTGTGTCTCTTTAGTGGCCACTTTGTCAGGGAAAGGTGTACAGGACACTTTAATGGGTGGGATCTGTGTACATTCCTTTAGCACAGACTATACTGTACAGTATACTGATATGTAAGTTTTTTTATATATAATTATAATTATTCATGACCTATTAATATTCCTGGCCAGGGACGAAACCAGGGGGCAGGGGGGAGGCTGCCCTGGGTGCAGCATTGAGAGGGGTGCTGCAGCTGGTACTGATCCTCCTGCAACAGCTGAAAAGCCGCTTCTCCTCCTTTACCTCCCCCTAGCTTTCAACTGCTGCAGAAGGAAAATTCAGGGATCGGTACATACCCGTCAAAGCTGACCCAGCTGCCACGCCGGTTCCTGCCCCTTCTTCAGAACATGCCCCCCTTCACTCCTCTGTCCCCCTCCTCTGGTACCCCTGCATTGCTCACATCTTCTTCCTGGCTAGTCATGTAGTGTAGGCTGAATAAAAACATGATACTGAGCACAGAGAAGCCCATCATATGATCAGGAAGACAGCAACACAAGGTTATAACACAACCTTCCTCGGCACTCACTTTCCTGGTCTTTCCTTCCCCCACTATCCATCCTGTCTGCTGCTGTAGGTAATCTAGATGGAGAGCGGGGGAAGGAAAGACCAGGAGAATGGGTGCCAAGGAAGAATATGTTATAACTTTGTGTAGCTGCCACCCAGATCATATTATGAGCTTCTCCATGATGAGGATCACATTTTTTATTCAGCCTGCACTACACAACAAGGGGGAGGAGGTGAGCGCTGTGGGGGTACCAGTGCAGGGGGGGTAAAGGAGGGGAACCAGAGGAGCACGAGGGGAACCAGAGGAACACAGGAGGACCATAGGAGTAAGGAAGCCTGCGGGAAGCCCCCATGGCGTCAGAGTGGTGGGGTTACTTGTTTACATCACCTGGTGGCCCCGCCCTTAGCTATATAAGAAGTGTCACCCAGAAGAAGCGTCGCTTTTTCAGGAGCCTACCATGGATGTGAAACGGTTGCGGCTTTTTTTCTTCGGTTTGTCAGGCAGCATGGATTTACATTGTGGGACATTTTTTTTTTATTCTTTAACCACTTGCCGACCGCCGCACGACGATGTACATCCTATTTTTGAAGAGGGATATCTCGGTAACGGCAGCAGCTGCTGCCACAACCGAGATATCCATCACTTCAGGCGGCGGTCGGCTGTACGATAACGGTGGTCTCCGCGGCGCATCCGCCCATACCTCTTAAAGGTATATTTTTTTTAAATATCAGATTTTCTTTTTTTATTTATTTATTTTTTTTTTTTTGCATTTTAGCCCAAATATGAGATCTGAGGACTTTTTGACCCCAGATCTCATATTTAAGAGGACCTGTCATGCTTTTTTCTATTACAAGGGATGTTTACATTCCTTGTAATAGGAATAAAAGTGATCCATTTTTTTTTTTTAAACAGTGTAAAAATAAATAAAATCAATTAAAATAAATAAGAAAAAAAAAAAAAAATTAAAAACACCCCGTCACGACGAGCTCGCACACAGAAGCGAGTGCATACGTGAGTAGCGCCCGCATATGAAAACGGTGGTGAAACCACACATGTGAGGTATCGCCGCGATCGGTAGAGCGAGAGCAATAATTCTAGCCCTAGACCTCCACTGTAACGCAAAAAATGCAACCTGTAGAATTTTTTAAGTGTCGCTTATGGAGATTTTTGAGGCTAAAAGTTTGACACCATTCCACGAGCGGGCGCAATTTTGAAGCGTGACATGTTGGGTATCAATTTACTCGGCGTACCATTATCTTTCACAATATAAAAAAAAAATTGGGCTAATTTTACTGCTGTCTTATTTTTTTATTTAAAAAAGTGAATTTTTTCCCAAAAAAGTGCGCTTGTAAGACCGCTGCGCAAATAAGGTGTAAAAAAAAGTATTTCAATGACCGCCATTTTATTCTCTAGGGTGTTAGAAAAAAAAACAATATAAAATGTTTGGGGGTTCTAAGTAATTTTCTAGCAAAAAAAACTGTTTTAAACATGTAAACACCAAGTCTGAAAAAGAGGCCTGGTCCTTAAGTGGTTAATAAAGGACTTGTCTTTTTTACAATTTACATTTTTTACAATTTACAATGTACCCTGTTACCAATTCACATAGGGGGGCTGGGATCTGGGGGTCCCCTTGTTAAAGGGGGCTTCCAGATTCTGATAAGCCCCCCGCCCGCATACCCCCACAACCACCGGGCAAGGGTTGTGGGGATGAGGCCCTTGTCCGCATCAACATGGGGACAAGGTGCTTTGTGGGGCTACTCCAACGCACCCTCCCCATGTTGAGGGCATGTGGCCTGGTATGGTTCAGGGGGGTGCTCTCTTGTCCTCCCTCTTTTCCTACAGCCTGCCAGGTTGCGTGCTCAGATAAGGATCTGGTATTGATTTTGGGGGGACCCTACGTCATTTCTTTTTAATTTGGTGCAGGGTTCCCCTTAATTTCCATATCAGACCTGAAGATCCTGGTATGGATTTTATGGGGACCCCCGCCATTTTGTTTTATGTTTTGGTTTGGGGTTCTCCTTAATATACATACCAGACCCAAAGAGCCTGGTAATGGACTGGGGCAACCCATGCACTTTTTTTCATGAATTTTATCTATATTGCCGAGACCCGACAATTCATTACAGACACGATCAGTTTCAAATGACAATTTTTATTTAGAAATGTCATTTTGCTGTGGGATTGTTCTAAACACGGGAAAACTGTGCTACTTTACAGGAATACTATAGACACCCCCCAGGCACGATATCTGAAGCAATATTTCATTTTTACTGTTTCACTTTAACCACTTCAGCCCCAGAGGATTTTACCCCCTTCCTTACCAGAGCACTTTTTTGTGATTTGGCACTGCGCCTCTTTAACTGACAATTGCATGGTCATGTGAAGTTGTACCCAAACAATTGATGTCCTTTTTTTCCCCACAAATAGAGCTTTATTTTGGTGGTATTTGATCACCTCTGCGGTTTGTATTTTTTGCACTATAAACAAAAAAGTGCGACAATTTTGAAAAAAAAAAAACACTATTTTCTCCTTTTTGCGATAATAAATATCACATTTTTAAAAATAAAAACATTTTTTTCCTCAGTTTAGGCCAATATGTATTCTTCTACATATTTTTGGTAAAAAAAAAAAAAAATCGCAATAAGCGTATATTGATTGGTTTATGCAAAAGTGATAGCATCTACAAAATAGGGGACAGATTTATGGCATTTTTTTACTAGTAATGGTGGCAATCTGCATTTTTTTCGTGACTGTGACATTATGGCGGACACATTGGACACCTTTGACAAATTTTTGGGACCATTCACATTTACACAGCGATTTGTGCTATAAACTTGCACTGATTACTGTGTAAATGTGACTGGCAGGGAAGGGGTTAACACCAGAGGGCGCTGCAGGGGTTAATATGTTCCCTATGGGAGTGATTCTAACTGTGGAGGGAGGGGACTCACAAGGGGAGGAGACCGATCAGTCTTCCTCTGTACTGAGAACACACCATTGGTCTCCTCTCCACTGACAGGATGTGGATCTGTGTGTTTACATACACAGATCCATGGTCCTGCTGTGTTCCCGAGCAATCACGGTTGTCCGACGGACATCGCGGCCGCCGGGCATGCTCTCCGGGTCCCGAGCAATGACGCAGGTGCTCGCGCCCGCCCAGGATGGGAGATCCCATCTGCGGGCGTCATATGACTATACACCAGGGCTGAAGTGGTTAAGCATTAATAGAATCACTGCTCCCAAAAAAACGGATGTTTTAAAAAAAAAAGTTATATTGATACATGTCACTTGGGGCAGGACCCGGGTCCCCAAACACTTTTTATGACAATAACTTTTAATTTTTCATGTTCCTGTCCCATAGACTTTAACGGTGTTCGTGTGTTCTTCAGAATTTTTTGCCTGTTCGATATGTTCTGGTGTGAACCGAACCCGGGGGTGTTTGGCTCATCCCTAGCTAGGAGAAATAAGGGGTACCAGTGGTTTCCCATATAATCTGACATAGGGGTGTCTGGACTTGAAATGTTACAAATTATTTGAGGAAACTAAATATGTCCATATTATGGCTGTGCTATTATTAATTTGGAAGTTATGAAACATGCTGAAATTTCAGAACTATCCCAACTGTTTAAGATTTATCTGTATTAAGGTATTTACGACTAGACATGTAGACTCTGAAATATTTTGTTTCAGAATTTAGTTTTTGTCCAAAAAATACATTTATTTAGTTACGCCCAAAATTTGTTTTTATTTATTTTGTTTCGTAAAAAATGCATTCGTCCGACAATCCGAAATAATTAAGGTTGAATCTGTCATTGAAGGCTTATGGCATCTGTTGAATGTTCTAAGATTTGACGGAGCAGCTAAACTGTACGACACCGAAATCGTACATTTCCAGTCGAATGTTCCACCTACAAGCTATAGTAGAACTCTAATGTTGTATGACACTAGTAATTATTATATTTATTCATTATTAATATTAGTCAACCAACATTAGAATTCTTCTATAGCCTATGGGCAGAGCATTTGACCAAAAATGTCCATTTGCGGCGACTGCTTCGCCGAATCTTCATATCAAATCTTTTCTCTCTATGTAGAATAATCTTGAACTAATAGAGCTAAAGTTAGGCACATTCAACCACAGGTTCGATGGACACAGATCGCTATTGTCAGCGTCATTTTGAATCTCCTATCTATATTAACTGTTGCAACAAAATAATAAAGCATTTGTTTATGTTGGATTTTTTGGTTTTCGGATTCTGCACGTTCGTTATCATTTGTTAAAACAATAACAAAAATACCTGAAATTCAGATGAAAACGAATGCACATGTCTATTTACGACTGGTATCTGTTGGTTCTCTGGATTGAGAGGGTGACAGTTTTATGATAGGCCTGGACATCCTGCCAGGCCAACATTAGTTGTTTTCACAGGCCTAATGATGGTTCTCTAGGGTGAGATAACAACTTCTTTGAAGTATAAAGCTATGAATTCCTGGAAATAAGGGAGGAGGGAGAGGGTTCAGATTTCTACTGCAAAGTTTAACTGTTAGCCAAGCTGTCATGGCTGCCCCGAGTTTCTCAAATAACATGGCCACTAGCTACAGCTTTTCTTGTGTCCAGTATGTGATATTGTTACAATGATCACCGTGTATTAATACATAAGGGGGATATGATCTCCATGTATAAATACATAAGGGGGATATGATCTCAATGTATAAATACATAAGGAGGATAGGATCTCCATGTATAAATACATAAGGAGGATATGATCACCATGTATAAATACATAAGGGGGATATGATCACCATGTATAAATACATAAGGGGGATATGATCACCATGTATAAATACATAAGGGGGATATGATCACCATGTATAAATACATAAGGGGGATATGATCTCCATGTATAAATACATAAGGGGGGATATGATCACCATGTATAAATACATAAGGAGGATATGATCACCATGTATAAATACATAAGGGGGGATACGATCACCATGTATAAATACATAAGGGGGATATGATCACCATGTATAAATACATAAGGGGGATATGATCTCCATGTATAAATACATAAGGGGGATATGATCTCAATGTGGTACAATATTCTCTGTGAGTTATTCCATTAACCACTTCAATACAGGGCACCTTCCTTCCCAGCCCAATTTTCAGCTTTCATCGCTCTAGTGCTTTCAGTGACAATTGCGCGGTCGTGCTACACTGTACCCAAATGAAATTTTTATCATTTTGTTCGCACAAATAGAGCTTTATTTTGGTGGTATTTATTCACGACTCCGTTTTTTATTTTTTGCGATATAAGCGCAAAAAAAGCAGAAATTTGGAAAAAAAACAATATTTTCTTTTTTCTATTTTAAAAGAAATCCAATAAAATCTAATTTTGTCATAAATTTAAGCCAAAATGTATTCTGCTACATGTTTTTGGTAAAAAAAATTCCGTTAAGTGTATAATAATTGGTTTGTGTGATCACAGACATATGTACGCAAATGATCATGTACATATGTGTGCAGGTGATCACGTACATATGTGTGCAGATAATCATTGGGACATGTGATTTTAGTGGGACATATGTGAGGGACGTGTTTTTATTATTAGGGACATGTGTTTTTATTATTTGGGGACATGTATGTTTTGGGGACATGTTTGGGGACATTGTGTTTACACTGTGTGGTGATTTGTGTTTACACTAGACTGGTGATCAGTGAGTAAAAAGCTGTAAAAAAAACAGCCCATACTCACTGATCACCAGCCGGCTGCAGCGATCTGCTCTCCTCTCCTCAGCGATGACTTCTGTGTGAGGAGAGGAGGAGCAGATTGCCTAGCAACTGGCTGTTTGTTTACATCACATGACGGCCATGATTGGACACGGCCGTCATGTGATCAGGTGGGCCAATCACAGAGCCCTCCTGCCGATATGAGATGCTCCATGTCCGGGTGACACGGGCACATCGGGATCGCGCCACTGCGATCCAGCTCCTTCTGATGGACGTTCCTGAACTTCCTATCAGAAGTAGACGGCTCCCACCCGGCCGTATATGTGCATTGGCCGGGTGGGAAGTGGTTAAACGTTAATAGCATATAATACACTGAGTTGTTTGACTTATTACTTTAATGTGGTGCAAAGATGTCTGAACCCAGAGTGTCAGGTGGGTTGGAATGTTCACAAGGTCATGGAGGTGCAGATGAGCAGGTAAATCCAAGCAGTCCCCAAGGGGGTCATGCTACATATACTTATAGATAGAGTATGAATGTTACAAAAAATGGTCACTGCTCCCATCTATAACTTATCTCTACAGCAAGGATCACTGGAAGGGCAATGCATTTCAAATAAACATATGCCGCACCACTAGATAAATAAAATGCATAGTGCTGAAAACACTGGAGGTGATACCCAAACCTTAAAATAACTAAATATAATATAGTTCTGCGCTGTAAAATAAATACCAAGCACAGGGTGTGGAAGAATGTACACAATGCAATGCTGCATATCATACAGCCATATGTAGGCAAATAACAAATAAAGTGACAATGTGCATAAGTGCAAGTGATATACTAAAATATCATCATCTCCTGATGAAGTCACATTACCATGACAAACACGTGTCGGGACGTACAGGCACCGGAAGTGATGACGGTGAGCTCGTTGCTCGTGTTTGTTTTGATTTTTTTTACATAATGCAAATGTGAGTACTCTGGCCGCGTACACACGGGCGGACTGTTCGCTCAACTTTGTCCGCTGAACAGTGTTTCAGCGGACAGTCCGCCCGTGTGTGGGCTTTCAGCGGACAGTTTCAGCGGACAGTTTGACGGACAAAGTCTTTCGGAAATTCCGAAAAACTGTCCGCTGAAACTTTGTTTGAGCGAACAGTCCGCCCGTGTGTAGGCTACTTTCGAAATGAGCAAACTGTTCCCGCTCGGAGGAAAGTCCGCTCATTTTGAAGGCGTGTCAAGGTAGGCGGGGTTCGCGCCTGGAATGGACTTAAAGGGGAACCCCAACGCTGAAAAAAATCGGCGTGGGGGTCCCCCAAAGTCCACAACAGACCCTTGTCCGAGCACGCTACCCGGCCGGCCAGGAAAGGGGGGCGAGCGAGCGCGCCCCCCCTCCTGAGCCGTACCAGGCCGCGTGCCCTCAACATGGGGGGTGCCTTGGGGAAGGGGGGGCCGCGCGGCCCCCCCACCCCAAAGCACCTTGTCCCCATGTTGATGAGGACAAGGGCCTCTTCCCGACAACCCTGGCCGTTGGTTGTCGGGGTCTGCGGGCGGGGGGCTTATCGGAATCCGGGAGCCCCCTTTAATAAGGGGGCCCCCGGATACCGGCCCCCCACCCTATGTGAATGAGTATGGGGTACAATGTACCCCTACCCATTCACCTGTAAAATAAAAGTACCCAAAAAAAAAACACAACACACGAGAAAAAATATTTTATTGCACAGCTCCGGGGGTCTTCCGTCTTCGGGGGTCTTCTCGCCGGACTCCTCCGCTATCTTCGTGTAGCTCTTTTGCTAGCGGAGGAGCCCGGCTTTCTTCCTCCCCGCCGCCGGCCTCTTCTCCCGACTTCGGGGGTCTTGTCCCCCTCTTCGGTTCTTCTGCCGGGCCACCGCGCCTTCTTGTAGCTCTTTTGCAGGCGGTGGCCCGGTCTTCTGTCGCCGCTGTCGCCGTCGCCGCCTTCCGTTCTTCTTCTTCTTCTTGTTCTTCTTCTTCTTCTCCAGGAGATGTTGACACGACGCTCTCTCCGGGCCGGAATGCCAGAGCCGCCCTGCGCTGCCATTTATATAGTGACAATGGGGCGGTGTCACATGGTATATGTCACATGGGTTGGTTACATGGGTTGATGTCACATTGTGACCCCGCCTCCTTACGATGTCATAGTCCCCATGTGACATCAACCCATGTGACCAACCCATGTGACATATACCATGTGACACCGCCCCATTGGCACTATATAAGTGGCAGCGCAGGGCGGCTCTGGCATTCCGGCCGGAGAGAGCGACGTGTCAACATCTCCTGGAGAAGAAGAAGAAGAAGAAGAAGAAGAAGAAGAAGAAGAAGAAGAAGAAGAAGAAGAAGAAGAAGAAGAAGAACAACGGAAGGCGGCGACAGAAGACCGGGCCACCGCCTCTAAAAGAGCTAGAAGAAGGCGCGGTGGCCCGGCAGAAGAACCGAAGAGGGGGACAAGACCCCCGAAGTCGGAAGAAGAGGCCGGCGGCGGGGAGGAAGAAAGCCGGACTCCTCCGCTAGCAAAAGAGCTACAAGAAGATAGCGGAGGTGTCCGGCGAGAAGACCCCCGAAGACGGAAGACCCCCGGAGCTGTGCAATAAAATATTTTAACCCTGTGTTGTGTTTTTTTTTGTACTTTTTTTCACAGGTGAATGGGTAGGGGTACATTGTACCCCATACTCATTCACATAGGGTGGGGGGCCGGTATCCGGGGGCCCCCTTATTAAAGGGGGCTCCCGGATTCCGATAAGCCCCCCGCCCGCAGACCCCGACAACCAACGGCCAGGGTTGTCGGGAAGAGGCCCTTGTCCTCATCAACATGGGGACAAGGTGCTTTGGGGTGGGGGGGCCGCGCGGCTCCAAACTTTAAACTTTTAACTTTATCACACCGCTGTTACAGATTACTGGCTCTGGTGCAATTACACAGGGAAACTTTCTTGTCTGAATCGGATGTTCCACCCGGTTTGAGACAACTACTGATTTATACAGTCTCCTGATTTCAGGCTTACAAACACTAGATGATTGCAGGAGAGGCCATACTTTACGGTGTGTTGAGTGCTCCTAATATATTTTATTGTATTATGATTGCCCTTGTGATTTACTAAATAATTGGTGGCTCTCTTACTCTTAGGGTACCGTGGCCAAGAAATATAACAAGATAAAATAAAAAAAATCCTCTCTCCTGAACTAGAGGTATTGATGCCTGCTCTTTGTTGCTATCAACCATTTGAACATTGAAACTGCAGCAGTCTTCTATATATTGGGAATCAGCCTATTGGTGTCCCTTTATTTTGAACCTACTCTTTTTTGAGTGAGTTTTCTTTTCTTTTTGTTCCTTTTTTTATTATTAAAATTTTGGCAATTATGTTTTACATGTCCCCATGGTGACCTATAGACGCTGTTGGCCTCCCCCTGGCTTTGACAATCTGATCCCTATCTCTGTTATTGAATCTGCAATATATCATGTGTTGAATCATGTTGTTTAGTACCTATTTTGTTAGGGATGTGATGTTGTATAATATTTTTGTATGATTAATTAATAATAATAATCTTGTTTCTTTGTTAGTTTACTAGTCACACAAATCTCTCGCTCCAGAAGAAGCGTGTTAAAACATGCGAAACATGTAGAGCTTTCTCCTTCTCAAGCAGTACACCTAATACCGCGAGTAGAATAATCATATTTCTGAAGATTATGTATTAAATGTTTACTATCTATTTCCAAAAGTGAAAATGTGAAATGGCGGTATAGTCTGTATATTATGGAGGATATGAGTCCTGCTGTGATTAGATGTTCTTTTAGCAATCTCTGTTGTTCAGTACAATGGAAAAAATATGTTCTTAATAAAATGTTGATTTTTTTTTCTTTTTTTTTTTATCCTTTATTCTATGATTGTTTTATATATGGTGCCTAAAAAGTCCAGAAGACCCACCTTTTGTATTTTTTGTAGAATATTAATTGGGATGTGGCACTTATTATACCTCCTATGTATCCACAGCACCACTCTGTGTGATACATTCTTTAATTAGCATTCTTTGTAATTATTGGTATTCTCTAATAAAAAATAAAAAAATATATTGTGTTACATATATAAAAATAAGAATGCTTGGTGTCTCACCTTGTTAGATCTGTCCATACATCCTCAGATTGTTTGTTCTCTTCTGGAAATAGTTCTAGTGAGCAAAGATGTTTTTCTGCCTTGGAGGTGGAGATGTGGGGGAGGAGAATTCCAGTAACATAACACCCCTCCACCCGTATAGACTATTCAGACGTCGTTATTCTCCAACACAGCCCAACACTGAGCGTGTCCACATTCCTCATCTTGTGTAATGAGCTGAACACGTCTCATCAAGAGGCTTGTCATACATTATACAATTTTTTCTTATTTATTTCCTTTAGATTTACCTTCAACTATGTAGTGCAAGGGTCAGCCTGATTGCATGCAAATGTAAAGTCTTTAGGTTTGACCTTATATTATATGGTTTTGGGGAATTGTATAATGTATGGCCAGCCTAAGGGGGTCTATTCATAAAAAAAGATCTGCAGAGCTATTCAACCAGCAAACTGCATGTCTATCTGCCATGGATGGGGGACTGAGGGTGGAGGGATGGGAAAGCTTGGTATCTCCATCTATTGAATGTCCTCAGAAATCAACCAACATTCTTGCAGATTTCTTTATATATTGCTGAACAACTTGGATAGGATACAGGGAGCCGAGGGACACTAAACAGTACTAGGAGGACCCTCTTCACTCTGCAGATACTTCTTGGAAGAGTCCCTTCAATGGTAACTCAGGGAATTGACAGCACTGGGACACCATAAGCAATGTTGCAGGACCGGCAAGTCTTAGTGCACCAGGGGTTAACAGCGGCAACAGTCACCCAGATCCTGCCCTCAGGTCTATACTCACAAGTCCTCGGGTACTTGGATACCTCCTTCCATCGTCAGACAGAAATTTCCTTAGTGAACTCTCCAGACCGGATCCTAGGTGAAATCCCCCTTCTTTAGTTTCAGAGGTTCTTAGCAAGTAGCCTCCTCAGCTTTAGCATAGCCGGGACCTTGATGAGCTCAAGTAAATCTCAGCTGGGCAGCAGCCCTCCAGGCTGGGAACTTCTCCTCCTGGACAAGAACATTAATTTCTGTAGGCCTCAGGCTTTTTATGTGCTGTGCAGCCACCTACTGGGCACACCTCCCCAGGGATTGGCTGAGACCTCATAAATATCCTGAATACTCCTTTGGCCTATTCCACTCCTATGTTCTGAGTTTTCCAGAAGCCAGGGTGGAGCAATCAATCCTGCAGCCTGTGAGACCTTGATCAGTCCAAAGCAATCAATCACCGCTCCACTGAATACAGAACAGCCCAAAAAAAAACGAAATATACCTGACATCCCAGCACCTAACTAGGAGGGTTCTACATATAGATGAAGGGAATCTGTGGCCATGTAAACAAAGGAGCTGGACATAGTTATTTTCTTTCAGGGGGCCAGTGCTTTTGTTAGGACAAAGTTATAACACTCTGACTTTCCTTATAGAAATGTAGTGTCGGCTCCTGAAGAGTACGCACTATATGTTTTGAAAGTTAATGTTACCCCTGAACCGCAGTTTGGTTTGGGTATAATTATTCCAAATTTGGACTTCAGAATCAGTCTGACTGGACTATAGGGTGTTTGGGCTGGCCATAGGGGGCACCGTCTCTTCTGGTAGGCATGGAACTGTGGTCTGGTTGGGTGCTTTAAGGTTACTTTCTCTCGGAGCCCACCCAGTGGGAGTGTCACTCTTGCTGTGCTTTCTGGGAGAGGGTACTTAAGATGTGGATGTCACGTGGTTTGGGGTTCTGGTCCAGAAGTATGTTCTGACTCCATGGTCCTGGTCCTCCTGACCAGCCCCCAGGAAGGCTACATCCTGGGGGGCAGATCCACCCGACTGTGTCTCGGGGCTGGCTAGCCCGAGGCAAGGAAACTAAAGAAAGGATTCCGAGGTGGTCTGATGCCATCTCCGGTCGTGGAGAGGCCCAACAACTTCGTAGCTATCCAGGGGAGGACTCTTCATAAGAAGGCCACGTACGGGTTGGCTTCTTAGCAAGAGCCTGGTGAGGCTGAGGGACCTAAGTGAATCCAGTCTTGTGGGTATCGCTGAACTGGCTGAAAGATACTGGTACCACACAAATGTTCTACAAATTCTAGTTTCCTATATGTTCTACAACTATGTCTGTGGCAGAGACTTATTCCTACATGTTCTGCAACACCGTCTGTGGCGGTGACTTGTTCCTGAGTTAAGCACCTTGTTGGCTGCTCGGCCTTGTGAGAGACGGACTATCCAACTTGAGTGAACATCGAGTTGTGAATGGCTATTCTCTGGATTTAGTCAAAGTAAGCAAGTCCTTCATTATCGACTTTGACAATAAGAGTACCTGAACTTTCCTCCTAACCCTCTGATCCTATTTTGTTCGTTAACTACGTCTTTGCAAATAAAAATCCCTTTATGCGGATCTGTCGTCAGTCTCTAAAGTTACTGGGCCATCTTCCACGGGACACCCCTAGACGCATATCGAGGTGAAGAAGGTAACGGTAAGCCCAATCAAACCAGCAGCTCCTTCGGGGGTTAGTGCTACAGAAAGAATAAAATAGATGTACCAGTGTCAGAGTAAGGAAACGGATGGTCGGCACTAAGGATGACATCCATAAAACGGAATTCCTTTATTGAAAAGACATGTACAACGCTGTAAGAACAGCCTCAGACCATCCAAAATGCATAGGCTGTTTTTACAGCGTTGTACATGTCTTTTCAATAAAGGAACACCATTTTATGGATGTCATCCTGAGTGCCGTCCATCCCTTTCCTTAGTCTGGTATGCTGGAGGTGTCGGCAGCCTGGAGGTCTGAGCACCAGGTGGAGCTGTTATGTGGGAAGGTTGTAGCACCTACATACCTGTTTTCCCTAAATGTACCAGTATATCTTCAAAACAGGCTCTTCATATTGACATACAGGAAAGCAAATCATTGCAAGAAAACTCTGTAACATTTCAAACTTTTTAACAATTTTATATAAAACTTGGTTGTTCAGCTTGAAGAGGTAGGGAGCTAATGAACTAAAACAAACATGTAAGTGTGGGGGGGCATGTCCGACTGTGTGAGAAGAAGGACGTGTAGCTGAGGAGCTCCGCATAATCCTTCACAATCTAATGCCATCCTGTGCTGGAACCATCCTGGTGAGCCTCAAAACCCAGCCTACCTGTATCCCCTGCAGCAGCTCCAGCCTAATTTTCAGAGTCCAGCGGCCGATTGCACTAGAATTAGGCCACAGGCGGTGTCATGTCAAATAGTGTCCCCCATCGGATAGTGTCCGCTGTGTACTGTGCATGCGCAGTACACAGGACTAGCAGATTCCGAAAATATACGAAGATGAACGGTGCCTGCGCCGTGAGTCTAGGTTCAAGCCCCACCATCCAGTGGACATAGTCATAATAAAAAGAGCCGAGTGAAGCGAGGCCATGCCCGAAGCATGGCAAGTGAACAAAGCCCACCAGGGGCCCTCTAATATGTGCAACCCTATGTCCACTTGGATGGTGGGGCTTGCACCTGGACTCATGGCGCAGACACTGTTCATCTTCGGAGATTTTCCAAATCTCCTTGTGCTCCGTACTGCGCAAGTGCTGCACCTGCGCAGTTCAGAGCAGACACTTTTTGATAGATGGACTGTATCTGTCAGAACACCGGCTCCATACACCCAGGACAACCCGCCATTTTGAGGCCCGTGAAGCCTCTGGCCCTCCCTGTGATTGGCGGAATGAGAGGTACCACACCCCTATCCACCAATAGCGGCTCCCCTCCCCTGCTGAACTGACATTGCTGTAACATATTTGGTGAATGTCTTCTGCTGTCATCTCTTTAAACTTCTATATTTAATGCTAGCTGTATAACAACCACACTACAATAGCAACATTACTGGTGATTGATTCTAAACCCCATTTTGGCTGGAGTGATCAAGAAAAGTAATTAGCTTTACGACCCTAGCTTGTGTCTGGTATTGGACATCTTCTCTCCCATATTCAGGTGTCTTAAATCAGACCCTATGATGACCACTAGAGAAATGCATGCCTGCTTACTCTCCCTATAAATTTAAAGCGACCTATGGGGTGGCGCAGACTGGGCCCAGGCACAGACTTCGTGGCTCTTTCCTGAGTGGCTCTGTCACGAGTGATGCGCAGTTTCACCGATGCAGTTTAACGAAAGCAGGATAACTAAAGCTGGATGAAGACACAACAAGAACTCTGCTCCACTCTACAAGACGACAAGCAAACCAGCATTTCTCATTTATTTTGTATCAAGTCAGATTCCCACTCTATCTAGTACAATGCTCCTCATTCTCTTCCTTCTCACATCAGTGTCTTCTATCCTCAAATTCTCCTTACTCTATCCCTCCTCTCTACCCTGCAGCATGCACATATCACCCTCACTCCTACCCTCTCCCTACTACTGCACCCATCATCTCCTGCATTTGCTGCATCCATATGCTGGCATAAACTCCAAGGCCACTAGACACATGCGCTCATGCAAATCTCACTCCCATGTTGCGTTCCTCACCCTCCTCCTTCTCCTACTCTCAGGTGACATTTCTCCTAATCCTAGGCCGCCATTCTCAAACTGCAAGCCACATCTCCAATACCCCTCCCCCTCTGGCAACCACCGCAATCCACTTAATTTAGTTTCTATCCCCCTGCTTCCTCAAAGCAGCCCCCCTATCTCATGCGCCCTTTAGAATGCCCGCTCCATCTGTAACAAGCTAACATCTGTACATGACCTCTTCATCTCTCATAGCTTCAACATACTCACCATAACTGAAACCTGGCTTCAAAATTTGGACTCTGCTTCTCCTGCTGCCCTCTCCCATGGTGGTCTCCATTGGACTCACTCCCCCAGACCCAATGGACAGAAAGGAGGTGGAGTTGGATTCCTTCTATCCCCACAATACACCTTCCAAGTCCTTCCCATCACTCCCTCTCTTTCCCTCTCTTCTTTCGAGATGCACTGTATTCGTCTGTTTTCTCCTATTTCTCTGAGAATTGCAGCAATTTATCGGCCTCCTGGACCGGTGTCGCACTTTCTTGATGACTTTGTTGCCTGGCTACCCTACTTTCTCTCCTCTGAAATACCCACCATCATTCTTGGTGACTTTAACATTCCTGTCAACGTTAACAACCCAACTACAGCTAAACTTCTCGACTTAACCTCATCTTTTGACCTAACCCAATGGACACATACTTCCACTCAATCCAATGGTAAAACCCTTGACCTTGTATTCTCCCATCTCTGCAACCCTGGCAACCTCACCAACACCCCCTTTCCTCTCTCTGATCACAACCTCATTAGTTTCACTGTATCCTTGACTCCAACCACCCATCTCTGCAAGCAGCAAACAATTACTTGTAGGAACCTTCGCCACCTTAAGCCTTCTCTTCTCTATTCTGCTACTGACCACCTATATGAAATAATCTCTCCCCTGTCCTGTCCTGACCTTGCCATCTCTGTCTACAACAGTTCACTCTCTTCATCACTAGATGCACTTGCTCCTCTAACCACACGCAGAATCAGGCCCCGACCATTACAACCCTGGCAGACTGACAACACTAGAAATCTCAAGAGACGTTGCCGTGCTCTTGAACGGCTGTGGCGTAAAACCAAATGCCTCCAAGACTTCACCATATATAAATCTGCCCTTCTAAAATACAATTCCTGCCTCCATGCTGCCAAACAAGCCTACTTTGTATCTCTTATTAATACTTTGTCATCCAGTCCCTGTCGGCTCTTCTCAACTTTTAACTCTGCTTCGTCCCCCACCCCCTCTACCCACCAACTCACTCACTGCCCAAGAGGTTGCCAATCACTTAAAGGCAAGATTTATGCAATTCGTGAGGAGACCCCCACTGTGCGTACATCTTCCCCACCCAACATACCTGGCCCAATAGCACATTCAACATTCTCCTCTTTTGAATTAGCTACTACTGAAGAGGTTGCAAAACTTTTCTCAGAGGCTCACCTAACCAATTGTCCCTTGGACCCTGTTCCCTCACAACTATTAAGGTCCCCCTCTAATTCTATCCTATGCTCCCTCACTCACATCTACAATCTCTCCCTCTCAAGTGGCACCTTCCCCTCCCCTCTAAAACATGAACAGATCACCCCCATACTTAAAAAACCCTCACTGGACCCCACCAACCTGAACAACTTAAGACCTATCTCATTGCTCCCATTCACCTCTAAACTTCTAGAACGCTTAGTCTACAACCGCCTTAGCTCCTACCTCAGTGAAAATAACCTTCTTGACCCCTTACAGTCTGGCTTTCGCTCGCAGCACTCCACAGAAACTGTATTACTAAAACTCACTAACGATCTACTAACTGCTAAAACCAACAGCCAGTACTCCATACTCCTACTACCAGCCAGTACTCCATACTCCTACTACTTGACCTCTCTGCTGCCTTTGATACCGTTGACCACCCGCTCCTCCTCAATAAACTACATTCCCTTGGCCTCCGAGATTCTGCGCTTTCCTGGTTCTCTGCCTATCTATCACAGCGCTCCTTCAGTGCCACCTACAACTCTGTATCCTCCTCTCCATTGCCTCTTTCTGTGGGGGTCCCCCAAGGATCTGTTCTTGGACCCCTTCTCTTCTCTATTTATACCTCCTCCCTTGGTCACCTGATAACAGCCCACGGTTTCCAATACCACTTATACGCCGATGACACCCAAATCTATCTGTCTACTCCTCACCTCACTCCTTTAGTCTCCTCTCGCATTACTAACCTGCTAACTGACATATCAGCATGGATGTCACACCACTTCCTTAAACTAAACCTCTCTAAAACTGAGCTATTAATATTCCCCCCTGCACATGCCCCCCTCCATGACTTTTCCATCAAAACCAACAATGCAACCATCAGGCCCTCCCCTCACGCCAGGGTACTCGGTGTAATCCTAGACTCTGACTTGTCATTTCAGCCCCAAGTCCAATCGTTGTCAAAAGTTTGTAGATTTCACCTCCGTAACATCTCTAAAATTCGCCCCTTTTTAACAAATGAAACCACCAAGATCCTCATTCACTCCCTTGTTATATCTCGCCTTGACTATTGCAACTCCCTTCTCATTGGCCTGCCTCTCCATAGGCTCCTCCCCTCTTCAGTCTATCATGAATGCTGCTGCCAGACTTATCCACCTTACCAACCGCTCAGTGTCTGCCAACCCTCTCCTCCAATCCCTACACTGGCTCCCAATCAGTGTCTGCCAACCCTCTCCTCCAATCCCTACACTGGCTCCAAATCATTGTCTGCCAACCCTCTCCTCCAATCCCTACACTGACCTCCATTCAGTGTCTGTCAACCCTCTCCTCCAATCCCTACACTGGCTCCCAATCACCCAGCGAATTAAATTCAAAATACTAACCACCACATACAAAGCCATTCACAACTCTGCCCCGAGCTACATCACCAATCTTGTCTCCAAATATCACCCAAACCGTCCCCTCCGTTCTTCTCAAGACCTGCTACTCTCAAGCTCTCTCGTCTCCTCCTCCCACACTCGTCTCCAGGATTTCTCCAGAGCCTCTCCAATCCTCTGGAACTCGCTACCTCCACCGGTCCGGCTATCCCCCTACTCTTGCTACCTTCAGACGATCCCTGAAAACTCATCTCTTCAGGGAAGCCTATCACGTCTCAAACTAATCTCCTACCACTTCCATCAGCTCATTCCCAACAGTTATAACCTTCTGTACCACCTGCCCCACCCTTTTAGATTGTAAGCTCTTCTGAGCAGGGTCCTCTTAATGCTCTTGTATTTAATTGTATCGTAACTGTATTGTCTCCCTTTTATATTGTAAAGCGCTGCGTAAATTGCTGGCGCTATATAAATCCTGAATAATAATAATAATAATAATAATAATATACAAACTAAGATATATATTGCACATATGCTCAATCACACACAATACACACAATACACAGCACACAACATCCTGTGAGATGAACTTCCATATGTAGTCTGGTAATGGGCGGCTTCTCTCCTCCCCTCTCTGTCCCCTCCTCCCACTCCTGTAGCTCCTCCCTCTGCCTGCCCACAGTTCTCTCCACCCAATCAATGTGTGAACAGTCACGGCAGGGCTCCAATAGCCAGTGTCCTATCATATAAGGCCCCCCATCCGATAGTGTCCGCTGTGTACTGCGCATGCACAGTACACAGCAACACACATTCCGAAAATTGCCGAGGATGAACGGCGCCTGCGCCACGAGTCCAGGTTCCATCCCCACCATCCAAGTGGACATAGAGTAGGAATATAAAACAGCTGAGCGCAGCGAGGACGAGCCCGAAGCGTGGCGAGCGAAGCGAGGGGCCCTCTAATATTCACAACCCTATGTCCGCTTGGATGGTGGGGCCACCACCTCCACTCACAGCGCAGGCGCCGTTCAGCTTCGGAGATTTTCCGAAGCTTCGTCTGCTCTGTACTGTGCATGCGCAGTACGGGGCGGACACTATTTGATGGCCGGACACTATACGTCAGAACACCGGGACTAGAAGCAGAGCATCGGGAGATGTGGTCAGGAGGTTCTGTATTCCTCCACAGAGAGAACAAGTCCCCTGTAATCAGGACTGTTCCCATCCAGACAGTTACATGTATGTAAAGATATGTGACATCCTGTATGAAGAGCTGAACAAGTCTCTCTCTATGGGGTCTATTTATAAAGAGATCTGCAGAGCTCCTCCACCAGAAAAGTGCATGTCTATCCGTCATAGACGGGGCCCCGAGGGTGGGGGATGGGGGACCCTGGTATCTCCGTCTGTTGTATGTCCTCAGAAATCAACCAACATCCTCGCAGGTTAAACATTCTCCAGTATTTCTGTATTTATTGCTGATTACATTGGACAGGATAGCGGGAGCCGAGGGATAGTCCAGGACACCCAACAATACAAGGAGGACCCTCTTCACTCTGCAGAGACTTCTTACACCAGTCCCTTTATCAGGAGATCACCGGACACCATCAGCAATACTCCAGGTCAGGCGAGCCTCAGTATTACCGCCCCCGAGATTTCTTCATCATAAGAAAAGATCACAATCTGCAACAAAGTCTCTTCCAATGTCTGTACAGAGATCCCCCGAGGGGAAGGTTTATTCCTCAACAAGACTGGAGTTACACTTTAATATATTCTTACTGCTACAATGACCAGTTCTGATTGGCTCAGGGTTTTACAATTGTATTTTTATTATTTACAGAATATTTGTGTCAATTTAACACAATTTTTTTGCATTTCAATTTACAACATTTTGATGCCGATATTTTATGTAATTTCACAGACATTTGTTACATTGTAGAGTCAATGTTAGTGTTAAGGGTTATGGTTAGTGTTAATGTTAGTGTTACGGGTTATGGTTAGTGATAATGTTGGTGTTAAGGGTTATGGTTAGTGATAATGTTGGTGTTAAGGGTTATGGTTAGTGTTAATGTTAGTGTTAAGGGCTATGGTTAGTGTTAATGTTAGTGTTAAGGGTTATGGTTAGTGTTAATGTTGGTGTTAAGGGTTATGGTTAGTGTTAATGTTAGTGTTAAGGGTTATGGTTAGTGATAATGTTGGGGTTAAGTGTTATGGTTAGTGATAATGTTGGTGTTAAGGGTTATGGTTAGTGTTAATGTTGGTGTTAAGGGTTATGGTTAGTGTTAATGTTGGTGTTAAGGGTTATGGTTAGTGTTAATGTTAGGCCGCGTACACACGGGCGGATTGTCTGGCCAACTAAGTTCGTCAGACAATCCGACAGACAGTCCGTTCAACTTTTGAATGAACGGACTTGACCACACACGATGAACAGACAGTCCGCTGAAAGCTTGCGCGATGACGTGTACAGCACGTACGACGGGATGAGAAATTCGACGTCCAATACACTGCAATGCAACCTTCGCCGTGGAAATCCTTTCTGAGCATGCGCCCAACTTAGTCCGTCGAACTAACCTACTCACGAGCGGACTGTCCGCTGAAACCAAGTTTGGACGGACTGTATTACGGAAATTCCGAAAGACAAAGTCCGTCAGACTGTCCGCTGAAAAAATCCGCTGAAGCCCACACACGAGCGGATTGTCCGCTGAAACACGGTTCAGTGGACTAAGTTGGGCAGACAGTCCGCCCGTGTGTACGCGGCCATAGTGTTAAGGGTTATGGTTAGTGTTAATGTTAGTGTTACGGGTTACGGTTAGTGTTAATGTCAGTGTTACGGGTTACGGTTAGTGTTAATGTCAGTGTTAAGGGTTATGGTTAGTATTAATGTCAGTGTTAAGGGTTATGGTTAGTGATAATGTTGGTGTTAAGGGTTATGGTTAGTGTTAATGTTGGTGTTAAGGGTTATGGTTAGTGTTAATGTTAGTGTTAAGGGTTACGGTTAGTGTTAATGTCAGTGTTAAGGGTTATGGTTAGTGTTAATGTTAGTGTTACGGGTTACGGTTAGTGTTAATGTCAGTGTTACGGGTTACGGTTAGTGTTAATGTCAGTGTTAAGGGTTATGGTTAGTATTAATGTCAGTGTTAAGGGTTATGGTTAGTGTTAATGTTAGTGTTAAGGGTTACGGTTAGTGTTAATGTCAGTGTTAAGGGTTATGGTTAGTGTTAATGTTAGTGTTACGGGTTACGGTTAGTGTTAATGTCAGTGTTAAGGGTTATGGTTAGTGTTAATGTTAGTGTTACGGTTAGTGTTAATGTCAGTGTTAAGGGTTATGGTTAGTGTTAATGTCAGTGTTAAGGGTTATGGTTAGTATTAATGTCAGTGTTAAGGGTTATGGTTAGTGATAATGTTGGTGTTAAGGGTTATCGTTAGTGTTAATGTCAGTGTTAAGGGTTATGGTTAGTGTTAATGTTAGTGTTACGGGTTACGGTTAGTGTTAATGTCAGTGTTAAGGGTTATGGTTAGTGTTAATGTTAGTGTTACGGTTAGTGTTAATGTCAGTGTTAAGGGTTATGGTTAGTATTAATGTCAGTGTTAAGGGTTATGGTTAGTATTAATGTCAGTGTTAAGGGTTATGGTTAGTGATAATGTTGGTGTTAAGGGTTATCGTTAGTGTTAATGTTGGTGTTAAGGGTTATGGTTAGTGTTAATGTTAGTGTTAAGGGTTACGGTTACTGTTAATGTCAGTGTTAAGGGTTATGGTTAGTATTAATGTTAGTGTTACAGGTTACGGTTAGTGATAATGTCAGTGTTAAGGGTTATGGTTAGTGTTATTGTTAGTGTTAAGGGTTATGGTTAGTGTTAATGTTAGTGTTAAGGGTTATGGTTAGTGTTAATGTTAGTGTTAAGGGTTGTGGTTAGTGTTAATGTTGGTGTTAAGGGTTATGGTTAGTGATAATGTCAGTGTTAAGGGTTATGGTTAGTGTTAATGTTGGGGTTCGGTCACTTTCACACTGAGGTGTAAAAATATCGCCTGAAAAGCTGTGAATTGTCTCTTCTGCAGCCCCAGTATGAAGGTCGCAGAGCGGGGGGGGTTGCAGGACGGGGAGACATAATGGCTGTGCGTTTATTTCGTAGAAACCAAATCAACTTCACTTTCCCATTACAGAAAACGACCAATCCCCTTTCACCGAGATCAATCATTATCTGTACCGTAACCCCCTCCCCCTCCACACACCAATCACATTTCCCCAATGGACGTTTCCTCATTTCTGTACAAACCCCCCCGAGACAGAAATCTTCACATCAACAAAGATATTTCTACCTAAGAGAGAAAACCAGAAATACAACATTTTACAGATCTATATCTTCTATACTGTGTTATATCTCCGACATGTCCCCTCCCCCACAGTCACACGCTATTATTATTATACGTGTATATATCTCTGACATATACCGCAGTGCTGTACAGAGAACACTGAGCCAATCACATCAGTCTCTGTACAGAGGAGCTTACACTCTAATGTCCCCTCCCCCACAGTCACATCAGTCTCTGTACAGAGGAGTTTACACTCTAATGTCCCCTCCCCCCACAGTCACATCAGTCTCTGTACAGAGGAGCTTACACGCTAATGTCCCCTACCCCACAGTCACATCAGTCTCTGTACAGAGGAGCTTACACTCTAATGTCCCCTCCCCCCACAGTCACATCAGTCTCTGTACAGAGGAGCTTACACTCTAATGTCCCCTCCCCCACAGTCACATCAGTCTCTGTACAGAGGAGCTTACACTCTAATGTCCCCTCCCCCCACAGTCACATCAGTCTCTGTACAGAGGAGCTTACACTCTAATGTCCCCTCCCCCCACAGTCACATCAGTCTCTGTATAGAGGAGCTTACACTCTAATGTCCCCTCCCCCCACAGTCACATCAGTCTCTGTACAGAGGAGCTTACACTCTAATGTCCCCTACTCCACAGTCACATCAGTCTCTGTACAGAGGAGCTTACACTCTAATGTCCCCTCCCCCTACAGTCACATCAGTGTGCATGTCTATTATCTCCATGTACATGTATACACACATGTACATGGTGATAATAGACACGCACACGGATGTATAAACACATGTACATGGTGATAATAGACACGCACACGGATGTATACACACATGTACATGGCGATAATAATAGACACACACATGGATGTATACACACATGTACACGGCGATAACAGACACACACACGGATGTATACACACATGTACATGGCAATAATAGACACACACACGGATGTATACACACATGTACATGGCGATAATAGACACACACACGGATGTATACACACATGTACATGGAGATAATAGACACGCACACGGATGTATACACACATGTACATGGCGATAATAGACATGCACACGGATGTATACACACATGTACATGGCGATAATAGACACACACACGGATGTATACACACATGTACATGGCAATAATAGACACACACACGGATGCATACACACATGTACATGGCAATAATAGACACACACACGGATGCATACACACATGTACATGGCGATAATAGACACACACACGGATGTATACACACATGTACATGCCGATAATAGACATGCACACGGATGTATACACACATGTACATGGCGATAATAGACACACACATGGATGTATACACACACACACGGATGTATACACACACACACATGGATGTATACACACACACACGGATGTATACACACATGTACATGGCGATAATAGACACGCACACGGATGTATACACACATGTACACGGCGATAATAGACACGCACACGGATGTATACACACATGTACACGGCGATAATACTGATATGGACTGTAACTCATACATTCCCACTACCAGCTGCCAATACAGACTCCGGATCAATAATATTCCAAGGGGACAGTTCATGTGGATTAGAAATAAACAGTAGAAATGATGCAGATTATGAAAGCCGTGTAAAGATTTAGTGGAATGTTTAGGGATAAAGGATATGGGACGGATTTTTTGAAAAATGAAAAAGAAAAGGTTGGGAATGTGGATAGGGAGAGCCTCTTATGGGATAAAGATCATCACACAGAATGGGGATACAGGTACCTGTATTGTCCTTCATTATCATCTACAATATAGGGAAGAGGAACACATTATTAAGAGGTATTGGGGAATTTACCACTCCATCATCTCCCGCCCCTCTACACAACCCCATGCCTTTTATTCTCCCCGTTGGCGTATGCCACTCCAGCTTTGACAAAGCGCATGTGCGCGAAACATGTAAGCAGGCTAGTCGGCATGGCAACCCTCCTCACCACGGAGCCCTCCACGTGACAAACAGCCGCTCGGACAAGCGGTATCACACGCAGTGCGTTGCGCTCCAAGCCTCCTACCACGCCAGGCGGACGCCACCTTGTGTCCAATTTGGTTACACAGTTTTCAGCGTGCACCGCACCTCGGTCCCAGAGCCTAATACATCACAGGGAGCAGGATGGAACACTTCCCTTCCACTCCTCAAGCTCAGCACGGCGGCGCCCCAGTCCTACAGTCCATCCATCAACACAGTGAGTGACTTCTGGAACTTAGTTCCATTTATTTGCACTAGTTTAGGAACTCCTGTGTCCCCCGGCCTTTGGGAGACGATTACTCCGTCACCAAGTCCCCTTGTGTAGCTGACTGTTGGCAGTGCAGTCCTGTTATCATCTGAAAGTCATAAATAGAAGACTCCGGGGGGAACTTATCACCAAGCATCTGTCAAGTTTACATTGTTATGATTGGTGGATTTTATGCTTTTAAGATCCCAGGAGGATCAGAGGTCTTTGTTTTTTATTTAATAAATGATTTTTATGTGTTTTTTCATATCATATCACGAGTTTCTTTGATGCGCTGTTTTTCGATTGTTTAATCTCTGCATTTTATTCCGCCAAGTCCAAAGTGGTCTAGCAGCCGCACATTGAGACCAATCACAGGACATCTTCTGAAATAACGAGGATCTTACTATATGGAGAAGCGTTTTCCACAAAGGATTATTCATTTGTGCGCCAATCACTTGTTTTGTTGATGTTATAAAATGAAATGCCCTGCAATCTATTATGTGTTGGCAGAACTGAGAGGGCACTGAAAACAAGAATGGAGGAAGATGTGAGAAACATTGGAAAGGGATATGATGAGAATTATTTGTCTGTCCACTTTAGGGACAAACATCAATAAAAGAGAGAATACAATGTTGGGGTACCGAGACCCCTCAGCATCATTGGAGGGGTTCCAATTTCATCAGAGAAATCAGTAAGAGGGAATCACGCTGGATACACCAATTAGGTTCTCTTTCCCCAGGGGGGTCAAATAGGGAATTTGATTTGAAATGTTCCCTCAGTAATTACTAAACATCATTTATATATATATTTTTTTTATTTTGTTTTTTTCATTATTTAGATTTTTTTGTTATTTTTTTATTTTATTTTTATTTTGTTGATAAGTGGTTCCGATTGATACGGGTTCAGAGCAGGCCCAGACTGGGACAAAACATAGGCCCGGGCATTTTAGACTGAGCAGCCGGAGGGGGGGTGGGTGGCGCGGCCTCTGGACCCCTTTACATTACACGGCTCCCTGAACCTCCAGTTCTGGACCCCCTGCATGTTACACAGACCCCCTACAGTGCGGACCCCCTCCCTACAATACAGAACCCCCTCTCACTACAGAACCCCCCTACAATACAGAACCCCCCTACACTACAGAACCCCCCCTACACTACAGAACCCCCTACAATGCACAACCCCCTACACTACAGAACCTCCCTACACTACACAACCCCCCTACACTACAGAACCCCCTACACTACAGAACCCCCCTACACTACACAACCCCCTACACTACACAACCCCCTACACTACAGAACCCCCCCTACACTACAGAACCCCCTACAATGCACAACCCCCTACACTACAGAACCTCCCTACACTACACAACCCCCCTACACTACAGAACCCCCTACACTACAGAACCCCCCTACACTACACAACCCCCTACACTACACAACCCCCTACACTACAGAACCCCCCCTACACTACAGAACCCCCTACAATGCACAACCCCCTACACTACAGAACCTCCCTACACTACACAACCCCCCTACACTACAGAACCCCCTACACTACAGAACCCCCCTACACTACACAACCCCCTACACTACACAACCCCCTACACTACAGAACCCCCCCTACACTACAGAACCCCCTACAATGCACAACCCCCTACACTACAGAACCTCCCTACACTACACAACCCCCTACACTACAGAACCCCCTACACTACAGAACCCCCCCTACACTACAGAACCCCCTACAATGCACAACCCCCTACACTACAGAACCTCCCTACACTACACAACCCCCCTACACTACACAACCCCCCTACACTACACAACCCCCCTACACTACACAACCCCCTACACTACACAACCCCCTACACTACACAACCCCCTACAATGCACAACCCCCTACACTACAGAACCCCCTACAATGCACAACCCCTCTACACTACACAACCCCCCTACACTACACAACCCCCCTACACTACACAACCCCCCTACACTACACAACCCCCCTACACTACACAACCCCCCTACACTACACAACCCCCTACACTACAGAACCCCCTACAATGCACAACCCCCTACACTACAGAACCCCCCCTACACTACAGAACCCCCTACAATGCACAACCCCCTACACTACAGAACCTCCCTACACTACACAACCCCCCTACACTACAGAACCCCCTACACTACACAACCCCCCTACACTACACAACCCCCTACACTACACAACCCCCTACACTACACAACCCCCTACAATGCACAACCCCCTACAATGCACAACCCCCTACACTACAGAACCTCCCTACACTACAGAACCCCCTACAATGCACAACCCCCCTACACTACACAACCCCCCTACACTACACAACCCCCCTACACTACACAACCCCCCTACACTACACAACCCCCCTACACTACACAACCCCCTACAATACACAACCCCCCTACACTACACAACCCCCCTACAATGCACAGCCCCCTACAATGCACAACCCCCCTACAATGCACAACCCCCCTACACTACAGAACCCCCTACACTACAGAACCCCCCCTACACTACAGAACCCCCCCTACACTACAGAACCCCCCCCTACACTACAGCCCCCTACAATACAGAACCCCCTACAATACAGAACCCCCTACACTACACAACCACCCTACACTACACAACCACCCTACACTACACAACCCCCCTACACTATAGAACCCCCTACAATGCACAACCCCCCTACACTACAGCCCCTTACAATACAGAACCCCCTACAATGCACAACCCCCTACAATACACAACCCCCTACAATACACAACCCCCTACAATACACAACCCCCCTACATTACAGACCCCTACACTACAGAACCCCTACACTACAGAACCCCCCCTACATTTCAGACCTCCCCTTCAGACCCATAATGTACCTGAGATCAGCACAGGACTGCATGTTGAGTCCCCTCCCCCTGTGTAGACATAAAGGAGGAGGGGTAGGGGGAGGCGGCTTCACTCTGCTAGGCTGTGTGAGACAGCCGAACCGAGACCGATCAGAGCCACTTCCACAGTGCCAGAGAGAAGGGGAATCGTTTCGGATTCCACCCCCCCATGTGCCTACGTGTGTCACTCGAGTGCGGCTCCGAGGCTCACCCACCTCCCACTGCAAAGAGCAACTACAGCTCTCAAAGAGCCTGTCACTGGTGGCCCGCCCCCGCTTAGTACACCGCTGGCGGTACATCGGCGGCCGGTGTTAGTACACCGGTCCTGCATGTCAGAACCCGCAGCCAACTCTGCATGTCCCAGACATGAGGCCCCGCGGCCCGCGGCCCACCGGGAAAATGCCTGGTCTGCCCTATGGCCAGTCCGGGCCTGGTTCAGAGGATTATCGTTGTTGCCGGTTTTAAGTGTTGGTTGTTTATAAGCGACAATTATGAGGTTAAGCAAGTTTTTATGGTCCTTTTTTATGACATGTTTTTATTGCCCTTTTTATAACATGGCAATAGGTCATATGTATGGAGGTGGATGACCAAATTAATTTCATGAATGGACTGTTTAACATACATACATAGGGTTTGATTAGTGCACATTAAAGCGGGAGTCCGCCGGGAGTTCTGCCATTTTTTTTTAAAGCCAGCAGCTACAAATACTGCAGCTGCTGACTTTTAAAATAAGGACACTTACCCGCCCAGCGCGCCCACAATGTCAGCACCCGAAGTTGATCTCTCGATCGTCTCTCGGGTGCTGCCGCCGCCATCTTGGGTATGGGAATCAGGAAGTAGAGCCTTTCGGCTTCATTTCCCGGTTCCCTACTGCGCATGCGCGAGTCGCGCTGCGCGATAAGGATGATCCCCGCTGTCTCTGGGATCCGTGTGTTTCCCAGCAGACAGCGGGGGACCTTCAGAAAGGGGCGTAGATTCTGCGGAAAGGGGCGTACCTTCTGCAGATATCTATGCCGGAAGTGGGTGCAGATACCTGTACAGTACAGGTACCTGCACCCCCCTCCCCCCTGAAAGGTGCCAATTGTGGCACCGGAGGGTTCCAATGAGCGGAAGGTCCACTTTAGGGTGGAGCTCCGCTTTAATGTTATACACCTGGAGGAGAGCACATATGGATATTATAATTGAGTTATGTAGAATCATTGATAATAACAATGGGGATATTGATGTAATTACTCATTATGGGATTATATTGATAAAAGTAATGCTTTATATATGTTGATCGGGGGAGGAGATTGTGTGCTCCCTCCATATCACTGTCCAGGGTACAAGCCTTGTTTTATGGAGTTTGTTTTCTGGCTGATTTAGCCCTCAAGTTACTTATACCGAGCAGGAAGGAGAGTAGATCGTTCTGTTGGGGTCACCTCTAAGCCCTCGTACACACGGGTCGGACATTCCGACAACAAAATCCGTCGGATTTTGTCAGAAACTTGTGTTGCATACACACGGTCGGACAAAGTTGTCCGTAACATGATGACGTTATTTTGTTACGACGGGACTACGTTCAGGCTAGTAGCCAATAGCTTTGGTCTAGGAATTTGATCTGAGCATGCGTGGCACTTTGTCCGATCGGAATTCTCTATAAACGATCGGAAAAAGTCCGATCGGATCATGTTGTCAGAAAATTTTACAGCCCAGCTCTAAAACTTTGTTGGTCGGATATTCCGACGGAAACAGTCGGATGGAGCCCACACACAGTCGGATTATCCAAAAACACGGTCCAATCGGAAATTTTCCGTCGGAATGTGTACAAGGGCTTAGGGTAGTTTTGTGAGAAGGTTAAGCTTAAAAAGCTTATTTGAATGTCCTTGCACAGTGGTGTAGTGGTTAGCACTTTCACCTAGCAGCAATAAGGTCGCTGGTTCAAATCCTGACCATGACACCATCTGCCTGGAGTTTGCATGTTCTCCCTGTGCCTGCGTGGGTTTCCTCCGGGTACTCCGGTTTCCTCCCACACTCCAAAGACATGCTGGTAGGTTAACTAGACCTTGTCTAAAAAAGAAAAAAAAATGGCCTTAATAAGTGTAGGTGTATGTCAATGTTGTATGTGTTTGTAAGTGTGTCAGGACCTTACGGGGTAAAGGACCATGCAAAGCCACAGATGGTGGCAAGAAAAAGCGCCTGAGGTGATTCAGTTCACATAGGTAGCGCTATACAAGTCACTCACTCACTACACTAAAATGGCCACCAGACATGTCTATGTAATAAACGGCACTGATATAAAGCATTGATAGGGGGCACTGATGGATTCTGCCCACAACATTCTACTGAAACTGCCCTACTAAAACTCTCCAATGACCTACTAACTGCTAAACCCACAGTCATTACTCCATTCTCATAGACCTCTCTGCTGCCTTTGGCACAGTTGACCACCTGATCCTCCATAGCAAATTCCGCTTCCTTGGCCTCCATGATTCTGCTTTATCCTGGTTCTCCTCCTACCTATCTCAGTGTCACAACTCCATCTCCTCCACTCCCCTTCCTCTCTCTGTTGGGGTACCCCAAGGTTCTGTCCTTGGGCCCCTCCTATTCTCTCTCTATATCTCTTCCCTGGGCCATTTGATAACCTCCCATGGCTTCCAATACCACCTCTATGCCAACGACACCCAGATCTCTCTCTCCACTCCTCCACTCATCTCCTCACAGATCTCCACCTTACTGAATGACATCTCAGTATGGAGGTCACAACACTTCCTCCAACTCAATCTTTCTACAACTGAGCTTCTTATATTTCCTCCTTCACTATCCCCTCCCCCCTGTGACTTCAACATTAATATCACCAACACAACCATTGGTCCCTCCACACATGCCGGGGTCCTGGGTGTAATCCTTGACTCTGACCTCTCCTTCTCCCCACATCCAATCACTGGCCAAATTCTGCCACCTTCACCTCTGCAACATCTCCAGAATTCAACCTTCCCGACTAATGACATCATAAAGCAACTCGTTCACTCCGCGATTATTTCCCGCCTTGACTACGGCAACTCTCTCCTTATTGGCTGACCCTTACACAGGCTCCTCCCCCTTCAGTCTATTATGAATGCTGCTGCTAGACTAATACACCTCACTAATCAATCCGTGACTGCTGCCCCTCTCTGCCAATCCCTTCACTGGCTTCCCCTCCCCCACCGTGTAAAATTCAAAATGCTAACCATAACATACAAAGCAATGCACAACCTCGCCCCCATCTACATAGAAGGCACTGATAGGTGTCACTGATAGGAGGCACTGATAGGTGTCACTGATAGGAGGCACTGATAGGAGGCACTGATGAGCACTGAAGGGGGGCACTGATGGGAGGCACTGATGGGATTTACTGATGAGCACTGAAGAGAGGCACTGAGAAAGCACTAGGGGGCACTGATAGGGGACATTGATAAGGGAGCACTGACAGAGGAAACCGATGGTGGGCAATGATAGGATTTACAGATGAGCACTGAAGGGAGGCACTGATAGGGGACAATGATAGAGGGCAGTGATTTACTGATGAGCACTGATAGGGTCACTGATAGGAGGCACTGATAGGGGACAATGATAGAGGGCAGTGATTTACTGATGAGCACTGATAAAAGGACACTGATAGGAGGCATTGATGGGCATTGATGAGCACTGATAGGCAAAACTCATAGACTGTACTGATGGGCACTGGGGAACACTGATAGGCAGAACTCAGGCAGTATTGATGGGCACTGATGGGCAGCATTGGAGAGTACTGATAGGTGGCACGGATGGAGGCTGTTAGGCAGCATTAATGAGCACTGATAGGTGGTGCTGATACTCAGATTTGATGGGCACTAATAGGCAGCATTGATGGGCACTGATAGATGGCACTGATGATTTGGGCACTGGTCAATGGCAGTCCTTTCCTAACAGACACAGCGTGGGAGGAAAGGGCTGCGGATAACCGGACAGTCTGTTTACATGGGATCAGCTGACATCACATGGTAAAGGGTCGCTGTGATTGTGCTGGATGCACATCCCGGGGGTCATGCGGGAAGCACGGTTCTGGGGAGATGTCCAGGGACACCCTAATAAAATTGGGGGCCCGGAGCTCGGATGGAAGGGGGGCCCATCATGGTTTCTTGCACCGGGGCCCTGAAGGTTCTAGTTACGCCCCCCGGTGTATATTCACTCTATATGATGACTGGAGACACTTATATATTATTATCTCATCCTTGGATTTCATTTTATAGGCTCATCACTTCTCTTATCAATGTAGATTTTGCTGCAGGTTCAGCAGATCATTCCGGGAAATCGCAGCACATGATTTATCCAATTATCTCGGAATGTCCCACGTTGGTGCGGGGCGTGATCAGTGCGAGCGCCTCTCATCATACTGTACTAACATCGGGGACTTTCATCTCAATTTTATTTCATAGAAACCAAATCAACTTCACTTTCCCATTATAGAAAACAGCCGAGTCCTTTTCACCGAGATCGATCGTTATCTGACCCCTCCCCCGCCACACACCAATCATATTTCCCCAATGGATGTTTCCTCGTATTTCTGTACACAGAACCCGTCCCTACAAGAAATATTCATCAACAAAGAGATTTCTACCGGAGAAACCAGAAATACAACATTTTACAGATTTTACAGTCACACGCTATTATTATTATACATTTATATAGCTCTGACATATACCGCAGTGCTGTACAGAGAACACTGAGCCAATCACATCAGTCTCTGTACAGAGGAGCTTACACTCTAATGTCCCCTCCCCCACAGTCACATCAATCTCTGTACAGAGGAGCTTACACTCTAATGTCCCCTCCCCCACAGTCACATCAGTCTCTGTACAGAAGAGCTTACACTCTAATGTCCCCTCCCCCCACAGTCACATCAGTCTCTGTACAGAAGAGCTTACACTCTAATGTCCCTTCCCCCACAGTCAAATCAGTCTCTGTACAGAGGAGCTTACACTCTAATGTCCCTTCCCCCCACAGTCACATCAGTCTCTGTACAGAGGAGCTTACACTCTAATGTCCCCTCCCCCCACAGTCACATCAGTCTCTGTACAGAGGAGCTTACACTCTAATGTCCCTTCCCCCCACAGTCACATCAGTCTCTGTACAGAGGAGCTTACACTCCAATGTCCCCTCCCCCACAGTCACATCAGTCTCTGTACAGAGGAGCTTACAATCTAATGTCCCCTCCCCCACAGTCACATCAGTCTCTGTACAGAGGAGCTTACACTCTAATGTCCCCTCCCCCCACAGTCACATCAGTCTATCTACAAGAGGAGATTACACTCTAATGTGACTGTGCGGGGAAGAGACATCAGCCTCTGTACAGAGGAGCTTACACTCTAATGTCCCCTCCCGCACAGTCACATCAGACTCTGTACAGAGGAGCTTACACTCTAATGTCCCCTCCCCCACAGTCACATCAGTCTCTGTACAGAGGAGCTTACACTCTAATGTCCCCTCCCCCCACAGTCACATCAGTCTCTGTACAGAGGAGCTTACACTCTAATGTCCCCTCCCCCCACAGTCACATCAGTCTCTGTAGCAGAGAGGTTGTGTGTGCTGCAGTTCTCCTCTCCAGCCACCAGGGGGCAGGTGAGTTCCCTGGCCCCAGTGAGGATGGGAGATTCTGGGGATGACTCGGGCGATGGTCCCCCTGGGGGATAAAACTTCCAATCCCAAACCACATCTTCCCCTGAAGACCTCGGCTCTGGCCCCAGAAAAGTGGCGTCTCCCCTACTTTCAGACAGCGGGTCGCTGATTATTTATAGAGGATTAAGAAGGAGAGGAGAAGCTGGTGAGCCTGAAATCAGAGTAGAGGGAGAAGAGAGCCGTACATGATAAAGCATGGAGCAAGAAGAGACAGAGCCTTACACCAGGGGGCCAAGTTTTGGAGGACGCCATGAAGTGCCGGCAGAATCCGGTGAAAACATTGAAGGAGAAAAGTGGAGCTTTCCGGGAGAAGTTCCAGAATGAGGAAAGGTTCCGGAGAATGAGGGATGACACCAGTGTGGAAAGGCATCGGTGGGGGCAGTACGGGGGTGAGGAGCGAGGAGGGGGTCCTGGATGATGCCCCTGTTATCCCATCCCCCTCAGGATCTGTCTCAGTGGAGGAAATGGCGGCCTCACCCCTCCCCCCTCCCCAGCAAGCTGGAGGAACAACACAGGAGGCACATCAAGATGGCGGAGGTCTGCTGAACATTATTCATGAAATGGAGTCTCCCTTGAGTGGAAGAACCTTTCAGTTCTCAGCGGATGAGGATGACGGCGAGGACTCTGCACCTGGACCTGGAAGAATAAAACTTACTGACAAGTCATGTTTGGTAAAAAGTGTCAGTATGGAGTCCAGCATGGAGAGCAGCATGGCAGAAAATGGAAAAGGACGGCGGCACTCCAAAATAATGTCTTTATTGGATAAAGCTTAATCCATACATCAATCAGAGACACAGGTCCAGATGAGAACTGATGCGTTTCGCACCATTAAAGGCACTTAATCAGAGCTGTAGGACTACCAATCACAATCTGTCTTTTATACACAAAATAATATATGATGGTCACCTGACCGATTGTATCCAATCCAGATAGAGATCAGCTGTGGTCCTGCAGAAACCTTTCACACATGTGGGGGAGGAGCGATCAAGGAGGCGATCAACCGATAGATTAGATCATTTCATCCCATAAAAGATAAAGGAGATAAATAATAAAGATATATTGGATGACCTTATAAATTCCGGGTTAGATTAATGGGCTGCAGCAGGTCGTCTCCTTGGCACTCCGTACATATAATAGATTTCTATATCACATACATAACATACCATATTCATGTGTCTGACAAATACCCAATAAAACCCATAAGTGAGGTATAAACATCAATACATGTGCAAAACAAAACACGTCATATCAAATGTGTTAGAAGATTCTAGGAATGTGCGCATACATGTCGTTCCGTGTATGTGGCTGGATATCCATATGTGATGCTCAAGATGAAAGCAGAACAAATCGAGATGCTTCACCCATGAAATAAGGTGATAATAGACACGCACACGCATGTATACACACATGTACATGGTGATAATAGACACGCACACGGATGTATACACACATGTACATGGTGATAATAGACACACACACACGGATGTATACACACATGTACATGGCGATAATAGACACGCACACGGATGTATACACACATATACATGGTGATAATAGACACGCACACGGATGTATACACACATGTACACGGTGATAATAGACACGCACACGGATGTATACACACATGTACACGGTGATAATAGACACGCACACGGATGTATACACACATGTACATGGCGATAATAGACACTACACACCCAATCACAACCTCCGATCAACTAACCAAAACCTCCTCCTCATCCCCAAGTCCCGTTACCAATCAGAGGGAGAAGGAAGATTCGCAGTCCAAGGACCACGGCTATGGAACGCTCTACACACCAACATCCGCATGGAGGAAAGCCATCGGCCTTCAGGAAAAACTCAACACCCGACTCTTCTAAGAAGAACAACAACACGGGATGATCAAGTGCCTGGAGGAGATTCACTTCACATTTCCAGCTCTATACAAGTCATTCATTCAGATATCACACACCATACAAAACACACAAATATCACACAAAATACAAAACTCACACATATCACACACAATACAAAACCCACAAATATCACACACCATACAAAACTCACAAATATCACACACACACACAATACAAAACTCACAAATATCACACACACACAATACAAAACTCACAAATATCACACACCATACAAAACACACAAATATTACACACAATACAAAACTCACAAATATCACACACAATACAAAACTCACAAATATCACACACACACACAATACAAAACTCACAAATATCACACACACACAATACAAAACTCACAAATATCACACACCATACAAAACACACAAATATTACACACAATACAAAACTCACAAATATCACACACCATACAAAACTCACAAATATCACACACAATACAAAACTCACACAATGACAAAAGTGCCATAAAATGTAGAATAATAAAGGGCTCCATCTATAGGGGGGTCACCTCACCCCTTTATACCTCACCACATATGAATGACATGGGATTGTACACCCCAATAACACCCATCATACCATAAGAACACACCTAAAATATAAAATAAACACACAACAAGGATTGTGGAAAGTTTCGGCCCCTTTATTGGGTATAAAACAATTTTAATGATGAAATGACCTTTGACCTGTTGACCATTAACAGACCGACATGCTCCGTCACTAAGACTCGAGCAGCAATATCTTATATCCACCAAATACCAGTTTACCAACCCCCGTCCACCCACAAAGTGGGCGACATCACCCAAAAGCCAGGATACCAACCCAGCCCCACCCCCACCACCGCCGCCTAAACAATCGCTCTTTACAATCCAGCATTGGAAATGTCCTCCTTACCAATGACTGAGAAAATCCACCAAAAACACGCCTCTCATATGTGACATGATAAAGAGGGACTCCCTTCTACACAGGAAGTAGCACAGAACATGTCCCTGGTTACAGGGACCTCAGGGATGGAATGTGCGGAAATGATCGGCTGATCCCCACATGTGCTTCTCTCTCACCTCTACTTTTACTTTATAATGATTTTTCAGAAGAACAAGTGCAGTAATATGGAGGGTGGATAGGAAGTGTAGTGCGGCAGAAGACTTTGGGCAGTAAAATGGTAGATTTTGTATAGAGAGGTGTCGGTATTCTGACGGAAGCACTCAAGCCCAGTGTGGGGGACGTTCCCTCACAAGATCTACATAGACTAAAAAGAGGGACAACTGAAGCTGCATGAGGGACAGAGGGATTTGGTCCCAAAGGAGGGAGAGTTGGGCGCTATGCCAAACACAGCCAGACCTCCCATGTGACCCTCCACATCACAATATGGAAAAATGAAGTCACTGATAATAGTATACAGGAAATCAGCAGATCAATCTTTACATTTTTATGGTGACTGTACCATGAAGTGACGCCCCGGCCTAGAAAACCATTTATTTGTAGACAGAACAGTCCCCATTTTATTTACAGGGTCTAATATTTTACATCCACTTAAATCGTTCTCTTCCAGGAGAACAACGAGGATATCCAACACAGATCACCCTTATATAGGGAATATGATCAGCCAACTACTCCAAATATATACCCCACTTACCCTGCAAGAGAGCTGGGGGGAAATAAACTCCTTCGCACTAGACAACATATGGATGTCAACTCTTCATTTTTATTTATTATTATTATAAAAGGCGGGACTTGTGTAATAAATGCAAAGAGCAGGATGGAGATAAAGAGCAGTGCGCCCGTCTACCTCCTGATCCACTCCCTATGTAGCTGCACATCCGGCACCATCAACATCTTTTACAGACAGATTTATAATATGATTGTGATAAAGGAGAGCCGGTCACATGACACAGAAAAAGGAAAGAATTGTGAAGAGGTGAAATTGCTGAATCAGCTCTATTGGGAAATGGGAATGGCCTAAGACATGAAATGATAACGGCCTATCCTGGTCTTGTTAGGCCCCATGAATACAAATCCCACCGACCACATCGAGAGAACATTTCACCTGGAAATAAATTTGTGCCGAAACCAGAAGATTCTCTTTTATCTGCTAACAAAACGGAGATTCCAATAAGGGAATGTAAGAGCGGAGATGAGAAGCACCCGGCCCACTATTCCAATTCTTCTCATAGGCATAATGCCCGATACCAACACCAACCAGCCCAAAGGACACATCAATGACATAAACACTATACTCCTTTCTGATTGGTGCTTCTGGAAATACTCCGCCTCTTTTTTGTAGGAGTCTAAAACTCCATCCTGGCAAACTCTATACCAACCCCAGGAAATAAATGTGCAGCAAAGCAGAGCTGAGATTCAGCAGCCAAAGGGACGTGATATCCCCCAATGATCACCGGACTCTCCGCCTTTCACAACTCATTTCCTACCAGGGAACAGCGATTTGCACAGCAGATTTCTGCAACACTGGAGCAGAAATGCATTGTGATTTACTAAAAGAAAAGCCGAGCCCTGCACTGGCCTGAGAGGGGGAGGGGCATTGGAGAAGGGAAAAGTGGGCGGAAGCATTGGGGCCGCTTTCCTGGGAATGTGGCCACTTACCCCTCATTCTGGTAGTCTAGGGGTTAAGCAGGTTCAGGTTGGGGGTGGGTGATTAGGCGGGTGTGGGGTGGCCAATGTGTGATCTAGGGTCAGTTTCCCCATCTAGATAGTCTATATAAGGGGCTGCAGAGAGTCTTGTGCTTCCTCTGCAGCGGACCTGGTGAAGAAAAGAAGCTCCTCCCTCCCTTCCCGTCGTGGCATTTTTATGTGGTAGGGTCACCCCGGAATCCGGGGGGAGGGGCATATTCATTGTTGGTTTAGTAAAGTTCCCGAGTTCCAATAACTGGACGAGGTTAAGTGATTTTTGGTGTATTTTATGAAAAGTGTTTGATTTATATGGTCATGTAAAGATGATAAACCAATAAAGTGGCGCGGCCATTTTCTGCACACTTATATGGTGTTTTCTCTTGGGTGGTGTGATTGTATGTGGGTATGTAGGTGGGGGAGGGGGAGGCCTACAGTCCCATATAGATCTCTGTGACAGAGCCTCCGAGGAGATTATGGAGCTTCACCAAAAGCCTTCCAATGCTTCACTATTCAATCTTCATGCCGCTTATCAAGAAAATACATTGGAGATGAAGCAAGAAAAGAAAAGAATGAGCCGAGACTTACAAGATCCTCCCCAAAAGCCGAGAATAAACCAGAAGAGGTCATGTCAGGTGTGACTAAAAGGGCGTCTGACCCAATCATCCAATCACAGGAAGAGCTCGATATTCTGTAGATTTAGGTGTATCAGAGAGAAGAGGCGATCAATAATTAGATCAATAATAAAGATCAGGAACCCTTAGGAACTGACAAATGATAAAACTCATCGGATTCTTCAGGAGTCACAGCGGAGGTGATACCGAAATCATCACACGGAGGCGACATCCACACTTTATACATTTATTTATATAATGTTATATTCTATCATGTCTACATGTCATGTTCTGTGACACCCTGTGTACTGTATGTTTATTGTATGTGAATTGCTCTTTAACTTTTCCTAATAAAACAAAGTATATAAAAATACAATATCGGCAACTCATTCACAGATTTAAAACTTATAAGTCCTAAAAAGCCCAATTCCTGTGAAAAAAAGTAAATAAACCCTCAGAAAAGGCATTGATGATAAGCTGAGTGATCATACAATGTCCCCCAACACCTCGACATGCTGTACACTGCACAGGAGCACCGACCATCCGAGCACAGAACTTATATATATCTATCAAACAATCATGTGACGTAGTATTTAGTACATATATATCCACCAATTGATATGGAGATCCAGTGATTCTTCTAGTTTGTATTTGGGAAACATTTTCCAGGATGTCGGATCAATACATATATCTGCCACTAATCCTCATATCAACCACATTTCCGGATGTGCAAAACAACCTATAAAAGTGCAAAATTGTTTGATGTGCCAAATATTCCACTTGTGGCGCCGTGTCCTCATCCTCTTCATGCCACACCAGTAAGCAATGGCCACTTACCTTGTGGTAAAGAGGTAACCGCATAGAAGTATACCGGCTATTCCCCTTCTCCTTGGTAATGAATAAACCTGGACCCTCAGGGTGGTCTTTATATCCCGTCTTTGTTTCTAAGCAGCAGCAGGAACAGCTCCTTTCTACCTTTCCTCTTATTACCTCTCCCCTCTCAATCCCCCCTCCCGCTCCCTGGATTCACATATTATTTCATCACACGGTAGTGCTAGAAAAACTTTGAAATGACCTGTCGGAGAGGCGTCGGTCACGCTGTCGGAGAGGCGTCGGTCACGCTGTCGGAGAGGCGTCGGTCACGCTGTCGGAGAGGCGTCGGTCACGCTGTCGGAGAGGCGTCGGTCACGCTGTCGGAGAGGCGTCGGTCACGCTGTCGGAGGGGCGTCGGTCACGCTGTCGGAGAGGCGTCGGTCACGCTGTCGGAGAGGTGTTGATGTTGTTGAGGTGCCGATCACGCTGTCGGAGAGGTGCCGGTCGCGCTGTCGGAGAGGTGTCGGTCGCGCTGTCGGAGAGGTGTCGGTCGCGCTGTCGGAGAGGTGTCGGTCGCGCTGTCGGAGAGGTGTCGGTCGCGCTGTCGGAGAGGTGTCGGTCGCGCTGTCGGAGAGGTGTCGGTCGCGCTGTCGGAGAGGTGTCGGTCGCGCTGTCGGAGAGGTGTCGGTCGCGCTGTCGGAGAGGTGTCGGTCGCGCTGTCGGAGAGGTGTCGGTCGCGCTGTCGGAGAGGTGTCGGTCGCGCTGTCGGAGAGGTGTCGGTCGCGCTGTCGGAGAGGTGTCGGTCGCGCTGTCGGAGAGGTGTCGATCACTCTGTCGGAGAGGTGTCGATCACTCTGTCGGAGAGGTGTCGATCACTCTGTCGGAGAGGTGTCGATCACTCTGTCGGAGAGGTGTCGATCACTCTGTCGGAGAGGGGTCGGTCACGCTGTCGGAGAGGCGTCGGTCACGCTGTCGGAGAGGCGTCGGTCACGCTGTCGGAGAGGCGTCGGTCAAGCTGTCGGAGAGGCGTCGGTCACTCTGTCGGAGAGGTGTCGGTCACTCTGTCGGAGAGGTGTCGGTCACTCTGTCGGAGAGGTGTCGGTCACTCTATCGGAGAGGTGTCGGTCATGCTGTCGGAGAGGTGTCGATCACGCTGTCGGAGAGGTGTCGGTCACGCTGTCGGAGAGGCGTCGGTCAAGCTGTCGGAGAGGCGTCGGTCACTCTGTCGGAGAGGTGTCGGTCACTCTGTCGGAGAGGTGTCGGTCACTCTGTCGGAGAGGTGTCGGTCACTCTATCGGAGAGGTGTCGGTCATGCTGTCGGAGAGGTGTCGATCACGCTGTCGGAGAGGTGTCGGTCACGCTGTCAGAGAGGTGTCGATCACACTGTCAGAAGCTTCAGACCCGCTGCCTACCTGGCTGTCGCTGGCAGGAGGAGTGGCGCTGTGTCTTGAGTAGGACCTCCTCATCCTGCGTATTCTCTCTCGGTATCTTCTGTCGGCCTGTATGCTGACACTTCCAGTCGGCGGTCCTCCTCTTCTGGTCCCTGTAAAGTCCCAGTGGTGATGTGACGGTCCTATGGTCTTCCTCAGGTCCAGGTCTGCCTACAGGTGGATGAAAAGTTCCATGGCTGGCCTCAGGTAACCTATTACCATCAGTATACAGGGCAGCCCTGGCCCCTCAGGAATGAGAGGCACAATACAGGCCCGGGGCCACACATGGAAGGGAATATACAGCTGTCACCAGTGAAAACTTGGGGGGGGGTAAAAATAAAATAAGAAATAATAGAAGGAAGACCGAGGAGAGTCCAGAGGTGAGTCCAGCTGACAGACCTGAGGTAAATGCTGACTCCGCCCACTGATAGGAGGGGATAGAAATAAAAGCTTACACTCATTGGCTGGATGTTTCCCACCAAAGGATTTGTCACCAATCCGGTGCTCAGCAGCTGAGGTAAATCTTCCTAGCAACAGCAGGCAGCTTGTCACCTGACACACAAACCAGAAAGAAGCGGCAAAACCGCCAAAGCCAATCATGTCCTTCCCAATGATCATCGCCCTCTATGAAGAGCGACATTTATTTATAATACAAATGGGTGTCGGGGTGACATCCCCATGGGGCCACTTCTCTATTTTATTCTTTGGTGGCCCCGACATTCCTTGTGGCCTCAATGACCCCGAGGGGGATAAACAATGAGCGCCCCCTACAATGCTTTCTGTGAGGACAAGATAGGAATATAGAATTGTTCCATTTACTAATGAGACTATCGATCGTCTCTCCCGCTATCCCCCTGCTGTATATATATATATATACTCCTCTTCCTCCTCCTCCTCCTCCATGGGATAAAGCCTCGATGAATCCCTTCATCTATCTATGATATAAGAAATCCATGGGATGGGATTGGAGAGTGTATGAGGGGTTTATAAATGAGAGATGATCGGCGGGTATGAAATACATGCGCTCCCCTGTGGGGCCGTGAAATGAAGAGACGAATCTCATTTATCATGGAAAATCCGCCCCTATTTTATGGAAGCGACATTGATGTGTGTATGATGGCTGAAAGCAATCTGATCTGCTGATCTGTGGAATCGGATGTGCCGATCGAGATCCTTCTACATGATGGTAACCGACACTAACGGGTATATGTGACCTGAAAGCTCTTCACCCATCTGACTATGAATGGAATATCCGAGTGGTGAACTATAACAGCCAGCAGTACTAATATGGAGAGATCCTCGGTTCCTGGATCGGATCCATCGCATTCCGGAGACAATATGCAGGATTTACTAATGAAAGTGAGTAACGATCCCTGCATGAGCGGGGCCCACATTAGTGTGAGATGTGATTGGTGTGTGTGTGGAAGAGACGACTAAGGCCGCGTACACACGCGGGGACTGTTCGCCCATCCGTCAAACAGTTTCGGCGGACAGTCTGCTCAAAATTAGCTTGAGCGGACTTGCCCACACACGGCACTTTTTGAGCGGACAGTTTCAGCGGACTGTTTGCCAAACAGTTCGCTCAACTTTAGAAATGAACGGACTCGCCCACATAAGGCGGAGGCAAGTCCGCCCATTTCGAGCGCGTGTACAGGTAGGCGGGGCCCGCGAAGGAGACGTCGCGGGCACCGCCGCCTGGAATGGACTTAAAGGGACACCCAATGCCGAAAAAAATCGGCGTGGGGGTTCCCCCAAAGTCCACAACAGACCCTTGTCCGAGCACGCTACCCGGCCGGGAAAGGGGGGCGAGCGAGCGCGCCCCCCCGAGCTGTACCAGGCCGCGTGCCCTCAACATGGGGGGGTGCCTTGGGGAAGGGGGGGGCGCGCGGCCCCCCACCCCAAAGCACCTTGTCCCCATGTTGATGAGGACAAGGGCCTCTGGAGGAGGAGGAGGAGGACAAGGGCCTCTGGAGGAGGAGGAGGAGGAGGAGGAGGAGGAGGAGGACGAGGACAAGGGCCTCTGGAGGAGGAGGACGAGGACAAGGGCCTCTGGAGGAGGAGGAGGAGGAGGAGGAGGAGGAGGAGGACGAGGACAAGGGCCTCTGGAGGAGGAGGAGGAGGAGGAGGAGGAGGAGGACGACGAGGACAAGGGCCTCTGGAGGAGGAGGAGGAGGACGACAAGGGCCTCTGGAGGAGGACGAGGAGGACGACGACGACCAGAGCCGCGCTGTGCGGTCACTTATATAGTGACAATGGGGCGGTGTCACATGGGGACTATGACATCGTAAGGGGGCAGGGTCACCATGTGAAGAAGAAGAAGAAGAAGAAGAAGAAGAAGAAGAAGAAGAAGAAGAAGAAGAAGAAGAAAGCCGGACTCCTCCGCTAGCAAAAGAGCTACAAGAAGATAGCGGAGGAGTCCGGAGAAGACCCCCGAAGACGGAAGACCCCCGGAGCTGTGTGTTGTGTTTTTTTTTTTTTGGGTACTTTTATTTTACAGGTGAATGGGTAGGGGTATATTGTACCCCATACTCATTCACATAGGGTGGGGGGCCGGTATCCGGGGGCCCCCTTCTTAAAGGGGGCTCCCGGATTCCGATAAGCCCCCCACCCGCAGACCCCGACAACCAACGGCCAGGGTTGTCGGGAAGAGGCCCTTGTCCTCATCAACATGGGGACAAGGTGCTTTGGGGTGGGGGGCCACGCGGCCCCCCCTTCCCCAAGGCACCCCCCATGTTGAGGGCACGCGGCCTGGTACGGCTCGGGGGGGGGCCCCCCTTTCCTGGCCGGCCGGGTAGCGTGCTCGGACAAGGGTCTGTTGTGGACTTTGGGGGAACCCCCACGCCAATTTTTTTCGGCGTTGGGTATCCCTTTAAGTCCATTCCAGGCGACGGTGCCCGCGACGTCTCCTTCGCGGGCCCCGCCTACCTGTACACGCGCTCGAAATGGGCGGACTTTTCTCCGTGCGGGAAAAGTACGCCCATTTCAAAAGTTGGGCGAACAAGCCCACACACGCGGGAACTGTTCGCTCAAACAAAGTTTCAGCGGACAGTTTTTCGGAATTTCCGAAAAACCTTGTTCGTCAGACTGTCCGCTGAAACTGTCCGCTGAAACTGTCCGCTGAAGCCCCACACACGAGCGGACTGTCCGCTGAAACACTGTTCAGCGGACAAGGTTGGGCGAACAGTCCCCGCGTGTGTACGCGGCCTAATACACACGATATTAGATAAGATTGGTTCCTGCCGGCACCGAGGTCCACATTAGTGGTGAGATGTGATTGGCTTGTGTGTGGAGGAGACGACTAATACACACGATATTACAGATAAGATTGGTTCCTGCCGGCACCGAGGTCCACATTAGTGTGAGATGTGATTGGTGTGTGTGTGGAGGAGACGACTAATACGCACGATATTACAGATAAGATTGGTTCCTGCCGGCACCGAGGTCCACATTAGTGTGAGATGTGATTGGTGTGTGTGTGGAAGAGACGACTAATACGCACGATATTACAGATAAGATTGGATCCTGCCGGCACCGAGGTCCACATTAGTGGTGAGATGTGATTGGCGTGTGTGTGGAAGAGACGACTAATACGCACGATATTACAGATAAGATTGGATCCTGCCGGCACCGAGGTCCACATTAGTGTGAGATGTGATTGGCGTGTGTGTGGACACAGAGATTGTATGTCCTGCATCCCATGGATGTGATGTAGGAGGGGAAGGTATATAATAGTGATGAGAATATATTAGTGAACCCCTGCATGTCTTGATAAAAGGGAGAGGGATGTGGATGAGAAGTCTCCTTCCATATATGGGGGATATACATGGAGGGTGGGGATTGCGGCACTCTCTATCTAGTTGTATAAAATGTATGCTGAGAGATAAATCTGGTGATTGTGATTGCAGGGGGAAGAAGCGCTGGCTGCATTACAGGGGATCTCATGTCTGCAGAGACAATTCTATGCGGATTTATCGGGGAAAACCGACATGGATTTGGTCATTTAGGAATGAAATCAAATTGCTGCTGAATTGGAAGATGACGTCCTCCAAGCTGGAAGGGGGGAGATTTGCTTTTTGTATTGGTCTTTCTATAGTGGAATGTGGGGTAGCACACTATAGGGGGGTATTAATGTTCAGGCACATATAGATCACACTTACTTTAGGGTGACGGGGGGGAGGGGCGCCTGCTTTTCATGTTATCAGCCAAGGGGGGGTTGGGGCCCCTTATTTATACAGATGATGACTGACTGACCCCTGAGCTCCGACCAAGTTCTGCTTTGTGGGGAACATGTAAGTGTTTCATGCTGGGTGACCCCCCATTATCCACGGACCCCTCCCCCGACAACACCCCTGTCAGGGCCGGGGCTACCACTAGGTGGAGTAGGCAGCTGCCTAGGGCACATTACCCCCCGGGGCGCAGCCACGGCCTCTGTATACCTCCAATCCACCAATGTCTTCACAGAGTAAAAGTGTGTGTGTGTGTGTGTGTGTCTGTGTGGAGGAGGTGAGGTGACCAGATTTTTAAAATGAAATCCGGTTTTTATTGGTAAATGGTAAACTATTTTATAAGCATATTTTCCTCACATGATATATGTAGTGGGTGTGTTTATGGGATGATTGTATGATATGAATGTTATTTCCCACATTTCATCCATAAATAAAGATAAAAAAAAAGATACAGCTTAGAATTTTTTGAGATAAGACTACAAAATACTATGAAGATAAGACAGAGAGAAAGCAGAGTTCAGGAGTGCACTACATATAGAATGCGGGCTCAGCTGTGCCCAGCATTACATGCCTCACTTGCTGGTTACTGCCTGGTTCACCAGTGCCCATCCATGCTGACCACTAAACTGACCTAACAGACCCCGACACTACTGATCCCTCTCCTGACGCGTACACGGAACCCACTCTCCTGACGCGCACACGGAACCCACTCTCCTGACGCGCACACGGAACCCACTCTCCTGACGCGCACACGGAACCCACTCTCCTGACGCGCACACGGAACCCACTCTCCTGACGTGCACACGGAACCCACTCTCCCGACGGGAACGCACCGGGTACAGAGGGACACACCGGGTACAGAGGGACACACCGGGTACAGAGGGACACACCGGGTACAGAGGGACACACAGGGAGGATCACATAAATCAAAGAAAAGTACCCAGAGCACCAGCTGCAAGAAGAGAAATGAATAATGGCCCACCTACATATACTTCAATAGATAGTGACTGTACCTACCTACATTAATAACGTGACCATTGGGGGATGGGCTGGTAATATAAAAATGCTCAGAAATGGTCTCCATCCAGTCACTCCTCACTATGTTAGGTATGAGCAGGCTGGGGATTGGATAGAAGGTGGTGGCCGCAGAGCGGGGAGGTAAGTGGCAGCAAGTGAAGAGTCACCAGAACTTCTCTGCAGAGCACAGAATATGCAGCCCAGGAATGGAAACAGATCAGATTTATGGGAAATCACCAGTCTTCATTGTGGGACACAACACTATATATATATATATATATATATATATATATATATACACATACATACATACACATACACACACACACACACACACATACAAATCTATACACACACAGCACAATAAACTGACCTGCTGAACTCCTGTGTGGCCCCTGGCCCCTGGCATTCTCTGCTACACATGGGGGAGGGGTGGATTTCTGTAGTGAATGCAGCCAGCAGGATCCAGGAGGAGAGAGCAGAGAGTGGAATCACAGGGCACCTCTAAAGGGCTCTGCAATCACTTGTGCTGCCAAAGGGACTGGACTGGAGCCTCCAGTCTGGGGGTGTGAAGGAAGCACAGCCTGATGTGATCTAGACTGGCTGCCATGTGACCCCTCCCCCTCTCACATGTAAACCCCGCCTCCAGGTCAGTGTATGTATCAGGTAGGTAGGGCAGTGTGTGTAATGAAAAGGTAGGTGGGTCAGTGTGTGTTTGATGATCAGGCAGGTCTATGTATGTGTGTAATGGTCAGGTAGGTAGGTCAGTGTGTGTCGGGTAGGTAGGTCAGTGTGTGTGTAATGATCAGGTAGGTAGGTCAGTGTGTGTTTGTGTCAGGTAGGTAGGTCAGTGTGTGTCGGGTAGGTAGGTCAGTGTGTGTGTAATGATCAGGTAGGTAGGTCAGTGTGTGTCGGGTAGGTAGGTCAGTGTGTGTGTAATCATCAGGTAGGTGGGTCAGTGTGTGTTTGTGTCAGGTATTTAGGTCAGTGTGTGTGTGAGGTGGGTCCGTATATGTGTCAGGTAGGTAGGTCCATGTGTGTGTAATGGTCAGGTAGGTCAGTGTATGTGTCAGGTAGGTGGATCAGTGTGTGTAATGGTCAGGTGGGTGACATATTGCAAAGGGGGTGGAGTCATGGGCGGAGCCAATGGGGTGTGAATAATTCTTGCAGCAGCCCTGCCCCCTCTATGTCTCTGAGGACTGTGTGAGGAACATGTAAGATGGAAGGTCGGATCTGTAAAGTGAATGATTTGGAACTCCTCAGTGGAATGAAATGATTCAATGAATGGATTCTTCGGATCTTCGGGTCACTCGCTGAGTCTCCTGACAAGCAGAGAACTGAAGCTCTGATTCTACATATTAAATGATTGGAATCAGAAGAGTCACACAGGAGGTTGGCAGCTCCTCCTCCAGACATTGATGTAGTTGATTGGTGCAGAGCACAAGTCTATTGGTGTCAGATGAGCTCGGTGTCATGAATTTTGGTGACACACAAACAGCTGTGTCAGGCTGGGATCACACTTGTGTGATGCGGGAATCCTGCGATTCCACTGCGTGTTCCTGCATCGCACCCGACTCACACGACAGTTCACAACGACACATGAGAACTGCTGGGGAGTGTCATACAATGTTAGCGACACCCCCATTTCAGCTCGCATGTCGCACTGCGAAGTGTCAGTTTGGACACGAATCAGATCACATGAGTGCTATGCGATCCAATTCTGGTGCGGACCAAAAAAAGGGTCCTGTGCGAGTTTAGTGCGAATGCGATACGATTTCAGTCATACTATCTGTATGGAGGAAATCGCATTGCACGGACCGGCCCTGAGCCGAGGTTTCCACACATTTGATGGATAGGAATGTTACCTGTGAAGTTGGCCAATCAGAATGCAGGTCACATGCACACAAACCCCGCTTTTCATTTAGGCTCCGCCTCCACTTGTGACACTTGTCCTGCGACTTGGGACTGCAAAGTCACATGACAAGAAGTTCCCGATGATTTCCAATGAGGACCGTTCATATCTGTGCCACTTCAAGTCACAGCCACTTCAGAGTAGTCCCTGCACTACTTTGGTCCCATTTAATGTGACTTGAGGTCCATAAACCTCCAGAATACACAGGCCTGGCTTCAAGTAGCCAAAGAATCAATGCGACTTTCACACTAACGCCGCCTGAAAGTCGCACAATTCTGCCGCAATTTTGATGCGACTTTGCAGCAATGCCTGTGTATTCCGGAGGTCTATGGATCTCAAGTTGGATCCAAGTGGCACCAAAGTAGTGCAGGGACTACTTTGAAGTCGCACAGATACAAATAATACTCATTGGAAATCATAGAGTACAAAGTCGCAGGACAAGTCGCACAAGTGGAGGCGGAGCCTAAATGAAAAGCGGGTTTTTGTGCATGTGACCTGCATTCTGATGGGACAACTTCACAGGTAACATTGCTGTCCATCAGATTTGCCTGTAGTCTTTACAGCGCATGCGCAGGAATGATGATCAGATTTTACTATCATGGGTGAAGTACTCCTGGTAGTAAAATCCAATTGCTAAGGCTATTTTCACACTTGTGCGACTTGAAAGTCAAGTGCTTTTGCCATGATTTTTGCCCCGACTTGAAGCAATGTCTGTGTAATCTGGAGGTCTCTGCCACAAGTCGCATCAAAGTCGCACAAAAACGACGTTGAAGTGTCACAGATATGAACTGAACTGGTTGGAAATCACGGGGTGTGACTTGTCATGTGACTTGTCATGTGACTTTGCAGTCTCAAGTGGCAGGACAAGTGGCACGAGTGTGAAAGGGCCTCAGGCTGTCCGTACCACCTGATCACTGCTGCCCCCTGATGGTGGGATTGGTGTATTGTTCTACTGGTGGGACTCGCGGTTCTGTCAGTGTACTGCCTTCTAAAAACTGATATGATTCTTTATCTCGGTGTACTGAGAACTCCGGACTCTTGTTTTAAGTTTGTATCCAGTTCCTGAGTGTCGCTGGGCTTCGAGTCAGCTGATTGGTTGCAGGGAGGGGCGGAGCTCTCTCTAGGATCATATTACCAGGCCTGCTCTGCTATGTACTGAGGTCATAGTGAAATGTTGTAAACGAATCAGATCACTCAGAGGAATCGATTCAAAAGAACGATCCGTTCATGAATCGGACATCACTAGAGGAGAGCCCCGGAGGTGATGGATGAAGCAGAGGTAAGGAGGAGGGTGGCTCCTCCCTATCTACAGCGAGCTGTGTGTGGGGGATGGTGGAGGTGAGTAGTGCAGGAAATAAAAGTCAGGTAGGTCAGTGTGTGTGTCAGGTAGGTCAGTGTGTGTGTCAGGTAAGTAGGTCGGTGTGTGTAATGGTCAGGTAGGTCGGTATATGTGTCAGGTAGGCGGGTCAGTGTGTGTGTGTGTGTGTAAAATGGTCAGGTAGGTCAGTGTATGTGTCAGGTAGGTAGGTCAGTATATGTGTCAGGTAGGTAGGTCGGTGTGTAATGGTCAGATAGTAAAATGGTAAGTTGTATTCCTGCTCTATCACTGGCAGTTTAATAAATACCAAGTGCTGCTGCGACCCCCGAAACGTATCTCACCGAATCCACTAAATATAAAATATAAAGTATGTTGGGGTGGCGCTTCTCTTACATTAAATATAAAGAGTAACTCTCCAGGGGAGGTAAAACATTAACTAATTCCACAAATTAATAGTGAAGAAAAAAAAAAAAGGGAAATTTACATAAATATCTAATCTTATATAAAGTGTGAATTCATTCAGCGAAGTAAAAAAATAATATCAAAAGTGGTAATATAAATAAACACACTACAGAGGTGCTAAAATTCAACATCTGTGTAAACAACGTGAACAGACAGAGATCTCTATAGATTTAAGCTTCAAAAAAATCCTTTAACTTTAATTTGATATATTAATAAAGTGCAAAAGAGAAAAAATTGTACAGAATAAATAAACGCCCTGCAGAGACAGTGATACCGTACATCCGCAAAATGACTCCAAACTATGTGAGTTAAGTAAATAACCAAAGCGATAGATTCATCATAAAGTGCCAAGTGCTTCCTACACAACGTGCAAATAAGTGAACACCCGCCAGAGGTGATGCCGAGAAACACGAAGATAAGAAAATTGAAGAAGATTACAAAATAAAAGCGAGAATAGCGAAGAGACTTTCTGCAGATCCCTCACAGATAAGAAGATTTATCTATACAATGCAGTGATCAGCAATAACACATGTAATAATAAACGCACTGCAGAGGCAGCTATACCATGCCTCTACTTATGGAAATCCAAACTCTATAAATGAAATGTCCGTATTAGAAAAAGATAATAGTCCAAAACATATATATATAAAAATAAGAATACAAAGCCCCCTTCCCCCAGTCAGAGGCGGTCCTGCTGTACACAGGAAGTGTCCTTCCCTTACTCTGGATCTACACAACAGGAACCGCCTGTGACTGGAATTGTGTCAGGTAGGTGGAATGGTCAGGGAGGTCAGTGTGTGTGTGTGTGTGTGATGGTCAGTGTACATGTAACAGGTAGGTCAGTCTATGTGAAATGGTCAGGTGGACCACATATTGCAAATGGGGTGGAGTCATGTGCAGAGCCAATGAGGAACATGCAAGTGTGTCATGCTGGGTGACCCCCCCATTACCCACAGACCCCTCCCCCGCCAACACCCCTGTCTATGGCTCTGAGGACTTTGTGGGGAACATGTAAGTGTGTCATGCTGGGTGACCCCCCATTATCCACAGACCCCTCCCCCGCCAACACCCCTGTCTATGGCTGTGAGGACTTTGTGGGGAACATGTAAGTGTGTCATGCTGGGTGACCCCCCCATTATCCACAGACCCCCCTCCCCCAACACCCCTGTCTATGGCTGTGAGGACTTTGTGGGGAACATGTGTGTCATGCTGGGTGACCCCCCCATTATCCACAGACCCCCCCCCCACCAACACCCCTGTCTATGGCTGTGAGGACTTTGTGGGGAACATGTAAGTGTTTCATGCTGGGTGACCCCCCATTATCCACAGACCCCCCCCCCGCCAACACCCCTGTCTATGGCTCTGAGGACTTTGTGGGGAACATGTAAGTGTGTCATGCTGGGTGACCCCCCCATTATCCACAGACCCCCCCCCCACCAACACCCCTGTCTATGGCTGTGAGGAGTTTGTGAAGTGATGGGTGTTGGTGAAAAGGATGAAATGATGGATTTGTGGAAAAGCCTCTATTAGTGCGGACACTACAACTATGGAGATGATGGGATATCAGTCCTTGGAGCGCCATCTCTTGGATATACTGACACACTGCATGGGACATGGACCAACGTTTGATAGGACAAGCATCTAGCTGGATACAATCGCTATGTATATGACCGGCAAAACCAATCTCACCGCACTCTGAAGAGATCACCAAACAACCCGCCATCGGTAATCACCAAACCAGCTTTGTGTATGATGAATGGCGGCTTCAATAGTCTAGAGGAGCCACCTACCCGCTGTGCCACCTCGCCTGAGGGTTCCCCTCAATAGACTTGGCTTTGTCCATCTGATGACTCCGGATTGCCGCGTCCATCAAATCTATTGGGTGTCGGTCACTTCCCATTTATGCCGGACGGGAAAACCAGCGAGAAGCCCTTTATAAAGAAGAGCTGTGTATACATGGAGAGGAGATCATCTCCTTTCCTCACAAGAAATGCTCTGAACTTTTCCAGATTTTTCATGTTTCTTTTCTCCTCTTTTTTCGGAGGTTTTTGTTGATACTTGTGAGTGACTTGTGAGGTTTTGGTTCCATTATCTGTGCTCAGGTCTCAGGCCCATTGAATTGTATGATTGTGAACAATTCTGTATAACAGCATCACACTGCCCCCTACAGGAAGCTGACAGTACAGCCCTTACCTAAGGTAGGTGTGTGGGGAGCGCTCCTTATCAAAGCGGGGGAGGGGTTCCCGGACTGCATATTTCACCTGCACTGTGGGGGGGATGGACTATATGGAATGTTTTCTTTGGGGGGGACATAGAACTAGTGGAAGTCATTTTCTATCTCTGGGACTTCCCTTCTTCTATGGTGTAAGGGATTCGGGGATTTTACATGCTATTTTGTAACTTGCTATATATAGCTAATAAAATGATGAGGTTTTACTCTCTAGGGGGTGTTTATTATCATTTCTCTTTGTGTTTTGGATGTGCCATCGGCATATTGTCCCGGTAATAGAGAATTCTATGTGTAGTGACCCCCCAATCCATGTTGGGGCCCCCCACTCGTCTTTCTATCCTGTATCTTTCCATGGCTCTATTACTACTCGGACCCCCGTAATCTTTCTGGCGCTCTTCCTCCTGTCTATCCCCTCGTGTCTCGCTATTTCTAGGCTCCTAACGTGTCTGAACTTTCTATATTCCTTGGTTAGTAATGTGTGGTGGGGTCTTCATACGTGGTGCACACATGAAATAATGACTTCTTGCTCTGGGGGTCCCCGGTGATGTCCCCATCCCCCGTCTCGTGTTTCTCATCACTCCCCTCTCTATTTATATTCTTAGTGATGATCGGGTGTATTATGTCTGACAATCGCGTTTCTCTCACTCCTCAAAGTGTTACTTTGTTGCCTCAAATGTTTGTTGGATGGTTATTGCACACTTGCCAACAGTCCCGATTTTCCCGGGACAGTCCTGATTTTGGGACCCTCGTCCCGATCGGAGGCCGTCCCGATTAAAATCCCGGGATTTTTCTTTTGTCTCGGGAAGTCAGGACTGTTTTGGCACCGGAGCTGCTTCTGGCTCCAAAAATTTGTCTGCCACCATGAGATCCTTTCCTGCTTCCCCTGCCTCTCAGCTCAGATCCCAACTCCGCCCCTCCAGACCTCTGAACTGAAGCTCCTCCCACTCTCCCTTACAATGTTATTTGCTCATTTACCACCCCTCCCCCGTGTGCACCCCCTGTTTTCATGGTGTTGTACTCAAACGGTTTTCCCCATGAAAACCGGGGGGCACGCATGGGGGTGGGGTGGTAGATGGCCACATAATATTTTGATAGAGAGTGGGAGGAGCTTCAGTGCAGAGGGCTGGAGGGGCGGAGATTGGGAGGAGCTGGAGTGCAGTAGGCTGGAAGGGTGGAGTTCCGATCTCAGACGAGAGGCCGGGGAAGCGGGGATTTATTTATGGCATTTTTATTAATCAATTCTTATTACTAATAATGACGGCGATCAGCAATTTTTATCGGGACGGTGACATTGCGGCGGACACATCGCACATTTCTGACACATTTTTGGGACAATTGTCATTTATACAGTGATCAGAGCTATACAAATGTACTGATTCCTGTGTAAATGTCACTGGCAGTGAAGGGGTTAACCACTAGGAGACGATCAAGGGGTTACATGTGTTGAGTGTGTTCTGACTGAAGGGGGAGGGGACTGAGTAGAGGAGATGACAGATCGCTGTTCATACTCTGTACTCTGTATGAACAGCGATCTGTCACTTCTCCCCTCAGAGAACCTGGATCTCTGTTTTTACACACAGATCCCACTTCTCCCCGTGTCACCAGCGATTGCCGGAGCCTGGCGCTCATTGAGACTGACCGGGCACTCACATCAGCTCCGGGGGGTGAGCGCTCCTAGTGGCCGCTTAAGGAAGCGACGTAACATAACAGCGATTGGCCTGCCTGTGTCGTTCTGCCGCAGTAAAACTATGGCGGCTGGTCGGGAAGAGGATAAAATGTCAGGAGATGAGATCTGTGCGGTGATCCCGCCCATAGCGTTCTCTTTAGAGGGCCGAGTGACTGTAACAAAAACAAGTCCTGTAAATAAAGCTGCAGAAAATGACAGTTGTGTGTATGTAGTGTGTGTACTTACCTGTGCTGAGAGTTGTGTACATGTAGTGTGTGTGTACTTACCTGTGATGAGGGTTGTGTACATGTAGTGTGTGTGTACTTACCTGTGATGAGGGTTGTGTACATGTAGTGTGTGTGTACTTACCTGTGATGAGGGTTGTGCACATGTAGCGTGTGGACTTACCTGTGATGAGGGTTGTGTACATGTAGTGTGTGTACTTACCTGTGATGAGGGTTGTGCACATGTAGTGTGTGGACTTACCTGTGATGAGGGTTGTGTACATGTAGTGTGTGTACTTACCTGTGATGAGGGTTGTGCACATGTAGTGTGTGTACTTACCTGTGATGAGGGTTGTGTACATGTAGTGTGTGTACTTACCTGTGATGAGGGTTATGTATTTGTAGTGTGTGGACTTACCTGTGATGAGGGTGATCTCCCCGTAGCTCCAATCACATTGAGTTGTTGGTGAAGTGAGGAGATGTGTGATGTCATCTTCTATGGGATGACATCGTCACACAAGTCACAGCACATTTCCTTCCTCTCTCTGACTTGTAATAATAAATCCTCAGCAATATCCACATCTTACATCACAATAATACAAAAGGGAAAATAAAGTGGAAATAGAAAGTTGTGTTGTATAAAGAGGGAGGAGATGTAAAGATGGTGAAAGGTGTCCAGACTTTCCCTCCCTGGTGTGATGTGAGGAGATGAGAAGATCTGAATGCAGGAAAAGACAACATGATGAGCGTACACAAGTCCATCGCACCGCAACATCTCTCAGCTTTAGGTCCTTAGCTGGTCCTTGGAAGGTCGTCCACCATGCTTGCTGTACAGGGACTCCTCCCCCTTCCGCACAATTCACCAATCAGCCACCATAATCCCTTCTTTCCAATCTCTTCACCACCCATCGCCGGGGCCCCGATGCCTCGCTGCAGCCTCCACCATGTGTGCTGGTGAAGAAGGGCGGAGTCATCTCTGACACCATGTGACATCACCGCGTCATAATGATCGTACCACAAACCATTTATCGGGGGAGGGTTGTTTCCAGGTAAGTTCTCCTCCATGTTTCTAACCGCTTGGTGACCGGCTCACACCGATATACGTCGGCAGAAGGGCCCCTACAGGCAGATTACCGGACCTGTACCTTGCCCTTTAAGAAGCGGTTTGCGGGCGTGCACGCCCCGAGTACCGGGAGTGTGATGGCGGGTCCCTCAGACTCCATGTCCGCGGGGATACCCACCATCGTCTCCCGGAGAGGAAGAACGGGGGAGGGGCCGATGTAAAGAAGAATCTCCCCGTTCTGCCCAGTGACAGGACACAGATCTCTGATCCCTGTGATTGGAGCGCTGATCAGTGTCGTGTCACACACAGCCCCTCCCCCCACAGCTAGAAACACGCCCCTATGACACACTTCACCCCTACAGCGCCACCTAGTGCTTAACCCCTTCACTGCCACTCACATTTACACATTAATCAATGCATTTTATAATCGCACTGATCGCTGTATAAATGACAATGTCCCAAAATAGCACCAAAAGTGTCCGATGTGTCCGCCGTAATGTCGCAGTCACCATAGAAATCGCAGATCAGATCACCGACCATTACTAGTAATAATAATAAAAATACCATCAAACCATCCAATATTCTGTAGACAGTATAAAGTTTGTACAAACCAATCAATAATCACTTATTGGGATATTTCCCCACAATATGTATTAGAATAGGTAGGTGTCCTCACATCCAGTGTTTAGAATAGGTAGGTGTCCTCACATCCAGTGTTTAGAATAGGTAGGTGTCCTCACATCCAGTGTTTAGAATAGGTCGGTGTCCTCACATCCAGTGTTTAGAATAGGTAGGTGTCCTCACATCCAGTGTTTAGAATAGGTAGGTGTCCTCACATCCAGTGTTTACAATAGGTAGGTGTCCTCACATCCAGTGTTTAGAATAGGTAGGTGTCCTCACATCCAGTGTTTAGAATAGGTAGGTGTCCTCACATCCAGTGTTTAGAATAGGTCGGTGTCCTCACATCCAGTGTTTAGAATAGGTAGGTGTCCTCACATCCAGTGTTTAGAATAGGTAGGTGTCCTCACATCCAGTGTTTAGAATAGGTAGGTGTCCTCACATCCAGTGTTTAGAATAGGTAGGTGTCCTCACATCCAGTGTTTAGAATAGGTAGGTGTCCTCACATCCAGTGTTTAGAATAGGTAGGTGTCCTCACATCCAGTGTTTAGAATAGGTCGGTGTCCTCACATCCAGTGTTTAGAATAGGTAGGTGTCCTCACATCCAGTGTTTAGAATAGGTAGGTGTCCTCACATCCAGTGTTTAGAATAGGTAGGTGTCCTCACATCCAGTGTTTAGAATAGGTCGGTGTCCTCACATCCAGTGTTTAGAATAGGTAGGTGTCCTCACATCCAGTGTTTAGAATAGGTAGGTGTCCTCACATCCAGTGTTTAGAATAGGTAGGTGTCCTCACATCCAGTGTTTAGAATAGGTAGGTGTCCTCACATCCAGTGTTTAGAGTAGGTAGGTGTCCTCACATCCAGTGTTTAGAATAGGTAGGTGTCCTCACATCCAGTGTTTAGAATAGGTAGGTGTCCTCACATCCAGTGTTTAGAATAGGTAGGTGTCCTCACATCCAGTGTTTAGAATAGGTAGGTGTCCTCACATCCAGTGTTTAGAATAGGTAGGTGTCCTCACATCCAGTGTTTAGAATAGGTCGGTGTCCTCACATCCAGTGTTTAGAATAGGTCGGTGTCCTCACATCCAGTGTTTAGAATAGGTAGGTGTCCTCACATCCAGTGTTTAGAATAGGTAGGTGTCCTCACATCCAGTGTATTAGAATAGGTAGGTGTCCTCACATCCAGTGTTTAGAATAGGTAGGTGTCCTCACATCCAGTGTTTAGAATAGGTCGGTGTCCTCACATCCAGTGTTTAGAATAGGTAGGTGTCCTCACATCCAGTGTTTAGAATAGGTAGGTGTCCTCACATCCAGTGTTTAGAATAGGTAGGTGTCCTCACATCCAGTGTTTAGAATAGGTCGGTGTCCTCACATCCAGTGTGTAGAATAGGTAGGTGTCCTCACATCCAGTGTTTAGAATAGGTAGGTGTCCTCACATCCAGTGTTTAGAATAGGTCGGTGTCCTCACATCCAGTGTTTAGAATAGGTAGGTGTCCTCACATCCAGTGTTTAGAATAGGTAGGTGTCCTCACATCCAGTGTTTAGAATAGGTAGGTGTCCTCACATCCAGTGTTTAGAATAGGTAGGTGTCCTCACATCCAGTGTATTAGAATAGGTAGGTGTCCTCACATCCAGTGTATTAGAATAGGTAGGTGTCCTCACATCCAGTGTTTAGAATAGGTAGGTGTCCTCACATCCAGTGTTTAGAATAGGTAGGTGTCCTCACATCCAGTGTTTAGAATAGGTAGGTGTCCTCACATCCAGTGTTTAGAATAGGTAGGTGTCCTCACATCCAGTGTTTAGAATAGGTAGGTGTCCTCACATCCAGTGTTTGTCTTGTAGTTCTGTCCGATATTCTATTCCATTCCCTCGCTGAACACAACCGGCATTGTCCATGTCACTGGTCGCTTCTCCTCGCAGGACTCCGCACAACTCTTCTCCCTTTATATGACATTCATCAAAGTGCTTCTTTCCACAATCTCATCACAACTCTTAGTAGGAGTTGGAGACACAATGGGGGTTGTTTGTGGGGGGCGGATCCACTTTGGGGGGCGCTGGGGGTAAATCTGAGGGGTGGATCTGATATGAGGGGAAGCTCTGCTGATTTTATCATCCAATCACGTACAAGATAAAATGCTGTATTTTATTCTCCTGGCATGTCCCCCTCGGATCTGCAGTGACGGCACTTCTGGGGGGTTTCGGGGGGTTTCGGGGCACTTTGCACTTGTGGTGGGGGGGGGATTCACCTTTAGTAAATAACCCCCCAATGACTTTCCACACAATTCTCACTTTTGGTGAGGAGTTCTGAGAAGGTTTTTAGAAGCTGTTTATATCGCTATTCAACACAAAGAGAAATTTCCCCGGGGACTTTAGATGAGGTGAGCGCTACTAAGACCATAAAAGTAAGAAGAGTAAGTACAGTATATATGTTTATATTCAGTAATAATATTACAAGCATATTGTCATCAAAGAAAGACACTTAGTACAAGGTACATAAAACTGGATTGAATACAATTGCTAGTAGTAGTATTGTGTATGGACTAGTAGTAGTAATAGTAGTAGTAGTATTGTGTATGAACAAGTAGTAGTATTGTGTATGAACAAGTAGCAGTAGTATTAGTATTGTGTATGAACAAGTAGTATTGTGTATGAACAAATAGTAGTAGTAGTAGTAGTGGTAGTAGTAGTAGTAGTAGTAGTAGAAGTAGTAGTAGTAGTATTGTGTATGAACAAGTAGCAGTAGTAGTAGTATTGTGTATGAACAAGTAGCAGTAGTAGTAGTAGTAGTATTGTGTATGAACAAGTAGCAGTAGTAGTAATAGTAGTAGTAGTAGTATTGTGTATGAACAAGTAGTAGTAGTAGTATTGTGTATGAACAAGTAGCAGTAGTAGTAGTATTGTGTATGAACAAGTAGTAGTAGTAGTAGTAGTAGTAGTAGTAGTAGTAGAAGTAGTAGTAGTAGTATTGTGTATGAACAAGTAGCAGTAGTAGTAGTATTGTGTATGAACAAGTAGCAGTAGTAGTAGTAGTAGTAGTATTGTGTATGAACAAGTAGCAGTAGCAGTAGTATTGTGTATGAACAAGTAGTATTGTGTATGAACAAATAGAAGTAGTAGAAGTAGTAGTAGTAGAAGTAGTAGTATTGTGTATGAACAAGTAGCAGTAGTAGTAATAGTAGTAGTAGTAGTAGTAGTATTGTGTATGAACAAGTAGCAGTAGTAGTAGTATTGTGTATGAACAAGTAGTAGTAGTAGTAGTAGTAGTAGTAGTATTGTGTATGAACAAGTAGTAGTAGTAGTAATAGTAGTAGTAGTAGTATTGTGTATGAACAAGTAGTAGTAGTAGTATTGTGTATGAACAAGTAGCAGTAGTATTAGTATTGTGTATGAACAAGTAGTATTGTGTATGAACAAATAGTAGTAGTAGTAGTAGTGGTAGTAGTAGTAGTAGTAGTAGTAGAAGTAGTAGTAGTAGTATTGTGTATGAACAAGTAGCAGTAGTAGTAGTATTGTGTATGAACAAGTAGCAGTAGTAGTAGTAGTAGTATTGTGTATGAACAAGTAGCAGTAGTGGTAGTATTGTGTATGAACAAGTAGTATTGTGTATGAACAAATAGTAGTGGTAGTAGTAGTAGTAGTAGAATTAGTAGTAGTAGTAGTATTGTGTATGAACAAGTAGTAGTAGTATTGTGTATGAACAAGTAGCAGTAGTAGTAATAGTAGTAGTAGTATTGTGTATGAACAAGTAGCAGTAGTAGTAGTATTGTGTATGAACAAGTAGTAGTAGTAGTAGTAGTAGTAGTATTGTGTATGAACAAGTAGTAGTAGTAGTAATAGTAGTAGTAGTAGTATTGTGTATGAACAAGTAGTAGTAGTAGTATTGTGTATGAACAAGTAGCAGTAGTAGTAGTATTGTGTATGAACAAGTAGTATTGTGTATGAACAAGTAGTAGTAGAAGAAGTAGTAGTAGTAGTAGTAGTAGTAGAAGTAGTAGTATTGTGTATGAACAAGTAGCAGTAGTAGTAGTAGTAGTAGTATTGTGTATGAACAAGTAGCAGTAGCAGTAGTATTGTGTATGAACAAGTAGTATTGTGTATGAACAAATAGAAGTAGTAGAAGTAGTAGTAGTAGAAGTAGTAGTATTGTGTATGAACAAGTAGCAGTAGTAGTAATAGTAGTAGTAGTAGTAGTATTGTGTATGAACAAGTAGCAGTAGTAGTAGTATTGTGTATGAACAAGTAGTAGTAGTAGTAGTAGTAGTAGTAGTAGTAGTATTGTGTATGAACAAGTAGTAGTAGTAGTAATAGTAGTAGTAGTAGTATTGTGTATGAACAAGTAGTAGTAGTAGTATTGTGTATGAACAAGTAGCAGTAGTAGTAGTATTGTGTATGAACAAGTAGTATTGTGTATGAACAAGTAGTAGTAGAAGAAGTAGTAGTAGTAGTAGTAGTAGTAGAAGTAGTAGTAGTAGTATTGTGTATGAACAAGTAGCAGTAGTAGTAGTATTGTGTATGAACAAGTAGCAGTAGTAGTAGTAGTAGTAGTAGTAGTAGTATTGTGTATGAACAAGTAGCAGTAGCAGTAGTATTGTGTATGAACAAGTAGTATTGTGTATGAACAAATAGTAGTAGTAGAAGTAGTAGTAGTAGAAGTAGTAGTATTGTGTATGAACAAGTAGCAGTAGTAGTAATAGTAGTAGTAGTAGTAGTAGTATTGTGTATGAACAAGTAGCAGTAGTAGTAGTATTGTGTATGAACAAGTAGTAGTAGTAGTAGTAGTATTGTGTATGAACAAGTAGTAGTAGTAGTATTGTGTATGAACAAGTAGTATTGTGTATGAACAAGTAGTAGTAGAAGAAGTAGTAGTAGTAGTAGTAGTAGAAGTAGTAGTAGTAGTATTGTGTATGAACAAGTAGCAGTAGTAGTAGTATTGTGTATGAACAAGTAGCAGTAGTAGTAGTAGTAGTAGTAGTATTGTGTATGAACAAGTAGCAGTAGCAGTAGTATTGTGTATGAACAAGTAGTATTGTGTATGAACAAATAGTAGTAGTAGAAGTAGTAGAAGTAGTAGTATTGTGTATGAACAAGTAGCAGTAGTAGTAGTATTGTGTATGAACAAGTAGCAGTAGTAGTAATAGTAGTAGTAGTAGTATTGTGTATGAACAAGTAGTAGTAGTATTGTGTATGAACAAGTAGTAGTAGTAGTAGTAATAGTAGTAGTAGTAGTAGTAGTAGTAGTAGTAGTATTGTGTATGAACAAGTAGTAGTAGTAGTATTGTGTATGAACAAGTAGTAGTAGTAGTAGTAGTATTGTGTATGAACAAGTAGTAGTAGTAGTAGTAGTAGTAGTAGTAGTATTGTGTATAAACAAGTAGTAGTAGTAGTAGTAGTATTGTGTATGGACAAGTAGTATTGTGTATGAACAAGTAGTAGTAGTAGTAGTATTGTGTATCAACAAGTAGTAGTATTGTGTATCAACAAGTAGTATTGTGTATGAACAAGTAGTAGTAGTAGTAGTATTGTGTATGAACAAGTACTAGTAGTAGTAGTAGTAGTAGTATTGTGTATGAACAAGTAGTACTGTGTATGAACAAGTAGTAGTAGTAGTATTGTGTATGAACAAGTAGTATTGTGTATGAACAAGTAGTAGTAGTAGTATTGTGTATGAACTAGTAGTAGTAGTAGTAGTAGTATTGTGTATAAATAAGCAGTAGTAGTGGTAGTAGTAGTAGTATTGTGTATGAACAAGTAGTATTGTGTATGAACAAGTAGTAGTAGTATTGTGTATGAACAAGTAGTAGTAGTAGTAGTAGTAGTAGTAGTAGTTTTGTGTATAAACAAGTAGTAGTAGTGGTAGTAGCAGTAGTAGTAGTATTGTGTATGAACAAGTAGTATTGTGTATGAACTAGTAGTAGTAGTATTGTGTATGAACTACTAGTAGTAGTAGTATTGTGTATCAACTACTAGTAGTAGTAGTATTGTGTATGAACTACTAGTAGTAGTAGTATTGTGTATGAACTACTAGTAGTAGTATTGTGTATGAACTACTAGTAGTAGTAGTAGTATTGTGTATGAACAAGTAGTAGTAGTAGTATTGTGTATGAACAAGTAGTATTGTGTATGAACAAGTAGTAGTAGTAATAGTATTGTGTATGAACAAGTAGTATTGTGTATGAACAAGTAGTAGTAGTAGTAGTAGTAGTAGTATTGTGTATGAACAAGTAGTAGTATTGTGTATGAACAAGTAGTAGTAGTAGTTGTATTGTGTATGAACAAGTAGTATTGTGTATGAATAAGTAGTAGTAATAGAATTGTGTATGAATAAGTAGTAGTAGTAGTAGTGTTGTGTATGAACAAGTAGTAGTATTGTGTATGAACAAGTAGTAGTAGTAGTAGTAGTAGTAGTAGTAGTAGTAGTAGTAGTAGTAGTAGTAGTAGTATTGTGTATGAACAGGTAGTAGTAGTAGTAGTAGTAGTAGTAGTAGTAGTATTGTGTATGAAGAGGTGGTAGTAGTAGTAGTAGTAGTAGTAGTAGTAGTAGTGTTTATGAACAGGTAGTAGTAGTAGTAGTATTGTGTATGAAGAGGTGGTAGTAGTAGTAGTAGTAGTAGTATTGTGTATGAACTAGTAGTAGTAGTAGTAGTAGTAGTAGTATTGTGTATGAAGAGGTAGTAGTAGTAGTAGTAGTAGTAGTAGTAGTAGTAGTGTGTATGAACAGGTAGTAGTAGTAGTAGTATTGTGTATGAACAGGTACTAGTAGTAGTAGTAGTATTGTGTATGAACAGGTACTAGTAGTAGTAGTAGTATTGTGTATGAACAGGTACTAGTAGTAGTAGTAGTAGTAGTATTGTGTATGAACAGGTAGTAGTAGTAGTATTGTGTATGAACAGGTACTAGTACTAGTAGTAGTAGTAGTATTGTGTATGAACAGGTAGTAGTAGTAGTAGTAGAATTTTGTATGAACAGGTAGTAGTAGAATTGTGTATGAACAATCACATAACATACAAACATCAGGTGTACCCGACATGTTTTGCGAGTCCCAGCTCGCTCTTCAGGGGTAGATGTGTATGAATTGTACCTAAGGTGAAAGGATACAGTTTGGTATTATAAAGGCAGAGGGTAAGAGGGGCCTAATAAATGGGGGCCCCATACTCACCACTACACATAGCCCAGCCAACAAATGTGAAGCCTCCAGACAGTGGCAGTAAATGTATCACCAGGGAGCTGAGGAGGCGGAGCCAGAAGATACCCCCCACAGGGCAGATTGGAGGGACAGCATCACATGGGTGGGAAATGTGTATCCCTATTGGTCTCACTATGTCCATGGTAAGTATTGAGTGTAAACATAAAGGGGTATATCAGATAATGGGGTATTTCTAATTCTGGATTTATGATTTATACACGATTTGTACTTGAATTCATCTTTATAAGTTATAGCACAGGTCTTCACCTATATTCAGCGCAACTTTACACATCATTGTTTGATTTGGTCCATAATGATATTAGATGGTTTTTAGTTGCAGCTTTTGGGTTTTATCCTAGCGTGATATTGTTGTGTTTTTTTTGTGTATAAATGTTGGGGCCTTAATCATCCCGCGAAGAGGAAATCTTTGTGGGCGGAGCCTCTGCAATACGGGAGTGACGTCATGTGTGCGCAGGAAACTCATTTCTGTGCAGCATCTGCCCCGGTATGATAAAATAGACACTATCCACATATTTTTACCGCCAACTCAACTTCTAAACCTCGGGGAGTAATGACTGCAATTCGGGACACTGTTGTGTTTGCTTTACACGAAGAGCATAAGGACCCTCGCGGTCGTTTCCTCCATACTCATATGTGACATCAACCAAATAACGTACACAATTGTAAACGTGTACACCCCAAATTCACGTCACTTATGTTTTTTCACAAACTCATGAAAAAAAAAATATTGTAAGGAAGGGTCTTTACAAGGGTCTTCCTTCCTGGAGACTTCAATGTAGTACCAATGTAGTAATCAATGTAGTACCAATGTAGTAATCAATGTAGTAGCAATGTAGTAATCAATGTAGTAGCAGACCCCAATGTGGACTCTACGGCAAGAACCAACCGCACAAGTTTATCCCTACAGGAAGCCCTCCATAGAGAGGATTTGTTCGATGTGCGGCGGTGTCTACATCCTGACAGAAAGGACTGTACATTCTTCTCTGCTCCACATCGGACTTACACCAGAACTGACTTATTTTTAGTGGACCACCTAACCTTGCCCAGAATTGTCTCCTCCTCTATAAATAGTATCACGTGGTCTGACCATGCTTCTAGAAAGTTCTCCTTGAAAGATGCTTCAACAGTTATCCCCATTCCACTATGGAGAGCTAATTCTTTTCACTGATAGGTAGCACAAATTGGCACTGATAGGCGGTACGGATGGGCATGGATAGGCGGCACTGATAGGCGGCATTGTATTGTTTTATACTGTATTAATGGATGCCAATCAGTGCCAAACAATAATGCATGCCAATCAGTGATGCCCATTGTGGGCACTGATTGGCATCCATTGTGGGTACTGATTGGCATCCATGGTGGGCACTGACTGGAATCCCTGCTGGTCTAGGGTGGCATACCTTGTGCTGGGTATCCCTGGTGGTCTGGTGGTCCAGTGTGGGCATCCTCGGGGGGCTGTGCTGATAATCGCTCAGTACAGAACCCCCTGTCAGAGGAGCAGCCGATCGGCTCTCCTCTACTCGTGTCTGACAGACGCGAGTGAGGAAAAGCTGATCACCGGCTCATCTTAGCCGTGATTGGACACGGCTGATCACGTGGTAAAGAGTCTCCGTCTGAGACTCTTTACCGAGATTGTAGTTGCCGGGTGTCAGACTGACCCCCCACAACAACGATCGCTGCAATGCACGCCCCCCGGGGGCGCACAGCGGCTCAAAATCCTGATCACGTCATATGACGTCAGGTCAGGATTTTGAAGCCACTTTGCCGCCGTGCTTTTGTTATAGGGCGGGCGGCAAGGGGTTAAGGATGAGAGAAACACCACAACCTACCACTGAAATGATTAATGAGTTCCTGCTAAAAATTTCCTTGCCAACACTATCCACGCAACAGTTTCCCTAAACTTACCATTCACCACGGAAGAAATTCATGAGGCAATAGATACACTCCCAACCAATAAGTCCCCGGGCCCAGATGGCTTAGTGGGGGAATACTATCGCACTTTTAAAGACATCTTATCACCATATTTGGGTAAAACTTCCAACGCTGCAGCGGCCTCTTCCTCCTTTCCTCCTGAAATGCTTGAAGCGTTGATTGTGACGCTACCCAAGCCAGGGAAAGAACCCACCACCCCAGCAAATTTCACACCCATCTCCCTATTAAACACGGATTTGAAATTATACACCAAACTGATAGCCAACCGCCTGCTAGATATTTTGCCACTTCGAATAAATTCCGACCAGACTGTATTCACCAGGGGGCGCCAAAACTCAGACGCCACCAGGTGACTAACAAACATTATTCACCTCGCTAAGACTCAGCGGAGGCCTTCTCTGCTACTGGCGTTAGAGGAGAAGGCCTTTGACAGGGTCCACTGGGGATATATAGATCTGGTCCTACCACAGTTTGGATTCCAGGGGCATATATTGAGGGCAATATTGGCCCTATATTCAGCACCCCTAGCCCGGGTATACACGCCAGGAATACTCTCCAAACCGTTCCAGATAACGAATGGAACTCGCCAAGGTTGCCCGCTCTCCCCTTTACTTTTCAACCTAATATTAGAACCCTTCGCTACTTTTATCAGAGCGCATCCAAACATCACAGGTTTCCAAACTCACAAATCTGAACATGTGGTCAGTCTGTGGGCTGATGACATCATTCTGATGCTTCCAAATCCTGAAAGCGTTTGGAGATCTCTGGTTCCTAGGTACGGGCACCACCAGTACGGCGAGTGCCGCTTTTGTTACCACAATGCACTGAGATGGAATGAACATCTAGATCAACACATCAAGGTATTGTCTCACAGGACACCTTTTTTCTTTTCTTCTTTCAGGTTTTTTATTTTTTCTCTTTTTAGTTTTTCATCTATACATGATGGCGCCCACTACTGGTGGAGCATTTATATTGCTGGTAACATGGCGTCACTATCATATATTCTATACACTGTGTCACAATAGTCCCATTGTACTTGTCACTTTTCATATCCCTTATGCAATCACACCCTTTAGTCATTTCCAATCCCATTCACTTCCATCATCTTTACATTTAGTGATCGATGTCTTGACTTGATAGTAACCCGGAATTATTGATCTTGGGGTGAGGATCACATTTTTGGTTGGTTTTTATTTTTTGGCACTACGCTTCCCTGCATTGTCACATGCATGACACTCAGGCTTCCCCACTATGTTGGAGGAAATGCGGATGTGGGGGGCGACGCTTTTCCATATTCTATGGGAATGTACAAGCATCCGTAGACTTTGGGAGAGAATACTAAAGCTATGGATCCCTAACAATCCGGGTATGGCTATTCTTTCCATGGACATAGACCTACTCCCAAAAAACACCAGCGGAATAGTAACCCACATCTTGCTGAGCACTAGACTGGTAATTATGAGGCATTGGAAGGATCAAAATCCCAGCGAGTTATGAGAAATAATATCACCACCAATACCCATGTGATCTATGACATCATGTTCACTTCATCTCAAGGTAAATCTCAAATTGTGGAGGCTCAATGGAAACCGCCGACTGACTGCTATCCAACTAGAAGCTTCAATTAATAAGTATGACTTATAACCACTTTACCACCGCCGCACGCCGATGTGCGTCCTATTTATGAAGAGGGATATCTCGTAACGGGAGCAGCTGCTGCCACAACCGAGATATCCATCTCTTCAGGCGCCGGTGGTCTCCGCGGCGGATTTGGCACGAGATCACCGATATCGGCGGCAGGAGAGGTGCCACCCCCCTCCCGACACTTCCGCCACTTACCGGAGCTGTCGGTAGCAGCGGAGGTGATTGGGTACTTTCGCTAGCTGGGTATGGAGACGAGTGAGGCTAAGATGACCCCCCCACATCTCTCTCATCTCTATACCATAGGAGGGCGGAAGTGACGTCAAAACATCAGCTCCGCCCATACCTCTTATTTATTTATTTTTTTTATGTAATTTTTTTCAAATGACTTTTTTTTTTTTTTTTTTGCATTTTAGTCCAAATATGAGATGTGAGGACTTTTTGACCCCCCGGATCTCATATATAAGAGGACCTGTCATGCTTTTTTCTATTACAAGGGATGTTTACATTCCTTGTAATAGGAATAAAAGTGATACATTTTTTTTTTTAAACTGTGTAAAAATAAATAAAATCAATTAAAATAAATAAGAAAAAAAAAAGTTTTTTTAAAAACACCCCGTCACGATGAGCTCACGCACAGAAGCGAGCGCGTACGTGAGTAGCGCCCGCATATGAAAACGGTGGTCAAACCACACATGTGAGGTATCTCTGTGATCGGTAGAGCGAGAGCGATAATTCTAGCCCTAGACCTCCTCTGTAAAGCAAAAAATGCAACCTGTAGAGTTTTTTTTAAATGTTGCTTATGGAGATTTTTGAGGCTAAAAGTTTGACGCCATTCCACGAACGGGCGCAATTTTGAAGCCTGACATGTTGGGTATCTTTCACGATATAAAAAAAAAAATTGGGCTAATTTTACTGGTGTCTTATTTTTTTTTATTCAAAAAAGTGAATTTTTTCCCCAAAAAAATGTGCTTGTAAGACCGCTACGCAAATACGGTGTGAAAAAAAGTATTGCAATGATCGCCATTTTATTCTCTAGGGTGTTAGAACCCCCAAACATTTTATATTGTTTTTTTTTCTAAGTAGTTTTCTAGCAAAAAAAACTGTTTTAAACATTTAAACACCAATTCTGAAAAAGAGGCCTGGTCCTTCAGTAGCGTTTTCAAGCGTTTTTTGCCGCGTTTTTTACTGCGATTCGCAGCGTTTTTAACCGTTTTTACCGCGGTTTGCTGCAATTTTGTGCAGGGCAAAAGGTCACCAATGTTAAAAGAAGAAAAACGCCCAAATCTGCTCAATTCGAGTGACAAAAAAGGGTCGGGAACTTGTTTGATCTTCAGGCGTTGGGCTTCAGGCGACATGGAGTGGAGATGTGAACCGTCTCCATTGAGAATAATAGAATTTTTCCCCTCCAGCGTGTTGTATCTTCAGGGCTTCAATCTACAAAACGCTCCGCTGTGAATGGGGTCTAAGTGGAGAAACAATCAATTGACACACAAAGGCCGTGTATACACCTTTCTGGATTTTCTGTTTATTCTTTTGACTTTCGGTTTAATGTAAGTTCCATTTGTTCCTCCTTGTTCATTATCTGAGTACACTGAAGGCAACAACTTGTATCCTATAGCAGAAATCCAATATTTACAGATTTTTACCTATCCGATATGAATATAGATACAGGGGGTGAGGGGCCCCCCATGCCCGGAACACAGTGTGACCCCAATCGGGGGTGGGGCTGGGGGGGAACCTCACTCTACTGCAAGATGGGGAGCGACGGATGGTTTCTCATCATTCTAACCTCAATTCTAATCCCAATAAGGATTCTTGGTGTATAAGGTGCACCTTTTTATATAGTAAAGTATACACATAAGAATTGTCTTTTTTGCTAAGCTCCAATTATTTCACTCTATTTGTATAGTGAGATCTATTACTTCTGAAAACTTTAATAAAGACATATTGTGATAAAACAAAGAAAGTGCAATGAGGTCATTTTAGGTGTATAAAGGTGGCCATACACTGTACAATCTGATTGTACAATCTTCTTTAGATTTACCAAAACGATATAATAGGAGGAGACCCCATCTATCCAATCACTGTGTGTCCTATAAGGCAGGCTCTTGCACTACATCAGGGGTGTCCTGTGGGCTGCATGTGGCCCCAGGAAGTTTAGGTTCCATCCGGAGCCCATGTGAAGAAATGCTGGGGAAACCAGGGGGTGCACACATGGAGGGAGGCCGGGGTGCTGGGAAAAGTTGATGGGGGAGGGGCGTGTGCTAATGAGGTCAGCTGGTAAACCCCTTCCTGTGTCTTACTGGTTGGCCTGTCCTGTCTGTATACCAGGAAGTCTATGGAGTGATCTGAGAAATCTAGCCATGGATGAGGTGAGGCCTTGTGTTCAAAATCAGAGAGAAGGTGTGTGTCTGTGTAACAGAAGTACATCACTGTATATTGGTACATGGGGGGGCTGGGATCTAGGGGGGGAAGGGAATTTAGCCTTTAAAGTACAGCCAATGAAGATTTTTTGGCTGCACTTTTCCTATAGATCACAGGAGGGAAGTTCCTTCTGCACCCCTGTGACCCATTTTCAGCCGACAGTGTGCAAAAGCCCCGCTGTTGGCTGATGTCACTCAGCCGGTCCAGGCTGGGGAAAGATCCCGACTTTATAGTCAGGATTCACACACAAATGAATGGGGGAGGGGCAACTACATGGCAAATGAGGTTCAATGTAGAAAAATGTAAAATAATGCATTTGGGTGGCAAAAATCTGAATGCAATCTATAGACTGGGGGGGAGGGGAACCTCTGGGGGGGATGTAGGATGGAGAAGGACCTGGGGGTCCTAGTAGATGATGGGCTCAGCAAGGCCAACAAAGCAAACAGAATATTGGCATTAAAAAGGGATCAACTCCAGAGATAAAATGATAATTCTCCCCTCTACAAGACTCTGGTCCGGCCGCACCTGGAGTATACTGTCCAGTTCTGGGCACCAGTCCTCAGGAAAGATGTACTGGAAATGGAGCGACTACAAAGAAGGGCAACAAAGATAATAAAGGATCTGGAGGATATTAGTTATGAGGAAAGGTTGTGAGCTCTGAACTTATTCTCTCTGGAGAAGAGACGCCTGAGAGGGGATATGATTTCATTATATAAATACCGGACTGGTGACCCCACAATATATAAATACCGGACTGGTGACCCCACAATATATAAATACCGGACTGGTGACCCCACAATATATAAATACCGGACTGGTGACCCCCAATATATAAATACCGGACTGGTTACCTCACAATATACAAATACCAGACTGGTGACCCCACAATATACAAATTCCGGACTGGTGACCCCACAATATACAAATACCGGACTGGTGACCCCACAATATATAAATACCGGACTGGAGACCCCACAATATATAAATACCGGACTGGTGACCCCCCAATATATAAATACCGGACTGGTGACCCCCCAATATATAAATACCGGACTGGTGACCCCCCAATATATAAATACCGGACTGGTATACAAATACCGGACTGGTGACCCCACAATATATAAATACCGGACTGGAGACCCCACAGTATACAAATACAGGACTGGTGACCCCACAATAGGGAGAAAACTTTTTCGCAAAAGGGAGTTTAAGAAGACTCGTGGCCACTGACTAAAATGTGAAGAAAAGAGGTTTAACCTTAAACTATTAAACTGATTCTTTACTGTAAGAGCGGCAAGGGTGTGGAATTCCCTTCCACAGGCAGTGCTCTCAGCGGGGGGCAGTTTCAAGAAACTATTAGATAAGAACCTGAGAGTTGTGTACATGTAGTGTGTGTACTTACCTGTGATGAGGGTTGTGTACTTACTTGTGATGAGGGTTGTGCACATGTAGCTTGTGCGTACTTACCTGTGGTGAGGGTTGTGTACATGCAGTGTATGTACTTACCTGTGATGAGGGTTGTGTACATGTAGTGTGTGTACTTACCTGTGATGAGGGTTGTGTACATGTAGTGTGTGTGTGATGTGAGGAGATGAGAAGATCTGAATGCAGGAAAAGAGAACATGATGAGCGTACACAAGTCCATCGCACCGCAACATCTCTCAGCTTTAGGTCCTTAGCGGGTCCTTGGAAGGTTGTCCACCATGCTTGCTGTACAGGGACTCCTCCCCCTTCCGCACAATTCACCAATCAGCCACCATAATCCCTTCTTTCCAATCTCTTCACCACCCATCGCCGGGGCCCCGATGCCTCGCTGCAGCCTCCACCATGTGTGCTGGTGAAGAAGGGCGGAGTCATCTCTGACACCATGTGACATCACCGCGTCATAACGATCGTACCACAAACCATTTATGGGGGGAGGGTTGTTTCCAGGTAAGTTCTCCTCCATGTTTCTAACCGCTTGGTGACCGGCTCACCCCGATATACGTCGGCAGAAGGGCCCCTACAGGCAGATTACCGGACCTGTACCTTGCCCTTTAAGAAGCGGTTTGCGGGCGTGCACGCCCCGAGCACCGGGAGTGTGATGGCGGGTCCCTCAGACTCCATGTCCGCGGGGATACCCACCATCGTCTCCCGGAGAGGAAGAACGGGGGAGGGGCCGATGTAAAGAAGAATCTCCCCGTTCTGCCCAGTGACAGGACACAGATCTCTGATCCCTGTGATTGGAGCGCTGATCAGTGTCGTGTCACACACAGCCCCTCCCCCCAGCTAGAAACACGCCCCTAGGACACACTTCACCCCTACAGCGCCACCTAGTGCTTAACCCCTTCACTGCCACTCACATTTATATATTAATCAATGTATTTATAATCGCACTGATCGCTGTATAAATGACAATGGTCCCAAAATAGCACCAAAAGTGTCCGATGTGTCCGCCGTCACTGGTCGCTTCTCCTCGCAGGACTCCACACAACTCTTCTCCCTTTATATGACATTCATCAAAGTGCTTCTTTCCACAATCTCATCACAACTCTTAGGAGGAGTTGGAGACACAATGGGGGTTGTTTGCGGGGGGCGGATCCACTTTGGGGGGCGCTGGGGGTAAATCTGAGGGGTGGATCTGAAATGAGGGGAAGCTCTGCTGATTTTATCATCCAATCATGTACAAGATAAAATGCTGTATTTTATTCTCCTGGCATGTCCCCCTCGGATCTGCAGTGACGGCACTTCTGGGGGTGGTTTCGGGGGGTTTCGGGGCGCTTTGCACTTGTGGTGGGGGGGGGATTCACCTTTAGTAAATAACCCCCAATGACTTTCCACACAATTCTCACTTTTGGTGAGGAGTTCTGAGAAGGTTTTTAGAAGCTGTTTATATCGCTATTCAACAAAAAGATAAATTTCCCCGGGGACTTTAGATGAGGTGAGCGCTACTAAGACCATAAAAGTAAGAAGAGTAAGTACAGTATATATGTTTATATTCAGTAATAATATTACAAGTATATTGTCATCAAAGAAAGACACTTACTACAAGGTACATAAAACTGGGTTGAATAGTAGTAGTAGTATTGTGTATGAAGTAGTAGTAGTAGTAGTAGTATTGTGTGTGAAGTAGTAGTAGTAGTAGTAGTAGTATTGTGTGTGAAGTAGTAGTAGTAGTAGTATTGTGTATGTAGTAGTAGTAGTAGTATTGTGTAAGTAGTAGTAGTAGTAGTAGTAGTAGTAGTATTGTATATGTAGTAGTGTGTGTGTGAAGTAGTAGTAGTAGTATTGTATATGTAGTAGTGTGTGTGTGAAGTAGTAGTAGTAGTATTGTATATGTAGTAGTGTGTGTGTGAAGTAGTAGTAGTAGTATTGTATATGTAGTAGTGTGTGTGTGAAGTAGTAGTAGTAGAATTGTGTATGTAGTAGTAGAATTGTGTATGTAGTAGTAGTAGAATTGTGTATGTAGTAGTAGAATTGTGTATGTAGTAGTAGTAGTAGAATTGTGTATGTAGTAGTAGTAGTAGTAGAATTGTGTATGTAGTAGTAGTAGTAGTGTGTGTATGTAGTATTGTGTATGTAGTAGTAGTAGTAGTGTGTGTATGTAGTAGTCATATTGTGTATGTAGTAGTAGTAGTATTGTGTATGAACAGTCACATAACATACAAACATCAGGTGTAGCCGACATGTTTTGCGAGTCCCAGCTCGCTCTTCAGGGGTAGATGTGTATGAATTGTACCTAAGGTGAAAGGATACAGTTTGGTATTATAAAGGCAGAGGGTAAGAGGGGCCTAATAAATGGGGGCCCCATACTCACCACTACACATAGCCCAGCCAACAAATGTGAAGCCTCCAGACAGTCTGATATACCCCTTTATGTTTACAGTCAATACTTACCATGGACATAGTGAGACCAATAGGGATACACATTTCCCACCCATGTGATGCTGTCCCTCCAATCTGCCCTGTGTGGGGTATCTTCTAGCTCCGCCTCCTCAGCTCCCTGGTGATACATTTACTGCCACTGTCTGGAGGCTTCACATTTGTTGGCTCGGCTATGTGTAGTGGTGAGTATGGGGCCCCCATTTATTAGGCCCCTCTTACCCTCTGCCTTTATAATACCAAACTGTATCCTTTCACCTTAGGTACAATTCATACACATCTACCCCTGAAGAGCGAGCTGGGACTCGGGAAACATGTCGGGTACACCTGATGTTTGTATGTTATGTGACTGTTCATACACAATTCTACTACTACCTGCTCATACACAATACTACTACTACCTGTTCATACACAATACTACTACTACTACCACCAATTGTATTCAATCCAGTTTTATGTACCTTGTAGTAAGTGTCTTTCTCTGATGACAATATACTTGTAATATTATTACTGAATATAAACATATATACTGTACTTACTCTTCTTACTTTTATGGTCTTAGTAGCGCTCACCTCATCTAAAGCCCCCGGGGAAACTTCTCTTTTTGTTGCATATTATAGGGATGGAGGTGTCACCGGTGACATCACACCTCACCTTGTTTTCTATATATTGTTATTGGGTCACAAATCACATCCAACGTCTCATGTAATTTTTACATTTATTACATATGTCCCCCCTTTTTATAATAATAATAGTGTATAGGAGAATTGCCCCGATATCAGGGCTGATACTAAACATTTGCCCCGGTACTTGTACTCTCTGGGGCAACACAGTGGTGTAGTGGTTAGCACTTTCACCTAGCAGTAATAGGGTTACTGGTTCACCTACCACCTGCCTGGAGTTTGCATGTTCTCCCTGTGCCTGTGTGGGTTTCCTCCGGGTACTCCGGTTTCCTCCCACACTCCAAAGACATGCTGGTAGGTTAATTAGACCTTGTCTAAAAACAAAATTGGCCTTAATATGTGTATGTGTATGTGTATGTGTAGGTCAATGTTGTATGTGTAGGTCAATGTTGTATGTGTAGGTCGATGTTGTATGTGTAGGTCGATGTTGTATGTGTAGGTCGATGTTGTATGTGTAGGTCGATGTTGTATGTGTAGGTCAATGTTGTATGTGTGTGTATGTGTATGTGTAGGTCAATGTTGTATGTGTAGGTCGATGTTGTATGTGTAGGTCGATGTTGTATGTGTAGGTCAATGTTGTATGTGTAGGTCAATGTTGTATGTGTAGGTCGATGTTGTATGTGTAGGTCGATGTTGTATGTGTAGGTCAATGTTGTATGTGTAGGTCAATGTTGTATGTGTAGGTCAATGTTGTATGTGTAGGTCGATGTTGTATGTGTAGGTCGATGTTGTATGTGTAGGTCAATGTTGTATGTGTGTATGTGTAGGTCAATGTTGTATGTGTAGGTCAATGTTGTATGTGTAGGTCAATGTTGTATGTGTAGGTCAATGTTGTATGTGTGTATGTGTAGGTCAATGTTGTATGTGTAGGTCAATGTTGTATGTGTAGGTCAATGTTGTATGTGTAGGTCAATGTTGTATGTGTAGGTCAATGTTGTATGTGTGGGTCAATGTTGTATGTGTGGGTCAATGTTGTATGTGTAGGTCAATGTTGTATGTGTAGGTCAATGTTGTATGTGTAGGTCAATGTTGTATGTGTAGGTCAATGTTGTATGTGTAGGTCAATGTTGTATGTGTAGGTCAATGTTGTATGTGTAGGTCAATGTTGTATGTGTAGGTCAATGTTGTATGTGTAGGTCAATGTTGTATGTGTGTATGTGTAGGTCAATGTTGTATGTGTAGGTCAATGTTGTATGTGTAGGTCAATGTTGTATGTGTAGGTCAATGTTGTATGTGTAGGTCAATGTTGTATGTGTAGGTCAATGTTGTATGTGTAGGTCAATGTTGTATGTGTAGATCAATGTTGTATGTGTGGGTCAATGTTGTATGTGTAGGTCAATGTTGTATGTGTAGGTCAATGTTGTATGTGTAGGTCAATGTTGTATGTGTAGGTCAGTGTTGTATGTGTAGGTCAATGTTGTATGTGTAGGTCAATGTTGTATGTGTAGGTCAGTGTTGTATGTGTAGGTCAATGTTGTATGTGTAGGTCAATGTTGTATGTGTAGGTCAATGTTGTATGTGTGTATGTGTAGGTCAATGTTGTATGTGTAGGTCAATGTTGTATGTGTAGGTCAATGTTGTATGTGTAGGTCAATGTTGTATGTGTAGGTCAGTGTTGTATGTGTAGGTCAATGTTGTATGTGTAGGTCAATGTTGTATGTGTAGGTCAATGTTGTATGTGTAGGTCAGTGTTGTATGTGTAGGTCAATGTTGTATGTGTAGGTCAGTGTTGTATGTGTAGGTCAATGTTGTATGTGTAGGTCAATGTTGTATGTGTAGGTCAATGTTGTATGTGTAGGTCAATGTTGTATGTGTGTATGTGTAGGTCAATGTTGTATGTGTAGGTCAATGTTGTATGTGTAGGTCAATGTTGTATGTGTAGGTCAATGTTGTATGTGTAGATCAATGTTGTATGTGTGGGTCAATGTTGTATGTGTAGGTCAATGTTGTATGTGTAGGTCAATGTTGTATGTGTAGGTCAGTGTTGTATGTGTAGGTCAGTGTTGTATGTGTAGGTCAATGTTGTATGTGTAGGTCAGTGTTGTATGTGTAGGTCAATGTTGTATGTGTAGGTCAATGTTGTATGTGTGGGTCAATGTTGTATGTGTAGGTCAGTGTTGTATGTGTAGGTCAGTGTTGTATGTGTAGGTCAATGTTGTATGTGTAGGTCAGTGTTGTATGTGTAGGTCAATGTTGTATGTGTAGGTCAATGTTGTATGTGTAGGTCAATGTTGTATGTGTGGGTCAATGTTGTATGTGTAGGTCAATGTTGTATGTGTGGGTCAATGTTGTATGTGTGGGTCAATGTTGTATGTGTAGGTCAATGTTGTATGTGTAGGTCAATGTTGTATGTGTAGGTCAATGTTGTATGTGTAGGTCAATGTTGTATGTGTAGGTCAATGTTGTATGTGTAGGTCAATGTTGTATGTGTAGGTCAATGTTGTATGTGTAGGTCAATGTTGTATGTGTAGGTCAATGTTGTATGTGTGTATGTGTAGGTCAATGTTGTATGTGTAGGTCAATGTTGTATGTGTAGGTCAATGTTGTATGTGTAGGTCAATGTTGTATGTGTAGGTCAATGTTGTATGTGTAGATCAATGTTGTATGTGTGGGTCAATGTTGTATGTGTAGGTCAATGTTGTATGTGTAGGTCAATGTTGTATGTGTAGGTCAGTGTTGTATGTGTAGGTCAATGTTGTATGTGTAGGTCAATGTTGTATGTGTAGGTCAGTGTTGTATGTGTAGGTCAATGTTGTATGTGTAGGTCAATGTTGTATGTGTAGGTCAATGTTGTATGTGTGTATGTGTAGGTCAATGTTGTATGTGTAGGTCAATGTTGTATGTGTAGGTCAATGTTGTATGTGTAGGTCAATGTTGTATGTGTAGGTCAGTGTTGTATGTGTAGGTCAATGTTGTATGTGTAGGTCAATGTTGTATGTGTAGGTCAGTGTTGTATGTGTAGGTCAATGTTGTATGTGTAGGTCAATGTTGTATGTGTAGGTCAGTGTTGTATGTGTAGGTCAATGTTGTATGTGTAGGTCAATGTTGTATGTGTAGGTCAATGTTGTATGTGTGTATGTGTAGGTCAATGTTGTATGTGTAGGTCAATGTTGTATGTGTAGGTCAATGTTGTATGTGTAGGTCAATGTTGTATGTGTAGGTCAATGTTGTATGTGTAGGTCAATGTTGTATGTGTAGATCAATGTTGTATGTGTGGGTCAATGTTGTATGTGTAGGTCAATGTTGTATGTGTAGGTCAATGTTGTATGTGTAGGTCAGTGTTGTATGTGTAGGTCAGTGTTGTATGTGTAGGTCAATGTTGTATGTGTAGGTCAATGTTGTATGTGTAGGTCAGTGTTGTATGTGTAGGTCAGTGTTGTATGTGTAGGTCAATGTTGTATGTGTAGGTCAGTGTTGTATGTGTAGGTCAGTGTTGTATGTGTAGGTCAATGTTGTATGTGTAGGTCAGTGTTGTATGTGTAGGTCAGTGTTGTATGTGTAGGTCAATGTTGTATGTGTAGGTCAATGTTGTATGTGTAGGTCAATGTTGTATGTGTGTATGTGTAGGTCAATGTTGTATGTGTAGGTCAATGTTGTATGTGTAGGTCAATGTTGTATGTGTAGGTCAATGTTGTATGTGTAGGTCAGTGTTGTATGTGTAGGTCAATGTTGTATGTGTAGGTCAATGTTGTATGTGTAGGTCAGTGTTGTATGTGTAGGTCAATGTTGTATGTGTAGGTCAATGTTGTATGTGTAGGTCAGTGTTGTATGTGTAGGTCAATGTTGTATGTGTAGGTCAATGTTGTATGTGTAGGTCAATGTTGTATGTGTGTATGTGTAGGTCAATGTTGTATGTGTAGGTCAATGTTGTATGTGTAGGTCAATGTTGTATGTGTAGGTCAATGTTGTATGTGTAGGTCAATGTTGTATGTGTAGGTCAATGTTGTATGTGTAGATCAATGTTGTATGTGTGGGTCAATGTTGTATGTGTAGGTCAATGTTGTATGTGTAGGTCAATGTTGTATGTGTAGGTCAGTGTTGTATGTGTAGGTCAGTGTTGTATGTGTAGGTCAATGTTGTATGTGTAGGTCAATGTTGTATGTGTGGGTCAATGTTGTATGTGTAGGTCAGTGTTGTATGTGTAGGTCAGTGTTGTATGTGTAGGTCAGTGTTGTATGTGTAGGTCAATGTTGTATGTGTAGGTCAGTGTTGTATGTGTAGGTCAATGTTGTATGTGTAGGTCAATGTTGTATGTGTTTATAAGCGTGTCAGGACCTTACAGGGTAAAAGGACGACACAAAGCCACAGATGGACTCTGATGACAAGAAAGCCCCCTGAAGCGATTCAGTTTGCATAGGTAGCGCTATACAAGTCACTCACTCTGGGATCTGATAATCAAGTCTCCATAGATGAGAATAAAGATAATGGGGAAAACAAATATTAAAGCTGAGCATACACTATACAATCTGATTGTACAATCTCCTTTTAGACTCACCAAATCTTTGTAATATCTGGACAAACCTAAACAATTGATTGAAGTATTCTCCAATCAGGAAGACCTTTGTACTCCATGGTTGGTGGTAGATCCAGAAGAGATTGTACAATCAGATTGTATAATGTATGGTAAACTGGAGGTTGGCCATAGACGAATCGTTTTTTATTGTCTGATCAGATCCCCCCCATCCACACAACTAAGGCGGGGGAGGGAATCCTTTCCGCTGAGACATCGATGTCAGCGCTGCAGATTGAAGGAAACGTTTCTGCTGGTTTCAGAGAAGTCGATCATTAAATTTCCTTCTCTTTATCAGGAATGGCCATAGACGGATCGAATCTCGTCCTGTCCTTGGGGGGATCGGTCACATTTCCATCCATCTATGGCCAGCTTATCCACTTCCTGACCATCTGCCGCCATTATACGGATCGTTTCCCACCGATCACCGTAGCTGTACAGCCGTCCCTTTACCAGCTACAGCGGGCGCAGCGCCCCCCACCCCTACCCCACCATCGATCCACAGAGAGTCAGGATGGGGATCTGTCAATGTAAACAAACCGATCGATGTTCTGACAGGAGAGGTCAGAGTGATTGTCTGTTCCTAGTGATCAGGAACAGCGATCTCTCTCCTCCTTCACTCAGTCCCCTCCCCCCTCCTCCCAGGGAACACTTAACCCCTCGATCGCCCCAAACCCCTCCCCCTACCAGTGACATTTATACACCAATCAGTGGCCTATTCTTCGCTCCGATCGATGTATAAAGCCCCCCCTACACACCATGAGATTTACTGCAGATTTCTGTCTTCAGATTTACCAAAACCGTATAATATGAGGTGCGGAGAATCCCCCCAATAATCCTCATGATTCATGTATTTTTTTTGTTTACAAACGTTTTATTTGAGAAATAAGTCTGAGTAGAGTTTGATATTACAATACAAATCTAGTGTTGGGTGTATAAGATATAAAGATATAATATATGTATCCGATGTATACAAGGAAGAGGTACAACCAGAAAAGTGTAAATATAAGACAGAGGAGTGTCCGGAGGTTACAGAACATTTATAAGTGTGGAATAGGAGGAAAAGGGGTTCAGATTTAAGTGATAAATCATGGAATCAGCACAGAAAGTTCCCAAGGCTTCCATTTTGTTTGATATGATGTCATAGTGTCAGATGATGACGGATGTGTTCGGAGAGCTTTATAGAAAGCATGCGGGTCATAATGTGGGCCCATGGTACCGTAGGGGGACGCCAATTATAAGCTATAGCCCAGTGTATTGTACTAAAGAGGGAATGGATAAGTCTGGCTTGTGCTACTGGAATATCTGCCATTGGGAGGAACAGGAGGCACAATTTGGGTGTCGCTACAATTTTCTTCCCTGTAATTTGTTCTGTTTTACGTTGAGTAAGTTACCAGGTAGGAGTAAGCTGTGTGTAATCCCAAAAGGTGTGTGTAAGAGAGCCCTGAGCCTGGCAACCTCTGAGGCACAGGGGAGGAATGGATGGGTAGAATGAGTTTATTCTATCGGGGGTGGGGTACCATCTGTAGTGCCGTTTTATTGCCGACTCTCTGATGGTTGTTTTAGTACATTTATGAAGATTATTGAATATTACATCCCATTGTTCCAATTCAAAGGACTCCTTCACATCAGATTCCCATTGAGACATTTGACGCGTTTCGTCAGACATGTTATGTTCATTGAGGTTTTTGTAAATTCTGGATATCAGTCCGCTGTCTCGGGGGGGGAAGAGATACAAATTTGTTCAAAAACCGAGAAGAGTGTTTGAAGAGTAACAGAGAAGTTTTTTTTGGTAAAAAAGTTTTATATTATTGTAATTTGTGCTTTCAGAATCTGTCAGTTTTATGTTCTGATCGGAGATCTGAGAATGAACAAAAAGTATTATTTTTAGTGAGAGATTTCAGATTAGTAAATTTGAGGGATTGCCATGTAGTGTAAGGGTTTGTGTGACGATTGAAGGAGGGGAACAGGGGGTCCCCCAAGAAAGAAGCCGGGGGGGATATCTGATGAGACGTTACATTTATTTTTTTTGTCTGGGACATAATAATAGAGTTTGATGAACCACTTTATTAAGATGATCGATCCTTCGAGTTTTAATTGATTTGGACCATAGAAGGCCTTGTAGGTAGTGGGGTAAAAGAGATTGTTCCTCAAACATTAACCAGGGTATATGGATAGAGGTCGCATACCATTGGGCGAGTTGGGTGTACCTCGCTGAGAGGTCATATATCCATAAATTCGGGATACCCATCCCCCCCTAGAGGGGGGTCTAAACATCATTGAGTATCCGAATCTGGATTTTCTATTGTTCCATATAAACGTATTTCTCTCTCTCTGTAGAGAGTCTTTAGTATTTTTGGGAACCAGTAAAGGAAGAGCTCTGAAAAAGAAGAAGAGTTTTGGTAATATGACCATCTTAGCTGCAACTATTCTTCCCATGAAGGAGATCCGATACGCTGACCATGAATGAAGTAGGTTCCTAATGTTTGGGATAAGTTTGGGGTAGTTGGAGTGATGAAGGGAATTGTATGATGGGGTGATATGGAGGTGTAAATATCTGAATGAGTCTGTGCACCATTGGAAAGGACATTTTTCTCTCAGTAGGGCTGTTAGATTTGGAGGGCAATTAATAGGGAGAGCTGAGCATTTAGATTTATGGTAAAACCTGAGAGGTCATGGAAAGTGTCTGAGGTCTGGACTAGACAAGGCAGAGAGATGAAGGGTTCAGTGAGGAACATGAGGACGTCATCTGCATATAGACTCCATTTCAATTCTTTTGTATATCCTTTAATGTTTATATGATTGTGAGTAGCGCATGCAAAGGGTTCAATGGCGAGGGTGAAGAGAAGAGGGGATAGCGGGCAGCCCTGTCTTGTCCCTTTATTTAGAGGGAAACATTCTGAATTGTGGCCGGGTAATTTGATTTGAGTGTGTGGATCGTGATAAAGGGCTTGGAAACCTCGTAGAAACTCATTATTTATACCAAATCGGAGGAGAAGTGTATCTAAGTAGGACCAGCTGGCACTGACAAAAGCTTTATGTATATCTAAACTAAGTAATAGAGTAGATCTGGAGTGGAGATGAGAGTCTTGGATGATATTTGTAGCTAATCTTATGTTGTCTGTAATTTGTCTATTAGGGATAAAGCCTGATTGATCGGGGTGGATTAGGGGGGAGATGACTGATCCGAGTCTATCTGCTACTATTCTACCAAATATTTTTAGGTCATTATCAATGACTGATATGGGGCAAATATTTTGAGGGACGGTGTGATCCTTATTAGGTTTGGGTAGTAAAGACATATTCACTAGAAGCATTTCAGAAGGAAAGTGGTTCCCTTGTAGAATATAATTGAAAAGCTGAACCATATGAGGGATTATGATAGGCGCAATTTTTTTTGTAATAAGAAGGTGAGAAACCATCTGGACCTGGGGCTGTAGATGTTTTTAACCACTTGCTTACTGGGCACTTAAACCCCCCTCCTGCCCAGACCAATTTTCAGCTTTCAGCGCTGATGCACTTTGAATGACAATTACGCGGTCATACAACACTGTACCCAAATGAAATTTTTTATCATTTTTTTCCCACAAATAGAGATTTCTTTTGGTGGTATTTAATTACAGCTGGGAGTTTTATTTTTTGCTAAACAAACAAAAAAAGATGCAAAATAAAAATAAAATCATGTTTAATAGTTTGTTATAAAATTTTGCAAACAGTTCATTTTTCTCCTTCATTAAAGTGTGCTGATGAGGTGGCACTGATAGGCTGCAATGGTGGGCACTGATAGGCATAGTTAAGGCAGCACTAATAGGCACAGATAAGGTGGCACTGATGGGCATAGATAAGATGGCACGGATGGGTGGCACGGATGGGTGGCATTAAGGGGCACTGATAGGTACCACTGGTAGATGGGACTGATGGGCACTAATAGGTGGCACTGATAGGTGGCTCTGATGGGCGGCACTGATGGGCACTAGTAGATGACACTGATGGGCACAGATATGTGGCACTGGGGTGCAGCACCGTTATTGAGGCAGATTGTGGGCACTGATGGGTGGCACTGTGGGCACTGGGTGGCACTGTGGGCACTGCTGGGTGGCACTATGGGCACTGCTTGGTGGTACTGATGGGGGCACTTATTTATTAATGAGGTGGCACCGGCAGGGGGCAGATGGGCACTGGCAGGGCTGGCTGTGATCAGGATTAATGTCCCGATCACGGCCGCCGGTGATCGGCTCTTTTTTTTTCTCTTCGCGCTGACAGCGCGAGGAGGAATAATAGCCGATTACCGGCTCCGTTGTATCACATGATCAGCTGTCATTGGCTGACAGCTGATCACGTGGTAAGGAGTCGGGATCAACCCCTTGCTAGGATCCGTGATCAGGCGAGTCTCAGACTCGCCAATCACAGAGCGGGGCGCGCAGGCCGCAGACAATGTCAATAGACGTAGTCCCGGCAAAGGAGGTCCGCGCTGTAGCCATCATTTGATCACCTTAGCGCTTTTTCTGTGTCCGATGTTAATATGGTGTCTAGGGTTACACATTTTGCTTGAATTTGCTTAAGTGTGTCACTTGTGGGGGATTGGTTGTATTTATGGTATAGTTTATCTAGATCTCTGGTTAGAAGTTTTATGTCTGTTAGTTTTGTTCTATTTAAAGTGGAGGCCAATTGAATCAAGTGGCCTCTGATAACAGCCTTGTGAGCCATCCATCGTGTTGTAGGGAGAACGTCTGAGGAAGAGTTCAGTGATAAATATTCTTCCATATCGGATGATAGATGGTCTGTCAATAGGGCGTCATTAATACGCCATTTATATGATGTGTGTTGGAGACCAATGTTAGAGGTGGTGAAGGAAGTGATCTGGTGATCTGACCCGGGACATGTGTGGATATCGGCTTATGATGAGTTGGCTAATAGGATTGGGGTGCAGAAGATCTGGTCTAATCTAGATGAGCAGTCATGAGGGTGGGAGTAAAAGGTGTAACCCCTTATGCCAACATTGTGTGCCCTCCAAGGGTCCATGAGATGGAGGTTGTGTAGAAGGCGGTTGAAGGTTTTGAGAAATGATTTAGATGAAGCTACCATTCTACTTCTATCTAATGACGAATGTGCGGCTAAGGTAAAGTCCCCGCCTATAATTATGCGGGGAGAAGAATATTTGTCTAAAGTGTCAAAGAATTTCATAAAAAAGGTTGGATGATCTTCATTTGGTGCGTACACGGGAGCAATTGTAATCAGACGACCTCCTATAGAACCTTTAATTATCACAAATCGACTCTCTGGGTCTTCCGATACGCTGTGTGTTTCACACACACCACAGAGTTCTGGATAAAAATGTCTGTTCCTCTAGTTTTGGTATCAGATGTGGTGTAGTAGTCCTGTCTATATGATTTATCAAACAATGTTGGATGCCTGTGAGCAGCAAAGTGCGTCTCCTGTAATAGAATGATGTCGGCACCAAGCCTTTTGTAATGGCGGAAAGCTTTTTCCCTTTTTTGAGGAGACTTCATGCCATTAATGTTGTGTGAAATTTTGTGAATATTTTTTTAACTAAAACATTTGTAAACGAATATATATCGGCCTAAACTGATAAATAAAAAATGGCCTGGCCATGAAGGGGGGGGAATCCTTCCGGGGCTGAAGTGGTTAAATAAAGGTATTTGATGCACATTATTAGACACATATACATTTACCACAGATGAGTGTTTGTAGAACTGATGTCACATAGTAATAGGGAAGACCCCACTATGTCTACATCCAATAAATATACAAAGCGGACTGAGAGTGTATCCCAAAGAAATGGCGGACTTTGCGGGCACATCACAGGGCAAAAAATCAATAAAAAGGTTCTTTAACCCCTGAAAAATTTACCCCCTTCCTGACCAGAGCAGTTTTTGCGATTCGGCACTGCGTCGCTTCAAATGACAATTGTGCGGTCGTGCGACGTGGCTCCCAATCAAAATGAACGTCCTTTTTGCCACAAATAGAGATTTCTTTTGTAGTATTTGATCAGCTGTGCGTTTTTTTTTTTTTTTTTTGTTTTTTTTTTGCGCTATAAATAAACAAAAAAAAGAAAAAACTTTTACTTTTTGTTATAATAAATATCCCCAAAAAGATCTAAAAAAAATATTTTTCCCTCAGTTTAGGCCGATACGTATTCTACCCATTTTTGGTAAAAAAAAAAAAAAAAAAAAAATTGCGATAAGCGATTGATTGCTTTGCACAAAAGTTATAGCGTCTACAAAATAGGGGATCGTTTTATGGCATTTTTATTAATATTATTTTTAAACTAGTAATGGCGGTGATCAGCGATTTTTTTTTTTTTTTTTTTTTTTTTTTTTTTTTTTTTAAATCGTGACTGCGAGATCATGGTGGACACATCAGACAATTTGACACATTTTTAGGACGATTGTCATTTATACAGAAATCTGTGCTATACAAATGCATTGATTCCTGTGTAAATGTGACCGGCAGTAAAGGGGTTAACCACTAGGTGGCAGTGTATGGGTTTAAATGTATATATAAGGGCTCCAGCGCTGTATATAGAAATAAAAATAGAAAGAAAAAAATTCTATCCGACTGGGTGCGGCAAACACTTTATGAGTTGTTACACGAAAATGTTATAGAGCTAATTATTCAGATAGAGATATGTCAGATGGTATGTATTCAAACTAGTATGGTAAAGTAGTAAGGGAGAAGTCTTATCCTAATGTAGAAATTCTTCTATCAATAGTGCCTCCAACAGTGTGTACACAATAATAACTGTCACAATCCCAAGTGCAACTTATATCTCTATGATATAAAAATAGTGCAAAGTGCAAAACCACATACAGTGGTCTAACTATAAATCAGACTTCTATGACAGAAAGTGCTGAGTGCATCACAGCAAAACCAAAGTGACTGAAATATAGACAGTTACTGGCTACTAGGGATGAGCTTCGTGTTCGAGTCGAACATCGGCTGTTCGCCCGTTCGGCGAATTCTGAACGTTAGGGGCCGTTCGCGCCAAATTCGTGTGCCGCTCACGGCCCATAATGCACAGCGTCATCGCAGTGCATTGCTGGCTCATGATTGGCCAAGCATGCACTGTGACCCCGCATGCTTGGCCAATCATAGCGCCAGCAGCGAGGAGAGCCATGATTGGCCACAGGCAGGATGCCTGTGGCCAATCATAGCTCAGGCTGTGTAGTACACGCCCCACACTATATAAGGCCTCCAGCGCGGCGGCCTTGTGTAGTGTGTTGGCGTCTGAAGCAGTTAGTGGGTGTTCTCTGTACCTTCAACACAGTACACACCGATTGTTTTCGGACGATTTTCGATCTTGCTGTTGTGTAGTGGTTGTCTGCGTGCCCTGACCGCAGTATACACCGCTATATTCACCTCACCTATATAGCTAGTGATCTATCTTTAATAATAGAGCTTGCAGTCAGTAGTGTTAGGAGATAGTGCGTGCTGTCTGTGTGCTCGGTACCCAGTACATACCACTATAATCCACCTACATAGCTGTTCTCTATTTGAGCCCACTTGCCATCTGCAGGAGTTATTGGAAGTTGTGTGTGCCTCTAGCACAGCACAGTATACATCTGTATATACCCCTTTATCTCTGGTGTTCTATAATAAAGGCATCTGCAGGAGTTAGTGGATGTTGTGTGACTCCAGCACAATATACACCTGTATCTACCGTTTATTGCTGTTCCCTAATAGAGCCATCTGCAGGGCTTAGTGGGTGTTGTGTGACTCCATTACACTGCTGTTTTACCCAACTCCCTTCAGGCCATTACCATGTCTGGAAGGCCAGCAAGGAGAGGCAGACAGGCGCGAGCCGATAAAAGAGGGCAAGCAGGCTCTGTGTCTAGAGACAACAGTGCTGGTCGTGGACGCGGTGCATTGTCATCAGCACGTGGCCATGGGACACGCTTGTCCTTCTTTTCGGCAGCTGGACATGTTGAACTGCAACATGCCAACGACTTGGTAGAGTGGATGACCAAGCCCTCTTCATCCCCCTCATCCTCTCACCCAGTCTCAGAGTACTAGCAAAGCAGCTGCCAACCCATCGTCTTCCCTACTCTCAATGTCATCATCAGTCATCACTCCTTCCCTAGACCCACCACGTCCTCCTGAGAAGTCTCCTGAACTCTTTGAGCACAGTGTTGGGTACATGCTCCAGGAGGATGCCCAGTGTTTTGTGGGCTCTGATGATGACACTCAGCTAGAGGAAGGCAGTAGCGTGAGCGCAGAGAGAGGGGATGCTCAAGAAGGACAGCAATCTGGCAGTCATGTTCCACAAGCTGCAGCATACTGCCAGGTTTGCTACAGCAATGAAGAGGGAGGGGATGATGAGGGCACTGACTCCACATGGGTGCCTGGAAGGAGAGAGGAGGAGGAGGCACATGTCCAACGAGGCAGGATGCCCTCCGGGGGCCAGCTTAGGGGCAGCACACCGACTGAATCACATCGCAGAGCTCCGCCTGGGCAGGGCGCTGCCTCTGCACGTTATTCTAAAAGTTCTTTGGTGTGGGCCTTTTTTGAGACGAGTGCATCAGATCGCACCGCTGCTATTTGCAACATATGTCTCAAGCGTATCTTGCGTGGCCAAAACATCAGCCGCTTGGGCACCACATGCTTGACCAGACATATGTTGACCTGCCATGCAGCTCGTTGGGAAGCGTACCTCAAAGACCCACACCAAAGAACAAAGCAGACCTCTCCTTGCTCCTCATCAGCTGGCATCTCCAACCCCACTAGACCTTCAGTCCTCTCTGAAACCTGCTCTGAGAGGAATGAAGGTGTAGAATTAGGTGTGTCACAGCCAAGTGCTTCCGGGAACTCTGCTAGCGGTACACCCACGTCCGATTATAGCAGGCAAATGTCCCTGCCCCAGCTGCTGGACCGGCGAAAGAAGTTCACTCCCAGCCATCCACATGCCCAGCGGTTGAATGCTAGCTTGGCTAAATTGCTAGCACTTCAACTGCTGCCTTTTCAGTTGGTAGACTCGGCCCCCTTCCGTGAGTTTGTACAATGTGCGGTTCCTCAGTGGCAGGTCCCCAAACGCCACTTTTTCTCATGGAAGGCAATTCCGGCTCTCTACCGGCATGTGGAAGGCAATGTCCTTGCCTCGCTGGACAGGGCGGTCAGCAGTAAGGTGCATATTACCGCTGACTCATGGTCCAGCAGGCATGGACAGGGACGTTACCTGTCTTTCACGGCCCATTGGGTCACTCTTCTGGCAGCTGGGAAGGATGCAGGACAAGGTGCAGTAGTGTTGGAGGTTGTTCCGCCACCACGCCTCCAAAATGCTACTATTGGTTGTGACACACCTCTCTCCTCCACCCCTCCTCTTCTTCTTCCTCCATGGCCTCTTCCAGTGCTCTGTCCTCAGAACCAGCAGTGCTCCATAGGCGTTCCAGGAGCTACGCAAGTACGCAGGCAAAACTATGCCATGTCGTGCTTGCGCTGGTTTGTTTGGGGGACAGGAGCCACACTGGGGCGGATGTTTTGTCAGCTCTGCAGGGGCAGGCCGAGAGGTGGTTGACGCCCTGCCAGCTTAAGCCAGGAATGGTGGTTTGTGACAATGGCACCAACCTCCTCTCCGCCCTCCGACAGGGACAACTGACCCATGTGCCCTGTGTAGCTCACATCCTTAACCTGGTGGTGCAGCAGTTCTTGGGCAGGTACCCGGGCTTACAGGATATCCTGAAGCAGGCCAGGAAAGTCTGTGTGCATTTCCGCTGATCATTTAATGCCTGTGCTCGGCTGGCTGAGCTCCAAAAGGAGTTGAACCTGCCCAAGAACTGCCTTATATGTGACATGCCCACCAGGTGGAACTCAACGTTGGCCATGCTGCAGCGGCTGCACATGCAGCAGAGGGCCATCAATGAGTACCTGTACAACTATGGCACGAGGACAGGGTCAGGGGAGCTCGTTTTTTTTCTCACCACGCCAGTGGGGCATGATCAGGGATGCATGCACTGTCCTGTCACCGTTTGAGGAGGCCACAAGGATGGTGAGCAGTGACAATGCATGCATCAGTGACACTGTACCTCTTGTCCACCTCTTGGAGCATACGCTGCGTGGAATAATGGACAGGGCACTTGAGGCAGAACAGAGGCAGGAAGAGGAGGACTTCCTTGCCTCTCAAGGCCCCCTTTATCCAGACAGTGTTCCTGCTGTGCCACCCATCACACAGGAAGAGGAGGAGGAAGAGGAGGAGGAGGATTATTGTGTCAGCATGGAGGTGGAGGCTGGCACTCAGCATCGGCAGCAGCAGTCTTGTAGGGATGATTTACAGTCCCAAGAAACATGTGGACTTGTACGTGGCTGGGAGGAGGTAGCTGTGGATCATGTTGCCCTTAGTGACCCAGAGGACTCCGGACCGAATGCCTCAGCTAACCTACGCTGCATGGCCTCCCTGATCCTGCAAAGCCTGCGGAAGGATCCTCGTATTCTTCGGATCAAAGAGAGGGACCATTACTGGCTGGCCACTCTCCTTGATCCACGGTACAAGGGTAAGGTTGGCGACCTTATCTTGCCATCGCAGAGGGAGCAGAGGATGAGACATCTCCGGGAGACCTTGCAGAAAGCTCTGTGCAACGCGTTCCCAGAGACTGGGAGGTTACAAACTCCTGGTCCTGGACAACGTGTTGCTGAGGCATCGGTCAGAAGGAGCGGTGGAGAAGGTGGCCGTCTGACTGATGCTTTCAGACAATTTTTTAGTCTGCAGCCCCAAGGTATGATTGGTTCCAGCACCCATCGCCAGCGTCTGCTTTACATGGTGCAGGAATACCTAGGGGCAAGGTCAGACTTGGACACCTTTCCCACCGAAAATCCTCTGGCTTACTGGGTCTTGATGATGGATCACTGGCCAGAGCTTGCACAGTATGCAATTGAGCTACTGGCCTGTCCTGCATCCAGCATTCTTTCGGTGGCTTGTGGCTTTGTTACCGATCACAGGGTGAGCCTGTCCACCGAATCAGTTGATCGACTGACCTTCATCAAGATGAATCAGTCTTGGATCACCCACAGCTACCAAGCACCTGAAGCTGATGTAACCAAATAATTTTTTTTGAAATACCACATCCCTTCAAGACTGCCTATGCTGATGCTGAGTGACTGTCCTGTTATTGTCTATCCTCTTCCTCCTCCGCTGATATGTTGGAAGAACATTTTTGGTTCTGGGTGATGCCAGCAGCCCAATTTTTCTGCCCCTGTTTAACAGGGGCGTTTAATTACAATTTTTGATGCAATGCTTTGCAGCAGGGCTAATTCCTGCAATAAAACTAGAGTATATGGCAGAGGTTGCAGTGTGGTGGCACCAGTGCCTAAGGCCCAATTTTTCTGCCCCTGTTTAACAGGGACATGTAATTACAATTCTTGATATAATATTTCACAGGAGGGCCCCTTCCTGTGCCCACCCAGAGTAACTGTGAGGACTTATAGTGTTGTGGCACCAGCACCACAACCACCAAAGGTAAATTTTTCTACCACTGTTCAACAATGGCATGTAATTACAATTCTTGATATAATCGTTCACAGCAGGGCGCTCCAGCGCCCACCAAGAGTCACTTTCAGGGCTTACAATGTTGTGGCAAAACCAACACCTTGTTCCGCCATTTCTGCAGAGCATATAGGGCAGGCCCCTACTTTCAAACATCCAACTTACAAAAATCTCCTACTTGCAAACGCAAGGAGACAGCAGCAAGTGAGATGAAAAAAGATGGACGACAAAACAAATTATACAGGGGTGATAACCCTTCCCTATGTTTTCCAAAAAGCTTAAAAATAGTTTTTTTGACTGGAGCTACACTTTAAAAATGTACCGGTTGAAAATTACAAACTGATTCAACTTAACACAACAAACCTACACAGTCCCTGTCTTGTTTGCACCGCCTGTATACTGCTGTTCTGAGTATATAGGGCCTAGGGGCCACACGCATTTCCTTTTTTTAATATGGGTACGGGGTTCCCCTTAATATGCGTACAAGACCCAAATAGGCTGGTAATGGGCAGGGAGGGCTACCCATGCCATTTTTCTCAATGATTTTCAACCATATTGCAGGAACCAGATATAACATTAAAACCGCAAGCAGTTTTAAATGGTGTTATTTCCGTTTAATGTCATTTTGTGCAGGGACTGTTCTAAACACGGGAAACACGTGGCACTTCACAGGCATACTACAGACACCCCCCAGGCACCATATTTAAAGGAATATTTCACTTTTTTTTTCACTTTAATTGTCAGTAAAATCAGTGCTCCCGCCAAAACGGCAATTTTTAAAAACATTTTAGGCATTGACCCATGTCCCCTGGGGCAGGAGCCAGGTCCCCAAACCCTTTTTAGGACAGTATCTTGCATATTAGCCGTTAAAATTAGCACTTTCCATTTCGAACGTTCGAGTCCCATAGACTTCAATGGGGTTCTAACGTTCGTAACGAACGTGGGGTCCGTTCGAAAGTTCTGGTACGAACCGAACCGGGGGGTGTTCGGCTCATCCCTACTATTGACAAACTGTTATACTAGTTCATGACTTTACTAATGTATTACTATTGTGAGGGGTTAACTCGGCAGCGGGTGTGTGTGACCCCCTGGATGGGTTCACAACACAAAATCAGGCACAGCAGACAGCGTTGTAGGTGCAAAAAAAACCAAAGGTGCGGTTTATTCATGCTCCATGCAGTGAAACATATAACAGCCAAACAAAAATAAAACATGAAAATAAATCCTGGTCAGCTTGACCTCTAATTACACACTTAGATTCCCTATCTAACAACTGAGTGCAGCCTTGTGCTGCACCAGTCCCTGTCTCTGTTGTAGAGGTTTGCCACACAGGCATTAACTCACTGCACAGAGCAGATATCACACTCCCCAGTCTATACACACAAAACTGGTTCCAGGATGGAGCATCTCCCTAAGCATGCTGGGTTTTTTTGTAGAGGTCTTAATGAGCCCACTTACTTCAGCTGGGCTCATTAACTCTTCCCCTCTAATTGTAAAAGTCTGCATAAAGCCTGAATCTAGGGCACACATATTTCCCATCCTGGATACAACCAGGTGACTTTACCTGCCTGCTGCCACACTATATTTATATTATAGAATACTCATGACTTTCAAAAAATGACATAAGCCTCCGAAGAAGGACTACAAGGTCTGAAACATGTTAGGAGTCATTTGTAGTACTACAGGGCAGCTGAGCTTCATAGCAATGTCATTTTGAGTATACATGCGATGTGTTATATTCACATTTTTATCATGTAATTTCTACCCTTTTGCTTATGAAATTTTACTGTATGTTTATAATAGAATATATCTTTTTTGTACTACATTACCTGGTTTACAAAATCTAGAGGGGTAGTACTGTGCCTTGAGCACCAGGTTTTCCTTTTTTTTTGGTTGTCTTCATTGGATCAGATGGACCAGTTGTTTTAACACACACTGCCAATCCCTGCCCTATTATTTCCAGTCTGAATAATGTGTCTGGGTTTCAGGTGGACTGAAACCCGGACACATGATTCAAAACCTGAACTGTCCGGGTGAATCCTGGACAGGGGCCAACCCTAATACACAACCTCATAGATTGATTGGTGTCCTTATTTAACCTTACCAGCCATGCAACTAAGTAAAACATAGGCCCATTGCACAGTGTCCATTGTGCTGCGACATGCATTTCAACGAGGGAGCATGGGTATAAGGCTGGCTTCCCTTGCCACTCACTGTCTGGCATATTACTCCTTTCATTAGTTTACTATTCAGATTGGACTTGGAACAGAAATCTGCTCCCTCGTAGCTCTTTTTCAGATGACTCACATGAAAAGTGTTTTCTGGCGTGATGTCATATAAACTGCAGATGCATTGTGGTTTTGAAATTCAAAGCACTTTATTATATATAAACCTCTGATCTTCAAAAAGAAAATGGTGATTAATTAAAACGCAGTTTTAATGGAAAACAATTTCAACAACTCGGGTCCGAGTACACAGATGATACAGCTGGAGTCTCGAAGACTCTACGACTGCTGTTAGAGTTTTGGGTTTCCCCGGCATAGCTTTCTGTTTAGATCTTAGCCAGTAGTGAATGTGACGAAACCCGTTTCCTACACTCCCTTGAGTGCTTCTGTCAGTACACCGCTTACTCCAGTCCGAAGATCGATATCAGATATTATAGTCGCTTGCAACCAAGAACTAGGCAGGACTGGCTGCTAACCTGGAACATGGTATAACTTTCTTTGACCAAGTAACACAGCATATATACATCATGGGAGGACTCCCCCATCCTAATCATATTACCCTAACAATGCAAACTGTAACCAGAAACATAAATTAACATGACACTTAAACAAGCCTAGATGGCTCAATTCCCCCAGACAATGTTGCAATTAATCACATATCCCAACTTCAGGCCAAACTTGCTGGTTCAAACTTCCAAAATACAATACACATTGTTACAAGTATAAACACACCCCCCAATAGTTTGCTAGGAGACAAAGGTGTATTAATTAGCACAATTACCAATGGGTGAAAGACTCTTCAGACTAGTAGACAACAGAAGACCCGGGCTTTCCAGATCTCATTAATCAGCTTTCCTTTCACATACATCTGTCTACAGAGTCCCAAGCTGGCAGAGACCATCTGAAGTAATCCAAACTACATCCTCAGTTTCCATTAAGTAGTTGTCCATCATTTTCTCAGTCACCCTGTGCCCCTAATAGACCATAGTTGCCAACTGTCCTGAATTTCCTGAGACATTCCTGGTATTTAGACCTTTGTCCCGGTCTTACCATTTCCCAGAATATGTCCCAGGAAAATCAGCATTTTCCTGATTTTTCACTGCTGCCACTAGAGGTTTGCAGCTGACACTGGTAAATTGTCTCTGCTGGCCGCCATTTTACAAGAAGACCGGCTATTGTGAGGAAGAAACAAGAGGCGCAACCCAGGATCTGCCTTTTGGTTCTTCCCTTCAGCCTCCACAAGCTGGTCTTCTGTAAATGTCGCAGAGAACAAATCACCAGTGGCGTCACTATCGGGGAGCAGCCCACACCCGGGTGAAGAGGGGTGACAGTGTCTTCCCCATCCGAGTTCTGGGACCCCCAAGTCACCTCCTTTCCCTCCGTGCACAGAGTCCTCCAGGACAAACAAACTTTAAGCACACATTTGCATCCCAGGCAATGGGATGTAAGGAGGGACTCTACTGAGGACACCAGATGTAAGAAGGGACTCTGCTGGGAACGCCTGATGTAAGGAGGGACTCTGCTGGGGACACCTGATGTAAGGAGGGACTCTGCTGGGGACACCTGATGTAAGGAGGGACTCTGCTGGGGACACCTGATGTAAGGAGGGACTCTGCTGGGGACACCTGATGTAAGGAGGGATTCTGCTGGGGCACCTGATGTAAGGATGGATTCTGCTGGGGCACCTGATTTAAGGAGGGATTCTGCTGGGGCACATGATGTAAGGAGGAATTCTGCTGGGGCACCTGATTTAAGGAGGGATTCTGCTGGGGCAACTGATGTAAGGAGGGATTCTGCTGGGGCACCTGATGTAAGGAGGGACTCTGCTGGGGCACCTGATGTAAGGAGCGACTCTGCTGGGGCACCTGATGTAAGGAGGGACTCTGCTGGGGCACCTGAGGTAAGGAGAGACTCTGCTGGGCACCTGATGTAAGGAGAGACTCTGCTAGGGCACCTGATGTAAGGAGAAACTCTGCTGGGGCACCTGATGTAAGGAGAGCCTCTTCTGGGGCACCTGATGTAAGGAGAGACTCTACTGGGGCACCTGATGTAAGGAGGGACTCCGCTGGGGATGCCTGATGTAAGGGGGGACTCTGCTGGTGGCAGACGACATAACAAGTGACACATTCAGGGCTCCCACTATTATGCAATAGTTGAACTATTTCATTTTATATTACAATATAATAATATAAATAATGTGCTTCAATCATCCTGACGCCATAACAGCCATGGTGTCCGGATGTTTGGAGCGCCAACACCAGGTGTTTGGAGTATCTTTATCTGCTGATTGATAAACTTTCTGGAATACACATATTTCTATTGTCATGTAGGATCTGGGCCTGCTGTCCCTCCATCCCTCTTTCTTTTCTTCCTTCTCTCTCCTTCCCTCCCTATTTCTTTCTCCCTACATCCCTCGTTCATTTTAGACTTGAAAAGTCAGAAAGATACAACAAATTCTTACCTCTGTGACACATTCAGACAAATCTCGTAATGTTTTACTTCCTTATAGCATTCTCTTGTATATCTCTCCCACACCCATAGCAATAAACTGTGTGTTTACTGAGCTTTTCTCTCTGAGAGGGCCGTGTACAAAGCTGAAGAATAAACTCGCCCTCTGAGCTCCTATCAGGACTCATTTACAACACTCAGATGCACTCAAATGTTTTTTTAATGCAGTACAAATCCATATGCAAAAAAATGTTTACGCATTTCAATAAACCTCATTTATACCATTGTGTTGTCTTTATGTGCGTTTAAAAAAAGTACAGCTTGCTGCATTTTTGTGATTCCATCAAAACAATCCAATCCACAAACAATTTAATAGCCTTAACGTCTCATCCGATCAACTTTGATAGGATTTGATCAAACTGAGTCGATCAGTCAGGGCAGAATATTATAATTTTCAATCAGTCAGCAGCACTGAGAAACCTTATCTTACCAAAAGTATTGGGACACCTGCCTTTACACACGCATGAACTTTAATGGCATCCCAGTCTTAGTCCCTAGGGTTCAATATTGAGTTGGCCCACCCTTTGCAGCCATAACAGCTTCAACTCTACTGGGAAGGCCATTCACAAGGTTTATGAGTGTCTATGGGAATGTTTGACCATTCTTCCAGAAGCCCATTTGTGAGGCCAGGAACTGATGTTGGAGAAGAAGGCCTTTCTCACAGTCCCCACGTTAATTCATCCCAAAAGGTGTTTCATTAGGTTGAGGTCAGGACTCTCTGCATGCCAGTTGGGTTCATCTTGTTCATCCATGTCTTTTTGGACCTTGCTTTGTGCACTGGTCCAAGTCATTTGGTGGAGGGGGATTATGATGCGTAGTGGCAGCTGGTGTTTTTTTGGGGGTAAACAACCATCCCCTCTGGTTTGGCCCATGGCTCTGCCACCCCACTGCTCCCAATCGGTTGGGTCACCCTCCCCCCCCCCCCGGTCATCTATCCCCGCACTTACAGTCTTCTCCCTCCTCCTCCTAGGCATCGAAAATGATCGCCTGTCCTTTCAGCCAATTGGGTGACGAGTCTCAGGAGCAACTTCCTGATTGGCTGGGAGGAGGATCAGTGTGAGAATAGTGAATATTCATTTCCTATTGTCAAACAACTGGGTGGGCTTGGAGCACAGAGCGCTGCACCCCAAGCCCATCCTTTTTTGAAGCACACCCTTTTTTTGAAGCCTGTTACAGCTTTTCCAACCCCATTGGAATCCATGTGTCAGGTGCCCTGCATGTATATTAGGGGATTGGGCACATGGAGAAGGGGGCAGCGCCCATGCACCCCTAATGGACAGGCTGCCACAGATGGTGTGGGGTTGTTTTTCAGGGGTTGGGCTTGGCCCCACTGGGGTTGGACTTGGTCCCTCAGGGGTTGGGCTTGGCCCCTTAGTTCCAGTGAAGGGAACTTCTTAACAAAGGATGCAACAAGAAATGGAAGGGTGCAATTAGGGCAGCTAAGATAGAACAGGAAAGACATAGGGGAGGAGAGCAAAAAAAATCACAAGAAATTATATAAACAAGTATATAAATAAAGTATATAATAAAGTATATAAACTGTAAAAAAGGGAGGACAGACCATTTTAGCCCCATAAATAGTGATGGCCGAACGGTTCGCCCGGCGGTCGTTTTGCGGCGAATTTCGGTCATTCGCGGTCCGGTCGTTCGCTCGCCTTTTCCCGTCGTTCGCCCTGGCGGACTTACGTGTTTAATGTGTAAAAGAACTTTGACCTATGATGACACGTCTATCATGGGGTACAGGACAGCCAATTGAGACATGACAGCACATGGACACTTGGACATTCCCCCTAACTTATAAATACACTCGATCTGGCGGCCATTTTACATTCTTTCTTCTGTCACTATAGGGAAAGGTTGCTCTTTGGAGCAGGGAGAGATAAAACGCTAGCTATTTGGTACACAAAAGTTCTTTTCAGGACTGGTATAGGTGTTAGGTGTATATAGGTTTGCTGTGCTACTGATTGTTGCAGCAGCCTGAGTGTCTTTTGTCAGTTTAGATAAAGGGACAGAGCGCTGTGTGCTGCTATTTTAGGGACAGCCAGATTAGTCATCATCATCATCATTAGCTGTTACTATCAGGTCCACAAAAGAGCTATTCCAGTAACCACTAATCGTTCCAGTCTACTCTTTTTTGCCACTTTGTATAGGGACAGGAAGGAAGCAGTGTGTCAGGCAGTGAGGGTCAGTTTAAAGACTTGCTGTTACTATTAGTTCCACAAAGGTTCTTTTCAGGACTGGTATCAGTGGTACGGTAATAGGCTTGTACACGTATAATATTCTTTCTTCCAAATATAGAAAGAATATTATACTTGACTGCTGCCCTTCTGCTGCAGTCTGCTAAACATTCACAACTCACTTGTTCCACAAAGCTCTTTATCAGGACTGGTAACTTGGTCTGTGTAGGGTGTTACAGTACATAGGGTTGAGTGCGGTACAGTCTGCTGTTCTGTAAGGACCGCTATCGGTCCACAATAGATAGGGTTGAGGTGCACCACTGCTGACTGCTGCCCTATACTGCAGCAGTCCTTCATTGGTATAGGGACTGACGTACAGTCTGCTAATCACTAACACACAACCTGCTTTGTCCACAAAAGTTCTTATAAGGACTGGTAACTTGGTCTAGGGTGCTACAGTACATAGGGTTGAGTGAGGTACAGTCTGCTGTTCTGTAAGGACCGCTATCGGTCCACAATAGATAGAGTTTAGGTGCACCACTGCTGACCGCTGACCTATACTGCAGCAGTCCTTCATTGGTATAGGGACTGAAGTACAGTCTGCTAATCACTAACACACAACCTGCTTGGTCCACAAAAGTTCTTATAAGGACTGGTAACTTGGTCTAGGGTGCTACAGTACATAGGGTTGAGTGAGGTAGAGTCTGCTATTCTATAAGGACTGTTATCGGTCCACAATACATAGGGTTGAGGTGCACCACTGCTGACCGCTGCCCTATACTGCAGCAGTCCTTCAGCGGTATAGGGACTGACGTACAGTCTGCTAATCAGTCACACACAACCTACTTGGTCCACAAAGGTCCTTATAAGGACTGGTAACTTGGTGAAGGGTGCTACAGTACATAGGGTTGAGTGAGGCACAGTCTGCTGTTCTGTAAGGACCGGTATCGGTCCACAATAGATAGGGTTGAGGTGCACCACTGCTGACCGCTGCCCTATACTGCAGCAGTCCTTCATCGGTATAGGGACTAAGAGTTTTGTCACAGGGTCATTTAAAAAATGACAGGCAGAGGAAGAGGCAGGCCCTTCCGCAGGGGTGGTAGGGGTAGGGCAGGAGCAACAGCCTTGAGCCAAAGTGGGAAGTTGCAGAAGGTGCGTTCAATTACTTTAACCAGTTGCCGACCACCGCACGACGATGTACGTCGACAGCATGGCATGGGCAGGCATATGGGCGTACATGTACATCCCTTGCCTCCCGCGGGTCGGGGGCCCGATCGGGCCCCCGCCCGGTGCCTGCGGCGGTCGGTTTTCGTCCGGGAGCGATCCGGGACGAGGGGGCGGCCATTCATTCATGGCCACCCCCTCGCGATCGCTCCCGACGAATAGGAATCCCCCGTGACATCACTTCCTCTCCTGTAATGTAAACACAGGAGAGGAAGTGATGTATTCTCTCCTCCGTGACGGTATTTTTCGTTCCGACACGGAGGAGAGCGGATCGGTGAGTTGCACCAACACTCTACACACACAGTAGAACATGCCAGGCACACTCACACCCCCCCGATCACCCCCCCAATTACCCCTGCCCCCCAGTCACAGTGACACCAATGTCATTTTTTTTTTTTTTTTGCATTGGTGTCATTTGTGACTGTAATAACTGTTAGGGCAGTTAGGGTTAGCCCCCTTTAGTTCTAATGTACCCCCCTAACCCCCCCAATAAAGGTTTAACCCCGTGATCACCCCCCGTCGCCAGTGTCACTAAGGCTGGGTTCACATTGCAGCGATTTATGAGAACGAATGTGATTCGCACCGCACTGCAGTGCAAATCACATCCGATCTCTGTGCGATTCGAGTTCAGCCATTCGCCGCACCCGCCGCACCCGCCGCACCCGCCGCAAATTCGCACGGGACCCTTTTTTTGGCCCGCAGCAGAATCGGATCGCATGGGTGTTCACACCATGCGATCCGAGTTTGCAGATCGCACTGCGATATGCGAACTGATCTGGGGGTGTCAGTAACATTTCACTGACACTCCCAGCAGTTCGCATAGGGCAGTGTGAACTGCCGCCGGGAGGCATGCGATGCGGGAACCCGCCGCGGATTCGCGGCGTTTCCGCATCGCTCCAGTGTGAACCCAGCCTAATAAGCGATCATTTTTCTGATCACTGTATTAGTGTCACAGGTGACGCTAGTTAGGCAGGTAGGTATTTAGGTTCGCTGCAGCTTTTTATAGCGCCAGGGACCCCCATATACTACCGCATAAAGCCCCCTGATTGCCCCCTAGTTAACCCTTTCACCAGTGATCACCATATAACTGTTACAGGTGACGCTGGTTGGTTAGTTATTTTTTTATAGTTTCAGGGCACCCGCCATTTATTACCTAGTCTCTCTAGTGTACCCCTAAATTTAGGGGTGTCTACTTTCCAAAATGGGGTCATTTGGGGGGGTTTGTGCCATCTTGGCATTTTATGGCCTTCAAAACTGTAACGCCCTTAGAAAGCCTGAAGGCGGTGCTTGGTTTTCGGGGCCCCGTACGCAGCTAGGCTCCCAAAAAGTCCCACATATGTGGTATCCCCGTACTCAGGAGAAGCAGCAGAATTTATTTTGGGGTGTCATTTCACATATGCCCATGGCATGCGTGAGCAATATATCATTTAGTGACAACTTTGTGAAAAAAAAAAAAAAAAAAAAAGTTTGTAATTTTCCCGCAACTTGTGGCAAAATATAAAATATTCCATGGACTCACCATGCCTCTCAGCAAATAGTTTGGGGTGTCTACTTTCTAAAATGGGGTCATTTGTGGGGGTTTTGTGCCATCTTGGCATTTTATGGCCTTCAAAACTGTAATAGGTAGTGAGAAGTGAACTCAAAAATTTACGCCCTTAGAAAGCCTGAAGGCGGTGCTTGGTTTTCGGGGCCCCGTACGCGGCTAGGCTCCCAAAAAGTCCCACATATGTGGTATCCCCGTACTCAGGAGAAGCAGCAAAATTTATTTTGGGGTGTCATTTCACATATGCCCATAGCATGTGTGAGCAATATATCATTTAGTGACAACTTTGTGTAAAAAAAAAAAATATTTTTTTTTTTGTCATTATTCAATCGCTTGAGGCAAAAAAATAAAATATTCAATGGGCTCAACATGCCTCTTATCAATTTCCTTAGGGGGTCTACTTTCCAAAATGGGGTCATTTGGGGGGGGGGGTTTGTACTGCCCTGCCATTTTAGCACCTCAAGAAATGAGATAGGCAGTCGTAAACTAAAAGCTGCGTAAATTCCAGAAAACGTACCTTAGTTTGTAGATGTGACAACTTTTGCGCAAACCAATAAATATACAATTATTGACTTTTTTTTTACCAAAGACATGTGGCTGAATACATTTTGGCCTAAATGTATGACTAAAATTGAGTTTATTGGATTTTTCTAATAACAAAAAGTAGAAAATATCATTTTTTTTCAAAATTTGCGTTTTTTTACGTTTATATCGCAAAAAATAAAAATCGCAGAGGCAATCAAATAACATCAAAAGAAAGCTCTATTTGTGGGAAGAAAAGGACGCAAATTTTGTTTGGGTACAACATTGCATGACCGCGCAATTACCAGTTAAAGCAGCGCAGTGCCAAAGTGTAAAAAGACCTCTGGTCATTTACCAGCAAAATGGTCCGGTCTGAAAGTGGTTAAAGGACGCACCAGACTTGGTTGAGTGGCTCACTCAGCCTTACTCTTCTGCACCCTCCTCATCCTCTCGATCTGCACCCTCTTCTTCACTCTCTGCTATGTGCACCCCCAAAGACACTACCACCAACAACACCACCACCACATACCTTCCGCTTGAGTCACTGGAATTATTTTCCGATCCATATCAAGAGGACATTTCTGATGCGCAGCCACTCTTGGTATTGGATCAGGAAGAGGAGGTAGCAACAACCGCTACTCAGCAGTCTGACGACAGTACCCAGATCTGCCCAAGGAGGAGGTTGGTCCCCGGTGTTGCTGCCTACTCCGAGATCTCTACTTATAGCGGTGGGGAAGGTGACGTTGATGATGACGTGTCTAGTGATGTCACGTGGGTGCCCACAAGAGAGGAAGAGGAGGGGAGTTCAGAGGGAGATATGGACCAGCAGATAGGGAGGAGAAGCAGGACTAACTTACATTGCACAAGAGGGACAAAGCAGACTGCAAATGTATCAGGAGCGAGTCATCGACCATGTACGGTCATATCTGGCGCTCCCAGGACACCGGCACATGGCTCCGCAGTGTGGGCTTTTTTTAACGTGTCCGCTGCTGACAATAGCGTTGCCATCTGCAATCTTTGCAGTCAACGCATTAGTCACGGTAAGCCCAACACTCACCTAGGGACGACCGCCTTAAGAAGGCACATGAGCAGCCATCACCGAGCCCAGTGGGAGCAACGGAACACACAAAGCCACACTGCAGGCTCTCACCGTCCAGCCTCGTCTTCTACTTCTCCTCTCTCCTCACAATTGTCCTCCACTCCACCTTCCATCACGCCAAGCTCACGTTTTTCTGCAAAAAGGCAGGCTTCCGTGGGCCTAATGTTCGAGCGTAAAAAAACGATGACGCCGGATAACCCTCATGCCCAACGGTTGACGGCTGGCTTGTCAGAACTGATAGCCCGCCAACTACTGCCATATAAACTGGTGGACTCGGAGGCCTTTCGCAAATTTGTGGCCATTGGAACACCACAATGGAAGGTCCCAGGAAGGAAGTATTTCTCGGAGAAGGACATCCCAGAGCTATATGGTCATGTTCAGCGGCAAGTGAATGTATCTCTGGCACACAGTGTCGGTGCCAAGATACATCTGACCACAGACACGTGGTCTAGCAAACACGGGCAGGGAAGGTATATCACTTTTACTGCCCACTGGGTGAACCTTCTGACGGCCGTCAAGCATGTAACCCGTGGCACCCGTGTAGATTTGGTTTTACCGCCACGGATTGCATGCAGGCCTGACTCTTCTTCTCCTCCTCCTCCTACTCCATCCTCCTCCCTCTCCTCCTCAGCTGGCTCCTCCTTTTCCGCTGCTAGCGTCTCTTCCGCTGCACCGCCCAAGCTCCCCAGAACCTATTCCACATGCCAGGTGAGACGTTGCCATGCCGTGCTGCGTCTGTTGTGCCTGGAAGCCAAGAGCCACACTGGCCTGGCACTCCTTTCAGCTTTGCGTTCACAGGCAGATCAGTGGCTAACACCGCTCAATTTGACAGTTGGTAAAGTGGTGTGTGACAACGGTGCCAATCTGCTTAGCGTATTGAAACAGGGCAAAATCACGCACGTGCCATGCATGGCACACGTCTTAAACTTGGCCGTGCAGCGATTCCTTGTCAAATACCCTGGGGTCCAGGACATCTTGCGGCAGGCAAGGAAAATCTCGGCCCATTTCAGAAGATCTTACACGGCCATGGCTCGCCTTGCTGACATTCAGCGGCGACACCATCTGCCGGTCAGACGTCTTATTTGCGGATGCCCGACGCGATGGAACTCAACCTTCTATATGCTTGATAGGCTGCTCCAGCAGAAACGTGCAGTTAACGTCTACCTGTATGAACTCTGCGAAAGAAACGGTTCTGGGGAGCTGGGTTTTTTTTCACCGCGCCAGTGGCTGCTCATGCGCGATGCATGCAGACTTCTGCGGCCATTTGAGGAGATCACCAAACTGGTCAGTCGCAGCCATGGCGCCATCAGTGACATGGTACCTTATGCCTTCTTTATGGAGCATGCATTGCGTCGTGTCATTGATCAGGCTGTGGAGGAACAGGAGCGGGAAGATGAGGAAGTCGCAATGCTGGATGAATTCCCAGGGGGGGGTACTCTATCTGAGACAAGTCAACAACAGGAGTCTGAAGAGGAGTCAGAGGAGGATGGTGCCGGGGCGGATGAGGAGGAGCAAGAAAAGCATGCTTTAAACCTTTCTGGGATCCCTGTTGTGCGTGGATGGGGAGAGGAGAATGAAGAGGACGACATTATCCTGGATGATGAGCAGGAGCCAGGCCACCACACCGCTTCCACTTTAGTGCAAATGGGGGCCTTCATGCTCCAGTGTTTTAATAGGGACCCCCGTATAAAAAGCATAAGGGTCAAGGACCAGTACTGGGTGGCAACGTACTTAGACCCCCGGTACAAACAGAAAATGGCGGAAATGTTACCGCCGTCGCAGAGGGCTGTCAGAATGCAGCACTTCCAGGCCTTGCTTCGAGAAATGCTGCATTCTGCTTTTGCGTGCGCTGGCAGAGGAGCAATTCCCACTCCCAGAGGAGTTGCGGGTACCAATCCAACAGCGCCTGCAAGAAGAGGCCGGTTTGAAGATGTGTTGGTGACTTCGGATATGAGGTCATTCTTTCAGCCGACCCATCGACAGGTGTCATCCGGATCCAGCATCAGGGAACGCCTAGACCATCAGGTGTCCGACTACATTGGGTTAACGGCCGATGTGGACGCTCTGAGGAGTGATGAACCCCTGGACTACTGGGTGGGCAGGCTTGACCTCTGGCCAGAGCTTGCCCAATTTGCAATCGAACTGTTGGCTTGCCCCTCATCCAGTGTCCTGTCCGAAAGGACGTTCAGCGCAGCAGGGGGGATCGTGACCGATAAGCGTACTCGCCTAGCTCACGACAGTGTTAACTACCTCACATTTCTAAAAATGAATGAGGCATGGATCTTGGAGGAATTCAACACATGTGACCAGTAGACCATGTATATGTCTATAAACTATTTTTGTTTAATCAAGCACACTGACCTTCTTTCTTCATTTGGCTCACTTCCTTGTCCCAAAAAAGCACACCGTACTATATGCCCCTACCCTCCTCTTTGAACAGGTTGAGCGGTGTCATATTTCTACTGGGGCTGCTTATGAGGGGATCACACCATCCCTGTGCTGTGCTGACTTCCTCTTGGGGGTTCTTACTATGAGGGGCTCCCACCATCCCTGTGCTGTGCTGATATTCTACTGGGCCTGCTTATTATGAGGGGATCACACCATCCCTGTGCTGACTTCCTCCTGGGGCTGCTTACGGTGCTGCTGTCAGTGCTGCATATCACGGTGCTGGTGTGAGTGCTTAATGTCATGCTTCTGATGTCAGTGCTCTCTGTCACGGTGCTGCTGTCAGTGCTGTATATCACGGTGCTGATGTCAGTGCTGTATGTCACACTTCTGATGTCAGTGCTGTATGTCACGGTGCTGCTGTCAGTGCTGTATATCACGGTGCTGATGTCAGTGCTGTATGTCACGCTTCTGATGTCAGTGCTCTCTATCACGGTGTTGCTGTCAATGCTGTATGTCATGGTACTGGTGTTAATGCTTTATGTCACGCTGCTGATGTCAGTGCCCTCTATCACGGTGCTGTTGTCAGATGCCTCTATCACGGTGCATGTGTCATTGCTGTATGTCACGCTGCTGGTGATCATCTCCTGCACCCTCTTCTCTGCCTTCCCTGGTCCCTGACCTTCCCTCTCCTCCATTGCCTTCATGCGCGCCACAGTCCTGAATTGTCAGAACAATTTTCCATATAAAAAAAAGAATGCCTGTAGTTATCGATCCCAAATTCACCCCATACATGTGTTATGTCATTGGCCATGTGGTGGGACTATGTTTGCCCACCTAATAATTATCCTGTGGCAGCAAATTCGACCTAAAGGTTTAAAACGTTCGCCTCCCACTGAAGTCAATGGGGCCCGCCGGGAAAGTTCGGTTTCGTGAACGGTCGGCCCCGTTCGCAGTCCGCGTTCGCGAAACGTCCCGTCGGAAATTCGTCCATCACTACCCATAAAGAATGAGGAAGGATATCTGGTTACAAAGAATGGGGAGATGGCGAAGGTATTGAATTTATTATTTTTTTCAGTCTTCACGAGGGAATCGGGGGCTTCAGTAACCAAAACTGCAGTGTTTATCCTCATGACACATCACAGGGAACACCCTTACGGCTAACAGAGGACAGAATTAGAAATAGACTTGAAAAATGTTATGTTAATAAATCACCGGGACCAGATGGCTTGCACCCGAGGGAAATTAGGGAACTCAGTCTAGTAATTGCCAGACCATTGTTCCTAATTTGTACTGACATTCTACTCACTGGAATGGTACCAGGTGATTGGAGAAAAGCCAATGAAGCACCAATAATGAAGGGACAAAATACATGCCTGGGAATTACAGACCAGTTAGCCTAACATCAATAGTATGCAAGCTCTTGGAGGGGATGATAAGGGACTATATACAAGATTTTAGTAATGAGAACAGTATCATTAGCAGTAATCGGCATGGATTCATGAAGAATCGTTCTCGCCAATCCAATCTATTAACATTTTGACAGTTTAATAAGACACGTGGCCACTCATTAAAATTAGAAGAAAAGAGGTTTAACCTTATATTGTGTAGAGGGTTCTTTACTGCAAGAGTGGCAAGGATGTGGAATTACCTTCTACAGGCGGTGGATCATCAATAGTTTCAAAAACAATTAGATAAGCACCTGAATGATCGCAACACACAGGGATATACAATGTAATACTGACATATGATCACACGCATAGGTTGGATTTGATGGACTTGTGTGTTTTTTCAACCTCAACTACTATGTAACTATGTAAGGCGCCAGCATACCAAGACTTTTTGGACTATTTCATGCTCCCAACTTTGGGGGAACAGTTTGGGGATGGTCCCTTCCCAACATGACTGTGCACGAGTGCACAAAGCAAGGTCCATAAAGACATGGATGAGTAAGTTTGGGGTGGAGGAATTTGACTGACCTGCACAGAGTCCTGGCCTCAACCTGATAGACCACCTTTGGGATGAGAGTGGAGACTGTGAGCAAGGTCTTCTCATCCAACATAAGTGCCGGACCTCACAAATGTACTTCTGGAAGAATGGCCAAAAATTCCCATAGACACACTCCTAAACCTTGTGTACGGCCTTCCCAGAAGAGTTGAAGGATTTGTAAAGGCAGAAGGTGCATTCTATGCGTTAAGATAAAAAAATCTTATGTGTGTAGCAGCCCCTCCAGCACCCCATAATTACTTACTGTTATAGGAACAGGAGGGCCCGTGGAACCCAGAATCGATTGGAGAGGTTGGGAAACCCTTGTTTCGGCTCCCCATGCACCTCCTATGTCTAAGTCACCCTGTGTCCATTGGGGGCACAGGGTGAATGAGAAAAATGATGGACAGTTGTTTAATGGACAATGAGAAAGTGGTTAATTAAATATAACAGTAATATTTATCCACAATATCTCCCAGGATATATATAAAGGGCTGATCACAGGCCTCTAGAACAGAGTAGGACCTGGACAGTCTACTTCTACTATAGTTTGTTGCCTACTAGGCTGAGGAGGGGGGAGATCACTGTTTGTATTGTTAATTGTAATTAGCTTCTGCTATTGTGAGAAGGTTTTCTGTGTTTATATTCATGATAATGTTGAATATGTCTTCTGAGCTAAAAGACGGAAAGTCTGACCTGAAAGGTCATGCCTCGGAGTCACCTAGGCTGTCTAAACGATTAGTTAATTATCTCATCGTAATTAGGTTTCTGGTTACAGTTTGTATTGTCATTCTGGTGTATATATTTGTGTGAGATCTCAAAATAAACAGTCCATGTTCAAGCTGTGTTACGGAGATAGTCTCGTCTGGATCTTGGTTACAATATTCGGCTGTAAAATCTGATATTTGAAGGCCCGGATTGGAGGAAGCAGTGTACTGATGGAAGCACTCAAGCGGACTGCGACGGGGATCCATTACACTTACCTGAGCCCCATCTCTTTCTTGTCCATGAATGTCTTAGCCATCCAGGACACTCCTCCTGATTGGCTGAGACACAGCAGCGGCACCTTTGGCTCCCTCAGCTGTCAAGCAAAGTTAGTCAGCCAATCAGGGAAGAGAGGGGGTGGGGCCAGGGTGGGGCTCCGTGTCTGAATGGATACACAGAGCCCTGAGTCAGCTCGGGAGCCCCCATAGGAAGCTACTGGCTGAGCAGGGACTCGATAGGAGGGAGGGGTCAGGAGAAGCAAAACGGTAACCCCAGAAGAGGAGGATCAGGGCTGATCTGTGCAAAACCAACTGCACATACGAGTTAAGTATAACATGTTTGATATAAATATATATATATATATGTATATGTTTTTTTTTTGTTTTTTTTTGAATTATAGAGTTTTTACAATCACTTTAAAGCTGTTGTAGCTGCAAAGGTTGGGTCAACTCAAAAATAAACCCTACGGACTAATACTGGGATGTCATTAAAGGTCATGTGTGTGTAAAGGCAGGATATTGGACTTTAATGGTACAGTAACAATTAAAATACACGATTAGGTAAACAAAATCAATTTTATTAAATTAACATAGACATATTAAAACATACATATTTCTAAAATTGTATCTCTATCTGTTCAATCAAAAGAGGGGGGAGGGGGCAGCTGAAAAGAATGGCAATACCAGTTCACCCTGTGTTAATTAAATTGCCATGCTCGACATGTTTCGTGGATATTCACCGCTTCTTCAGGAGCTTTGTATTGCATAGTATGAACAGAGACAATACATAGTACTACAGAGATAAAAGAAAAAAGGTATCAGATTAATCATAATACAAACAATAAAACATCACACAGCATAGTCAGAAAATAACAGAGTTAGATCCACTCTATTTGTGTCGCTCCCTTCTGTAAGGGTCATCATGATTAGTCTCTGGAAGAGACGCCATATTTTGCCACTACTCTGTTATTTTCTGAATATGCTATGTGATGTTTTATTGTTTGTATTATGATTAATCTGATACCTTGTTTTCTTCAGGCTGCTTCAGGACTCATAAAAAGGAAAAAGATAGGATTGCGCTATGGATATGAGATGGTATATGATACAAAGGGTAAGAGCTGCCTCTACCGTGTATTTCCAACCAAATTGGATGGAATAAAGTATGTAAAAGAGGCAATAGGTAGACTTGGTGCTATACCTTTTTTTAATTTTAAATAATCTTTATTCATTTTCTTCATTATTACAATCTTTATATAAAATCACATAACAATATACAGGTAATACTAAAAAAAAGAAAAAAAGACACCAAAGCACAGAGTATGTCGGTAGTAGACATTCAACCACTCTTTTATAATTTTAACCATAATCCTACTTTCCCTCGTTACTTTTCTTCCCCTCCACCTCCTCCACTCCCTTAGTCAATATAAAAAAACAACAAAAAAAAAACAAATAGAAAAAATAAAATACCCTTCCTCTCTGCTTTTCTTACCCTCCCCCTGCTCCCCCTCCTCCTTCTCTCCCTATTTCCACATCCTAGGTTCCTGCATTGGGTATCCCATCCTATCCATCCATGGCTTCCACATTTTTTCAAATTCTTTCAGGTTTCCTCTCTTTATATATACTACCCTTTCCTTCCATACTGTTTCTGTTATTAACTTCACCCAGTCCACTTCCGAGGGGGGTTTCTCCGCCTGCCACCTCTGAGCTTTCTTGCCTGAAACATACACCTCAGTATTGCTTTAGTTGTATAGGGTGAACCTCCCATTCCCTCAGCCAGGCCCAACACACATAGTCTGGGGTCTCCCCGTACTCCCACTCTAAACGTTTCTTTCAGAATGTGAATGATCTCTGACCAATAGCAGGACAGCCTGGGGCACCTCCAGAACATGTGGGCCAAGTCCCCGGTATCCTGACACCTTGGGCACCTATCATCCGCTCTCTTCCCAAAGCCAAACAGTCGCTTTGGGGTATAATATGATCTATGCAGCAACATCAGGTGCAAGACCTTCTACGCAGGCGAGATTGAAATAAAATGTCCTCTATCCAGTATCTTCCTCCATTGCTCTTCCGAGAATACCCCAAATTCCTCCTCCCATTTCCCTCTACATTTAAGTTTTTCAGGGCTTTCTATGTTCCCTTCACATATATATGGATAGATTTCTGCTATAAATCCACCTGTCTTTTCTCGGGTGTTTAGTCTACCATAAAAAGGGGAATTGTTCCAAACTGGCCCATGTTTATTAAATTGTTTATCCAAAGCATGACGGATTTGCAGATATTTATAAAATGAATGCTTTGGTATGTCAAACTCTGCACTCAGTACATTAAATGTCTTCAATATATTTCCTTCATATAGTTGGGCCAGTTTATCAATCCCCCTTATCTCCCAGGGTCTATATCTACCTATCAATCCTAGTTCCGGTAAGTTCAGATTGTTCCATAGTGGGGTATACTCAATCAAACCTCCTAACCCTTTTATTGCCTTTACTGCCTTCCAGACTTTTAAAACCAATTTTATTGTGGGAATTCTATGTATAAATGAGTTTGCCTCCAGTGCTTCTACTATTGTCTTATGAGGGGATTCCGCTATCATCAATGCCTCATTTATTCCACCACTTGTCCCCAGATGCTGTAATTGAGCTGCTAAAAAATAACTCCGTGGATGAGGCACTGCCATCCCTCCTTTCCTAGTTGGTAGTTGTAAGGTCTGGAGGCTAATCCTTGACACTCCGCCTCTCCATATAAGTTCTCTAAATAGTTCTTCAATTTTCTTGAACCATTTTTTATCAATCCATATCGGAGAATTATGCAGCAAATACAGCATCTGGGGCATCCACACCATTTTGATGAAATTACATCTTCCCGCAACTGATAGCGGGAGCCTCTTCCATATTTCAATTTTAGTTTTAAATTTAGCTATTAATGGAAGTATATTATCACTAATATATTTATTGGGGTCTCTTTTATACCTAAATATTTTATTTGTTCAACCACCTCTATCTGCGGGATCACCAACAAGCCTTGATTCCCTAGGGGATCCACCAGCATTAAGGCTGACTTTTCCCAGTTTATGACCAGTCCCGTAAAACTACCAAAGTCAGCCAGAATGTTCATCCCCTGCCTGAGGGACTGCTCTGTGTCCCCCAGAAAGAGGAGGACATCATCTGCATACAATGCTATTTTCTCCTCCCCCGTCCTTCTCTGGAAGCCTACCATATTTATATTTAATCTTGGTGCTATACCTTAGTGAATCCTAATTAAGTCATTTTCTATTTAAAACCTAGGAGAGACCTCTCCTTATTTGTGCCTGGGTGTGTTTGCTTTCACTAAAATTGGGAGGGGATGGGTTTCAATTTTTTTTCTATGATTTTGCAATTTGGTATTAGACCCCCTGGTATATTTTTTTGGATTGCTCCAAATAAAAACGTTGGTAATTTAAAGGCCAATCTCAGAGTTTACTGTGTTAGAATCTGTGCAGTGCCTTTAAAACTTATTATCAAGGATAAAATAGAAAAAAAATAGTGGTGTACTCTTGTTGAGTGATGATAAAAAGGTGATATACTCTTATTGAGTGATAATTAGAAAATATATAAATAGATATGTGACAATGAATAAGTGGACACATTGGTGGGTAAATACAATGTTAAATAATTAAAAATATTTAAAAAAATATTAAATAATAAATGGAAACGTGACAGTGAAAAACAAAGATGAAATGGATAAAAATGATAATAAATGAAAAGTCAAATTTGGTGTTGTTGGTCAATCAAATCTGTAAGAGATTCATATAAACAATAACTATTAAACCAAACTAATTTCTTTATATATATATTGATTTCTTTTTTTCTTTTGATATCCCGCAGAAATTTGATAAAAGTCACCCTTTTACAATACTGTCTCCCCTGAAGAAGACCGTAATTTTTAGAGGGTCGAAATGCATTGGGGTAGCAGGGTGCCTTAAGCCCCTTACACACTATCAGTATTTCTGTTGAGTTTTTCCTTCAGATTTACCAAAACCATATAATATGAGGTCAAACCTTAGGAGTTTCAATGTGTATGCAAATAGGGCAGGCCCTTGTACTACATGGTTTTGGTAAATCTGAAGGAAAAACTCAGCAAAAAAACTGATAGTGTGTATGGGGCTTTATTCTGTACGATCTAAAATTCGCGAAAAAATTCTGAAGATTTTTGTAATCTCTTCATATGAACTTTGTATTCAATGTTGTATGTATTTCAATTTACTTAGCTGCTTCAATAAATGTACACCAGAGCTTGATTTTTAAAATCATTGTGATTACAATGCTTTTTGGGTCAATAAAAAAAATATTTTTTATCTAACATTGTCTCTCATTGCTGCTTAAAAACCCCAAGAGGAATCTATTGTATTTTTTTGTATAATTTAACATTGTATTTATCCACCAATTTGTCCACTTATTCATTGTCACATATTTATTTATATATTTTCTAATTATCACTCAATAAGATTATATCACCTTTTTATCATCACTCAACAAGAGTACACCACTATTTTTTTTCTATTTTATCCTTGATAAATTACCAAAGTTTTTATTTGGAGCAATCCAAATAAACATACCAGGGGGTCTAATACCAGAATTGCTAAATCATATAACATTTTTTAAAACCCATCCCCTCCCAATTTTAGTGAAAGCAAACACACCCAGGCACAAATAAGGAGAGGTCTCTCCTAGGTTTTAAATAGAAAATGACTTAATTAGAATTCACTAGACATGTGCAGAGTAAAATATTTTGTTTCGGAATTTCGTTTTCGTCCGAAATCTTAATTTATTTAGTTACTCTCGAAATTCATTTTTATTTATTTTGTTTTTCGTTCAAAAATTGCATTCGTAGGAAAATCCACATGAATTACGGTCGAATCTGTCTTTGAAGGCTTATGGTGTCTGTCGAATGTATAAAGAAGACATGCCGGAAATGCTAACTGTCACATTAGTTGTGCTCTCAACCAAACTGTCAAACCATCCAATGGCTTGGGTCATAACTGATCACATGTGCAGCATCATGACAGTTAAAGATTAAGCAGAGGCCAAGATGGCAGCTTCCTTGGCTGAAAATAATAGGAGGGTTTACTTCCACTTTAAGTGTTACTGTACCATTAAAGTCCAATAACCTGCCTTTACACACACATGATCCATAATGACATCCCGATTTTAGTCCGTAGGGTTCAATATTGAGTTGACCCAACCTTTACAGCTATAACAGCTTTAAATTGATTGAAAAACACTATTATAAAAAAAAAAATATTATATATATATATATATATATATATATATATATATATATATATATATATATTTATATATTATTTCTTGATCATACATCACGGGACACAGGAGCTTCATTACATAGTGGTTATATAGGCACCTCTGGTGATTGGACACTGGTTGACCCTAATTAAAGAGAATTCCTCCCCTATATAACCCCTCCCATCTGGGAGGCACCTCAGTTTTTTCGCCAGTGTCTGGTTGATGGTCACGTAAAACTTAGCTCTATGCAGGTCCCTGCGAGGGCCGAAGGGCTACAACAAACCGGATCCATACCTCGGGCCGATATTTGACTCCCAAGATGGTATGGTACCCGGGCCTCGTCTGCCGAAGAAACGAGGTTTTGCCTGTAAGTCCTCTCCATTGGAAGACTGGGCTCTGGGAAAACCAGACTTAGGGTACTGTTTACTCAGAGCGCCCGAAAGTTTCTGGCAGAGCTTTCTACATGGCCCAGGTGGGAGGATCTTTTTCGTAAGAGCCCCAGATATACCTGAAGGTTGGCTAACAATACCCGCCATGATGGGTGAAGGCTGGAATTGGTCTGATATCAGCAATTCCTGCGGCGGGGACAGGTAAGGGAAGTCATCCTGTATATTTAAATATATGAATGGATTTCTTCATTGTGAGTAGTTGTATGTCTTACCTGGTCTCCACCACTAGAGGGAGTAAGAGCAGCCTGATGCATACTTACATGCCTTTCAATACAAACACGCTCAGTGAAAGCCTGGTTCTCCAGCTACTCACGTCTCCTTTACAGTTCCTGCCACAGTTAAAGGTAAAAAGGGGTCCCACGCAGGTCAGGGGTCCCACGTTTCTCCCTTTGGGTTCTCCTTCCCCCCCGGATTCCGCGGTCCTCGTGCATGCGCGCGGGCGCGTGCATGCACGCCGGGCGCGCTCCCGGCCTAATGGAGGAGGGGGGTGTGGTTGCGAGCCGTGCATGTTAGTGTGCACGGCGCTGTACTGCGCAGGCGCCAAGCGGCAGTTTTAAAAAGCCCAGAGCGTCAGGGGACTGTAACTGGAGACACAGGAGCTGTGGGCTGTAAGCATCCATGGGGATTGGATCCAGGCAAACCTTAAGACACCTACTCAGCATCAGGTTGTGCAGTTTAAGCATATATTGATTTATTGTGAGACTTTAAGCGCAACAGTGATTGCATTTGTACTAGTACCTCTGCTTTGTAGCTTAGTACTATGTCTCCTCGTAAGAGGGTTTCAGGGGCAGGTAATAAAAGCACTGGCAAGTCACCGCCTAGGTCCAGGGGTTCCAAAAGTGCCTGCAAATTACCATCCCCCTCTGCAAGACTGGAGCCTGCCTCTCAAGACGAGTCGGTGCCCCTTTCAGGCTTTGCAGCCTCTCCTAATGTCGCAGCCCCGGTCTATGTCACTGAGGACTCCCTTAGGGCTACATTGGAGCGTTTTGAAGGGAGGATCATGAATTTTATTTCTGCTTCCCTAAAAGATAGCAGGAAAAGGGGTAGATCCCCTCCCTCTGCTGAAATCCCTCTCTCAGATAGTTGTTCTGAAAATGAGGAGGGATCCCTATCTTTGGATAGGGATCATGAGCAGTCGGATGAGTCAGAGGAAGAGGAGATAGTCCCCTCCTCCCAGGCACTCAGAAACCAGGTGCAGTATTATACTGAATTGGTGCGTACCACGTTCAGAATGCCGGCTGCTGAAGTCGCTACATCCTCTGTCTCTTCCCTGGGAGTCAGGAAAGCCCCACAGACTGCTTGTTCCTTCCCAATTCATCCTTTAATGGGTGAATTGATGTATGAGGATTGGGGACATCCCGATAAACTGTTTACTCCTCCCAAAAGGTTTTCTATGCATTATCCTGTGGAGGAAAGTTTCACCAAGAAGTGGGGGGCCCCATCTGTTGATGCGGCTGTTTTTTGTGTGAATAAAAACCTAACTTGTCCTTTGGATAATGCGCAGGTATTTAAGGATCCAACTGACAAAAGGCTGGAAACCTTATTAAAAGCCTCCTTTTCCATGGCTGGCGCTGTGGTGCAGCCTACAGTCGCAGCCGTGGGGTTGTGTCAGTTCCTCAAGGAACAGGTTAAACAGATGTTTGGACTCCTTCCCAGTGAGGAAGTAGAGAATTATGCAGAGATGCCTCACATCTTGTGTTTCATAATTGATGCGATTTTGGATTCTGTCCAACAAGCATCGCGTTTGTCCCTCATGTTGGTTCACATGCGAAGGGCCCTATGGCTAAAAAATTGGGCTGCTGAGCTGTCATGCAAGAAGCATTTGACTGGGTTCCCGTTTAAAGGGGAGCGTTTGTTTGGGGAAGAATTAGATAAATTTGTCCAAAATATTTCAGGAGGTAAGTCTACTCTCCTTCCAGTCAAAAAGAGCAAACGTCCTTCATTTAGGCGTGCTCTCTCTCCCGAAGCATCAAGCTCTAAACAGTGGCGACGGCCTTCTCAGCCCTCCTCTGCTAGAAAGCCTCAGGGCCGAGCCCAGGGACAGAAAAAGACTTGGGGGCGAAAGCCTGCCAAGCAGACCCCCAAAACCTCCTTGTGAAGGAGTGCCCCCGCTCGGCAGAGTGGGGGGAAGGCTCCTGCAGTTTGCAGGCGCCTGGCGGGAAGAGATTCAGGACAAGTGGGTGATCTCTTCAGTATCTCTGGGCTACAGGCTAGAGTTTCAGGAGATTCCACCTTCTCGTTTCCTAAGGTCAAGGATCCCCAAGGATCCAGTAAAGCAGAAGCCACTATTCCTGGCCTTAGATCAGTTACTATCCCAGGGTGTGATAGTAGAAGTGAGCCCGAAAGATCAGGGTTCAGGTTTTTATTCAAATCTCTTCACCGTTCCAAAGCCAAACGGAAGTGTCAGACCTATCCTGGATCTGAGAGACCTAAACCGGTTTTTACACATCCAGACCTTCCGGATGCAGTCAATGCGCACTGTGGTCTCCTCCCTGCAAGGGGGAGAATTCATGGCATCAATAGATATCAAAGGCGCTTATCTCCATGTGCCAATATTTCCCGCACACCAGAAGTTTCTAAGGTTCGCGGTAGAGCGGCGCCATTTTCAATTTGTGGCCTTGCCGTTCGGGCTGGCTACGGCCCCTCGAGTCTTCACGAAGATTCTGGACCCTCTCTTAGCAATCTTAAGAGTTCAGGGCATAGCCGTCATGGCTTACCTAGATGACTTGCTTCTCGTAGAGAGAACTGCAGCGTGCCTAAGTCGCAGCGTCACCAGGACGCTAGAACATCTAAAGCGCCTAGGTTGGATTATAAACCTAGAAAAGTCGTCCTTGCAACCGACCACCAGGTTGGATTACCTGGGTTTGATTATCGACACCGCTCAGGGCAGGGTGTTTCTTCCAAGGCCAAAGGCCTTGGCCATTGGAGATCTGGTGCGCCTGATTCTGGGCAGAAGATCTTCCTCTATTCGGTTATGTATGAGACTATTGGGAAAGATGGTCGCCTCATTCGAGGCCGTCCCATTCGCCCAGTTCCACTCAAGGCCTCTGCAAAGATGCATCCTTGCGGTTTGGAACAGGAAGCCCCAATCCCTGGATCTTCCTATGCGTTTATCCCCCGGGACACGCAAAAGTCTTGTCTGGTGGTTACAAACCAGGAATTTGCTGAAAGGCAAAACTTTTCTTCCCCTCTCATGGAAGATTGTTACAACGGATGCCAGCCTGACAGGCTGGGGAGCCGTATTGGAGGGAACGTGCTCGCAGGGGAAATGGTCTGCGACCGAAAGTCTGCTGCCCATAAATATCTTGGAGATTCGGGCAGTTTACATGGCACTCATAGAGTGGTCTTACAGACTGCGAGGTTTCCCGGTTCGGATTCAGTCCGACAATGCCACCGCAGTGGCTTACATCAATCACCAGGGCGGTACCAGAAGTCTGGTGGCCCAAAAGGAGGTGAATCGCATACTTGTCTTGGCAGAAGAGCATGTTCCGTGTCTTTCTGCAGTCTTCATCCCAGGAGTGGAGAATTGGCAGGCGGATTTTCTCAGCCACCAGCAGTTATGCCCAGGAGAATGGGCTCTGCACCCCGACGTGTTTCAGAACATATGTCACAAGTGGGGCACTCCAGACGTGGATCTGTTTGCGTCCAGATTCAACAAGAAACTGGACAAGTTTGTGTCAAGGACAAGAGATGCGCTTGCCCAGGGGTCAGATGCTCTGACGGTTCCCTGGGATCAGTACAATCTGATCTATGCCTTCCCCCCGAGCCCGCTGCTATCGCGGTTCCTGGGAAGGGTCAAGAGGGAGTCGAAGTCGGTCCTTTTGGTGGCCTCAGCTTGGCCCAGGCGACCATGGTTTGCAGAAATCATGAAGTTGGCAGTGGGCAGGCCATGGACCCTCCCTCTCCGGCCAGATCTGCTCTCACAGGGTCCAATCTACCATCCTGCTTTACGCAGTCTGAATTTGACAGTCTGGCTGCTGAGACCCACATTCTGAGAGACCGTGGCCTTTCGGGGCCAGTCCTTTCTACTCTGGTCAATGCCAGAAAGCCGGCCTCCAGGCGTATCTATTACAAGATCTGGAGGACATATGTTTCCTGGTGTGAACTCAGGAGATGGCATCCTAGAAGGTATGTCATTAGCAGAATCTTGGCCATTCTCCAGTCAGGCCTAGAAATGAATTTGGCCATAAGCACTATCAAGGTGCAGATTTCGGCCCTGTCGGTATTTTTTCAAAAACCTCTTGCATCACACTCCCTAGTACGGGCTTTTATCCAGGGGGCTATGCAGATAAAACCGCCAGTTAAACCTCCGGTATGCCCATGGTATCTGAATTTGGTTCTCTCGGCCTTACAGGGCCAACCATTTGAACCTTTGCATCTGGCTTCTTTAGCTCTCTTGACTAAAAAGCTGGTCTTCTTAGTAGCCATATCCACGGCTAGAAGAGTATCAGAATTGGCAGCTCTTTCCAGTAAAGAGCCGTATTTAATTATCCATAAGGACCGGGTGGTTATGCGTCCCAACGGGTCCTTTCTACCTAAGGTGGTTTCGGGTTTCCATCTGAATCAGGATATAATCCTACCATCCTTTTTTCCGAATCCTCAGTCCATAGAGGAAGAGTCTTTACACACTTTAGATGTGGTTAGAGCAATCAGTCTTTATCTTCAAGCAACTGCTCAGATAAGGAAAACTGACTGTTTATTTATTCTGCCGGAAGGCCCTAGAAGGGGTCAGGCAGCGTCAAAGTCCACTCTCTCAGGGTGGATCAGACAAGTTATTTCTCAGGCCTATAGCTTAAAGGGGAAGATTCCTCCTTTTCAGGTGAAAGTGCAATCTACTAGGGCTGTCAGTGCCTCTTGGGCAGTGCATCACCAGGCCTCCCTGGCTCAGATCTGTAAGGCTGCGACTTGGTCATCAGTCCACACATTCACCAGATTCTATCAGGTGGATGTCAGAGGGCAAGAGGATATCGCCTTCGGGCGCAGTGTACTGCAGGCTGCAGTTTAGGTCCTCAGGTCCCTGGCGGTCTATGTTTATGATCTGTGTCTCCCTCCCCTCAACCTGAGCATTGCTATGGGACATCCCACTATGTAATGAAGCTCCTGTGTCCCGTGATGTATGATCAAGAAAATGGGATTTTTATATACAGCTTACCTGTAAAATCCTTTTCTTGAGAGTACATCACGGGACACAGGGCTCCCGCCCCTCTTGGGTTTTACGTGGTTTCTTATTGCTTTGCTACAAAACTGAGGTGCCTCCCAGATGGGAGGGGTTATATAGGGGAGGAATTCTCTTTAATTAGGGTCAACCAGTGTCCAATCACCAGAGGTGCCTATATAACCACTATGTAATGAAGCTCCTGTGTCCCGTGATGTACTCTCAAGAAAAGGATTTTACAGGTAAGCTGTATATAAAAATCCCATTATATATCAAACATGTTACACTTACCTCCTATGTGCAGTTGGTTTTGCACAGAGCAGCCCTGATCCTCCTCTTCTGGGGTTACCGTTTTGCTTCTCCTGACCCCTCCCTCCAATCGAGTCCCTGCTCAGCCAGCAGCTTCCTATGGGGGCTCCCGAGCTGACTCAGAGCTCCGTGTATCTCCCAACCTGGTCCCACCCCCTCTCTTCCCTGATTGGCTGACTAACTTTGCTTGACAGCTGAGGGAGCCAAAGGCGCTGCTGCTGTGTCTCAGCCAATCAGGAGGAGTGTCCTGGATGGCTAAGACATTCATGGACAAGAAAGAGATGGGGCTCAGGTAAGTGTAATGGATCCCCGTCACAGTGCGCTTGAGTGCTTCCATCAGTACACTGCTTCCTCCAATCTGGGCCTTCAGATATCAGATTTTACAGCCGAATATTGTAACCAAGATCCAGACGAGACTATCTCCGTAACACAGCTTGAGCATGGACTGTTTATTTTGAGATCTCACACAAATATATACACCAGAATGACAATACAAACTGTAACCAGAAACCTAACTACCATGAGCGAATTAACTAATCGTTTAGACAGCCTAGGTGACTCAGAGGCATGGCCTTTCAGGACAGAATTGCTGTCTTTTAGCTCAGAAGACACAATCAACATTATCATAAATATAAACACAGAGAGCCTTCTCACAATAGCAGAATCTAATTACAATTAACAATACAAACAGTGATTTCCCCCCTCCTCAGCCTAGTAGGCAACAAACTATAGTAGAAGTAGACTGTCCAGGTCCTACTCTGTTCTAGAGGCCTGTGATCAGCCCTTTATATATATCCTGGGAGATATTGTGGATAAATATTACTGTTAGGCCGCGTACACACGGGCGGACTGTTCGCCCAACCTTGTCCGCTGAACAGTGTTTGGGCGGACAGTCCGCTCGTGTGTGGGCTTTGAGCGGACAGTTTCAGCGGACAGTTGGACGGACAAAGTCTTTCGGAAATTCCGAAAAACTGTCCGCTGAAACTGTGTTTGAGCGAACAGTCCGCCCGTGTGTGGGCCTGTCCGCTGTACTTTCGAAATGAGCGGACTGTTCCCGCTCGGAAAGTCCGCCCATTTCGAGCGCGTGTACAGGTAGGCGGTGCCCGCGACGGAGACGTCGCGGGCTCCGCCGCCTGGAATGGGCTTAAAGGGGAACCCCAACGCCGAAAAAAATCGGCGTGGGGGTTCCCCCCAAGTCCACACCAGACCCTTGTCCGAGCACGCTACCCGGCCGGCCAGGAAAGGGGGGCGAGCGAGCGCGCCCCCCCTCCTGAGCCGTACCAGGCCGCGTGCCCTCAACATGGGGGGTGCCTTGGGGAAGGGGGGGCCGCGCGGCCCCCCCACCCCAAAGCACCTTGTCCCCTTGTTGATGAGGACAAGGGCCTCTTCCCGACAACCCTGGCCGTTGGTTGTCGGGGTCTGCGGGCGGGGGGCTTATCGGAATCCGGGAGCCCCCTTTAAGAAGGGGGCCCCCGGATACCGGCCCCCCACCCTATGTGAATGAGTATGGGGTACAATGTACCCCTACCCATTCACCTGTGAAATAAAGTACAAATAAAAACACAACACAGGGGGAAAAAATATTTTATTGCACAGCCGGGGGTCTTCCGTCTTCGGGGGTCTTCTCGCCGGACTCCTCCGCTATGTGTGTGTAGCTCTTTTGCCAGCGGAGGAGTCCGGCTTTCTTCCTCCCCGCCGCCGGCCTCTTCTCCCGACTTCGGGGGTCTTGTCCCCCTCTTCGGTTCTTCTGCCGGGCCACCGCGCCTGGTCCGGTGGCCCGGTCTTCTGTCGCCGTCGCCGCCTTCCGTTCGTGTTCTTCTTCTTCTTCTTCTTCTTCTTCTTCTTCTTCTTCTTCTTCTTCTTCTTGTTCTTCTTCTTCTTCTTCTTCTTGTTCTTCTTCTTCTTCTTCTTCTTGTTCTTCTCCAGGAGATGTTGACACGTCGCTCCCTCCGGCCGGAATGCCAGAGCCGCCCTGCGCTGTGACTTATATAGTGACAATGGGGCGGGGTCACATGGTATATGTCACATGGGTTGGTCACATGGGTTGATGTCACATGGGGACTATGACATCGTAAGGGGGCGGGGTCACCATGTGACCAACCCATGTGACATATACCATGTGACCCCGCCCCATTGTCACTATATAAGTCACAGCGCAGGGCGGCTCTGGCATTCCGGCCGGAGGGAGCGACGTGTCAACATCTCCTGGAGAAGAACAAGAAGAAGAAGAAGAAGAAGAAGAAGAACACGAACGGAAGGCGGCAACGGCGACAGAAGACCGGGCCACCGCTTGTAAAAGAGCTACAAGAAGGCGCGGTGGCCCGGCAGAAGAACCGAAGGCGGCGACAGAAGACCGGGCCACCGGACCAGGCGCGGTGGCCCGGCAGAAGAACCGAAGAGGGGGACAAGACCCCCGAAGTCGGGAGAAGAGGCCGGCGGCGGGGAGGAAGAAAGCCGGACTCCTCCGCTGGCAAAAGAGCTACACACACATAGCGGAGGAGTCCGGCGAGAAGACCCCCGAAGACGGAAGACCCCCGGAGCTGTGCAATAAAATATTTTTTCCCCTGTGTTGTGTTTTTTATTGTACTTTATTTCACAGGTGAATGGGTAGGGGTACATTGTACCCCATACTCATTCACATAGGGTGGGGGGCCGGTATCCGGGGGCCCCCTTCTTAAAGGGGGCTCCCGGATTCCGATAAGCCCCCCGCCCGCAGACCCCGACAACCAACGGCCAGGGTTGTCGGGAAGAGGCCCTTGTCCTCATCAACATGGGGACAAGGTGCTTTGGGGTGGGGGGGCCGCGCGGCCCCCCCTTCCCCAAGGCACCCCCCCATGTTGAGGGCACGCGGCCTGGTACGGCTCAGGAGGGGGGGCGCGCTCGCTCGCCCCCCTTTCCTGGCCGGCCGGGTAGCGTGCTCGGACAAGGGTCTGGTGTGGACTTGGGGGGAACCCCCACGCCGATTTTTTTCGGCGTTGGGGTTCCCCTTTAAGCCCATTCCAGGCGGCGGAGCCCGCGACGTCTCCTTCGCGGGCCCCGCCTACCTGTACACGCGCTCGAAATGGGCGGACTTGCCTCCTCCTTACGTGGGCGAGTCCGTTCATTTCAAAAGTTGAGCGAACTGTTTGCCCAACCTTGTTCGTCAAACAGTCCGCTCGTGTGTGGGCAAGTCCGCTCATGCAAATTTTGAGCGGACTGTTTGCCCAAACTGTTTGCCGAACAAGGTTGGGCGAACAGTCCGCGCGTGTGTACGCGGCCTTATATTTAATTAACCACTTTCTCATTGTCCATTAAACAGCTTTCCATCATTTTTCTCATTCACCCTGTGCCCCCAATGGACACAGGGTTACATAGACATAGGAGGTGCATGGGGAGCTTAAACAAGGGTTTCCCAACCTCTCCAAGGGCTGCTACACACAGAAGGTTTTTTATCTTAATGCATAGAATGCACCTAATGCCCAAAATTGCAGTCTTGCCGTGGGTAGCTACCCAGTAGTAGAGGGGGGTGCGGTGAGCCATTGGCCATTGTAGACAAAAGAGTGTTCAGCAAGGTGAGCTTGTTCCTGAGGAGTAAGTTGCGATTTCACAAAAGAGTCCCATCTGCTGTGGAAGCGCTGAATGGTCTTCTTGTGGGCTAGATTGGCGTTAATTTTGTCACGGAATAGAAGGTGCAGGAGATCTCTGTTGACCTGGGCGACTGAGGGTGAAGCAGTAGACGTCCAGTTGGCTAGTATGGCCCGTCTTGCCATCAGGAGGCAGATCAAGGCCCATTCTTTGCCTTGTGGGCCAGAAACCTTTGACCAGGGAAGTAGTGTAGGATCCCAATATCCGAAGATAAGTAGTAAAGGGTCTTTGGGTAGCTTTAGCAGTGTAATCTTAAAGATGAAAGCCAGGATCTGGTCCCAGAACGCAGAGATAAAGGAGCAAGTCCAGTAACGGTGCGCGAGAGAGGGCTTAGGTTGTTGGCACAGAGGGCATAGTGAAGACGGGGTGGAGTGGGGTTGTTTAGCAGGAAGAAAGGGGATATGCGCCCGGTGAGCAAATTTTTTGTTGTGTTTCCCTCCAGGATTCATTTGGAACCAAATTGTAGACAGTGCGGAGGCCTTGAAGGATCTTGTCCACTATGTCGTCCTCCGGGAAGTCTTTTGCCCAATTGGACACCGAAGAGGAATCCAAGGGAGGTGTCGTTTGGACGAGTAGAGGCTTATAGATATCCGAGATTTTGTAAGAGTCCTTCTGTATAAGTGTCTCGAGGAATGACGATGTGACTCTCGTGGATGCGACTCTGCAGGATTTGCGGAGAAAGCTGAGACATTGGCCATGATGAAAAGCGGAGGTTGCGGTGAGAGAGAATCGAGCAGCTAGAGTATGGAAAGGTAAAGCTTGACCAGTATCAGGATCACAAAGGGAGAAGAAGGTGGAGAGACCCTTTTTCCGCCAGGATTCATAAGGTTTGTGTTCCAGACCTGGAGAGAAGCTCGGGTTGCCTTGTATCGGGAGAAATTTTGAGATGAAAGGGGAGAGTCGGAGACTTTTCCTTACCTCTCTCCATGCTATAGCAGTGTCTCTCAACAGAAGGTTATGCTGATATGGTGTTTGTAGAGCTTTCCACTTACAGTGGAGAAGGGCTGTTAGGGAGTAGGGGTGGACCATTGCAGCCTCCAATTGGTAGTTAGAGCATTTGGATTTTTGGGTTATCCAGTCCAGACCTACCCTCAAAAGACAAGCAAGGTTATACATTCTAAGGCTCGGGAGATTAATACCGCCTTCGGTCCTGGGAAGATGAAGTTTTGAGAAAGCTATGCGTGGTCATTTGTTTCGCCATATAAATTTTGAAATCGCAGAATTCAGCAATTTGGAGTCTTTGTGACTTATAAGTAAAGGTATTGTCTGGAGAGGATATAACAGGCGAGCAAAACTGACTATTTTCACCAAATGGCATCTTCCCAGGAGCGAGAGGGTCAGATCCATCCAGTTGTCCAATTCCTAGGTGATTTTGGCAAAAAGTGGGGGTAATTCAGGTGGTAGAGAGAGGATGGGAGTTTCCCTATTTTGACTCCCAGGTATGTGATATGGGACTTGGCAATAGTAAAGATGGATTTTTGAACCCAGGCTGGTGGGGGGAGGGAGCTTAAGTGCATAATCTCGCTTTTGGAGTAGTTTATGCGCAACCCTGAGCATTTTCTGAATAAATCAAAGGTGTATTTTATTGTGGGCATGTCTGCGGAAGGGTCAGCGGAGAAGATGAGGACATCATCCGCAAAGAGGGATGTCCTCAATTCTTGGTCCCCTATTTGTATGCCATGCAGCGGGGCAACCTTTAACAGATATCTAGAGAGTGGTTCCAGAGCTAAGTTAAAGAGGAGTGGGGATAGGGGGCAACCTTGTCTCGTGCCTTTGTGAAGGCGAAATTCGTTTGAGAGGAGGCCAGCGGCTACCAGTCTAGCTGCCGGTGAGGTGTACATGGAATTTATTAGGTGAAGGAAAGGGCCAGAGAATCCCATTTTACGTAAAACCATGGTGAGCCAGTCAAAGTTTACATTGTCAAAAGCCTTTTCGGCATCAAGAGTGATAATGGCATAGTCACCCTGTGGATGGTATCTGGCATGTTCTAGCGCCATCATCACCTTTCTGATATTTATCGTTGCTGTTCTGCCTTTCACAAAGCCAGATTGGGCAGGATGGATCAGAAAAGGGATGATGTCAGCCAGTCTTGTGGCTACAATTTTAGAAAGAATCTTAACATCAAGGTTTAGGAGAGAAATAGGTCTGTACGATCCTGGTTCCTGGGGGTCTTTCCCTTTCTTTTCTAATAATTTAATTATTGCCTGATTGCCCGTGGGAAGGTAGGAGCCACCAGACCACATACATTGATAGACACTGTGAAGAGTGGGTGCCAGGAGAGGATTCAGTGATTTGTAGAATTCGCCTGTCAGGCCATCTGGGCCAGGCGCTTTAGAGGAGGCTACATTTCGTATTGTGGCAGTGATTTCCAAAAGAGAGATAGGGGCATTAAGGGATTCTAATTGGGAGGGAGATATTGGTTTCAGAGTCACTTTGTCTAGGAAGTCGCACGCCGTGGGTTTGTCAATGGGATCGGCAGCATATAACGTAGAGTAGTAGCGCAGCATGGCAGAGTTTATGCCTTTTTGCGTGGTTGTAACAGAACCATCTGGTTCATGGATGGAGGGGATGATAGTCGGGCGATAGGTTCCCTTGCTAAGGCGGGCTAGGAGCTTACCTGCCTTGTTTCCAAATTTATGGAGAGTGGCGTCTAGGTATGCTTTCTTGGTCGATTCCACGGTGTCCGCCCAGGTGTCAAAGGATTGTTTGGCCAGTTGTCAAGCAGCCCGGTTTTCAGGGGAGTCATGAGCGTATAATGCTCGTTGAGCCATGTGAAGTCTGGAGGTATCGTAGTTGAGGTGTGCATTTTTCTTAAAGGACGACGCATACGAAATGATGCGGCCTCTGAGAAAAGCTTTCCCCGCATCCCAGAATAGATTAGGGTCGTCAGCGTGTGTCGCATTCGTTTGCGTGTAAAACTGCCATTCTTTAGTGATGTAAGTTTGGAAATCCACGTTGTGTTGGAGGAAGGAGGGGAAACGCCAAATTCTAGGGTTGGGGTGTATGTCAGGGGTCTCTAGGGATACAGATATGGGAGCGTGGTCAGAGATGGCTATATCATGTATCTCTGCTTATGGGATTAGAGGAAGTAAGTCATCAGAGCAGAAAAAATAATCTATCCTGGTAAAGACATGATGTGGGTGTGAGTAAAAGGAGAATTCTCTATCGGTCGGGTGGTGAAAACGCCATATGTCACGAAGGTAAAGGGTTTCCATTGTTGTTGCAAGCACCGTGGGGTTTAAAGATGTCGGGAGCGAGGTGGGGCGTAGTCGTGTGGATTTGTCATCAATCTGGTGAACAACAGAGTTGAAATCACCCCCAACGATCTGAGGGAGGTGTGGGTGTCGTAGGAGCCAAGTGGTCAGTGTATTGAAAAATTCCTTCGTAGGACTATTAGGGGCATATATGTTAGATATTGTCAGTTCCCTTGTCCCAATGAGGACACGGACAGAGAGAAGTCTGCCCTGGTCGTCTGAGTCCGTGGATAGGAGTTTACAGGGGAGACGTTTGTGAATGAGGACAAGGACTCCTGCTTTGCGGCCTAGAGCCTCAGAGCCCACAACTGTGCCCACCCAAAGTTTCCTCATCCGAGCAAAGTCGAGTGAGGAAAGATGGGTTTCCTGAAGCAAAGTTATGTCTGTGTTCAGTCTTTTGAGATGTCAAAGGACCTTCATCCTTTTAAAAGGAGAACAAAGGCCCTTCACATTCCACGAGATTATCCGCAGCATGGTGGGAATATACTGGGGAGATGTTGTAAAGGTATTATAGCTACTAAGACATCGGGGCCTGGGTGGGATAGATAGCTAAAAACTGCAAAGGACCTAGCTCGCCAGGGCCTATGGAGGGGGGTAGTAAATGGAATCAAAACATTAGCGGGCCTTAAGGGGAGAAGGAGAGACAAACGGGGGGAGGGGGAGGACTGGTATGTGTACCAACGGTAGATTAAACAAAAGTGAACATATGCATTAACCAACTTCGCTTTTTTCCGCATGGGGGGTCACCGTGAGGACCAGCTCCCATAACCAGCCCTGTGTCTGATGTGAGGGTTTCCGCCCTTCAAATAGTAAGTATGGGGTAGTAACAGTGGCCGCAGAGAATTGGAGCGTGGTTATAGGTCCGCACAATGGCGCCCAGGGGAGGAAAACATGAGTACACATATAGTGGAAACAACATCTAGGGTATCAATAAAGACTAATGAAACCGTACTATAAACTGTAGCAAGAAAATATCAACCAAAGAACAGCAGAGGTAAAAGGACAAAAACTAACCTGGATGTCGCTGGTGACATCCTCATAACCGTTCAACTTTTATCGAGCAATACCTGAGAGGTGTGGACAGTCCAGGAAGGAGAGTCCAAGAACAGTTCACCTTGACCAGGTCAGGTGGGGGCTAGGTAAGGCCATCCGGAAAAGAAACGAGAGTGTGCCAGGGGGGGGGGCACCGTCAAGTACACTGCTCCTCAGCGGGCAGTTAGGCCATGTTGTGCTGGGCCCGAGGCCCTAAATCGCTTGGGAGAGTCTTTCCGTGGGCTCCGTTGATCCAAGGCTCGGTTGATTGGTGGGGCTTTAGGTGCGGGACTGAGGTGAGAGCCCGAGCGGGAAGATTTCAAGAAGGACGCCACCTCCTACGGTTCTTGAAAAGAGAGTTGTTCCCCGGCGGGTGTTTTGATCTGCAGAACGGCCGGGAATGCCAGGGTGACCTGGAGTTGGCGTTGATGAAGTTCTGCACAGATGTGCTGAAAGGCCTTGCGTTTTTTGGAAACGTCCGCCGAGTAGTCAGCAAAGATTAGAATTTTGATGCCATCAATCTGCAAAGATCTGGACTGTCGGTATTGTTGCAATATGGCGGCTTTGTCGGAGTAGTTGAGGTATTTGGCGATTATCGGGCGCAGTGATTTGTGTTCAGAATTAAAGGCTCCCACTCGGTGAGCACGTTCCACTGTGTAAGGGCCTCCCAGACCCAATGCCTCAGGAATGCGGCGGGCACAGAATTCTGACAGAGCAGATTGGGGAAGCGATTCGGGGAGTCCTACAAACCGCAGGTTGCTCCTCCTGGACCTATTTTCGAGGTCATCGAGTTTTTCCAGTATGTACTTGTTCGTTCTGTCTTGGGCATGTTCAAGGGATTGCGTCTGGTAGAGTTCATCTTCAAGATTTGATATACGGTGTTCTGCTTCATTTAATCTGGAAGCATGTTCCCCTAGCTGGGCTTGAATCTTTTGCATGCCTGCGCTGACAGCCTTTTCCACTGATGCTGCAATCATAGGGGAGAGAAGAGCAGCCACAGCTTGAGCCAGAACCTCGGTGTGATGATCCTGCAATGGTTGAGGTATGTGAGGCTGCTGCACATGCTGGGGTGTTGCAGGACCAGAGATTTGTGGAGGGGCATGGGGTTGTGGAGACATGGAGTCCCTCTGAGTAGGGTGTGTAGCTGTCTGATCGCCTACCTCCATGGCTGGGGCCGTCTCCGCTGGATAGGCCGCGCAGGCCGGTTCCGTTTAGGCCGAAGCCGGGGCCTCGATTTGCGGCAGGGCCGACCGCGCGATCGCGGCCCGTTTTTTTCCACGAACCGGTCCATCTCGCGATCGGATTTGTGGAGAGGGTAGCTGGGGTCGTTTTGAGCGAAAATGCCGATTTTATAGGCCGTTTTGCAGGGCGGTCTGCGGGAGCTGTGAGGAGAGACAGCTACTCCATGCGGCGCCGGTCCGGAAGTATTCTTCTAATTTTAATGAGTGATTTTTGCTCTCCTCCGCTATGTGTCTTTCGTGTTCTATCTTAGCCGCCCGATTTGCACCCTTACATTTCTTGTTGCATCCTTTGTTAATAAGTTCCCTTCACTGGAACTAAGGGACCAAGTCCAACCCAGAGGGGCCAAGCCAAACTCCAGTGGTGCCAATCCCAACCCCTGAAAAACAACCCCACACCATCAGTGGCAGCCTGTCCATTAGGGGTGCATGGGCGCTGTCCCCCTCTCCATGTGCCCAACCCCCTAATCTACATGCAGGACACCTCACGCATGGGTTCCAATGGGGTTGGAAAGGCTCTAATAGGCTTCAAAAAAAGTGTGTGCTTTAAAAAAGGGTGGGCTCGGGGTGCAGCGCTCTGCGCTCCAAGCCCACCCAGTTGTTTGACAATAGCAAATGAATAGTCACTATTCTCACACTGATCCTCCTGCCAGCCAATCAGGAAGTTGGCCCGAGACTCGTCACCCACTTGGCTGAAAGGACAGGTGATCCTTTTGGATGCCTAGGAGGAGGAGGGCGAAGACGGTAAGTGCCGGGATAGATGACCGGGGGGAGGGTGACCCAACCGATTGGGAGCAGTGGGGTGGCAGAGCCACCGGCCAAACCAGAGGGGATGGTTGTTTACCCCCAAAAAAACACCAGCCACCACTGCGCATCATAATCCCCCTCCATCAAATGATTTGGACCAGTGCACAAAGCAAGGTCCAAAAAGACATGGATGAACAAGCTTTGGGTAGATGAACCTGACTGGCCAGCACAGAGTCCTGACCTCAACCTAATGAAACACCTTTGGGATGAATTAACGTGGGGACTGTGAGCCAGGCCTTCTCCTCCAACATCAGTTCCTGACCTCACAAATAGGCTTCTGGAAGAATGGTCAAACATTCCCATAGACACTCCTAAACCTGTGGATGGCCTTCCCAGTAGAGTTGAAGCTGTTATTGCTACAAAGGGTGGGTGAAGTCAATATTGAACCCTACGGACTAAGACTGGGATGCCATTAAAGTTCATGTGTGTGTAAAGGCAGGTGTCCCAATACTTATGGTAAGATAGGGTTTCTCAGTGCTGCTGACTGATTGAAATTGATAATATTCCGCCCTGACGGATCGACTCAGTTTGATCAAATCCTATCAAAATTGATCAGATGAGACATTAAGGCTATGCAATTGTTTGTGGATTGGATTGTTTTGATGGAATCACACAAAATGCATCAAGCTGTACTTTTTTTAAACACACATAAAGGCAACACAATGGTATAAATGAGATTTATTGAAATACATAAATATTTTTTTGCATATGCATTTGTACTGCATTAAAAAAAACATTTTAGTGCATCTGAGTGTTGTAAATGAGTCCTGATAGGAGCTCAGAGGGCAAGTTTATTCTTCAGCTTTCCACACGCCCGAGTTGGAGAAAAAATCTCAGTAAACATGTGATTTATTGCTATGGGCGTGGGAGAGATATACAAGAGACTGCTATAAGGAAGTGAAAGATTACGAGATTTGTCTGAATGTGTCACAGAGGTAAGAATTTGTTGTATCTTTCTGACTTTTCAAGTCTAAAATGAATGAGGGATGTAGGGAGAAAGAAAGAAATAGGAAGGGAAGGAGAGAGAAGGAAGGAAAGAAAGAGGGATGGAGGGACAGCAGGCCCAGATCCTACATGACAATAGAAATATGTGTATTCCAGAAAGTTTATCAATCAGCAAATAAAGATACACTAAACACCTGGTTTTAGGACTCCAATCATCCCGACACCATGGCTGTTATGGTGTCAGGATGATTGAAGCACATTATTTATATTATAATATAAAATGAAATAGTTCAACTCACCATAATGCAGAATCAGTGGGAGCCCTGAGTGTGTCACTTGACTTATTGCCTGCCACCAGCAGAGTCCCTCCTTACATCAGGCATCCCCAGCGGAGTCCCTCCTTACATCAGGCATCCCCAGCAGAGTCCCTCCTTACATCAGGCATCCCCAGCAGAGTCCCTCCTTACATCAGGCATCCCCAGCAGAGTCCCTCCTTACATCAGGGGCCCCAGCAGAGTCCCTCCTTACATCAGGGGCCCCAGCAGAGTCTCTCCTTACATCAGGTGCCCCAGCAGAGTCTCTCCTTACATCAGGTGCCCCAGCAGAGTCCCTCCATACATCAGGTGCCCCAGCAGAGTCTCTCCTTACATCAGATGCCCCAGCAGAGTCCCTTCTTACATCAGGTGCCCCAGCAGAGTCTCTCCTTACATCAGGTGCCCCAGCAGAGTCTCTCCTTACATCAGGTGCCCCAGCAGAGTCCCTCCATACATCAGGTGCCCCAGCAGAGTCTCTCCTTACATCAGATGCCCCAGCAGAATCCCTCCTTACATCAGGTGCTCCAGCAGAGTCCTTCCTTACATCAGGTGTCCCCAGCAGAGTCCCTCCTTACATCAGGTGTCCTCAGTAGAGTCCCTCCTTACATCAGTTATACCCAGTAGAGTCCCTCCTTATACCATTGCCTGGGATGCAAACCTGTGCTTAAAGTTTGCTGATTTTCCTGGGACATTTTCTGGGAAATGGTAGGACAAAGGTCTAAATACCAGGAATGTCTGAGGAAATTCAGGACAGTTGGCAACTATGGCCCGATAGGGGCACAGGGTGACTGAGAAAATGATGGACAACTGCTTAATGGACACTGAGGATGTAGTTTGGATTACTTCAGATGGTCTCTGCCAGCTTGGATCTCAGTAGACAGATGTATGTGAATGGAAAGCTGATTAATGAGATCTGGAAAGCCTGGGTCTCCTGTTGTCTACTAGTCTGAAGAGTCTTTCACCCATTGGTAATTGTGCCAATTTAAGACACCTTTGTCTCCTAGCAAACTATTGGGGGATGTGTTTATACTTGTAACAATGTGTATTGTATTTTGGAAGTTTGAACCAGCAAGTTTGGCCTGAAGTTGGGATATGTGATTAATCGCAACATTGTCTGGGGGAATTGAGTCATCTAGGCTTGTTTAAGTATCATGTTAATTTATGTTTCTGGTTACAGTTTGTATTGTTAGGGTAATATGATCAGGAGGAGGGGGGAGTCCTCCCATGGTGTATATATGCTGTGTTACTTGGTCAAATAAAGTTATTCCATGTTCCAGTTTAGCAGCCAAAACGAGTCCTGCCTAGTTCTTGGTTGCAAGCTGCTATAATATCTGATATCGATCTTCAGACTGGAGGAAGTGGTGTACTGACAGAAGCACTCAAGGGAGTGTAGGAAGCGGGTTTCGTCACATTCACTACTAGACATGTGCAGAGTGAAATATTTTGTTTCATTATTTTGTTTTCAGCCAAAAACTAAATTTATTTAGTTACTCCCGAAATTAGTTTTTATTTATTTTGTTTCTCGTTCAAAAATTGCATTCGTCCGAAAATCCACATGAATTAGTCAAATCAGTCTTTGAAGGCTTATGGTGTCTGTTGAATGGATAAAGAAGAATCAACGGAGCTGCTAAACTCTATATAGCCTATAGGCGGAGCATTTGATTCCTGAAATGTACGATTGCAATGTCGAATAGTTGCGACAATCCCGTTGAATATTATTATAAACGTGTATGTTTTTTCATTCATTACATTTTTATTTTTAAAAGGATATATGGAACATACAAACAGTAATGCTTTTCCATCAAATATAGATACATCCGTCTGATAAACAATATATAGAGTACAGGCAATGTAAGTCTTACAAGTAAAATCTTAAAAGACAACACGGAGAAAGGAAATACATCATAAGGCAATTCTAAGCTGGGCACGAGGCGTCCGCACATGCCCCACGTCATACTTCTGTTAGTCTATGACATTAAGGGTCCTCCACCACCAGCCACCCCTAGGGGATCACACTGCAGCTGGAGGCCAAGGGCCCACCACAAATCTCCTCAACCGAGTTCAACTGAGGTGTAATAAGTCTTATAACACCATTAGTCATAACCTCTATATTTCTATCCTCAGACCCCGAACCATCTTCAGATATATGGAAACCCATTGGCCGGGTCTACATCCATGGATGTGTATCAATATTAGCATGCAGAGTAGCAGCGGAAAGAGGAAAATAAAAAATACAAAAAAATAAAAAATAAATAAAAAAACATACTCAGGAGAGAAAGGAAAAAGAGAAAAGAAAAACACAGAAGTATTTGGTACTGAAGCCCTGCTCTTCTCCTCCGCCGTGTTTATTTAGACTATTTCAGTTTATACTACATTGCGTCTATTACTATAATGTTTGTGCCACTCTACCCATGGTCTCCAAATTTGGGATCTAGAGTGAAATCTATTTTGGGAAGCCGAGAACATAATTTCGTATGTAATGTGTAAGTTAGCCGTCTCAATTACTTTTGCTACACTAGGGGGATCTGGGTTCGCCCATCGCCTCGTTATCTCCAATCGCGCACCCAGCAAGATTTGGGACAAGACGTGTCTATGTGAGTGGGGGGTAGTGTCTATTCCCAGAGATAGGAGCGCTAGGCCCGGATCACACGTCATTCGCGTTCCTGAGATGCAGCCTATAACTCTAAAAATTTCCCTCCAGTACTTTTTAAATTTCGGGCAGGCCCAAAGGATGTGCATTAGGGATCCCCTCTGTCCACACCCTCTCCAACAAAGCAGAGACTTTTCTGGGTCAAACCCAGCTAATCTCGTGGGGGTTAGGTACCACCTTAGCAAGATTTTCTGGTATAGTTCCCATAAGTTTACACTTTTAGTGGCTCCGTATACAGATGCTATGGCAGCCTTCCATTGTTCAATGGACCAGTCTGCTTGTAAATCTATCGCCCACGTTCTCACCGAGGATTTAAGAAAAACATTCTTCTGATGTAGAGAACCGTAGAACAAGGAAATACCTCTCAAGGAAGTGTTTGGATTGTAAAAGTAACCGTAGGTCTGCCTGTCACGATCTGGAGTCAGGCTCAGAGACCAATAGCTATAGCAGCAGAGCAGATATTCACACAGGTCACCCTGGCTGATGGCACGGGTTCACCTGAGGTGCGGGGTCTAAGCACTAACCGGTATTCACCAGAGCTCCCAAAGGTGGAGATGGGCTTGGCTGCGTGTTAGTGCCAGGTCGCGGTCCTCAGGATAGCCCCACCAGGAGGTGAGCAAGCCGGGGGTCTGGTAGCAGATATAGCAGGTAGAGATCAAGCAGGAGCGTAGTTGAGAAACAAGCCAAAAGTCAGTAACCAATAGTTGCAGATTGGGATTCAGCAGAAGCGTAGTCCAGGAGCAAGCCAAATGTCGGTAACGAAAGGTAGCAAGGATACGGTCGGCAGCAGGAGAGATAGGAGCAAGATATTGGCTGGTAAAGGCACAATATTCTGGCAACCAGGAAGTGCAGAGACATGGCTTATATAGGAAGTTCATGGGAGGAGCAAAGGGTTCAAGGTTCAAGGCAAACAAGATTCAAGACATGATCACTAAAGGAACTGTCCAAGGAGCTGTCCAAGGAGCTGTCCAAGGAGCTGTCCAGCATTCCAGGTGGCTCAGCAAGCAGAGACACCGCCAGACACACCAGAGGTCCCAGGTTCAAGCCCAGGTCCTAACAGTACTCCCCTCCTCCCAGGACGTCCCCTGGACGTCTTAGGGCCAGGTTTCTGAGGAAACCTCTGGTGGAATTCCCTTGTTAATCTAGGGGCATGAACATTCTCCTCAGGCTCCCAAGAATTTTCTTCTGGCCCATATCCTTCCCATTGAACCAAATATTGCAATTTGTTCCTAGAGATCCTGGAGTCAAGAATTTTTCCCACCACAAATTCTTCTTCACCCTGTACCTCGACAGGTGGGGGAGGAGGATGAATTCTTCCAGAAAAAGTATTTTCATGAAATGGTTTGAGTAGTGATATATGAAACACAGGGTGAATCTTCATATTGTCAGGAAGTTTTAGGCGAAAAGTGACCGGGTTGATTTGAGCAGAAATCTCAAAAGGTCCCATAAACTTTTGACCCAACTTAGCACATGGAACTTGAACTTTTAAATTTTTGGTAGATAACCAAACTTTCTCACCTACTTGAAAAGTGGGAATTGACCTACGATGTCTGTCAGCAGCCCTCTTGTAATATTCCTGCGCCTCCTTCAATGTATCAGTCAATTTCTCCTGGATCTCATGTAATGAAGTTAGTCTGTTGGTAACAGCAGGAATTGAAGTTGAGATGGGGAGATCAGGAATAAAAACTGGATGATACCCCGTGTTTAAGAAAAATGGGCTTTGGGATGTGGAACTATGTTTAGAGTTATTATAAGCAAACTCTGCCGTAGGAAGGTAGTCCACCCAGTCATCCTGAAGATAACTCACGAAGCATCAAAGGTATTGCTCCAGAGTTTGATTGGTCCTCTCGGTCTGACCATTAGACTGCGGATGAAAAGCCGAGGACAGATTAACTGTTACACCCAAAGCTGAGCAAAAACTTCTCCAAAATTTTGAGGTAAACTGTACCCCTCTGTCAGACACCACATCATCAGGAATTCCATGAAGTTTAAAAACTTCTCTAACCATTACCTCAGCAGTATGTTCGGCGGAGGGTACCCCTTTAACTGGAATAAAATGAGCCATCTTAGTGAGACGGTCAACGACTACCAGAATGGTGGTCATCCCTTTTGAAAGAGGAAGGTCAACCACAAAGTCCATAGAAATTGACCCCCATGGTCTTGATGGAACAGGTAGTGGTAGAAGTAACCCCAGAGGAGAAGATCGAGGTGTCTTATTGCGAGCACAGGTTAGACATGAAGCCACATAACTCTTAACATCTTTCTTGTACCCAGGCCACCAAAAGGAACGTGATAAGAGTTCTTCTGTTTTAGAAACCCCAAAATGACCAGCAAGCTTAGAGTCATGTACCAACCTGAGGGCTTCTACCCGAACTGATTCAGGTACATAGAGGCAATGCGCTTGAGTCCAAAAACCATTGTTGTACTTGAGGTTAATGTCCTTAGGAGGATTATTAAGAAGTGGGTCATTCTCATACCCCTCCTTGAGAAGATTAAGAAATGTCTTTGAACTCATGGCCCCTAGAAAGTTCTTTTGAGGCAGGATTGTACATTCAGAGGTGCTTTCCTGGAGAGGCCCAGACAACATCCGTGATAGGGCATCAGCCTTACCATTCCTTGACCCAGGGCGGTATGAAATAACAAAATTAAACCTGGAAAAGAAAAGGGTCCAACGTGCTTGTCTAGATGACAACCTTTTAGCAGACCTAATAAATTCTAAATTTTTATGATCGGTGAGAACGGTTACAGGGTGCTTAGCTCCTTCCAGCAGATGCCTCCACTCAGAAAATGCTTCCTTAATTGCCAGCAGCTCCTTGTTTCCAATGTCATAATTCATCTCGGCTGAAGACATCAGTCGAGAGAAATAAGCACAAGGATGAAGCTGCATTTTTTCTCCCATTCGCTGAGAAAGGATAGCTCCTACAGCAGAATTAGAAGCATCAACTTCTACGATGAAAGGTAGTTCTGGATCTGGATGTACCAGGATTGGTGCAGAAGTGAAGAGAGTTTTCAGTTTACTAAAGGCAGCCTGTGCCTCAGGAGACCACAAAAAGGGCACCCCTTTCTTTGTCAACTGTGTGATTGGAGCAATTACCCTAGAGAAATTCCTTATAAATCTTCTGTAAAAGTTGGCAAAACCAACAAATCGCTGTATCTCTTTAACATTCTTAGGGGCGGGCCAATCCACCACAGCTTTGATCTTATCGGGATCCATGCTTACCCCTTCAGAAGAGATTATGTATCCCAAGAACTGAATCTGAGTTTGTTCAAACTCGCATTTCTCTAATTTTATGTAAAGTTGATTTCGCCTTAATCTCTCGAAAACAATACAGACATGCTTGCGGTGTTCTTCCAAGGTATCAGAGAAAATGAGAATGTCATCCAAATATGCTATTACAAACTGATCAAGCAAATCTCGAAAGACATCATTAATAAAATGTTGAAAAGTTGCAGGAGCATTGCAAAGCCCAAAGGGCATGACCAAAGACTCAAAATGTCCATATCTGGTTCTGAAAGCAGTTTTCCATTCATCACTGGAACGAATGCGGACAAGGTTGTATGCCCCCCGTAAATCTAATTTGGTAAAGAGCTTGGCAGAGCGGAGTCTCTCAAGCATTTCTGGAATCAGTGGGAGTGGATAGCGATTCTTAATTGTGATCTTATTTAAATCTCTGTAGTCGATACACGGACGCAGGGTGGAGTCCTTTTTCGTCACGAAGAATAAGGCTGCGCCAGCAGGAGAGGTTGAGTGTCTGATAAAACCCTTCTCAAGATTCTCATTAATCCACTCCCTGAGCACTTTCAGTTCAGGTTCTGATAAAGAATAAAGGCGACCAAATGGTATTTCTGCCCCTGGAAGCAATTCAATGGGACAATCATAAGAGCGATGAGGAGGCAGCTGATCTGCGTTCTTTTTATCACAAACGTCCCGAAACTCAAGATATTGTGGAGGTAGCTTGTCATATGACTGGATAGTTGCCAAAACTGCTTGTAAATCTTGGGTTGGTGGAGGGCTTATTTGATAAGATTCTTTGCAATGTTTCTTGCAATGGTCAGATGTAAAGCTTAAAGAACGTGTCTCCCAGTTGATGGAGGGATTATGGATAGAGAACCAAGGAATGCCCAGGATAATAGGGAACTTGGGTGATGTAATCAGCTCAAAGCTGATAGTCTCCTGATGGTCAGTTTCAATTAGGAGTTTAAGTGGGATTGTCTCGTGGGTAACAGGGCCTGAAGTCAAAGGTGAGCCATCCACAGTTTCCATATCAATTGGGGCAAGTTTATTTCTTATTTGAATGTTATTACTTTGGGAAAATTCGATGTCGATGAAGTTTCCCCCAGCCCCTGAGTCCAGCATAGCAGAGCAAGGTATTTCATTGCTTTCAACAATAAGCTTTATAGGGATGACAAAATGAGTTGATAAAGAATTAACTTTATTTGCTTCCTGAATCAAAGGAGAGATGGACTGAGAAATTGAGTTTATTTGTTCAGATACTGTAACATCCATTGCTGCAATTGTTCTTTTAAATTTATTGGGACAATTAACTGCGTACTGTCCAGAGTCTCCACAATAAAGACATAAGTTTTCTGAACGTCGTCTTTCTTTCTCCTGAGTAGTAATAGATCTTTTAATAACATCCACCTGCAGAGGTTCAGGAGTGTCAGAATCAGGAAAAACTCTTGGAACCTTAGGAGGATACTGAGTAGTAGAAAAACGCATGCCACCATTACTGCCTAGGATTCCCAGTCTCTCCTTTCTCCTTTCAGTAAGTCTCTGATCAATTCGAATACATAATTTAATAAAAGCTTCAAGGTCATCAGGACTTTCTACTCTGGCAAGCTCATCTTTTACTTGTTCCGAGAGTCCTTGACGGAACTGACTCTTCTGTGCTGCTGGATTCCAATTGGTATCTGAGATCCAACGTCGGAATTCAGTTGTGTACTCTGCAACAGAGCGTCTTCCCTGACGTAAATTGTGCAATTTTGCCTCAGCAGTAGCACAGCGGTTAGGATCATCGAAAACTTGGTTCATCGCAGTCACAAAAGAATCAAAATTATCCAGGATGACATCATCTTTCTCCACATAAGGGGAGGCCCAGGCTAAGGCTTCCTCAGTCAGGAGGTTGATAATAAACAGCACCTTTTTCCTGTCAAAAGTGAATGCAGCAGGTTGCATCTGAAAGTATATACGACATTGATTAAGGAATCCTCTATAATGGCGGCGGTCTCCGCTAAACTTGAGTGGTAGGGGCATTCGTGCATTAATTTCTATGGCAGCAGTATCTCGGGCATGAAAATCCCGCAATTGTTTGTGTAGATCAAGGATTTCCTCTTGTAGACCTTTCATTTCAATTTGTAACTCAGAAAATTTTTCCTGGTAGTCAACACCAAATGCCTGTAACTCAGCGATTTGAACCCTGAGAGGAGCCACGGCAGCTGCTACAACGGCCTCCATGTTTTTGGCCAGAATATTCTGTCACGATCTGGAGTCAGGCTCAGAGACCAATAGCTATAGCAGCAGAGCAGATATTCACACAGGTCACCCTGGCTGATGGCACGGGTTCACCTGAGGTGCGGGGTCTAAGCACTAACCGGTATTCACCAGAGCTCCCAAAGGTGGAGATGGGCTTGGCTGCGTGTTAGTGCCAGGTCGCGGTCCTCAGGATAGCCCCACCAGGAGGTGAGCAAGCCGGGGGTCTGGTAGCAGATATAGCAGGTAGAGATCAAGCAGGAGCGTAGTTGAGAAACAAGCCAAAAGTCGGTAACCAATAGTTGCAGATTGGGATTCAGCAGAAGCGTAGTCCAGGAGCAAGCCAAATGTCGGTAACGAAAGGTAGCAAGGATACGGTCGGCAGCAGGAGAGATAGGAGCAAGATATTGGCTGGTAAAGGCACAATATTCTGGCAACCAGGAAGTGCAGAGACATGGCTTATATAGGAAGTTCATGGGAGGAGCAAAGGGTTCAAGGTTCAAGGCAAACAAGATTCAAGACATGATCACTAAAGGAACTGTCCAAGGAGCTGTCCAAGGAGCTGTCCAAGGAGCTGTCCAGCATTCCAGGTGGCTCAGCAAGCAGAGACACCGCCAGACACACCAGAGGTCCCAGGTTCAAGCCCAGGTCCTAACACTGCCAGGGTATAGTAGTGGACGTATCTGCGATAGATGGTAGTAGATGTGAGATTTGGGTATATGCATAGTGGTCCTTAGTTTGCAATGCATACTCAATCTGGAGTGTTCGGAAAGTTTTAAGGGTAGGACCAATTTTCAAATCATCTACCGAGGCTATTCCCTTAGTTTCCCAATGTGCAACATGTAAATTAGGGACCAGTAATTGTAAGCTCGTAATGGAGTGCTGTATGACCCTGACTGGAGCGGCAGTTAAAGAAGCATTAGTAAACAGATTCCACATCTTGAGCGCCACTGTCATAGTGGGCGGCAAGTGTGGCGGGAAGTGTTGCATACACCTGCTAGCCATAAGTAAGTCACACAGCCTTCCATCGGGAGATTGATATGACTCCATGTCCCTCCATCGAGGGTTGTGATTCCCCGGAAACCAATACTTTAATTGAGCTAAGATCACTGCGATGTGATAGTCTTGGATGACAACATGTCCTACCCTTTCTGGTGTCCTGGCTTTAATTAATTTTTGGAAAGCACACTGCAAATTGAATATTAGAGGGGACAGGGGGCATCCCAGTCTGGTACCGTTCAAAATAGTAAATGGGCTTGAGAGGATACCCAGCATGTAAACTGTAGCGGAGGGTTCTGAGTACAGGGCTAGAATCGTGGACAATGCTAAGCCTGAGAAGCTGAAGGATTCCAGCACTTTAGTCATATACAGCCAATGCACCCGATCAAAGGCCTTCTCTGCATCCAAGGATAGGAGCAGAGAAGGCCTTCGCTGCGTCTGCGCGAGGTGGATAATATTAATCATGCTGCGTGTGGCATCCGAAGTTTGCCTATGTTTGGTAAACCCGGTTTGGTCCGGGTGTATAATTGTGGGTAGGATATTAACTAGGCGCAAAGCTATGATTTTAGCATAAAGCTTTACGTCAGTATTTAGCAGTGATATTGGTCCCCAGCTTTGGCAGCGCAACAATCATGGCCTCCAGCATCTCCCGAGGAAAGGAAGACGAGGCAGCAGCAGATTGGAAGACTTGTAGCAATAAAGGTGATAGTATAGAGTTAAATGCCTTATAATATTCCCCACTGAAACCGTCTGGGCCAGGCGATTTATTTATCGGGAGTAAATCAATAGCCCTCTGGACTTCCACTATAGTGAATGGGGTATTTAAGTATTGGGTCTGGGTTAGTGTCAGTTTGGGTATGGGTAGGTCAGTCAAAAATTGGTCGATAACCTCTGATGTGGGTTGAGTGGTGAGCGGGTCATCCTTTAACCACTAGAGATCCGCGCTATAGCCAAATGACGGCTACATCGTGGACCTCCTTTGCCGGGACAACGTCTATTGACGGGGGGCGCGTGGCACACTCTGTGATCGGCGAGTCTATGAGACTCGCCTGATCACGGATCCGAGCAAGGGGTCGATCCCGACCCCTTACCACGTGATCAGCTGTCAGCCAGTGATCAGCTGTCAGACATGATCAGCCAGTGATCAGCTGTCAGACGTGATCAGCTGTCAGCTGTCAGCCAATGACAGCTGATCATGTGATACAACGGAGCCAGTAATTGGCTATTATTCCTGCTCGGGCTGACAGCGCGAGGAGAAAAAAAAAGAGCCAATCACCGGCGGCCGTGATCGGGACAGCAGTCCCAATCACGGCCAGCCCTGCCAGTGCCCACCTGCCCCCTGCCAGTGCCACCTGCCAGTGCCACCTCATTAATAAATAAGTGCCCCCCATCAGTGCCACCCATCAGTGCCCATAGTGCCACCCAGCAGTGCCCACAGTGCCACCCAGCAGTGCCCACAGTGCCACCCATCAGTGCCCACAATCTGCCTCAACAACGGTGCTGCACCCCCGGTCACGGATGCTCTCGAGTGCGCGCCCCAGGGGGCGCGCAAGAGTGGAATTCTGGGAGGACATCATATGACGGCCTCCCAGAGTTAAACAACCGCCCTGTAGCCGTCATTCGGCTATGGGCCGGTTGTTAAGTGGTTAACCACTTCAGCCCCGGAGGATTTGGCTGCCAAATTACAGTGCCAATTTTTGCGATTCAGCACTGTGTCGCTTTAACTGAAAATTGCGCGGTCGTGCGACGTGGCTCCCAAATAAAATTGGCCTTTTTTTCCCCTCAAATAAAGCTTTATTTTTTAATTTTTTTGTCTTTTTGCTATATAAAAAAATATTTAAAAAAATGTTTTTCCTCAGTTTAGGCCGGTACGTATTCTTCTACATATTTTTGGTAAAAAAAAATCCCAATTAGGGATTATTGATTGGTTTGCGTAAAAGTTATAGCGTGTAAAAAAATAGGGGGTAGTTTTATGGCATTTTTATTAATAATTATTCTTTTTACTAGTGATGGTGTATTTTTTTTATTGTGACTGCGACAATATGGCGAACACATTGGACATTTTGGGACCATTGTCATTTATACAACAATAACTGCTATATAAATGCAGTGATTCCTGTGTAAATGACACTGGCAGTGAAGGGGTTAACCAGGGGGTGGCAGTGTAGGGGTTAAGTCTGTCCTAGGGGCGTGTTACTAACTTTGCGGGGCGTGGCTGTGTGTTAGTGACTGAACACTGATCTCTGCTCCAATAACATGGAGCAGAGATCAGTGTCACTTGTTGCTAGGCAGAATGGGGAGATGCTGTTTACAATGGCATCTCCCCGTTCATCCGCCCAGTGAGACGATCGCGGGTATCCCCACAGCAATCAAGCCCGCGGGACCCCCGACCGGACTCATGGGGGTCCCGACTGGCGGCACGCATGCGATGGCAGGGTGGCATATAGAAATGGACGTACCTGTATGCCAATATGCCTGCCCGTGCCATTCTGCCGACGTACATTGTCGTGCGCCGGTCGGGAAGTGGTTAACTGACAATTGCACGCTCCTACGATGTACTACCCAAATTAAATGTATGCCCTTTTCCCGCCACATATAGAGCCTTTATTGGTTGCATTAGATCAGCACACTGGGTTTTACATATTTTGTTATTGAAAAAAAAGAGTTAAATATAAAAAATAAATAAAACCAATTTTTTTTTATGGTGGCTGGACTTAACCAGCTTGCGGACCCACCATCATATGTGGAGGGGTCCAAATCCACAAGTGGTTAATGCAAAAGAAACAAGAAAGGAAATTTACACCATACACAGTTCACACAAGTGCCTAATTAGAAAGGTGGACTGGACATCTATATTAATATTTACTCGGCACAATCCAAATCCTGTCTTTTATATTTTATTATGAACCAAAAAAGCATACCTTTTTAGGGGCGGAGCCGGCAGCCGGAGCGCATGGTGGTGTGAGAGGAGAGCTCCGTCACAGCGGGGATCCTAACGTGGCTCACAGCGAACCTACAAGCCTAAAATCAGCATCCTCTGACAGGGGAACCTGCCAGGCACACGCCGACCATCATGAGCAAGCGGAAGGAATGAGAGGGGCCACGAAAACTGACCGATTTCTTCCCCCCAGAAGTGGGCAGAGAGGCCCAAGATGGCGCCCGCTATGCACACAGCATGGCGGCTTCCCCTGGACATGCAGCCCATGCAGATCAGACGGACCTGGGTGAGTCATGTTCCTCGCTTTCCCCAATGCCCCCTCCCCATCTGTGAGCCCAGTCAAGCAAAAACGAAGAATAGGGGAGGAAGGGGACACCCAGGCAGATACAGAAGCAGAGGGGGATGGCATGGAGGAATCCTCCATATCTGCACAGCAGCTGGATACTTTCCCCACATCAGGGCAACCCATCTTAGACACCATTATGAAGGAGATGTTATAAATTCTAAAGGGGGCCCTGGAGCAAGATATGGCTTCATTTGTACGCTCCACTAAGACAGAGCTGTCTGCAGTTAAAGCGAGAGTGACATATGTGGAACACAAAATGGAAGAATTCACTTTTGCACATAATGAACTAGTTGATGCTCATTTTGATGTTGAGGATGAAATAAAAGCTATACGCCTTAAAATGGCGGATATTGAAGACAGGGCACGCAGAAACAATGTGAAGTTTAGATGAGTCCCGGAAACTGTTAAACCATCTGAACTTACTGCCTATCTTCAAAAGCTTATGTCTACTGCCCTCCAAACGCTGGCGCCTGCAGATATCATCATTGACAAAGGCTGCCCAAACCCTCCTTCTTATCTGAGCAAATCCCCAGGGATGTTATAACAAGAATCCACTTCTTCCACGTGAAGGATCAGCTAATGTGATATGCTAAACAACACCCGTCACTCCCGGATCCCTTCACAGGAATCGCTATTTATGCTGACCTGTCACAAGCTACGCTAACGGCTAGACATAATCTAGTCCCCATCACCAAGATACTGCGTAACCATAAGATTTTGGGGCTTTCTAGCCAAGCTCTTTCTGGAAATGAATAATGATTTGCATGTGATTGCTTCCATAGAAAAGGGTATAGAACTACTCAAGAAGTGGCGTCTTCTCCCAGTCAATGGAGAAGCGGCGGACCCTGACCCACTACAGGACAGAAGGAACTACCATTGGCACCACAGACAGAACAGATAAGTACACGACTGGTACCATAGTACTTTATTGCTGAGACCTTCTTCTGCCCTCCTCTCCCACCCTTTCTACAACTTATCACCCAAGTGCCTACATTACTGACGTTGACTAATCAGGCATTGGTTCAACTAAGCACCCGCTGAACGGCTACTTGTGAACATTTCTTTTCCCCCTTCCGCATTTACAGGATGAACCCTGTATCCAGTTCACTGGACCTCCCTACGGATGTTCCTACCCAGTTATTTGTTGACCATGTATGGTCTTGCTCACAGTTCCTTGTTCCCCAACCATCTCTGTCAGACATGCTGACATTCACTACTCCCCTGATCATCAATAATGACTTCCTGGCCTCACCTCTAACTCTTAATCTTGGGTGGCAACGGTTAGCTCACCTACCTTGGAATGAACATTAAGCTCATGTCTCACAATGTGGGAGGCCTTAATAGCCCCCACAAGCGTAGGACACTCTGGAAATCTGCTTCTGACATGCACTGTGATATTCTATGTGTGCCAGAAACCCATTTTCCCAGTGCTAACCCACCTAGATGCACACATAGAAAGTTCCCACATGTATTTACTGCAAATGATCAGAAGAAAAAGAATGGTGTAATGATCGCTATAAAGGACACTGTTACCTTTTCTCTATTGCAGGAACACACTGACCCACGCGGTCAGTATAATCCTGATTGCTGAAATTAATAATTCTGTGTATACATTGGTAAACCTCTATGCACCAAATACTGTATAAGTACTGTATAAGTGTATAAGTCTATACACTTTATTCGTAAAGTGGTGCATAGGGCGAAAGCAATGCAGAAAGGTTACTTAATAATATGTGGTGATTTTATTGTAGTGCTTAATGCTGACCTTGATTCCTCCTCTGTGGCCCTCAGGCAGCGACCTTGCCTAAACAACTTTTGTCATGAGGAAAGACTTTTTGATCCCTGGCGATGCACCAGGGCCACTGAGAGGAACTATACGTATTACTCTACAGTACATGATAGCTATTCAAGGATTGATTATTTTCTCACGGATATGCATATTTTACAAAATGTTGTTAGAACAGATGTCCATAACATCACTTGGCCGGACCACGCGCCAGTGACAATTGAGGTTGTGGACATCAACAAAACTACTAGTAGACCTCTCTGGCATAACAATACCTTTCTTCTGTCTCACCCCTCTATTAGGGACGAGATAGAGTCGAAGGTCAAGGAGTTCTTTCATCTTAATGCTAGTGAGGAGTGCTCCCCGTCCATGATATGGTGCGCTCACAAGGCCTTTACCCGAGGTGTCCTCATACAGATAGCCTCGAGAGAACGTAAAAAAAAAAAAAACACTGTATAACACAGCTCCACAAAAAGATTGCTGAATTGGAAAGCCTACACAAAAACCCAACTACCACCTCCCCTAGCCTACTCCAACACCTTATTAAATGTCGTGAAGAGCTACGGCACGAACTTAAAGTAGACCACAACATTTACTTCAAAAGAATGAAACTATCCAACTATTCACAAAATAACAGGGCAAGCAAACTCCTGGCCCACCAACTAAAAAAAAGGCAGGCAAAGACTAATCTACCCTTCATCCGACATCACAACTCACAACAGGTTTTCCGTAACCCTAAAGATATAGTAAACACATTCAAAGATTATTATCACTCATTATACAGTCTCAGTCAGGACCCTGATACTCATCAGCCCTCTGAAATGGAAATTGATAAATTCCTTCACGATCTTAAATTGCCCAAAATAGATGCCTCCACTCTGCTCAAGTTAAACTCCCCCCTTACATGCGAGGAAGTGGCCACAGTAATCAAATTGCTACCCATGCACAAATCCCGAGGGGTAGACGGCTTCTCGGCCGAATACTACAAAGCACTTACGATGGTCCTAACCCCTAAACTAACAGATGTCTTTAACTCTGCTACTATCATGGGTTCCTTTCCAAAGGAAATGTTGCAAGCTATCATAGTCATGATCCCGAAGCCAGGCAAAGATAGCTCCTTCCCCCAGAATTTTAGGCCGATCTCACTTTTGAACTTGGATCTTAAAATTTATGCCAAAGTGCTCTCAAACAGATTGATGGATATTACCCCCTCCCTTCTGGGATTAGATCAAGTGGGCTTTGTTAAAGGCAGGCAAGCACCGGATGGGACAAGAAGGATGCTCAACCTTCTACGATACACTGAAATTAACAAGCTCCCTAGCGCTTTTCTAGCCTTAGATGCAGAAAAGGCCTTTGGTAGGGTGAACTAGCCATATCTAAGACCCTACAAAAATTTGGAATGACAGACCAAATTCATACGGCTATAATGTCCTTGTATTCCCAACCATCTGCAAGAGTTTACAATTCAGGCCTCCTCTCTGATCCTTTTAACCTTCCTAATGGTACTAGGCAAGGTTGCTTGCTGTCCCCCATTATCTTCTCGCTCCTCATAGAACCATTAGCAGAAAGTATTAGAAACACTGAAGCCATAAAAGGCATTAAGGTAGGATCGGAGACTCATAAAATAGGCCTCTTTGCTGACGATGTCATTCTCACCGTCACAGACCCTGTATCATCCCTTACATCCATTCAAACTCTGATAAATAATTTCGGGAAAGTATCCTTCTACAAGGTTAATACAAATAAATGCTATGCACTGGCACTCAATATGCCAGCCAGCATTCAAAATAAACTTAAACATATCTTCCCCTGTAACTGGAACCCCCATCTATCACCTATCTAGGGGTGCAGCTGTCCCCCTCATCTGCTGACACCTACCTCCATAACTATCCTCCCTTGTTGAACAGAATAGCGGATGAAATGAGCCAAATAGCTAAAGTGCAACTTTCATGGGTGGGGAGGATAGCTGCATACCAAATGCAAATTCTGCCTAAGCTTTTATACCATTTCAGGACGTTACCAGTGCCTATACCCCACAAATTCTTCTCTCAATTATCCAAAACTTTGAACACTTTTATTTGGGCGGGTAAAAAACCTAGAATAGCACTAGCACAACTTTACAAACCCAAATACCTTGGCGGGATGGGACTTCCTAATGCACAAACATACTACTAAGCAGCAGTACTGGACCAAATGAAATACTGGTTCTCATGTCAATCCGACAACAGATGGTCGGATATAGAATGTGCTATCACCCCTGGACATGACCTCCCAGCTCTGGCTATGGCGGCCAGCATTTACCACAAACCTGATGCCCCAAATGACCCTACTGTGCAGGCCACACTTAAGGCGTGGCCGGAGCTAACCCAGAGGAAAATCACTGATACATCAATGTGCACATTACAAATCCCCCTAGCAACCTATCAATACCTCATACCCAATTTATCAACCCACCAATGGAAGCAAACGGGCAATTACTTTCTTGCACCCCCCGAAAGGGAGAGAGAGTTTCAGACATATACAAACTATATCAAATTAAACATTATAGCATGTCCAACGCGACTAAACCAGTGGAAATCCCCCAAGCACTTTGGGATTACCTTCTAAATAAATGATCTAAATGCAAGAAGGGGATTTCGCTGTTTTATAAGCTGACAAACCCTCTCTACATGAATTCCAAATTGCCTTGTATGTTGCAATGGGAACAGGAACTGCAGAAAGAATACTCAACCTCGCAATGGCATATTGCAATTAAATATAATGGGAAATCCTCTGCCTGCATAGACCATTGGGATAATGCTCAAAAAATACTTCAGCGATGGTATCTAACACCACTACGCCTCCATAAGATGCACCCGGATATAACCCCACTGTGCTGGAGGAACTGCCAACACACTGGGAGTCTCCTCCACACTTTATGGAGCTGTGAAGCTATAACTCCATATTGGAAAAAGATAGAATCTTTACTTAGGGAAGTTACACAAACTAGAATTACCCTTGAACCAGACTTAGCACTACTCAGCATTGGTATTGAACAGTTCGCCCCGGTACTGAGAAAAATAGTGGTAAATATCTTATATGCTGCCCGCATTTCATTGGCGAAACAAAGGCGGTCTCCTACACCATCTTCCCTAGAGGTGGTAATAGCCAGAGTGAATAGTCAATTCCTCATGGAAAAGCTACTAGCATATAAAGAAGAAAGAGCTCCAGGTTTCCACAAATATTGGGAGACATGGAGTTGTACCAAATATGCCTCTCCACACTTGTGAATTAGATCAAATATCTCTTTATTGAACATATATTTCCTAGCAAGAGTTGCCTTAAGTTTTAAACCAACCTTTAACTGAAGTGAGTACTGGACATGTGCAGAGTAAAATATTTTGTTTCGGAATTTCGCTTTCGTCCGAAAACTTAATTTATTTAGTTACTCCCAAAATTCGTTTTTATTTATTTCGTTTTTCGTTCAAAAATTGCATTCGTCCGAATCTGTCTTTGAAGGCTTATGGTGTCTGTCAAATGTATAAAGAAGATTCGACTGAGCTAGTATATAGCATACTTTAGAACCCCTGTTAACCACTTCAATACAGGGCACTTTCGCCCCCTTCCTTCCCAGCCCAATTTTCAGCTTTCATCGCTCTAGCGCTTTCAGTGACAATTGCGCGGTCATGCTACACTGTACCCAAATTAAATTTTTATCATTTTGTTCGCACAAATAGAGCTTTATTTTGGTGGTATTTATTCACGACTCCGTTTTTTATTTTTTGTGATATAAGCGCAAAAAAGCGGAAATTTGGAAAAAAAACAATATTTTCTTTTTTCTATTTTAAAAGAAATCCAATAAAATCAAATTTTGTCATAAATTTAAGCCAAAATGTATTCTACTACATGTTTTTGGTAAAAAAAATTCCGTTAAGTGTATAATAATTGGTTTGTGTGATCACGGACATACGTACGCAAATGATCATGTACATATGTGTGCAGGTGATCACGTACATATGTGTGCAGATAATCATTGGGACATGTGATTTTAGTGGGACATATGTGGGGGACATGTTTTTATTATTAGGGACATGTGTTTTTATTATTTGGGGACATGTATGTTTTGGGGACATGTGTGGGGACATTGTGTTTATACTGTGTGGTGTGTTTACTGTGTGGTGATTTGTGTGTACACTAGACTGGTGATCAGTGAGTAAAAAGCTGTAAAAAACAGCCCATACTCAGTGATCACCAGCCGGCTGCAGCGATCTGCTCTCCTCTCCTCAGCGATGACTTCTGTGTGAGGAGAGGAGGAGCCGATTGCCTAGCAACCGGCTGTTTGTTTACATCACATGACGGCCGTGATTGGACACGGCCATCATGTGATCAGGAGGGCCAATCACAGAGCCTTCCTGCCGATCTGAGATGCGCCGTGTCCGGGTGACACGGGCGCATCAGGATCGCGCCGCTGCGCGGGCACGCGCGCGCGCGATCCCGCTCCTCCTGATGGACGTTCCTGAACGTCCTATCAGGAGTAGACGGCTCCCACCCGGCCGTATATGTGCATTGGCCGGGTGGGAAGTGGTTAAAGTCTATTGGACTCCAACATTCAAAATCTAAAGTGCTAATTTTAAAGACTAATTTGAAAGTTACTGTCCTAAAAAGTGTTTGGGGACCCGGGTCCTGCCCCAGGGGACATGGATCAATGCAAAAAAAAGTTTTTAAAAACGGCCGTTTTTTCAGGAGCAGTGATTTTAATAATGATTAAAGTGAAACAATAAAAGTGTAATATTCCTTTAAATTTTGTAGGGGGGGGGGTGTCTATAGTATGCCTGTGAAGGGGCTCATGTTTCTGGTGCTTAGAACTGTCCCTGCACAAAGTGTCATTTATGCAGGAAAAAAAGTCCTTTAAAATCACTCGCAGCTATAATGAATTGTCGGCTCCATAATACAGAGAACACTCATTGAAAGTCATTGATAAAAAAAAAAAAAATATATAAAAAAAAAAAAGCGTGGGGGTCCCCCAAATTCATTTACCAGGCCCTTCAGGTCTGGTATGGATATTAAGGGGAACCCTGCCTCAAATTTAAGAAAAAAATTGACGTGGGGTTCCCCCTAAATATCCATAACCAGACCCTTCAGGTCTGGTTATGGGCGGGGGGCTTATCAGAATTTGGAAGCCCCCTTTAACAAGGGGACCCCCAGATCCCGCCCCCCCTGTTTGAAATGGTAAGGGGGTACAAAAGTACCTCTACCATTTCACAAAGAAAGTGTAAAAATGGTTAAATAAGACAAACACACTTTTGAAAAATATCTTTATTAAAAATAAAAAAAATAAAAAAAAGATTCCAGCGGTGGTAATCCACTCTTGCTATCCAGCGATGGACGGTCATCTCTCCAGCGATGGCTCATCTCATCCAGCGCAGCGAATACATCCTTCTTCTGTCTCCGCGGAGGAGACACTGCAAGGATTCCGGCGGCCTGACGTTTCTTATATACGGAGGGCGGGGCCACCCGTCACCTGACCCCGTCCCCCTCTGACGCAAGGGGAAACCCGGGGTTCCCCGTGACGTATGGGTGACCCCGCCCCCTCTGATGTAACGGAAACCTGCCTGTGTTACATCAGAGGGGTGCGGGGTCACCCATACGTCACAGGGAACCCCGGGTTTCCCCTTGCGTCAGAGGGGGGCGGGGTCAGGTGACGGGTGGCCCCGCCCTCCGTATATAAGAAACGTCAGCCGCCGGAATGCCTGTAGTGTCTCCGTGGAGGAGACAGAAGAAGGATGGATCGCTGCGCTGGATGAGATGAGCCATCGCTGGAGAGATGACCGTCCGTCGCTGGATAGCAAGAGTGGATTACTGCCGCTGGAATCTTTTTTTTATTTTTTTTATTTTTAATAAAGATATTTTTCAAAAGTGTGTTTGTCTTATTTAACAATTTTTTACACTTTCTTTGTGAAATGGTAGGGGTACATTTGTACCCCCTTACCATTTCAAACAGTTGGGGGGTGGGATCTGGGGGTCCCCTTGTTAAAGGGGGCTTCCAGATTCTGATAAGCCCCCCGTCCGCAGACCTCCACAACCACCGGCCAGGGTTGTGGGGATGAAGCCCTTGTCCTCATCAACATGGGGACAAGGTGCTTTGAGGGGTCACAGACCCCCAAAGCATCCTCCCAATGTTGAGGGCATGTGGCCTGGTACGGTTCAGGAGGGGGGCGCTCTCTTGCCCCCCCTCTTTTCCTGCGGCCTGCCAGGTTGCGTGCTCAGATAAAGGGTCTGGAATGGATTTTTAGGGGGACCCCCACGTCAATTTTTTTTTAAATTTGAAGCGGGGTTTCCCTTAATATCCATACCAGACCTGAAGGGTCTGGTTATGGATGTTTAGGGGGAACCCCACGTCAAATTTTTTCTTAAATTTGAGGCAGGGTTCCCCTTAATATCCATACCAGACCTGAAGGGCCTGGTAATTGAATTTGGGGGACCCCTACACTTTATTTATTTATTTATTTATTTTTTTATCAATGACTTTCAATGAGTGTTCTCTGTATTACGGAGCCGACAATTCATAATAGCTGCGAGTGATTTTAAAGGACTTTTTTTCCTGCATAAATGACACTTTGTGCAGGGACAGTTCTAAGCACGGGAAGCATGCGCCCCTTCACAGGCATACTATAGACAACCCCCCCCCCCCCTACGAAATTTAAAGGAATATTACACTTTTATTGTTTCACTTTAATCATTATTAAAATCACTGCTCCCGAAAAATCGTCCGTTTTTAAAACTTTTTTTTGCATTGATCCATGTCCCCTGGGGCAGGACCCAGGTCCCCAAACACTTTTTAGGACAGTAACTTGCAGAATCTTTTCTCTCTGTCAAATCTTTTTTCTCTGTCGAATATTTTCTCTATATAATCTTGGACTAATAGAGGTAAGGTTAGGCACATTCGACCACAGGTTCTATAGACAGATTGTTATTGTCAGAGTCACTTCGAATCTCCTATTCTATATCGAACTGTTGTAACAATGAAAACGAAAATAAAGCATTTATTTATGTCGGATCTTTCGTTTTTCGGATTTTGTGCTTTCGTTATCGTTTGTCAAAACGAAAACGAAAATAGCTGAAATTCGGACGAAAATGCATTCGGACGGAAAAGAATGCACATGTCTAGTGAGTACCTACTTGACTGGGGGTGACTGCAACACCATAGCACTCCCTAGGGGGTGTGGTGGGCGCAGCCTCCCCCTCTTTGACTCAGGTGTAGTGTCAAGAGATGAAAACATATCAATGTTTTTGAATTTATTTAATGTTTCCCCTATGCTTTTTGAAAAGTTTGATTGTTATTAGCTAAGCCTTATTCAAGATCTACCACCCTAGACCCTCATTAAGGTCAAGAGGAGCTACTTTTTCTATTCTTACTCTGGATCTGAGCCTGCTCACAGTGTGAACCTGTCAGAGAATCACCAGACTTCAACGTCGGCACTTCCCTGTGCGCTTGCGGGGAAGAGCTGCACAACGACGTACACATATGCGTGATATGATACAATGTCGTACGCGCATGTGCACACCTGTGCACACGGCTATGGGCCTTACCTGATTGGCCTGACAGGCCTATAAAAGGCATCAATATGCTCTGTGTCTTTGCTGGTTTGTCTCCTCAGCTCACCTTTGTTCCTCTGTTTCCTGTTCCTGTTGACCACTTCCTGTTGTGACCCAGATTGCTTGAAGACTACTCTGATTCTCTCCTGATCTGACCCCTGGCTTGTTTAATGGACTTCCTGCTCTTAGCCTTGCTGACTCCTGGACTGATACCTGTGTTTGACCCTCTGCCTGCCTCTGGAATATCCTCTGTTTTCTGCACTTAGCCTTGCTGGCTCATGGACTGTTACCTGTGTTTGACCCTCGGCCTGCCTCTGGAATATCCTCTGTCTCACGGACTGATACCTGTGTTTGGCCATCGGCCTGCCTCTGGAATATCCTCTATCTCACGGACTGATACCTGTGTTTGGCCCTCGGCCTTCACTCCAGGTGTTAGAACCCTTGGCAGGCATTTACTTCTACCAGTTCCAAGACCATCTGCACGGGCATCTCTTCCTTCAGAAGACCTTCTGCGTACTAGTCACCTGCTGGCAACCTGTGCCTCTCTGTGCCCTGTACCCACTGTTCCATCCTAGGGGTACTGTGCACCCAGCTGCAAGGGAGGCCGCTCTCAGCACTTCGGCTTTGGTGAGTACTTGACAGAACCCAAATGGGGTGACGGGCTCTGCCTCCCAGGAGGCCATGTTCTTATAAAATCTTAAGTAGCTCTAATGTGAAGTTTTAGTTCCAAGTCTAAGCACCTACAGATTATTGTCATAATTGTGTACTACATTGATATCTATTTTGCAATTTTTGATACTTGTAACATGCAAAACTCAATAAAAATCTTTTGGTTAATAAAAAACAAAAAAGCATACCTTTTTCTTAAAATGAATTTGGTTAATAAAAAAATGTGAAAATCTTGGGCTAAATGAAAAAAAAATGTGCCTAATCCAAAAATTCCATTTGCATTTCATACTACGGGTTCATTCTACAATTGTTTCATGTGTTGATGTCATTTTCAGATTACAATTGTAGTTTAATTATGGAAAAAACCTAGATAAAAGAAAAAAAAATCCCATATGACATATAAAAAATATCCAAAAAGAATCACATGATCCAATAAAAATGAATGATAAAAAGAGCAATATGGGGAGCAGGAAACGCTAGCCTAACGCGTTTCGACTAATAAGCCTTCTACTGGGGCACTACCTGTCCGCCCATATTGCTACCATATATATATATATATATATATATATATATATATAAAGTCTTTACAAATGAATCAATGTCTCCCACCTGTCAGAAAACACCTCCTCCAACACCTCTTCCATTAACCCTTGATGTGTGTGCACCCAGCGCCGCATGCATGGCTTTGTGGTATAATCTTTGATAATAGATCATTTATATATTGGAGTTGATTATCATTTCCGGTTTTCTGGTATTAACCCCGATGGAACGCACGCACGGCCGCCATTTTGGATCCGATGGTTACCTGCCCTCAATTATTTTCTTGGGATGGAGTGTTTAACCATTCATTGTAAGGTGAGATAATGTTGGCTGGGTGCTGGTACTGTCAATGGGTGCGGCGCTGTGTGCACACACATCAAGGGTTAATGGAAGAGGTGTTGGAGGAGGTGTTTTCTGACAGGTGGGAGACATTGATTCATTTGTAAAGACTTATATATATGGTAGCAATATGGGGGGACAGGTAATGCCCCAGTAGAAGGCTTATTAGTTGAAATGTGCCGGGCTAGTGTTTCATGCTCCCCATATTGCTCTTTTTTATCGTTTATTTTTATTGGATCACGTGATTCTTTTTGGATATTTTTTATGTCATTTGGAATTTTTTTTTCAAATAAAACCTTTAATGGTGGAATTGTGTACTTACTTTTTGTTTATGGTGAACCCGCTCTGAGCGCCTAGCTGACCGGAACCTTCGAGAGAGAGTTGAAAACCCTGGAGACCTGAGGTGTACCGATCCTGAAGTGGGCAGCGACTATTCGGATGGTGATCCATGACCTGATGCATATGAATGGTGTGTGACGCACATAAGCCTGCATGACACATTTACTATATAGTAGTTTGTGTCCACCATTTTCGGTAAGGGTATCCACCGTTTTCTATAATAATATTTTCTGTCTGTGAACGGAAGGCTATACATAGTTCATACCAATGGAATATCTGGACTCACGTTTCACATTATTTTGTCATAGCTGAACTTTTTTATGCTCATATTGTTAGTTCACTGAAGCACATTCTCTGTATTCCTTACTAGACTGCACAACATGTGATATCTGTGCTGACCTTTTAAGTCTGATTTCACTACCAGATCATTTGGTGATTTATATCTAGGTTTTTTATTTTTTTTGATATTATAGCGCTACATTGTTTGTTATCATTTGTTATTTTGACTTAGTTTGTTTGTATGTTAGCTGCTGTTTTGTGTTATATCACAATTTTTTGTCACTTATATAGGGAGCGCAGTGTGCGGTGTTTTCCCCCTCTTCTTGATTTGTTTAATTATGGAACCCGTTTCTCTTCTCTTTTTGTTTTGCAGCTCCATTTCATGTAAACGCAGGCAGTCGGGGCGCAGAGGGAAGCAGGTGCCTCTCCTCCCCCATGAGGCGGAGCTGTTAGAGGGCGTAGGGGAGGAGGAGATAAAGCAGCTCCTGGCTCATCAAGGTTGGTGTCAGCATTACATTGTGCAGGACGGCTTTTTGTTTGTCAAGCATCCGACATTTACCATGTTGTGTTGTATTTTATTTAAAGATCGTATCCAGGAGCGCTGCCGGAAGCGGTGGGTGTAGGAGGAGGAGTCCTCGACATCATCAACATCCAGTAGTACTGTAGTAGTGACACTAATACAGCGGGTCCTTTTCCATTTGTCCAGCCTTCCATTGTCGATTCCAATGTCATTGCTTCTCGCTCAAGCAGTGACAGGTAGAGCCTCTATGACGTTCTGTCAGGTAACGCAAGCGCTAGTCTAACTTACGTAATCTGACAGAACGTCGCCGCTCTAAACTGAGGCGCCTGATTAGTGTCGTGCACCTAGCACTCGCCGCTGGAACCAGGACAGGTAAGTGCTTCTTTTTTTAATTTTTTTTACTGTTTTTTTATTTTATTTTTGGATTGCCATGCTAATGGATAATTAAATTTATTAAATTTAATTAAATTTATCTATATACACTATTTATTTATAGTAATAATATCTTTGAAGCTTGAACATTGTAAAGTTCATCATTTCTCCTTTATTATTAAATAGGTCTCATCATCCAGTCAGAAGGGGAGACTGAGGAGGAGGAGGAGGCTGATGCAGCAACACCCACATGTAAGTTAGTATAATCTTGCTGGTATCTGCTGCTGAGTGATCATAAATGTTTCAATGTTTCTGTACTAATGTGTGTGAGATTGTTGTACACTGCAGATTGTAATCGTCTTTTCTATATTAAATTGATCAACAGCTGCTGAGGCTGATCAGGAGGTGGAGGAGACCTGCCCTGTAGAGGCTGCTGGGGATGCTCCGGAAGGTGACCAGCCAGACGCGGCAGATCCAGGGAGTAAGTACAACTTTTTTAGTATTTTCCAGGCAAATAGTATTTTAAAAATGAAATGCTGGTGACATACCTTGTCTAGAAATGGTTCTGCTTTATTCTGCAAGGCTTTGGTTTAGCTGAAATTATTAATTACATTAGTCCCCCTCTGCAGCCAATTCCAGTCTTCCGGTTAGCGTGACTTGTGCTTGTCACTTCCTCAATGTCACTTCCCTGATCACGCCACCTTCTTGCTGCAGTTCAGATTCCCAGTCTGAGCCAATCACTGTTAATCATAATCGGCAATCAGCGTGAATAAAAAAGTAGGCAGGAGGGGGTGTGTCAGACAAGAATCTGCAGCTATTGTCCCTGGACATGTTCAATCTCTGGCATGCCCCTAATGCATGCATTAACACTTTCCTCATGATGTCTGGTGCCTCCTCTTTGTCATCATCTAAAGCAAAAAATTGTAAATGACCTTGTGACCTCGTAGATCTTTGTGAAGGCAAATGTCTCTAAAAATTGAGTCTTTAGGCTATAGTTCAGACTCCAGAGTGTATTGTGTTGCACATTGGCAACAGGCTGTTTGTTTTGTTTACTGACATATTTTACATGTACCCTGGTGTTTTTCTTTAACTGATGCTCATTTTTGTCTAGTGGTTTTTGTTTTAGAAGTTTTAGACATACTAAACCTTGGATCCCCATTCCCCAGTGGTCGGACACATTTTCCATGCACCCTCAGTTATTAAGACCTGCATAGGTCTTGAAGGCTCAGGGAGAGACCAGACCACTGCAGTAGCAGAGGGGAGCAGATGAATCACTGGGATATCAAAGGTTCAGTAATTGCAATTCATGTAATCTCTGTTATACATCCTAGCCTAGACCAGGAGTAATAATCTACCAAACCTAGAACAGAAGTGGGGCTTATTCAATCAGTGGCCACACGAAATTTATAACCTTTAAAAAGTAGCCTGCTATATTTTTATTTATTTTTTATTTTTTTTTTGTTTCAAATATTTTTATTGGGATAATACAATTATGTATAAAACCAAATACAGAATAAAGCACAAACATGAGGCAATGTAGTATACATAGCAAGTTCAGTGGACTAGTGGTCAGCCAAAATGTAAAAAAAAACATCAGAAAAACATACATAACAGCTTATAGATAAGTAGACAGAAGCAGGTTCGAGCTCAATCATAGAAGGGGAGTTATAGAAATATCAACTCAAAACATGTCTCTTATGTAGGATTTTTAGGGGGTTGTTCCCCGATCACTCACCCCTTTAGGGCGCAATCTGTGAGTGGGGGGAACAACCGGCGAACCCATAGTCGAAAAAAGTAATTAACGGGGATAGGGAAGAGTACCGGTGGTGGTCTTAGGATTAGTGACGGTCCGTCCAATGCCTGTATGGCAAGTAGGGATAACGAGTAGCTACTGTAATGTGTAATTTTTCGCCGCTCCGGGGCAGATATCAGGTCCAAAGGAGGGAGAGCATGGGTGGAACAGTAAGGTGATAAAAGTCGTTAGACCTAAGCAATGTATGGGGGGTAAAGGAATAACAAGTTGATTGGAAGAGCTAAAGGGTAATAACAGACCTGAATCGTAGATAGGGAGGCACAATGTTTTTATCTTGAAGGTTTAAATGTACCATATTATATCAAGGAGGACGGGAAGATGGAGTATTAGACCGTGTGGAGGAGCGGAAATGAAGCCAACATGCCCAGATAGCCGAGAATTTGGAGTGTCTATCTTGGGCTTGGTGGATAAGCCTCTCCATTTCTGCAGTCCTGTCGACTTGGTGGTACCATTCTTCTAGAGTGGGAGGCGTGGAAGATTTCCAATGTCTGGGAATGCATAGCGTGGCTGAGTTTATCAGATGTAGCCTGCTATATTTTATGAAACAACTTTTTTTAGTAGGTCATCCCTAATGCAATGGCTTCTCTTTGGTGAGTGTAATGTAACTTGATATTAATAGCTGGTATAGCTTATATTTTTTTCTGCAAGTGCAACTGATCTTCCATATTTCCGACGGTCAGTTAGTCTGGATGAGGTAGATTAGTTACGTGGTGGTCAGTGGTCATGGTCACTGGTCAGCACTTAGGCCTCCATTACACTTAAAAATTTTCTCCAGCCGGCCGACCGTGCGACCAAGCGGATAAAATCTTTGGGAGATTCCCTTTTACAGTTACACTGCTCGGTGTGTAGAGGGGAATCCCTTTGTACTCTGGCTGGGGAGGACACACAGCTCCGCCCCGGTCAGAGTACAGTAAAGTACTACATCTTCCTGCACAGCTCTGCAAATCTGGGATGACGCAGAAAACTGACACAGACACCACTATCTTCTACACATAAATTTATTAGGTGCATCTCACTGAAGTGAATATCAAAAATGGAAAACTGGTATATGTAGAAGTGAAAACATCTCAAGATGTTACATGATTGTCTACAAGGGCTGGGAGATAAATAATTGCCTTTATGTAAGGTTAGGGTGAAGAAGCCATGTGTAATGTATGTATTGTATTATCTATCTAATGTATTTGCTTTTCCTCACAGGTGAAGTCTACATCCTTCACCTCCACGCAGTGGATGAGGATTCCAACCTGCCCGCGTCTGGTTGGCCTGACCGTCCTTCCTCCCCAGCAGCTTCTCTAGGGCATGTTCTCTTCCATCCTCCGCTATCCTCCCCCCACCTGGACACAGCCATGGGTGCCGCCTCCTCCTCAGTGCCTCAAGTTGAGGTTTCTTCCCCCCTCCCCCACCCCTCCAGAGCCACATTTGGATTACCTGCGGTGCATTGTGGAGGTCCAAGAGAGACAATATGCCTTATGTCCCTACAGCGTCTGCTCACCAGGTTGGAGGAGGACATTTTGTAAATAGTTACGTTTTATAATTTTATTTTTCTATATTGTTCTATTCTGGTTTTATTTTTCAAAATTAAAAATTTGTTGTTCAGAACTACTTGTCTTCTTGAGTTTTGCTTTCCTTGTTAGATTCATTATGTATGTGATGTTTATCTAAATTAACTACTCCATTTATTGTTACAAACTTAGTAGAGGCCTTATAATTGTGGTTTTCCTACATTTAACCATCAGGCTGAACTTAGAAAATTTAAGATATTTCTCTACACTATTTCACTGTGCAAAGGGTAATCCCATGTATATTGTGTGCAGCAGTGGTGGAATTATCAGGGTCACAACAGATGCAAGCGCGACTGGGCCCTGTAGTTCTCCACCACTTCAGGGGGCCCACTGGCCGCCCGCCCGACGTGTGAGGGGCCCACCTGCCTGTCCGGGGTTTGTGTCTGTCGGGTTCATGCCGCGGGGAGGGGGGCTTTCACCCACTGCGAGGGGAGAGACCGTGAGAGAGAAGCGCTCCGCCCCTGCCTATCCACAGGCAGAGAGACTGTAAGGGAGGTGGAGTAGACACTGAAAAATCTGAGCAGACCAATTCAGTGAAGGCGGTGGAGGAGCTCTCCCCTCTGCGACTGCACAGTGTTTAGGGATGAGATCGGTGGTGGGGGGATGGGATCAGTAAGAGGTCCCCCTCCAGTACCACCATTGCCCCCCTCCAGTACCACCACTGCATTGGTGACACAGGCTGCATTGGTGGACACGCTGCACTGGTGGACACACGCTGCATTGGTGGACACACGCTGCATTGGTGGACACATGCTGCACTGGGGACACAGGCTGCACTGGTGGACACGGGTAGGCTGCATTTTTTGGGCATGGATAAAGTTGTTGTTCATAGAAGCTTCCTCTTGACAGTTATGGTAAGTTTAAATCAGAAACAGAAATGTTTTACTTTGTTATACGTTGTAAAAAAAACATAGTATCAAAATAATGCTTTTTGGGGGTGGGGGGGGTTTTAGGGGGGCCTTCCTGATCTTCTTCTGTCTGCTTACCTCCCCTCATGTGTTCAGACTAAGAGGCCAGTCACTTCCACCTGGTGGTTTTTATAACCTCTCCTCTAAGCATGGCTCCACCCCAGGCCCTATCAGGGAACCTTATAGTAACCTGTGCACTGCAAGCCAGCGGTGATTATCAACCACTATCGAAGGTGTGTTTGGCTTCCTGGTTCCTGCTTGCTGTGTGCTCTACGTTTGTCTCTGTTACTGACATTGGTGTGTTCTCAGCGATTCCTGTCTGCTTGTGACCTTGACTTTTTGACATGTCCACAACCATCCCTGTCTGCCTGTGACCCCGGAACCTTTGGTGTGTACTCTGTTGTTCCTGTCTGCTAGTTGCCCTGAACTCCCCTTACTATCATTGTTGTCCCAGCCTGTTGCTTCCTTCTCCTGTAGTCTACTGTGAGCGTGAGCTGTGAGACCCTAGGGGCCATGACCTCTAGCCAGACTGCAGTCCATCCTCAGCACTGGAGGCTCTGGTGAACACCTGCTGGCTCTTAGGCTGCGTACACACGTGGCGGACTGTCTGGCCAACTTAGTCCGTCAGACAATCCGACGGACAGTCCGTCATACTTTCGAATGAACGGACTTGCCCACACACGGCACTTTTTGAGCGGACTAATACGGCAGACTAAGTCCGCCATACTATCCGCCCTACTTTTGAAATGAACGGACTCGCCCACACACGCGGAGGAAAGTCCGCTCATTTTGAGTGCGTCTCCAGGTAGGCGGGGCCCGCGATGGAGACGGCGCTGGCCCTGCCGCCTGGTATGGACTTAAAGGGGAACCCCAACGCCGAAAAAAATTGGCGTGGGGGTCCCCCCCAAGTCCACAACAGACCCTTGTCCGAGCACGCTACCCGGCCGGCCAGGAAAGGGGGGCGAGTGAGCACCCCCCCTACTGAGCCGTACCAGGCCGCGTGCCCTCAACATGGGGGGTGCCTTGGGGAAGGGGGGGCCCCACCCCAAAGCACCTTGTCCCCATGTTGATGAGGACAAGGGCCTCTTCCCGACAACCCTGGCCGTTGGTTGTCGGGGTCTGCGGGCGGGGGGCTTATCGGAATCCGGGAGCCCCCTTTAATAAGGGGGCCCCCGGATACCAGCCCCCCACCCTATGTGAATGAGTATGGGGTACAATGTACCCCTACCCATTCACCTGTGAAAAAAAGTACAAAAAAAACACAACACAGGGTTAAAATATTTTATTGCACAGCTCCGGGGGTCTTGCGTCTTCGGGGGTCTTCTCACCGGACTCCTCCGCTATCTTCTTGTAGCTCTTTTGCTAGCGGAGGAGTCCGGCTTTCTTCCCCACCGCCGGCCTCTTCTCCCGACTTCGGGGGTCTTGTCCCCCTCTTTCGGTTCTTCTGCCGGGCCACCGTGCCTTCTTATAGCTCTTTTACAGGCGGTGGCCCGGTCTTCTTCTTCTTCTTCTTCTTCTTTTGCCTCGACGATCTCTCCGGCCAGAATGCCAGGGCCGCGCTGCGCGGCCACTTATATAGGGACAAGGGGCAGTGTCACATGGCTTTTTGAGGTGGGGGGGCCGTGCGGCCCCCCCTTCCCCAAGGCACCCCCCATGTTGAGGGCACACAGCCTGGTACGGCTCAGGAGGGGGGGGGCGCTCGCTCGCCCCCCTTTCCTGGCCGGCCGGGTAGCGTGCTCAGACAAGGGTCTGTTGTGGACTTGGGGGGACCCCCACGCCGATTTTTTTCGGCGTTGGGGTTCCCCTTTAAGTCCATACCAGGCGGCGGGGCCAGCGACGTCTCCGTCGTGGGCCCCGCCTACCTGGATACCCGCTCGAAATGAGCGGACTTTTCTCCAGGCAGGAAAAGTCCGCTCATTTCAAAAGTACGGCGGACTGGCACACACACGGGCGGATTGTCCGCCAAAATGCGAGTCCAGCGGACAGTATTTCCAACATTCGGAAAGACTTAGTCCGCCAGACTGTCCGCTGAAAAAGTCCGCTGAAGCCCACACACGAGCGGACTGTCCGCTGAAATGTGTTTCAGCAAACTAGGTTGGACAGACAGTCCACCCGTGTGTACGTGGCCTTAGGCTCCGCGCCCTGGGGAATCTATGCTCCAGCTCCCATTGGGATCTATGTTAGTGATCCTGTAGACCTGTGTCCTGAATCTCCCTGGGTACAATCCGCAGCAGTCAGTCCTAAGGTCCACTACCTGTACCTAGCGGTGCACTTCTGACTTCTACGGAGTGCATCTGTCACCTGGTCTCAGGTGACCTGACAGGCGGAGGATCAGAGAGGGCCCTGGTGTCCCCAGGGTCAGAGATGGCAAATAGGAGGGGTCATGGGCATCTGGGTTCAGCTCAGCAGTGACCAACTAATCTATCTTGCATAGAATCACATTTCCAGCTGTATGTTTCTTTGTTCTATGTTGTGTTGGTAATATATTCTGATCCTTGAGTTGACAGTCTCTCCATAATAATTTCATTGTCTCTTATTTCCAGACCATCATACAAAAATGGTTAAATTAGCACACATTGCTATTTGTATGTACAAAGACAACACGTGAGCAGTAGCGCCACGTCAAGGCTTCAACCATTGCTACTGTCCATTCACACAACATTCATTCATGCAATCACACATACTCTAGTCACTCTACACATACACATTCATTACAAAAAAGGGTGATGGAAGGAATAAAGGAAGTAATTAGGATTGTTTGAAAAAATCTAATTCTGGCAATGATTCGGTTCTCACAAGTTAAGGGTAGGGTAACCCAGCTTGGGGAGGTTACATTTGAGGAAAGTTATTTGTTCCATCAAATGGGGTGTTAGTTGTGCACTGTGTGGATTAAGGATGTTCCCAGTAATAGAGAAAACTCTCTCACTTTGCACACTGGTTGGAGGAGAGGATAGTAGTTTCTGGGCAACCAGGCAAAGACCAGGCCACATACTTTTCTTACCATCCCAATAGGTCAAAGTGTCCTTTGTAGGAAGCAAAGGGGCTTCATATAGGTAGGCCCTGACCATTTCAGAGGCACTGCTCTCCTCTTGATTACCTGCTGCTTGACCTGAATCCACCAGATTGTCAAGTGCCTCTACCCAACATGCACATGCTCCACTCAGTTGTTTTTGAGTGATGGTGCCAGGCCTTGGAATACTGTAGCAGACATTGCAGGTGAATGTTCCAAATCGGCCTCATTCAGCATACCTCTTTGTTGCTGCAAATTATGGACTCTTTCAATGAGTTTTTCTTTCCAGTAGGAAAGGCTGTTGTCTCTGAGTGCCAGTTTACCTTTGATCCTGGGATCACACAGGGTAGCCAGCATGAGTTCAGGGCTTTTGTGGACATGGTCATTTAGCCGATCTTTTAAATTGTCTTGTAGCTTTCTGATGAAAGACGCTACATCGGCATGAAGTGGGCTGCCACAAACAGGCTCACTGCTTTCTAGGAATGATCGCATCTTATCAATGAGATAGGTAAACAAGGGTATGACCTGTCCTAGGCTGGCATTGCTCTGACTCAAGTTTTCCGTCACATTACGAAAAGGTTTTAAGACAGAAACAAGCTGGCCAATTATACACCAGTCATCACGTCCCAGTGTGGAATCAATCCCAATGCTATGGTGAGATGATAGATTGTGGATGGCTGTCTTTTGCTCCAAAATGCGTTCCAGCATTTCCAGGGTATAGTTGCACCGGGTGCTGACATCTTGTTTCAGGCGATGTCTGGGGAGCCCTGATTGTTCTTGCTCCTCCCTCAACAGTTGACTAGCAAATACACTGCGGTGGAAATGCCCTGCAATTTTCCTGCAAAGGTCCAAGATTTGAGCAATCTTGTTGTTTTTCTCCACTGGGATAGCACCCTTCACCACTAAATGCAGTATGTGTGCAGAACATCGCACACCGACAAAAGATCCATCTTGGAGAGGTTTGATCATGTTTGAACCTCCGTCTGTCACTATGAACCCAACAGAAACATTGGTGACTGCCCGCTCTCCAAACCAATTGGCCAACATCACTCTAATTGCCCACAATATGTTGGCAGAGCTGTGCCTATCATCACGGACTTCTGTGTGGAGCAGGAAAGCTTGATAACCCTGCTGGTCTTGAGCTGCAGACCTGCTTCCTGATGAAGTTTGAGCTCTTACACCAGTGTCATCACCAACAGGCACAGTGGCCTGCCACCAGTGGGCAGTCAAAGACAGGAAAGCATGTTGACTACTGGGAGCTGTCCACAAATCAGTGGTCAAATGAATTGTCTCACCCTCAGCTTTGGCCATTTTTTTCTTTAATAATGCAACACACGAATGGCATAGTGCTGGAACAATCTTTCTGCTGAAAGTTGTTCATGCAGGAACAACGTATCATGGAGCAACGGCATGCATCAGCTGTTTAAATGGCCTTCGATCATGCGAAAAGAGGCTCCTCCAACAGCAATGAATTGGCCAATGAGGCGGGTGATCTTGTTGGTCTGCTGTTTTGACATGCCCTTGGAACTAAAGCCAACAAAACTGTCTAGGGTGGGCTGATAATGTCCTTGGGAGGATGAGGAGCCTGATTGGGCCTGCAGTGGAACTACTGCATGTGGACGGTTTGTCCTAATTGAACCCTCTCTATGGGCTGTGCTCTGAGTCTGTGGTGTGGTTGAGGAGGTACCACCAGTACAGTCAGTCTGTTATGTTGCTTCCTGCGCTACCATCTTTTTCTGCCTCTGCCCGCAGTAAACTAGAACTGTGGTGATTTTTGAGATGAAGGTTCATACCAGCGTTGGTTAAATGTCCCAACTTTTTACCCCTGCTGACTTGCTTCCCACACAACTTGCACTTTGCAAAGAACCCGCCTTTCAATGTTTGGGAGTATTTCCACACATCGCTGCGGCGGGATGCAGCCCCTTTACCCTGATCACTAGTAGTAGTAGTATGGGCTGATATAGCTGCAGCAGGTACCACACCAGTGGTGGAAGCTGTTGCCACTACAGTTACACTTGGTGAACTAGTGCTAATTGCAGGGGTGCTGGGGAGGTCGGTGTTATCACAGGATTCTTCCTCCATAATAACAGAGGGAGAAGGGCAGTTAGCAGCAGATGAAAAAAGTGGACTGCTACCTGTCCTACTCCTCAAAGAATATTCCTCTTGCACGTGCTCTACGTCTTGCTGTAACTCTTGTGGGGTAAGAGTGTATAAAACGTCTGCAGTGGTTGGGGAAAGAGGAGCATCACATTCAGAATCATTCTCTTGGGCCAATGACAAAAAAGTCTGAGGCCGCGTACACATGCGGGGACTGTTCGCCCAACTTTGTCCGCTGAACAGTGTTTCGGCGGACAGTCCGCTTGTGTGTGGGCTTTCAGCGGACAGTTTCAGCGAACAGTCTGCTGAACAAAGTTTTTCGGAATTTCCGAAAAACTGTCCGCTCAGCGGACAGTCCCCTCGTGTGTAGGCTTGTTCGACAAACTAAGTTCCGCGCATGCTCAGAAAGGATTTACACGCCGAAGGTTGCATTGCAGTGTATAGGACGTCAAATTTTTCGTCCCGTCGTACGTGCCGTTCACGTCATCACGCAAGTTTCAGCGGACTGTTCGTTCGTCGTGTGTGGGCAAGTTCCTTCATGCTAATTTTGAGCGGACTGTCCGCTGAAACTGTTTGACGGACAAAGTTGGGCGAACAGTCCCCGCGTGTGTACGCGGCCTCACACTCTGTCTCTGCTGCTGTCTCCCTCAATTGCTTCTTTTGGGAGCTGGGCAGTGGCACTGGCTGTGTGATTGGTGGTTGTGAGTGTACAGGCAACTCCACGTGTTTTATACTAGGTTTCTTGCCTATCCCATAAAAATAAGAAGCCATAACACCTGTAGAAGTAGAAGGAAGCACTGCACTGGCAGTGGAAGTGGCAGCAGATGGTGGTCTGGCAGGAAAACTCCTAGTAGAACTGGTGATGGTGGTGGAACTAGCTTTGCTGGTGGCACCCACTGTTGTGGACAGCATGTTTGTGGTGGCAGAAGTGTCAGAGACACTAGTAGCAGAGACCTTGTCGCTTTTTTTAGCAAGGCGTCCACCGCGACCGCGTCCACGACCACTACCTCCCTTCGCGTTTCCAGTAGAACGGTTACATTGATGTTTCTGTATATATATTATATACTCATTCAAACAGAAACTGGTGGACTGGTGATAGCGATCACTGATGATCAGACAGGTAACAAGTCTAATAAATCCCAACACAACACAGGCAGCCTCTGAGGCTATCACAGCAACACTAGAATCACTAAGGTTCTCACACTAACACTATAGCATCAGATTTTTAGGAAAAAGCTAAGTTCAACTGTAGCTTGCTTCACTATTGTTCTGCTGCTGTGCTTATGCTTGATTGCTAAATGATTCAGGAACAAAAACGGACTGGCTAAGATTGACTGTCTTCTGAAATAATTCAGTGCGTGTGTCTCTCTCTGCTAGCAAATCGTAAGTGAATGTAAGTTGGCTGTACACGTGTACTGTTAGTTCTGGCTATTTTACTGCTCCTCGTCTTTGGTTACAATCAGCCGATAACATTCATCATCATCATTATTTTTTTAATTTTACTTCACCCACCCAATTCCAGAATCTTTTCTCTCTGTTGAATCTGTTCTCTCTATGTCGAATATTGACTCTCTGTCAAAGCTTTTCTAACTAATCTTGGACTAATAGAGGTAAAAAAACCTTAGCCCTTGTACACACGGTCGGAGAATCTGTCGGAATGAGTCTTATCGGACCATGTCGTCAGATAATCCAACTGTGTGTGGTATGCATCGGACTGATTCTGTCCGAATCTCCGTCCGACCCAATTTTCCAACATGTTGGAAATATTTCCCGACCAACTGGCCCGGACGGACCTAATCCGATCATGTGTAGAGCATTTTCATCGGACCAAGTGCCACGCATGCTCACATTCAAATTCCGACACGGAATCGCTCGTCCAGGTAAAACTACTGCTTGTTAGCGATATAGCACATTCGTCACACTGCAATGTTAAAAAATCATTCATCCAGCGCATTCTCTTGTTCTTTACAATGCTGCAAGAACCAACTTCTTTTGATGCTCATAGTCACACACACTGCTCCCGAACGGATTTCATTACTCTTTTTTAACCATTTCAGCAATACAATTTTAGTTTGTGTCACATCTACACAATGTTTGATTTGTTTTTTTTGTTTTTTTGTGATTTTTTGTTTTTTTTGGGGGGGATTCCCTAAAAATCTCCTTTAAAGACACTTTGCTCATTTCTCCTTATTTTTTTTTTCTATTTTGGTGTAAACTTACAACAACAACATTATTTGATTTTTGAGATTTTGTTTTTCTTTTTTAATCTGCAGGAGGTTGTTTAGTGTTGGTACCCCTTAGTATTTATTTCACTTTGTTTTATGGAAATGTACCAGCCTGCTCACAAATAAACTGGCCTTTTGGAAGGAAAACACATACGCAAGTATTTCATCCCAACAAAAAATACCTTTATTTCAGTGTCAGTAACAGATAAAGAGGGAGGCAGCAATGTTGAAACTGGGGAGATTCGTGAAGCCTTTGGCCCCCAGGGCACACATCAACTATTTCAAATCAAAAATTGGTGACCTGAGGAGTACATATCTGAGGGAGAACAGTCTGGTCCTGAAGTCCATGAAACCAGGAACAGCAGCAGATGACATCTATGTTCCCAGGCTGTGGTACTACAACAGGATGAACCTTCTGTCAGACCAGACTGAACCCAGGTCATCACTCTCTGGTCTTCCTTCCACGCTTCCTTCCAGGCTGTGGCTGTGGTGCTGGAGGTGTGGCAGAAGGAGGAGGAGGAGGAGCAGGGGCATGGGCCAAATGACAAGTGTGATTCTCGTGTCATTTGGTACAACAGACCCGTGTTGAGGGTTTGAAGAATAACCTGCTCACACCAGATCTGTTGCCCCTGCTCCATTTTCTCAAGCTTGCACACAATCAAGGCGGCCAAGGCCTCTTGGTGTGTTGGTTTTGCTTGTAGTGCCGCAGAAGCCTCACCAATCAGCCTCAGGGCCGACTCCTCAACATTCCCCCCCTTTCTCGTCCTTCTACGTGGAAGGCGGAGGGGAGGGACCTGGCATTCGGTGAGGCTCCTTTGGCTGCCCACCGCCTGGCTGCCGCTTACCCCCACCTCCTCCTGGCTGCCACTTTCCACACCCTCCTGGTCCTGGCTGAGTTCTTCCTGTGTATGAAAAAGGGACATCGTTTGAGTTTTTGGTTCATCAAACACACACAATTTTCACATCAACAATGTTGCAAATTGGTAACCAATAGAAAAGACTATCATTCTGAGCCCAGCATTTTTCTTTCTTGTCCCAAAGGTTTTGGCCACTACTGTCTATTGATATGTGAAACACTTTCAAAACTCACCAATTAGGGAGCAAAAATCAAGTTAACATCATTCATTTTGACTCCACAAATATGTACAACAATACTATACCTGTCTCAAGCTGGGCTCCCCCAGTTCTTCCTGAGTGGAAGGCCCAGGTTGGGCATCGGAAGACTCAGCGGGTGTGGAATGGAGCATAGGACGCGTGGAAGGAAGAGTAGAGAGAGACTCTCTGGCCTCAGCCTGGTCTGACAGAAAATTCATCCTGTCATAATACCACAGGGTGGGAACATAAACGTCAGCTGCTGAATTTCCTGATTTCATGGACTTCACCACCTTATTCCTTTCCTTCAGATATGTACTCCTGAGGTTCCCAATTTTCTTTTTTTTTTTTTTTCAAAAAAGATTTTATTAAAGAAACGTAAGTCAGTTACATTAACAGAGGTGTCATACATTTGTCCAAATAACATAAAGTGTACATAAAGATAAATCCAAGCCAGTACATACTGTAGGAGAGTCGCATCCATTTTTCATTAATTAGGACAAGAAGTTTCTCAAGCGAAAATTGGGAGGTATAGTCGAAAAGTAGGTGTTAGATATTCTGTACAAACCATACCGAGATAGACCCAAGGTAAGTATTTCCCAATAATAATGTGTCTGGGTCCGTGTCATGGAGCAGATGTTAATGGTAGCTCCTACCTATCAGAGCATTTGGATGAGTATCTTGTATAACAAGTCTGCTTAAATATGCAATAGAGTAGACCCAGATGCCTTGTTTTGGGCATCCAGAAAATAACCAGTGGATTGTGATATATATAGAGGATGGGGGGGGTGCAGGGGGGGGTTAGGTTAGTAGATTAGGGGCGTGGGGGGATCAGGGGAGTGATATTAAGAAGGGGGAATCTCAAAAGGGGTAGTGGGGACGGAGAATGCCTCCTTGGTCTCCGCTCTGCGTTATGTGAGATCGGCCTATTATCGATTCTGAAAATTGAGCATAGGGAGAGCGCTCCTTGTAAAATCCTCTGGTGGATGATTGGGAGCGACATGTGATCTCCCAAACTCATCCCTTGGGTAGGGATGGGAGCACCCTATCACCTAGAGAACAGGGGTGAATACCAGGTTCGTTCCTCCGGACGCTTAGAAAGTGTCACGTGGAGTCGCATATTAGCTCATCAGAGCCCGATACCTGTCAATAGTTTGAAAGTATCTCCAGCAGGCCCCAATTTTCTTTTTGATATATTTCTCATCTGCCCTGGGGACCACTGGCTTCACAAACTCAACCAGTTCCATTATTGCTGCCTGCCTCTTTGCTCTGCTACTGTAGAAAGGATGGGTGTTTTGCCACAGGACTGGCAGGTCTCGATATTTATCGATGAATAGAGGGAGGAAGCTGTAGTCATTAAAGCCGTCCATGTCTGCAAGACACAACACAAAACACTAATGTCAGGCTAAACTCCACTAATGCAGTACTCAATCTAGAAGCAGTGTAGCCTAGTGATGTGCCAAGTTCAAAATTGTACCTTTGTTGCCTCAGCTTCTCCCTCTGTTCACAGATCGTACAGGCGACACACGCGTGTTACGTTTTATATACAGTGTGCATGCGTGCAACTCCGCCTGCCCCTGACGTTCTTTCCAGACTATTCCCCGCCCCTTCGCTTCCAGCGCAGTGGGGAGAGCACATGGCGGAGAGAACACAGGTGCGCACTAATAATTACACTAAACGAGGAGGAGGGTGAGGAAAGGCCGGAGCCTGAAACGTCCCGATCCAGGAAGACAAGATTTAAGGCCGCAAATATGTCTTTTGGAGAGATGTTGGAGATGGTCGACATATTGAACATGACCGACTATGATGGGAAATATGGACCTTACCCAAACCCAAATATCAGAAAGGCCAAAATCATGGAGAAAGTTGTGAAGTGTCTTCTGCCTAATTTTTGGGTACACCGATCCATGGATCAACTGAGAAAATGCTGGTCAGACCTGAAACTGAGGGAGCACGAGCAGTACATAAGTATCAAGCGTGTTCTGGACAAAAGTAAGTAGTTGTTGTGTGTTCATATGATTATTATTGCTTGCATACTGCTCCATGTGCTTTGAGTTCATGTTGTGCATTTTAAAATGGCCACTTTCAAGTTCATGGTTTCATTCGTTCGTAGGAAACATCGTTCTGCAGATAAGTATTCCAGCTGAACACAGTGTCCCCAATAATGTTATGACCTTGAAGCTCGGCCAAAATAAACAATTGAACAACACTTCCAAACAATGTTTCATATTGTTAATTCTGCCCTCTGTGTGATAATTATTTAATTTTTACAAATCTCATAGGGGAGAGAAGACTCGGCAAGTATGAGGACACCAGGGACCCCACCCCTCACAAAGAAGGACATCTTCCAAAAGAACAAACAGAGGAGCAGGAAGGAGAGATCGTGCAGGTTGTGCAAATTGTCACCACAACAGGTGAGTGTCGGAGAACACAGCTTCCGGTAAGCTCATCAATGTATGTCACCATATTTAAATTACATATTTTTTTTGTTTTGTTTTATAGGTGATGTGGAAGAAGATTTCCGTTTTACCAGTGAAAGTGCCCAGATCAGGGAGATAATGGGGTGCAATGGGTATTGGGAACATATCCTGCAAAACATCAATGATGGTAATTTAAATTTGAAAAACATCATTGATGTTTTGGGGAGAGTGTGAAACACCCCAAAGTAGATAGGGTCTTATTTTTTTAATTTTAATACCAAAATGTTGTAGTTCTCCAACTTCGATATTTGGAAGATGCACAGAGTGTGGAAACATGCATTATCTCCCATCATGGGGGATCAATGTATGTGTTTTGTGTTTAGTGTCTGAGATGAAGGGGTTGCAGCCCCAAAACATGTACATTGATCCCCCATGATGGGATATAGCACATGTTGACACACTGTGTGCATCTTCCAAATTTGGATTTTTCAGGGGTGACATCCCATGTGATGAAGGCAAGATCAGGCCATACTCATGTCTGATATTGTCTTCACTTTTCAAAGTGGACCTTTGTATGTTCCTGTGTTCTGTATTTTACAGTTAGATATATGCCTGTTTACACCAAAACAATAATTAAACCAAATTTTCAAGAAACTCAGTTTTGAAAAAACACAATTTCTAGGTTGGCTGTACAAACCTTTTCAAAAACGCACATGTGAATGTGGTTGGATTAAACAGTTCAATTAGCAACAATGTGTGGCTTTTTTTTCATGGCACCAAAAATGTATTTGGAGTACAATTTAAGTTTGTGCTGAGAAGAGTGCGATTTACTAAAGGCAACTCCACTTTGCACTCCCAGGGCAGTTTCAGGTGTACTTTTGCAGTGCACTTGTAGTGCATAGTGGATGTGCCTTTACTAAAAAAACACCCACAGTGATGTGTAAATTTGGTCAATCATGCCATTTTCCTGCCATGGTGCTGAAAATGAGCACGATTTTGGTCAGTAATGCACTACATACATTAGTTAACAAAAAGAAGGTGCGTGTGTAGCAGACCCACAACATAATAACATCAGCAGAAGAAGAGACTGTCCCCTCATCTCGCACAGAACTTGGGTTTGCACTGTTAGTAAAAAAGGCACAACTTGATCAAACCTAATTATACCTAGGAGACACATAAAACCAAGCCAAGCAGTAAATGAAGGAGTTTCAGATAAAAATTTAATTTTAAAATGCCGCTCAGACATTGTCTGGCATATCAATGGCCCCCCTACCCACAAAGTAGTCCATGTATTGTGTTCTAACCTCATGGGCGCTTTGGGGGGGCAAGCCAGGATGAGCATGTTGAAGGCCCGTGAGGTTATCTGCATTGTCCATCAAGTCTGCTTCTTGTTGGCCAACTGAGACCGCATAGTTCGCAGAAATTTTTTTCAAATAATTGTGCAGAACACAGCACGCCAGCACTATGTGATTCAGTTTGTATTCTGCCATGTGGATAGGCGTAAGAAAAAGGCGGAACCGGCTGGCCAGTATTCCAAAGGTGTTCTCCACCACTCTTCGGGCTCTGGACAGGCGGAAATTAAAAATCCTCTGCTCTGGGGTGAGGGTCCTCATGGGGAAAGGCCGCATCAGATGGTTTCCCAGGGCAAACGCCTCATCGCCTCATCCGCGACAAAGACGAACGGGAGTCCTTCCTGATTCTCCTCTGGGGGTGGCAAGCCCAGACTGCCACTCTGGAGACGCCAGTAGAACTCCGTCCGTGAGAACACTCCACCATCCGTCCATTTTGCCCCACGTCCACATACAAAAACTCATATGTCGCAGACACCACCGCCAACATCACGATACTATGAAACCCCCTTATAGTTAAAATAGTATGACCCGAGTTGGGTGGTGGGACGATGCGGACGTGCTTCCCATCTATTGCTCCTCCACAGTTGGGAAAGTCACAACGACTGGCAAAGTGGGAGGCCACAGTCTGCCATTCCTGTGGCGTTGAAGGACACTGTGGATTGAAACAAGAACAAAAATTATTAGTTTGACCAATCAACATTCCAAGCAGATTAGGACACAAACATTTTGTGACAAAATTAGTTAAACATTTTGTGAACTGAGTATTTAAAGCCTAAAGTCTAATGTCCCCTTATGAGAGTCATCACCCCCCCCCCCCCCCCCAATCTGATGGGCCCTTGCTAAAAAATGAGGGGGGATGTTTAGGACAGGTAACCCTCTCCACTTGATTGAGAGCTGAATGCCCAAATAATATGTGATACTTTGGGAAGCCCCTCCTTAGTTACACTATTGGCAGCCCACCGGACAGGTAAGAAGTGTCATAATACAAAAAATTAATCAAAATGGAAGCACTTTTTGACATTCTGCTATTACATATCCAGATAATAGGTTAAAAGCAAAAAAAAAAAAAAGTTAAAGTATTGAGGCAGGCCCTTACACTACATGCTTAGGTGAATTCATCCATAAATGTGAGCATCAAAAAAGGTAGGTATAGTGTGTATTGGGTTTGGTAAAGTCAACAGATAGAGGATTGCTATCAGCTGGCCTAGCAGTTGGGAGGAGGGGGGGTTCATAATGAGTTTGGCACAACCCCCCCCCAAAAAAAGAAAAAAAAAAAAAAAAAAAACACTCTGCATGAATTGAAGCACACACACATCACATTTGCACATTTGTAGACATTTTAGGGGGTGTTTAGGGGAAAGCAATACTATGGAGCTGCCAAAAGACATTGTTAAGTGACTAAACTATAGTTTTATGGGCCAAGAAGAGCATGGTGGGGAAGTTACTGAGGCAAATATGCCTGAGGACAAAGGGGCAGAGCATCTAAATTAGAGCATATTGCAATGATGGTAATTAGGGAATGAGGAAAGAAATGAAAGACATTAGCAATCATGAAATACATAGAATGTGATAAAGGATAAAACTTACCTTCATATAGTCCTTCTGCAGGACCTGAATGATGGCAGAACAGGTCTCTGGAATAATGATCCCCAGAGTCTGGGGGGAGATGCCTGTAGAGAACTTGAGGTCCTGAAGGCTTCTCCCAGTCGCCAAGTAGCGCAACGTGGCGATGAGCCTCTGCTCCGGAGTGATGGCTTGCCGCATGCAGGTATCCTGCCTGGTGATATAAGGGGTCAGCAAAGCCAACAGACGGTGAAAAACGGGGTCCGTCATCCGGAGATAATTCCTGAAATCATCAGGATTATTCTCCTGGATCTCACGGAGCAAAGGCATGTGCGAGAACTGGTCACGCTGGCGCAACCAATTCTTGGTCCACAAACGCCTCCCCTCCCTGTTCATGGATCGGGCTTGTGTCAAAGTAGCAACCCCAACAAGAAGCCCTGCACAGCAGAAACTCTACGACGAGTATGTAGAGGAAACATGATTTGAAAACGGTCGGCTGGTCAGAACGGACACCAGAAAGCACCGATAAACAGCAAGGCCTGAAAGAACGACCTGAATAGCAGAAGCAAGCAGACAATAATAATTGCCTTTCAAAGCGTACTATACCAAGATATAGTCCACAATGATCAACAAATACTTAATGACTGCACGCACTGATTATCAGGTACGCACCGACAAGCACAAACTGAAGAGCTGTAGCGATCTGAATCACAAATCTGAAAAGCGCGAATCGTCTCTCACCAAACTTCTACTAACACGCGATACACACGAGATCAGTGGAAGGAGCCCAAAGGGTGATGGATGTGGAGCTGAACTTCCTTTTTCTAGTCCCGCCATACACGGCTTACGTCACCGCGTTCTTGGCCACGTGCGAAATCAGACAACTTGGCCCGACCGTGTGTATGTAACAGTTTCGGACACAATCTGTCGGACTAAATCAGACGGGCAAAATACGACGGATTTGGTTGCCAAATTTTCCGACCGTGTGTACGTGGGCTTAGGCACATTCGACCAAAGGTTCAATAGACAGATTGTTATTGTCAGAGTCACGTCGAATCTCCTATCTATATCGAACGGTCACGTCGAATCTCCTATTCTATATCAAACTGTTGTAACAACGAAAACGAAAAAAAAGCATTTATGTCGGATCTTTCGTTTTTCGGATTCTGCACTTTCGTTATCGTTTGTCAAAACAAAAACGAATGCACATGTCTATTGCACACTTCCTATTCCCATACCTTCTCAAATTCTCCATACCCTGTCGAGTCTCATGTGGAAATTTCTCTGGAACAATAAAAGAGCAAGATATTCACTTTCACGTTCTGTGCATAAATGTGTGGGAGGTGCAGGCTTGGTCGATATCTATGACTATCTCAGAGCAGTCAGTCAGACTAGACCAGCTCAGATATTGGTTTAATGATCACATTCACAATGAACCTCTCTGGCTAGATATAGAAAAGGATATAGGCCCTTCAAGGGATTTGACTAGGAATGGGCTGAACACCGCCCTGTTTGGTTCGCACCAGAACATGCGAACAGGCAAAAAATTTGTTTGAACACGTGAACACCATTAAAGTCTATGGGACACGGACATGAATAATCAAAAATGCTAATTTTAAAGGCTAATATGCAAGATATTGTCCTAAAAAGTGTTTGGAGACCCGGGTCCTGCCCCAGGGGACATGGATCAATGCAAAAAAGTTTTAAAAGCTGACTTTTTTCGGGAGCAGCGATTTTAATAATGCTTAAAGTGAAACAATAAAAGTGTAATATTCCTTTAAATTTCTTACCTGGGGATGTCTATAGTATGCCTGTAAAGGGGCGCATGTTTCCCGTGTTTAGAACAGTCTGAGAAAAAAAATGAAATTTCTGAAGGAAAAAGTCATTTAAAAGTACTAGCGGTAGCGCCGGCTATGAATGAATTATCGGGTCTCTGCAATACGCATAAAAGTCATTGGAAAAAAAACGGCCTAGGATTCCCTCCACAGTGCATTACGAGGCCCTTTTGGGTCTGGTATGAATATTAAGGGGAACCCCAAACCAAAATGTAAAAAAACTAAATGCATGGGGGTCCTCCTAAATTTCATAACAGACCCTTCAGATATGGTATGGATATTAAGGGGAACCCATCGCCACAATTAAAAAAAATGGGGTGGGGTCCCCCTCAAAATCCATATTAGACCCTTATCTGAGCACGCAACCTGGGAGGCTGCAGGAAAAGGGGGGGTGAGAGAGCGCCCCCTGAACTGTACCAGGCCACATGCCCTCAACATGGGGAGGATGTCCTCATGTTGATGGGGACAAGGGCCTCATCCCCACAACCCTTGCCCGGTGGTTGTGGGGGTATGCGGATGGGGGGCTTATCGGAATCTGGAAGCCCCCTTTAACAAGGGGACTCCCAGATCCCCCCGTGTGAAATGGTAATGGGTTAGAAATGTACCCCTACTAGAGGTCGACCGATATATCGGCCAATATTTGCCGTTTTTTAAATAATTGGCATCGGCCGATTGTGCTGATAAAAAGCCGATTTAGAACTACAGCGGGACTTTGAAATGACTTCTGTAATAGAAGTCAGTGTAAGTTGCCTGAGTTGTCATAGAAACGTCTTTCCTCCTCTCTGGGCAGGCTGCCAAGAAAAGAACAGAAAGATACAATGTTTACACTTGAATGAATGAAATCATCTCTGTGTGTAGAAGTTCTCAGTTTAACCATTTAAAGACTAAGTGCTCATGCACACGGACGTTTTAAAAAACTGGCTGCAAAGCTAGCTCCGACGCCTGGAAAAATCGTCGTTAAAAACGTGATTTTTACCGCGTTTTGCATTGGCGTTTTTGCACGTTTTTTAGCGTTAGTGTTAAGTAGCGTTTTTTAAGAAACACATCTCTTGGCTATAGCACTCAGAAAACAAAGAAAATATGTTGCGCGTTTTTGCGCGTTTTCCCGCGATTCGCGTTTTTACAGCTCTAGCTCCGCGCCACGGAACGCACTGGTTCTGGTTTTTTTTTTACAGCTTAAAAACGCCTATGCCATTTGCAGCTCAAAAACGCCTAGGTGGGCATGAAGCCATAGACTAACATGGACAGCCGTTTTTAAGCTGCAAAAAAAGCTCAAAAAAGCGGCTGTAAAAACGTCCGTGTGTATGAGGCCTTAATCTTTTCTGACACTTGTTGCTTACAAGTGAAAATCCTGTATTTTCTGCCAGAAAATCACTTAGACCCCCCAAAAATTATATATATATTTTTTAGCAGAGATCCTAGGGAATAAAATAGCGGTTGTTGCAATATTTTATGTCACACGGCATTTGCACAGAGGTCTTTCAAATGCTATTTTTTTGGGAAAAAAATACACTATTTAAAATATAAAAATAAAATAAAAACAGTAAAGTTAGCCCATTTTTTTTTTCGTCCAAAAGTTTTGACTAACTGTTTTTATTTAATATATAGGTTTTTTTTTTTTTTATCTAAATCATACATACAAGTAAACTGATCGGAGGTTTGTTTTGTTTAATAAATGTTTAAATGTAAGAAATTTTCTGTATCACTTATGAAGACTGCTTTCACACTGGAGCGGGGAGGCGTTGATGGTAAAACGCAAGTTTTAGCGGCTCTTTACCATCATTTTAGCAGTGCTATTTGGCTGCTAGTGGGGCACATATAACCCAGCTAGCGGCCAAGGAAGAGGTTAAATGCGCCCATGAAGCACTGCTGCCAAATCGCATTGCATGCGCTTCGGCAGTGGTGCCCATTCATATCAATGGGCAGGAGTGGTGGAGGAGCGGTATACATCACTCCAAACGTGCTGCTTGCAGGACTTTTTTTTTTAAGATCCTGCCAGTGCATCACCTCAGTGTGAAAGCACTCTGTCTTTCACACAGACTGCAGGGGAGCCATTTTGCAGGCACTTTACAGGCGCTATTTTTAGCCCAAAAGCGCCTGAAAAACGCCCCAATGGGAAAGGTGTGTTAGATCAAGGGGGATTAAAAAAAATAAAAAATAAAAAAGGAAAAAAAAAATAAAATAAAATCGGCCTAACATATCGGCCCAAAAAAATCTGCATCATATATCGGCTATCGGCCGCCATGATTTCTAAATATCGGAATCGGCATCGGCCAGAGAAAAACCCATATCGGTCGACCTCTAACCCCTACCATTTCACAAATAAAGTATCAAAAATGTTAAAAAAGACAATAGCTGTTTTTTGACAATTCCTTTATTAATGTCTCCTTCTTTCCCCGCTTCTTATTCCATCTACTTCTGGTCTTCATTTGGTTTTCTTCCTCCATCTTGTTTTTCCCCCCTTCTTCCTCTGCTTTCTTCCTCCAGTGTTTTCATCCAGCATCTCCCTCTGTGGCTTCTTCCCCCGTTCTCCGGATGATCCGCCCCAATGGCGCTTCTGTTCTTCTGACAGTTCTTTTATTACTGAGAGCAGAGCCACCCGGTGACCCCGCCCCTGTGACACACAAGGAATTTCCTATGGCTTTCCCTGCGGTGTCAGAGAGGGGCAGGGTCACCCAGTGCGTCACACAGCGGGAGAAGGCTATTGTCTTTTTTAACACTTTTTTTGTGAAATGGTAGGGGGTACATTTGTACCCCATTACCATTTCACATGATGGGCCATGATCTGGGGGTCCCCTTGTTAAAGGGGGCTTCCGAAAATTTCAATAAGGCCCCCCGCCCGCATACCCCCACAACAACCAGGCAAGGGTTGTGGGGATGAGGCCCTTGTCCCTGTCAACATGGGGACATCCTCCCCACGTTGAGGGCATGTGGCCTGGTACAGTTCAGGAGGGGGGCTCTCTCATCCCTCCCCTCCTTTCCTACGGCCTGCCAGGTTGCGTGCTCAAGTAAAGGTCTTGTATGGATTTTTAGGGGACCCCCCATGCATTTTGTTTTTAATTTTGGTTCAGGGTTCCCCTTAATATTCATACCAGACCCAAAGGGCCTGGTAATGCACTGTGGGGGAATCCCAGGCCACTTTTCCACTTTTTTCAATGAATGTTATGTGTATTGCAGAGACCCAACAATTCATTATAGCCGGCGCTACCACTAGTAATTTTAAACAACTTTTTTCCTTTAGAAGCGTAATCTTTTTCTCAGACTATTCTAAACATGGGAAACATGTGCTACTTTACAGGCATACTATAGACCCCCCCCCCCGGTACGAAATTTAAAGGAATATTTCACTTTTATTGTTTCACTTTAAGCATTATTAAAATCACTGCTCCTGAAAACATTTTAAATTTTTTAAAACTTTTTTTGCATTGATACATGTCCCCTGGGGCAGGTCCCGGGTCCCCAAACACTTTTTATGACAATAACTTGCATATTAACGTTTACAATTAGCACTTTTGATTTCTCCCATAGACTTTTAAATGGTGTTCCGCGGCTTTCAAATTTGGTTCAGGGCACCACCGTGACCCCGCCCCTTATGCTATATAAGTATGCATGTCCACTGCATGACCAGTGTAGTTCAGAGGTACCCAACCTGCCTCTTACTGCTATACCACTTGTACTCCAACATCCCCATTTCTTACCCTTCTAAAATGATGAGACCACACCTTCATTTTGGAGTATAAATGGCCATAGCAGCCTATTTATTATTGACACCATATAAATAACTCCAATATCAAATATATACCAAAATATCACCTCCGTAACAACAACTTGTTTAACTTCAGTCTGTTGGTCTTTGACGGCCCCCCGAACTCCAACACACATTCCACCAATACTCTGTGGGACCTTTTTCCACGTGATAGGCCTCCAGCGGATAATCAGCTCATAGACAACCCCCTTCCCGCGGTGCAGCCATTATAGTATTCCAGCTAACCTTTACCTTATACTACCGATGAGCCCCCCATACCTTTCCATCACATATGTTTACTGCCACCGTCAAAGACCAACAAAACACTGCCACAGCCCGCAAGGATGACACCTTACCCTTAAGGGCTCCCCCACACCCCCGGGCCCGCTGGATCCCATCTTGCAGCTCCAGAACCCAGAAAACAACCCCCCCTACCTAGAGGTGTATTCTAACACCCTCAGTTACAAGCCCACATTAGTTTCCACCTCTACTTGCCTGATCACCAGGCCCCCCATCCTAAGCCACAACCTCCCCACCACCTGAGTGTTAGACAACTGTACGAAGTCGTAAAATATCTGACTTAACGTCCGAGATCAGCTCCTTGATCATTCGAAACCAAAAGCATTACCCCTTGCATGCATAACCCAGACAGCCGGCGGTTTATCCCGCCGTGCCTAACGTTTCATTTCCTATATCACCTTGCTGCACCTCAACCCCCATACACCTAGCCAGTGAACACATGCCTCCCTCCTCTAACTACCCAACTGTCTGCCAACCGATCTCGCATCTGCTCTCCTGCCCCCCCCCCCAACAAACATACAGATAACAAAGAAAATCCAGACAAGGCGTATAAGTCCTCCATCTGGACGAAAAAACCGCCAAACAAAGGCAGCACCAACTTTAAAGTAAACCAATGTACCCCATTCCACAAACGACACAGCTTGTATGTACAGACTACTCCCCCACTCGTGTTTTATTTTTTTATTTTATTTTTTTTATTATTTATTCCACCACCACATGAAGGCATAGGTAAGTGTGTAATCGCTTTGCTTCCCACCTACCATTCCTCCTTACCGCCGCCTCATCCAACCCATATCTGGCAGCTTCTATAGCCTCCCCGATGTGGAAGGAGTGTGAAGCGTATTCTGCACCATCTAACCTTGCGTCCCAGTGGCATTTTCAGAACACCGACCCGAACTGGAACCTCGACCAATACTTCCCAGCCTTGTGCCACATGAACTGCCCCCCATACCATCTGTTCCAAACCCTAGAAACTCCCTAACCGTTTTATCCCTTTTTTTTATTACCCTGAATCCTGGTAACAAACAGCAGCATCTCCGCCCCTCTAACCCTTTGATCATTTTTTTATTATTTTTTTTTGTAATTGTCCAACCCAAACTTTTTTTTTTTTAATCCACTCTGCACCGCAGGTTAAACAAAAGCCAAAAACCCACCAGTTTCCGCTCAATGGCAGATACCGACCCCGTTTACCAAGTTCCTGGAACCACAGTATCACCAACAACCTTACCCCCACATAGCCATGTTTGACCTCAGACTCCTGCACCAAACAACCCACCCTTCTTTTCATATCTTCACGTAAGCCACCCATGTGGACTCACTGGCTGACCGCCCTGTTACCTCCCGTGGTGACTCCAATGCCATCTCCCATACCCAGCCCGTGTAGGGAACTCCTCCCCCTCTGTGGCCAGCTAACTCCCACCGAAAATAGATGCAAGGAGTAAGCCCCCCAGGTTTCCGAAGCCTGCAAGATGAATAGCATATAGAAAATGTTCAACTGCACCTAACGCAACACAAAATGGCGTAGCCGCAGTATGACCAGTTGTGACAACGCGGACATGTGGTTGACCACGTAAACCACACCCACATAATCACAATTCAACTCCGTGTCAGGTTCCTGCATGACCCTTACCCCAGCTCCATAGCCGGAACCACTGGAAAATTCCAATAGCACACGTTTACGAATGAACACCCCACTTCCACCCAACAAAATTGGGGCCAAATTTCCTCACTCTATTGCCCCTGAAAGAAAAAATTTCCCCCAAACCTGTTTACCCCGCCGTGTTCGTGACCTCTTTTCCCATCGACCTGGCATCCACCTATTGTCCGTTATATGTGGCCAAGAACTCGTACCAAACCTTCTAACCCTCCCTATGTTCCGCATTTTACTGTCTAAATTAGCCAGGGCTTGAAACCCCCATTGTAGCAGACGGCAGCCGCCGGCCAAAACCCACTCATCTGCATAAAACCGGCAGGTGAAATTGAACTTACCCAGCAACAAAGTCCTCAACTGTACCTCACGCCATCCCTGGACCTCCCACACCCCCTTCTATAGTACCTCCAACTTGGTCACCGGCAGATGACCCTCCGTAACCCCTGAAACAATTACAATGCCAGAACAAAATAGTACAATATCCCTCATCGTCCCCCTGTGTTTTGCAGCCAATGGCACTAATGAACCTACCTGCAATGTGCTGCAATGTATAATCGCACACACATCGGAGGAAGGCGGCCCAACACACAAAAAAAAAGTCCAAGCCATGTATGATTGAATCAGGGACCGACACGTCTCTACCCCCCCACTCCAGCAATTACCTAAACATATAACCATGGCCCACTAAATTGAGCAACCCATGGGCCGGCATCGTTCCAAGTAAAAAACTCCTCTTGCCAGCATCTATCCAGCAGCCAAAGCTCTCCTAATAAACTGTAAGCAAGTGGAACACGGATTCCTAGTTCTCCATAGGCGCCCCTTTTCCGTCACACCTAACCCACCTTATAGCTGTGTACGTGAAGTATCGGACACAGTGCACCGCATCGGATTATGCCAGAACTTTTTTTTTTTTTTTTTTGACAGATCAGTGAGGAAACGAGGCAAAACTTGTTTGGTTCCTTCTCAGGCACCACCCCCGCTGTAGACACCATTAAAAACCCCGGAGGCAATTAGCCTCGCCATTTCCTTATCCGGGTATCTACTTATGAAAGGCTGCAACCTTTTCACCCCCTTCCAAAAGTCATCCCTTGTGTGACTAGGCTCGTCTGTACATTGTCCTCACATGAAGCCACGACAGAATGGATGGGTCCCCCCACCCTTTTAACACTCGTGTTTAACATCAAAAACCACTGAACTGACAGGAGCTCACATTGCACTGCCAACCCACCCCCTTCCTTTTCGGCCGACCGTCCAGAGGGGGGTATACCCCCCCAAAGGAACTGCTTCGGGGGCCTCTACTACTACAGAAACCGCATCCAGAAGCATCTTTGATCCCCATTAAGAGACGGCCATACCGACCTGCACGGTCTAAACTGCTCATCATCCCATAGCCAATCAGATCCTTCTTTTTAACATGTGCACCTACCACTGGCCTACATATAACAGGACAATGCCAAACCATGTTTGGGTTCTTCCCCCATGACAATCGCATAATGGCGACCGCCTTCCACAAAATCAATCGGTACCTCCTCTTACCTTTATCCATTTTCCCTTAATCTTCCTGCATGACCCTATACACTTAAAATGTAAATCCCCCCTTTTTTAAAGGGGGCCATAATGAGAAGATCCACACACTTACCTTTTCAAATTATATCCCGGAATTCCTATTTAATTGTGTTCCCAGGGGACCCTCAAAGAACCCGCACATCTCACATTTTATTTTTATTTTTTTGCATCTGCAATCCTTACCATCTCCATCCTACCATTACCTGACAACCCCACCACTGCACCACTGTCCCCAAACTGGCAGGCGCACTGCCCGCCACTTGTGGGCCAGCATCCACCACCTCTGTTCCCGGAGGAGCAACTGCCGCCGACATTGCACCCCCCTTTTCAACCCCCAACAAATCCTGCAATGCAACTTCAAAGAAAAACATTTAGACATTATTTGACCTACCAGGCTGACTGGAACCCCAACAGCCGCCTTGCTTGCCTCCATCGCTGGCTCGCATTCCTGCGGTTCCTCCTCGCACACTGTCAGCTCGCCTTCCCACCTGTCATCCTAGACCAGGACCGGTGGTGTCATCAGCCCCCCAGGCATAGAGGTCCTGGGGGCCGTGGAGTCCCTCTGTTGTAGTGCCTGTCTCACCCCCGAAGCTCCGCCTCCTGCCATGGTTCCACACATGCCCTCACATACTGTGACCTGGAAGGTCAATCTCGTCCTTCCACCGCCATCTGCGCTGCAAAGTCCGGCAGATTGTCCACCGGACCAATCTGCCGGAAAGTCTGATCATGTGTACGCGGCATAAGGCCCAATTTTGTGCAGAGTTGTAATGGAAATTTGTAGGTTCTGTATATAATTGTATTCTATTTTATATGTATTGCACAATGCCCTCACTGTGCACACAGCACTAATAATGTTTTCAGTACGTTTTGCATTCTTTAGAGTCCTGATTAGAATTAGCCTGCCTATGTAACGCCCCTTGTTACCATAAACATACAATTGTAATATTAATGTGATACCTAAGTAATCATGTGTATAAAAACCTTCAAATGCGTCATAATAAAGGAGAACGGTTATTTGGAAAGATGCTGAGAGTATCTTTTTTGTCTGTTCCCTACTGCAGTAGTTATTAATTTGGAACCACTAAATCAATATGAGGATAGGAGTTGCCTTTCATCAAAATATCCATTTCAGGTGGTCGAGCCAGCCAGGAGGGGTTATCAGGTGACCCTGAGTAACCGAAACGAGGAGCTTGAGACGATCCGGGAATTTCTGATAATCAGCCGCCTGAGGTAAGCCTTTTGCTTACATTTGAGTTATCAGACTTCCTTGATCGGTAAGGCATTTTCGGCACAAAGGGTACCTATTTTACTCCCCTTAATCGAACTGTATTGATTGGTGGTTATATGTTATGTTGTCACTGTCTACTGTCCATTGGAGTGTTAGAGATAAGAAAGGGAAGAATAATGCTGTTCACAGGTATATGTAGTACATCTGCTAGATAAAGTAGTTTGGAGGCAAAAGTGTATAGGCACATGTAGAGAAGACTGGCCAGTCATTATGGGCTTTAAATTAAGTAAGGGAATGACGGGTAAGAGACCCTCAAAAATTCCCAGCGCAAGAGGAGCACTATATATGAACCGAAGGTGCGGTTCCGCCTATACTCAGCCCCTAGATTAATGGTTAAAGTGGACAGGGATCCACAAAGGGTAACTGGGTTACCACCAAAGTCCACAGGGACAAAGAATCATGCAGAGTATACAGCTAGAGAAACAGCTATGTGAGCAGGATGGATCAAGGGCAGGCCGTATAGTATATACAGGCGGTCCCCTATTTTCAAACATCTGACTTACAAACATCTCCTACTTACAAACTGAGGGAGACAACAGGAACTGAGAGGAAATCTACCCCTAGGAAGGGAAATTCTCTCCTGTAAGCCCTTGTACACACGGTCGGAGATTCCGACAACGGATTTTGTCCAAAACTGTTGCATACACATGGTCGGACAAAGTTGTCGTAATCACGTCAGATTTTCCGTTATTTCGTTACGACGGGACTACGTTCACGCTAGTAGCCAATAGTTTTGGTGTAGGAATTTGATCTGAGCATGCGTGGCACTTTGTCCGATCGGAATTCTCTACCCATGATTGGAGTATGTCCAATCAGAGTATTTTGTCAGAAAACTTTACCAACAAGTTGGAAAACTTGGTCCGTCGGATACTCCGTCGTAAACAGTCCGATTTAGACCACACACAGTCGGAATATATGACAAAACGGTCCGATCGGACACATTCCATCGGAATATCTGACCGTATGTACAAGGGCTTAGAGTTGATATGGGAAAAACGTGTCTCCTCCACTGAGTTATTACCAATCCTTGTTTCCCTAAAACCCCCAAGTTTGCAAATTCCAAGAAAGTGAGGAAATCTTCTGAACAGGGGCACATACAGCAAAACAAATGTTACAGGGGTGATAACCCTTCCTTATGTTAGCCAAAAAACTTAAAAATAGATTTTTTGGCTGGAGCTACACTTACAACATGTACCTGTTCCAAATTACAAACAGATTCAACTAAAGAACAAACCTACAGTCCCCATATTGTTTTTAACCCAGGGAACCACCTGTATACTGTTGTTCAGAGTATATAAGGGGCCCCATGCCTTTTTTTTTTTTTTTGGGTGTGGGGTTCCCCTTAATGTCCATACCAGACCCAAAAGGCCTGGTATTGGGCTGGGGGGGACCCATGCCATTTTTCTCAATGATTTTCATCTATATTGCCGGGACCCAAAATGACAGCCGCAAGCAGTTTTAAATGACTTTTATTCTTTTAAAAATGTCATTTTGCTGCAGGGACTGTTCTAAACATGGCAAAAATGCTTCATTTTACAGACATACTATAGACACCCCCCAGGCACGATATTTAAAGGAATATTACACTTTTATTGTTTCACTTTAAGCATTATTAAAATCAGTGCTCCAGAATAAACCACCGCTTTTAAAACTTTTTTTGCATTGATCCATGTCCCCTGGGGCAGGACCCGGGTCCCCAAACACTTTTTAGGACAGTAACTTGCATATTAGCCTTTAAAATTAGCACTTGATTTTTCACGTTCGGGTCCCATAGACTTTAACGTTGTTCACACAAACTTTTTGTCAGTTTGCATGTTCTGCCGCGAACCAAACCATGTGGTGGGGTGTTCGGCTCATCCCTACTGGACAGTAGAGCCAATCTCAAGGCCCTTCAAATGGCCAACATAGGGTAATGCCACATAGCTTCAAAGAATAGTCTAATATAAACTATCCTTATTGTACATCCAGCATAAGCTCCAGGGTCCTGTAAGGGTCAAAGAGCCTCAAAGCTGAAAAAAGAAAAAATAGTCCACAGTGGTAGTAACGCAACGATCAAGAAACCCCCATAGCCACACAAAAGACAGCAATAAAAGTGGAATGGAAAAACTCCAAGCATACCTAGTAATGGTGGATATAACAGATAAACCAGCCATCCTTGTGCGTCCAGACAGAGTGGAGCTGTCTCCGTCTGAACACCGCCATGTCCATGTGTATATACGTCCCGACCAGACACGCGTCATCCCCAACACCGGCGGTGACATCACCCAGACCAGCCACAGGTTACCGTGCATGCGCCCACATCACTGCTGACAATAGGAATGGCTTATAAGATTGTGTTTCATTTATACCTGGAGCATATGTCACGGAAAGACATTCAATCCATAAGGTTTCCCTTTGAAGAATTTGTTTATGCCATTCTCCTTCTCTTGGGCTTTTAGGGTTAGCTATCCAACTAATCACAGGTATTCCAACTGATCTCATCAATTACCCATTATCCATCATTATTTCACCCCTAACCCTGCTTTAGCCATACTTCACATAGGGATAGAGAAGTGCCTTCATCCTTTTAGAGCGGTCATCATTCACATACTAATAGCTGCTCGCAATTTGGTGCTTTGCAACTGGAAAGCCATCACATCTGACAGATGTAAAATTGATAGTCCAACAAAATCACTTGTTTGAATGCCTATTGATCATCAACACCCTCTCTTGTACATTGTTTGATAAATCTTGGGAAATCTGGACAGACAAAGTTACTGCAGTGCCCTAATTTGAGAACTATTGCTATTTCTGACATTTTTCTAGCACCCTTATTGACATTTCTATAAGTGTCTTTTGCATATTTGCAGTATATATGTGAAATGTAATTGTTCACCAACAACCACTTCTGTGTAAACTCTTTGTAAAATATTAGTGCAGAGTATATAACAAGAAACAAAGAAAAAACTATCTACTGTACACCGACTGCACTGTATTTTATACTGTACACCGCCTGCACTGTATTTTATACTGTACACCGCCTGCACTGTATTTTATACTGTACACCGCCTGCACTGTATTTTATACTGTACACCGACTGCACTGTATTTTATACTGTACACCGACTGCACTGTATTTTATACTGTTAAGTGCCTGCACTATATTATATACTGTACACCGCCTGCACTGTATTTTATACTGTAAACCGACTGAACTGTATTATGTACTGTACACAACCTGAAGTATATTATATACTGTACACACTGTACGCTGCCTCCACTGTATTAAATACTGTACACTGCATTATATACTGTACACTGCCTGCACTGCATTATGTGTGTATATATATATATATATATATATATACTGTATATATATATATATACTGTATATATATATATATATAAACACTGCTTGCACGCTCTATCCACTAACTAACCTACCTAATCTCTCTCCAGTCTCCACATTAATACACTACATATGGCTGCCATGTAATTATATAGTTTGAAGCATGGACTTAGCCCCTGAGCCACGATTGGCCAATCATAGCTCTGACAGTAAATCTAAAGGAAGTGGAATAAGAAAATTGTATGATATATGACAAGACTTTGGGTGAGAGTTGTTCAGCTCATTATACAGGATGAGGAATGTGGACACACGCAGAGATAGAGATAAATGACCTCTGAACAGTCTATACAGGGGAAGGTGTGTTATGTTGTTAAAAATCCCGTCCCCTCCCACCTCCAAGGCAGAAAACCTTATTTGCGCCCTTCTGCTCTTCATAGTATAAGAAGGAGTTGGACGCGGCCAGTGCCGTGTTTCCAGGTTTTCTCTTCCAGAATCTTCTGTGATCGGACTCTTCACCTTTCTAGGAATAATTTGAGCTCTCTTCATTGTCGGGAAGGAACAAACAATCTGATTGGAGGATGTATGGACAGATCTAACAAGGTGAGGCCCCATCAATCATTTTTTTTAAACAATATATTTTTATCAGAGTATAGCAATAATTACAAAGAAATGACCAGAGTGAAAGAACCACTACAAAAACTAAAATCACAAATCATATAGAGGGCAGGACGTGAGGGGAATACCTCCTCCCACCAATCATATAACAATACCAATCTGGTGCAGGTGCAGGTCTCAAAAGTGTATCAAATAGAATTCAGCACTCACATAAGAGAGCAGCGGAAAGATTAGAAGTAAATGGTCCCAAACTCTAATGGCACCTACACACAATCGGAATTCTCATCAGAAAAAGCTCTGATGGTTTTCCGATGGAATTTTGCTCAAGCTGTCTTGCCTACACACAGTCACACCAAATTCCGATCATTTAGAGCGCGGTGACATACAACACGTACTACAGGACTAGAAAAAGTCCTGTATTACGTCTAGAATTATGAAACCAGTCCAAAAGTACTGGTAAGGTGTATTGCCTTGTGATAGTAACCCAAATGGGGTAAGCTTGCCCCTCCCAAAGATTTAAGCCTAGTGAGGATATTGTATCTGATCCCGGCTGGGGAGTCAGCCCATGTATATCACACAAAAAAAAGATCTTACTGAACTAAAACCATGGAGGGTATACATTTTTTTAATAATGCCGTCTGCCTGAACCAGGAATGTTTCAGAGTTCACAAATTATAAAAGAGATTTATAGTTTAAGTCATAAAGATTGTCTCGCTTAGATTAAGGTGACCACATTTTTAAAATGAAATCTGGGGACATATTTATTTTTTATTGGCAAATAGTAACTATTTTATAAGCATATTTTCCTCAAATGATATATGCAGTGTATGGGGTGCGTGTTTATGTAATGATTGTATGATATATATGTTATTTTTGGAATTTCTGGACATCATTTCATACCAGCCTCATAGCATTATTATACCAGCCCAACCACATAACGTTATTATTTTCTTGTTCACAAAAGGGAAAACCGTGCATTTTAAAGCACATTTCAAGAGTGTATTATACTTGCCAGTGCCCATCAGCTCATCCTCACCAGTGCCCATCGGTGTAGCCTGTCCAGTGCCCATCGGTGCAGCCTGTCCAGTGCCCATCAGCTCAGTCTGTCCAGTGCCCATCAGCTCAGTCTGTCCAGTGCCCATCAATGCAGCCTGTCCAGTGCCCATCAATGCAGCCTGTCCAGTGCCCATCAATGCAGCCTGTTCAGTGCCCATCAATGCAGCCTGTTCAGTGCCCATCAATGCAGCCTGTTCAGTGCCCGGCAGCTCAGCCTTACCTCCCACACAATAGTTTTCCTTCCCTCCTCCCATAGTAGGGACCTTTGCCCCTATACAATAATGTTGTCTACTACCCCATAGCAGTGTCCTGCTCCCTTTCAAATAACACCCCAACTATAGTGTCCTCTGCCCCCTCAACCCTGCAGTAGAGTCCTCTGCCCCTCCTACTGTTGTCCCTCCTGTGCCCTCCAAAACAGCATCCTCTGTCCCCTTCACACACCCCCACTGTAATGTCCTCTGCCCCCACTGTAATGTCCTCTGCCCCCCCAAAAGCAATGTCCTTTGTCTCCTTCACTTCCCCCCACTTTAGTGTCACCCCCCAATGGAATGTCTCCTGCCCCCTACACACACCCATCCCCCCATTGTAGTGTCCTCTGCCCCCCATGCAATGCCCCTTGTCCCCTACACACACCCCACACTGTAGTGTCCTCTACCCCCCATACAATGCCCCCTGTCCCCTATACACACACACACATACACACACACACACTCCTTCCCCCCACTGTAGTGTTCCCTGTCCCCTACACACACCCCTCCACCCACTACAGTGTCCTCTTCCCCCCAATGAAATGCCCCCTGTCCCCTACACACACACCCTTCCCCCTATAATAGCAATTTGGCTGTATGCTATGCACACAGCCACATCTGCTGCTGTGCTCATATAAGCACCCATTTCCATTTTAATGATATAATACTTTAAGCTTACCTTCTAACCCATTCATTCAAGTATTCAGACATCACCTGCATTCCTACATCCTCATCTCAGCCTGACTGCTCCTCAGCCAGCCCCCCCCCCCCCCCTGGTTCCTCATTAAAGAGCCATCACCAGCATTCTTACATTCTCCAAACGGTCAGCATCCCTGTCCTCTGACCTCAACCAAAAACGTTATTTAGCTTTCCACTGGAAGCCACGCCCTGGAGGGTGTGCCTCCAACAGCTGAACACCTCCCACAAAGGGTGTGACCTCACAGCAGCAACACAGGATGTGAATGCCCATATAAGGACAGTACAATGCAATACAATACAGAAGAAAGTACCAATCACAGACATGTATACATTCAAATAGTCAGTGACGCAAACTGACTAAATGCTTTCAATGATGGAAACCATACAAAACCAATGAACGATGACTACAATTCCTCTGATAGAAATCCTTAATATACATTGTTCCAGAGAACAATGTATACCTGGATTATTCTACACCTCCGTGTGGATGGAAGGCTATCCACAGATGTGCACTGCCCATCTCCATGTGGTAATCAGGCACAGCAGAGATAATGTGCCCACATCCGCCTACAACCAATCCCCGCAGAGCAAGCATATGCCCCCAGACGATCGTCTGTACAGTGTACAGGGGCCCTTTCCCTGGCGGACATACCCCCACTCCGCAAACACCTTTTTTTCCAATCCCAAGAAGTTATCGACTACCTAATGGATCTCAACCAGCGTCAGTCTGCCCCAGTCAGCTCTTTTAGAGCAGGTTAGGGGAGAATGAACACAGGAGGACTCTTATGACAATACATATAATAAATACATCTAAAATTTTCCACAACACCCCCACTGTAGTGTACTCTCCCTCCATGAAATGTCCCCTGTCCCCTACACACCCCTCCACCTCACTGTAATGTCCTCCGCCCCCCATGAAATATCCCCCGTCCCTACACACACACACCCCTCCACCTCACTGTAGTGTCCTCTGCCCCCCCATGCAATATCCCCATCCCTACACACACACCCCCCTACTGTAGTGTCCTCTGCCCCCATGCAATGTCCCCTGTCCCCTGTCCCCTAAACACACCCCACCCCCCACTGTAGTGTCCTCTGTCCCCTTTATCCCTCCCCCACTGTAATGTTCTCTACCCTGCCAATACAATGTCCTCTGTCCTCTTCACACACCCCTTTTAGAGTCCTCTGTGCCCTTCACCCCTCCCTCCCCTCAACCATAGTGTGCTCTGTGTTCCCACTCACCCTACCTTGCACCAGAGTATAGCAGAGCAGAGAATGGGAGCAGTCGCAGTACTGCATAGAGGGCGGGGTGGGATCTGACAGAGTCAACTTTTCACATTAACAAGCTGGTGATTGTTTGATAGAACTGCCTGGCAGCCAATCACCTGCTTGTTAACAAAAAAAGGTAATTCCAGTAGCTTGGGCTTGCCTTAGTCTGTGCCCATCAGCTCAACATTACCAGTGTCCATCATCTCCACCTTTCAGTGCCCACCAATGCAGCCTGTCCAGTGCCCATCAGCTCCACCTTTCAGTGCCCACCAATGCAGCCTGTCCAGTGCCCATCAGCTCCACCTTTCAGTGCCCACCAATGCAGCCTGTCCAGTGCCCATCAGCTCCACCTTTCAGTGCCCACCAATGCAGCCTGTCCAGTGCCCATCAGCTCCGCCTGTCCAGTGCCCGTCAGCACCCCAAAAATAGCACTTTTTGGTGGTATTTGATCAGCTCTGCAATTTTTATTTTTTGTGCTATAAACAAACAAAAAAAGCATTATTTTTAACTTTTTGCTATAATAAATATCCCCAGAAAATATATAAAAAAACATTGTTTTCTTCAGTATAGGCCGATACGTATTCTTCTACATATTTTTGGTAAAAAAAAAAACAAAAAAAACAAAAAACAAAAAAAAAAAAATCGTAATAAACTTATAATGATTGGTATGTGCAAAAGTTATAGCGTCTACAAACTAGGGGATAAATTTATGGCATCTTTAAATTTTTATTAGTAATGATGGTGATCTGCGATTTTTATCATGTTTGTGACATTATGGCGGACACATCGGACACTTTTGACAATATTTTGGGACCATTATAAAAATGCACTGATTACTTTGTAAATGACACTGGCACTGAAGGGGTTAAACACTAGGGGGTGATCAAGGGATTAAGTGTGTCCTAGGGAGGTGTTCTAACTGTGGGGGATGGGTTACCACTCACATGACAGAGATCACTGCTCCCGATGAGAGAGAGCAGGAGATCTCTGTCATGTTGCTAGGCAGAACAGGGAAGTGCCTTGTTTACCTAGGCATCTCCCTGTTCTGCAGCTCCATAACATGATCGTGGGACACTGGCAGAAATCGAGTCCGCAGGTCCCGTGAGCACGATCACAGAGCATGTGGTGGGGTGGCACGTACATGCCTACAATGCCACAATTTAACGGGGAAGTACAGGTATGCCCATTTGCGCAGCTGTGCCATTGTGCTGACGTATATCATTGTATATTGTATGTCAGCAAGCGGTTAAACATTGTTCAGTGGGGGGGGCAGAATATATCGACTTTGCCGATTACTACCTAGCTTCTATACTCACGCAACTTAAAGAATGGCTCCTACCTTCTCCTACCACAATCTGGGGAGCCATAGAAGCATCTTACACACCAGGTCACTCCCTATATCCCTGGCTCGTTAGCATACCACTGGGAGCTAGAATTCCTCCACATATACCTCCCACCATGACAGCTTTGATTAAAACCTGGAAAATATGAATTCAATCAACCCACTCCCACCCTCACTCCACTACCCTGAAAATCCCTATCATAGCGGTACATTACATCATGGATCAATATCCTTTACATCCTGGCAATCAAAAGGTATAAAATAGGTTAATGATCTCTTTGACAAAGACAACGTCAAGCCCTTTCCTACCCTCCAAAACGACTTTCTCCTCCCAAACTCAGATCTATACAAATACATTCATACAAAACATTGCATATCAACACTCTACTTATGGCTGCGCAAAATCCCCTCTCCAGCTTGGACATACTACACAGCCAGTACACCCCATAATACACCCCATAATAAAGGGATCTCACTCTCTTATATAATTGTGCAACAAAAATGCACTTTCACCTAATCAGCCCCTTTACTCAAATGGGTAAATGATCTAAAATGTACACACAGTATACTGACAAACAATGGACCACAGCCTGCAATGCCACATATAAAGCCACCAGTTGCTCCACCTTCTGGGAACTTTCAGTCTAATTGCTACTCAGATGGTATTTGACCCCTGATAGAATTTCTTGATTCAACCATTCCATAACTACCTTATGGTGGAGACACTGAGGCCAAAAAGGCGACCTCCTTCACACCTTTTGGGGGTGCCCTAAATTGACAGCGTTCTGGACATCCACATTCAAACTCATATCCAAAGTCGCTCAAACTTCTATCATACCCTCTCCTAGCTCCGCACTCGTATTTTTGGAAATGGAAATACTCCCACACCCATCACAACACATAACTACACACATTCTGCTAGCCGCTAAACTTAACATCACTTAACAAAGATGGAAAGACCCTAACCCTCCCACCATACGGGATGTGATACATTTAACCCAAATGCACTATTCACATGAACAAATGACAGCGATCCATTCAGAGAAATTAGAACACTTCACTCACAAGTGGCAACCTTGTACTAAATGGAAAATGTTAAATCTATGAAAAAAACAACCCTTCCTCCTTATTTCTGAAGAAACCAAATGCATAACTGAAATACGTATAACACTTGTGATATTTTACACTGTATACCTGAAATCTCTTTACAATTGTTAATAATGTCATGGTTTATTTCTCTTGCCAACTGAAAATTCAATAAATATCTATTGATAAAAGAGGATGTATAAATATTACCAGAGTAATTTGATAGAAAACACTGTAGATTACACATTAAAAAAAAAAAAAGAAAAAACGAAATATGCAAACAAAACCAAAAAGGTGCAATGCAGTACAATAAACCCAGAATGTCCAATGTACCACCTTCGGTAAAAGAAAAAAAAATCAATAGAATTAAAATACATGAGACAAACAAAATGACAGTCAGAAGATTGAACTGTGTTTGAACTGGATGGATTTTTGATTGAACTGGATGGACTTGTGTCTTTTTTTTCAACCTGACTAACTATGTAACTATGTAAGATGACGACCTTCACCATAACCACTGAGTTACCCAATGAAACAGAGCATTGAGGTTGGCTTGAAGGCTGGAGACATCCTATAAGGACGTTATTCCACTGCATAGCTTGGTATCATCTGCAAAGACTGAAATCCCCGACCCAATATCATTTATAAAAATATTACAAAGTAAGGGTCCCAACACTTAACTTTGGGGTACCCCACGAATAACATTGAACCTTGGGGTACCCCACTAACACTGAACTTTGGGGTACACCACTGATAACCTTAGATCATTCAGAATATGAATCATTAACCACGACTCTCTGAATTCTGTTATTTTTCCATTTATGATGGCTTTAAAATGACAGAGCTAAAAAAAAAAAAATTAGGATCGGTGGGTGGATGCCATCAGGGCCAGGTGCTTTATTCACCTTTATTCTGTCTAAATATTTCTGGACAATATCACTTTTGAGACATTGTGGATCATTTGGGGCTGTGTCACTATCACCCCCATTATGGACATGAGCTCCCCCATGCTCCTTTGTATAAACAGAGCTGAAGAATGGATTTAATAAATCTGCCTTCTCTTTGTCCCCAGTCACCCACTATAAATTATTGTGTAAAGGGCCTACTTGATCAGACCTGACCTTTCTATTATTAATCTATTTGAAGAATTTTTGGGGTTTGTCCTATCTTTTGCAATCTGTCGGTTGTTTCGCATTTTTGGGGCTTGATTACTTTTTACATATTCTGTTATATTCTTTGTAACATTTAAACAATGATAGTGTTCCTTCATCTTTATTTTTTTAAAAGCTTTTTTCTTTTATAGCTTTTTTATCTTTGACTTTGAGCCACATAAGTTTTATTTATAGTCTTTTACACTTATTGCCCATACAGTCTTTATGAAGAATTCCCATTTCTGTACAATGGTCATTGATTACTTTCCTTGATAATTTTCAGTCCTCCACCCACATCCATGCTGTGATAATGTTAACATTTCCTATGGTTGTTCTGACCTTGCTAGAGAAAATGTATATAAGCTCCTGAAGAAGCGGTTCCCACGAAAAATGTAGAGGTTGTTTCCACGCTACTGTTTAATTTCTACATATATGAGCCTGTTAAAATTGGGGCCCTAAACAGGTTAAGATTCCTTTGTGACCCCCCCGATATACCAATCAGATGAATGCTGGAATGAAGTTATTTATAGACACTTATAGTTATGAGCTGTAAATGACAGAAGTCTATTTCAGATCTGCTCTAATTGGACAACTAGACAGCCAATTGTTCTCCACATAAAGGAACAAATTCCTGTTCATTGCACTACAAATGAGTTTATTATTGTTTGGTCTCTTTCCAGGTGATGTCATCTCGGGTCATCTCCTGATGTCATGGCGACCTCTTCCTCCTCATCCTCCTCCCCAAAAGGTATGACTGCTGATCCTGACCATCCTTTCCAATGTTTTCCTCCATCTCACATCTCCAGATATTGGAATTAGATGATAGGACATCTCATGTCTCCATAGTCTGGACATTTCCTGTAGACATCTGGTCAGTCCACCCATTAGAAGAGTTCAGGAGCTTTTCATCAATTCCACCATCACATTCCCGTCTCTTCAGATTTTATTTATCGATGGAAATGATCTTCTGAGATGATCCAGTGATCCATAATGACTGGAGGACCCCAAATGTTATGGTTATTTGTGTAGTGGTCGGGGGAATCCTTTGTCTATAATCCTAAGGAGAAAACAGCCCCGTGTCACATGACACATACTGCTGGGAGATTTGGGAGTAATCAGGGTTTTTAATTCCCACTGATCAGACACATCATTATTCAGGGGGGAAGGTTTCGTAAAGGATTTATAGTTTATTTTAGTTTACTATGAAACAATCAATAAACGTGATGTTTAATATAATTATCCCTACATATACATTAGTGGGTCTACATTTAAAAATTACTATGAGTTTGTGTCATTTGTACAGCTGTCGCTGATAAGCGCTGTAATTTTTCTAATAGGTTTACTTCCTATGATCATCAGCTCCATCTAGTGGCCATAAGACAGTATTTTCTTGAAATACCTCAGCCAGTAAGATATGGCATTATGACTACTACATTGATGAAAGTGATTTTTTTTTTATAAATTGACCCCATCAATCTGAGAGAGGTAATTTACCACTATGGAGGCAGTCATATGAGATTATCACAGGGAAACCAATCTCTCCATAGGATAATGTACATATAGACATACTGGGGGATAATTTGCTTTCCCTTCTCTATGCTCCTTATAACATTCCCAGCTGCCAGTACAGACAAATAGTGTCTTGAAAAGTATTCACACCCCTTGAATTTTTTCCACATTTTGTCATGTTTCCATCAACAATGTAAATGTATTTTATTGGGATTTTATGTGATAGACCAACCCAAAATGGAACATAATTTTGAAGTGGAAGGTAAGAAAAACAAATGGTTTTCAACATTTTTGCAAATAAAATATGTGAAAAGTGTGGGGGGAGGGACATTTGTATTCAGCCCCCTTTACTCTGATACCCCTAACTAAAGTCTAGTGGAACCAATTTCCTTCAGAAGTCACCTAATTAGTAAATAGAGTCCATCTGTCTGTCATTTAATCTCAGTATAAATACAGCTGTTCGGTGAAGTCCTCAGAAGTTTGTTAGAAAACCTTGGTGAATAAACAGCATCATGAAGGCCAAGGAACACACCAGACAGGTCAGGAATAAAGTTATGGAGAAGTATAAAGCAGGGTTATGTTATAAAACAATCTCCCAAGCTTTACCCATCTCACGGAGCTCTGTTCAATCCATCATCAGAAAATGGAAAGAGTATGGCACAACTGCAAACCTACCAAGACATGGCTGTCCACCTAAATTTATGCAATAATATATATGGAGAGCCATTTCCTGTGTTAAACCATATAAAATGTGACAAAATATAATTCATAAAGTCCTCATTGTGCATAATGGATGAATGACTTGTATCATGCTACCTATGCAAACTTAATTGCCTCACAGTGCTTTTAGCTGCTGGTGTCCACCTGTGGTATAGTACGGTCCTTCTACCCCATGGGGTCTCAACACACTTGCAAACAGATACACATATTTGGCCAATTTTCTGACAGGATCTAATTAACTTACCAGCATGTCTTTGGAGTGTGGGAGGAAGCCCATGCAGGCACATGGAGAGCATGCAAAGGCAGATGGTGTCGCAGTCGGTATTTGAACCAGTGACCCTATTGCTGCTAGGTGAAAGTGCTAACCATTACACCACTGTGCTGCCTGATACTGCATAAGATAATATTTAATGCAAATGTACTTCAATATAATGAGAATTAATAAAGTGAGTGATGTATAAATCACAATATAAAAACAGTGCTCAAAAAAGTACAAAATGAAAAAAAAAGTGCAAAATGAATAAACATTCAATAAACTTATTATAAATATTAAATATATGGATCCTTCTTACTACTAGGAGTAAAACTGACTATGTCAATCATCAAAACTCTAAAAAGGCGATGTAATCAAAAATGCTGCAAAATCTAATAGTGTTCACAATAACAGAAGACTAGTGCAAAAATAATAAAGTGATTTTGTGCAAATGAGAAACTGATCACTTAAATAGAAACAGTCAATAATGAATGTTCTATATTAATGCAATAAGTTAAAGTTAATGCAATAAGTTAAAGTTTAAGTTTTAAACAAGGTAAAGTATTTATTAAATGTCTAAAACGTGGTTTCTTACATAGTAACAATTAAAAGCAAGCAAAATTAAAAACTGGGGATGAAGACACGTGACGTAATGCGTAGGGAGTGGCCGTAGACAGACGTGCACCAGGAGGAAATGTGAGAGGGTGCTGAGAACGCCAAACACATACAATTTTTCATTTTGCTTGTTTTTAATTGTTACTATGTAAGAGACCACTTTTTAGACACTTAATAAACACTTTTTACCTTGTTTAAAACATACTGCACTAGTGGAGGCTTCTTTTCTCTTTTCCTTCCCTTGCTTATACCGGAGCGATCCAGGATATAATGTGTGGAGGAATAGAGAGGGGAGAGATGTTTATGACTTCATCTGCAGTACATGCCAATCCAATAGGACCACCATGGAATCTCAATCAGGCAAGCTCCTGCATATGTCTCCTTTGCTTTCAGTCACTGAGCATTGCAAGATGTCTGATATATTCCGCTTGAAAACAGTCACATATGTTTGAAGATATTATGTCTCATAAGGTAAAAGTTGGCCTCATACCAGAAATAGTGGACCTTTATTACAGAGATCAAACTCACTTTAGGAGTATATTTGCCTGTCTGGATATCACCCACGTGGTTGTCCTGCTTCCATGAAACTCACAGACTTGAAATCAGGTAAGTAATAATAAGTTTATTGAATGTTTATTCACCTTGCACTTTTTTTGGCACTGTTTTTATATTGTGGTTGATGCATCAATCACGTTATTAACTCTTCTTATATTGAAGCACATTTGCATTAAATAAAGTGACACTAAAGGTTTTATTTTTATTTTTTTAAATAACAAAAATGTCATACTTACCTCCACTGTGCAGCTTGTTTTGCACAGAGTGGCCCCGAATGGCATTTCTGGGGTCCCTGGTGGCTCTCTTAGCTTCTCCCCATCTCAGATAACCCCATGGGAGAAGCGATCTCCTGGGGGGTTACCTTGTGGGTGCATTTCGGAGTCCTACATTTGGCGTCCATAGCCGCCAAGTGCAGGACTTGGCCCTGCCCCCCGTCAATGGATTTGACTGACAGCAGCGCGAGCCAATGGCTGCGCTGCCATCAATCTATCCAATGAAGAGCTGAGAAGACTGGGCTGAAATCCAGGGCATTCTCAACACGGGACTTTCAAGGGCTCAGGTAAGTAAATGGGTGGCTGGGGGCATAGGATGCATGAATGTGAAAAAAATGGGAAATCTTTACAACCCTTTTTAAGTATTATCTTATATACAATGATCATTTTATAAATTATACATTGTCACATTTTATATGGTTTAACACAGGAAATAGCGCTCCAAATATATTATTACTTTATTCCTGGTCTTGAGTAGCAGCCGTTTCATCAATTAGAGATTTCACATTTAAACATGTCCACCTAAACTGACTGGCCAGGCAAAGAGAGCATTTATCAGAGAAGCAGCCAAGAGACCCATGGTAACTCGGGAGGAGCTACAGAGATTCACACGTGGAAGAAGGTACTCTGGTCAGATGAGGTCAAAATGTAACTTTTTGGCCTAAAAGCAAAACACTATGTGTGACGGAAAACTAACACTTCACATCACCCTGAACACACCATCCCCACCGTGAAACATGGTGGTGGCAGCATCATGTGGTGGGAATGCTTTTCTTCAGCAGGGACAGGGAAGCTGGTCAGAGTTGATGGGAAGATGGATGAATACAAATACAGGGCAATATAAAAAAAACAAAAACAAAAAAAAAACTGTCAGCCCTTGTACACACGATCGGAGATTCCGATGGAATGTGTCCGATTGGAGCATTTTGTCAGATATTCCAACTCTGTGTGGTATGCATTGGACTGTTTCCGTCGGAATATCCGTCGGACCAAATTTTCCAACTTGCTGGAAATATTTTCCGACAAAATGCTCCTATCGGACATACTCGATCATGTGTAGAGAATTCCGATCGGAGAAAGTGCCACGCATCCTCAGATCAAATTCCTACATCAAAGCTATTGGCTACTAGCCTGAATGTAGTCCCATCGTAATAAAATAACGTCATCACGTTGGATTTTCCGAAACTTCGTCCGACTATGTGTATACAACAGTTTCGGACAAAAATCCGATGGATTTGGTTGTCGGAATCTCTGACCGTGTGTACAAGGGCTTAGAGTCTGCAAAAGACTTGAGACCAGGGTGGAGGTTCACCTTCCAGGAGGACAACAACCCGAAACATCCAGTCAGAGCTACAATGGAATGGTTTACATCAAAGCATATTAATGTATTAGAATGGCCCAGTCACAGTTCAGACCTAAATCACATTGAAAATTTGTGGCAAAACTTGCAGTTATAATTGCAGTGAAAAGTGGTTATACAAAGTATTGACTCAGCGTAATACAAATGCCCCTCCCCCACACTTTTCACATATTTATATAATTTATCATTTTCCTTCCACTTCACAATTATGTGCCACTTTTTGTTGGTCTATCACATAAAATCCTAATAAAATAGATTTACGTTTTTGGATGTAACATGACAAAATGTGGAAAATTTCCAGGAGTATAAATACTTTTTCAAGGCACTATATCTGCTGTCATTTGTCAGAAATCATCCAATCAGGATGAATGTTTATAATTTCTGATTCTCTCTGCAGGGTCGGCTCCTGGTGTCCCGGGAAAGGTCCCACATACCCCCGGGGATCTTCTCATATATTCTCTGGAGGATCTGATAGAATGTGACTTTAAGAGATTTAGGAACAAATTGTCTGATTTCTCCTATGGAGATACACAGCCCATCCCCCGAGGAAGACTAGAAAATGCAGACTGGATCACCACCAAGAACATCCTGATAGACACATATGGAGAAGAAGGGGCTCTGGATGTCACCATTCATGTCTTTACACTGATCAGTCTGATGGGACCCGCAGATGACCTCCAGGAGAGGAGAGCACAACATGGTGAGTTGCCATCTATAATGTCCATTTCCTACCAATTCCTGATCAATATCTGTGTGAGGAAGAACTAGGAGTGTCATTCAGGGAAAGCCAGTGACCAATCAGGAGCTTGGTCTGGATTAACCCCTTCCCACTGACAGTACACAAATATGAGGCTTCTGGGAAGTATACATGTAGAATATATTATATAATACATTGTATACATACAGGATCCATTATATAATACATTGTACACATACATTATATAATACATTGCATACGTACAGGATATATATTATTAGACATGTGCAGAGCGAAATATTTTGTTTCCGAATTACGTTTTCGTCAAAAAAAAAATTTATTTAGTTACTCCCGAAATGCGTTTTTGCTTAGTTTTTCGTTCAAAAATTGCATTCGTCCGAAAATCCACATGAATTACAGTCGAATCTGTCTTTGAAGGCTTATGGTGTCTGTCAAATATATAAAGAAGATTAGACGGAGCTGCTAAACTCTATATAGCCATTAGGCAGAGCATTTGACTCCGGAAATGTAAGATTGCAGCATCGTACAGTTTCGATGCTCTGTCGAATATTATTATAAATGCGTGTTTTTCGTTGCTTTGTCGTTCATGTTGAATGAATGGTCTAAGTCTCAGTGTGTCAGATAGTGACTGATAATAACGAATACAACATTCATCATCATGGATTAGCCGAACACCCCAGGTTCTTTAGAACCCTATTAAAGTCTATGGGACTCCAACGTTCAAAATCTAAAGTGCTAATTTTAAAGGCTAATATGCAAGTTACTGTCCTAAAAAGTGTTTGGGGACCCGGGTCCTGCCCCAGGGGACATGTATCAATGCAAAAAAAAGTTTTAAAAACGTCAGTTTTTTCAGGAGCAGTGATTTTAATAATGATTAAAGTGAAACAAAAAAAATCCTTGAAATTTCGTACCTGGGGGTGTCTATAGTATGCCTGTGAAGGGGCGCATGTTTCCCGTGCTTAGTACTGTCCCTGCAATCACACAATGAATTTCCTGCTCTCGTAATACAGAGAACACTCATTAAAGGTCATTGATATAAAAAAAAGCACGGGGTTCCCCCAAATTCAATTACCAGGCCCTTCAGGTCTGGTATGTATATTAAGGGGGACCCCGCGTCAAAAAAAAAAAAAAAAAAAGACGTGGGGGTCCCCCTAAAAATCCATACCATACCCTTTATCCGAGCACGCAACCTGGCAGGCCGCAGGAAAAGAGGGGGGCGAGAGCGCCCCCCCTCCTGAACCGTACCAGGCCACATGCCCTCAGCATTGGGATGTTGATGGGGACAAGGGCCTCATCCCCACAACCCTGTCCGGTGGTTGTGGGGGTCTGCGGGTGGGGGGGCTTATCAGAATCTACAAAAGTACCCCTACCATTTCACAAAGAAAGTGTAAAAAAATAGTTAAATAAGACAAACACACTTTTGAAAATCTTTTTTTAATTTTTTTTTTAAATAAAAAAATTAAAAAAAGATTCCAGCGGTGGTAATCCACTCTTGCTGTCCAGAGACGGATGGTCATCTCTCCGGGGTCCAGCGTTGGCTGATCTGATCCAGCGCAGCGAATCCATCCATCTGTCTCCACGGAGGAGACACTGCTGGAATCTTTTTTATTTTTTATTTTTAATAAAGGACTTTTTCAAAAGTTTGTCTTATTTAACTATTTTTTACACGTTCTTTTTGAAATGGTAGGGGTAATTACCCCCTTACCATTTCAAACAGGGGGGTGGGATCTGGGGGTCCCCTTGTTAAAGGGGGCTTCCAGATTCTGATAAGCCCCCCGCTCGCAGACCCTCACAACCACCGGCCAGGGTTGTGGGGATGAGACCCTTGTTCCCATCAACATGGACCCCAAAGCATCCTCCCAATGTTGAGGGCATGTGGCCTGGTACAGTTCAGGAGGGGGGCGTTCTCTTGTCCCCCCTATTTTCCTGTGGCCTGCCAGGTTGCGTGCTCGGATAAAGGGTCTGGTGTGGATTTTTTAGGGAGACCCCCACATCAATTTTTTTTAAAAATTTGACACGGGGTTCCCCTTAATATCCATACCAGACCTGAAGGGCCTGGTAATTGAATTTGGGGGAACCCCACACTTTTTTTCTATTAATGACTTTCAATGAGTGTTCACTGTATTACGGAAGCCGAAAATTCATTATAGCCGCGAGTGATTTTAAATGACTTTTTCCTGCAGAAATGACACTTTGTGCAGGGACAGTTCTAAGCACGGGAAACATGCACCCCTTCACAGGCATACTATAGACACCCCCAGGTACGAAATTTAAAGGAATATTACACTTTTATGGTTTCACTTTAATCATTATTAAAATCACTGCTCCCGAAAAAACGGCTGTTTGAATATTTTCTCTATATAATCTTGGACTAATAGGAGGTAAGGTTAGGCACATTCGGACACAGATTGTTATTGTCAATGTCACGTCAAATCTCCTTATTCTATATCGAACTGTTGTAACAACAAAAATAAAGCATTTGTTTATGTTGGATCTTTAGTTTTTCGGATTCTGCACTTTCGTTATCGTTTGCCAAAATGAAAATACCTGAAATTCGGGCGAAAATGCATTCGGACAAAAACGGATGCACATCATTCGGACAAAAACGAATGCACGTGTCTATATATTATATAATGGAAAATTATCAACTTACCATCATTTTCCTTTCCTGGCCCATCCTCACGTCAGCACATAATGGGTTAATACCTCCTTTGTAGCCCCCAATGACCACATTTTCCAAGCTGATTATAAAAGACAGCCCCTCCCCCAACTAAGATGTTCGATAACTTAGCCTGCAACAAGCCACTAGGTAGGGAGTCCTGTGCTGACATGAAGATGGACCCGTCCTGGCCCATCCTCCCATCAGCACATAACGGAATATACCAAAGCCAATATAGGGTGGGGGAGAACAAATGAAGAGAGACACTGACAATCAAAGAAAAGCTGTTCAAGTTAGAATTGATCTCTCTTGTCCCAAACTTGCTGGTCGCATATTTAGTTTGTAAGGTTGAATGAAGATCGCACCAGAACTTCAAGCTAGACCTTACCTATATCTTCCAAGCAATCCTGGCATAACTGCCCCAAAGGCTGCCACCCCTCAATGCAATTGTTTCAGAGCAGAAAAGCGTACTTCCTGCATGCCAATCTAATCACCCTGGTAACCCATGAGTTGATGACTCGAGGGCCTGATGGGCAAGAGGAAAGTGTACAATCTTTTCATTTAGCCAAGTACACTGTTAGTAACTCGCCCATGCGGAAGAAAACTGAAGTCTTCCTGCTATGCACTCAGTGCCTCATGTGAAGACTCAAGAAAAACTGGGAAGTAGTCCCTCTGCAATTGGATACCACTTTAAAATTGAACTTTGGAGATAGATGTGGTATACCTATCTCTGGTGAAAATAAAAAGCCACCAAAGGGCCCTTGCAGGAAAGTGTTGCAATCTTCAATATCTGTCTGAAGTAGTTGCTGTCAGAACTAGTTTTTCTGTGAGGTACTTCAATGGAAATGAAACCTATTGGAGCAAAAGAGTGCTCTCAGATCCAAGCCTAAGTCCCACAGAGGGAACCAGGATTTGGTCACTGGCTTTTGCACCCATCTGCAGCCCGTGAAAAGATAAGGTAGCAATCTGTACCTTAAATGGATTTGTATGCCAGACCACCCTCTAGCGCTGACTGTAAAATGTCAAGGATTTTGGCTAGAGCAGGGAACACAGGAGAGAAAGCTTTAGCTGAGCAGACAAAAAAAAAACAGACTTCTTTCATATCCTCCGCTATGTAGTGATCTTGGGTGATCTTCTGGTCACCAGGGTCTGAACAACCTCAGATGAGAATCCCTGGACCTCTAGTGTAGCCTATTCCATAGCCAGGCTAGTAAAAGTAGTTTCATTGGATTGGAGGGCTGTTATTGACCTTTCCATAAAGGATTTCATTTGACCAGAGACAAAGATCAAACAGAGAATTGCATGGCACTGTGGACCTCTTGTATGATGGAGTCTTTGCATTGGTATCTTGTTGCAAATATCAGAAGCTGCATGTTCAGTGAAGTCTTCCTGAGAGCTACTGCTGGAACACCCCATAGGGCCAATATTGGTATGAGGCACTTGTTGAAAAAACAATATTTTGTCTAACCAAACCAATAATTGGCATTTCTTTTCTGGCAAGAAGACCAGCCTTAACTGGTTTAAGCGATTCTCTGCCCCACGTAAAGTTTCTTTGCAAGATGCAACAAGAAAAAGACTTTTGGTGTTCCTTTTCAGGCAATGTAGGCTACCACTGCCTTGTTGTCAACCCCTTGAAAATCTGGAAAGGCTTGCAATGCTAGAAAAAGTATTTTTTCCACATTCAAGATACTTGGGGAGTCTGTGCTTTACCGCGCTCCAATGGCCTTGCACTTGTAACTTCAGATGGTGGATCCCCCTGCCCCAGAGACTGGCATCAGGCTTCAGAATCATCGAAAGAAGTGCAGTGGCGATGTCCAAAATTGTAGTTCTTGTTGAATGTGTATAAGCACAACGATTTTCTGATCCATAGACAGCCCAACTCATAGGCTAAAGAAGGAAAATCAAAATGCTGTCATGTGTCACCTGGCCCAAGGTACCACCACTGCCAACAAGATCTTCAAAAAGTTTCCTTGGGCTGTGCCAATTCTGTAAAAAGCAGACAACTGGAAGTGACCTCTGGCCACCACAAATCTTCCACGCCTCTGGTGTTCGGCATTGATCGGTACATGGAAGTACAAGTCGGCCAGCTGAATGATTCAAACTGGTCCTCCTGCTGAACTGTACCTGTGACTGTCTGCATGGACTCCATCACATTCCATTCCCTCAACTGAAACCGCTCAGGAGGATCCTGCCTTAGGTACTAAAAAAACTGGGGAGAAAGGCCCCCCCATTGGTTATGTTTTCAGCATCAATGGCTTGATGGCCTTGCAGCAGCAGCAAAAAAAAAAAAAAGGGTGCAGACATTTTATCTTCTGAGATCTGTTCTCCATTGTCCACCCACCCGTCTTCTGGACCCACTGGTCTTTGGCAATTGTTGTCCAAACCCTCCAGAAGGAAGCTACAATCATCTACTTCACTTAGGCTCCCTGGCCCCAACTGGAAGAGACTGGTTGAACGCACCTTTAAAAGAGACTTTCCAGTCATCTTAGCATCTTGCTCTGGACTTATTTCATGTCAAAAGTAACTTTGAGATACCTACATTGTAATATATTAAATCTGCAGCCTGTCTTATAAGATTTGGCCTCCTGCACCCTCTGAAGTTCAGTGGGCCTTAGTGAAGGATGGGGGCTTCCTCCTACTAGTCTGTGGCTACAGTCCAGACTTTACCTCCTGTATTTGCTTAATTGCATTGTTCAGTGTTTGGCCGAACAATAACCTCCCATTATAGGAAATGTCAAAGGCTTGTATAGAAGTTCTGCCTACCCTCCAGTGGCATAATGCTCTCCTAGCAGTGACTGAGTGCGCCAGCGCTTGTACTAAGTCTATAAAAAGCATCAGCCAAAAGTCAGTTGTCAGGTTCCACTCTTTCCAGAAACTGTGCCAAATCTTGCAGTTTACAGTGTTGAATGTAATGTCATTTCTGAAGTTAATATATCGAAGTTAATATATCGAAGTTAACACTTTTGCTGGTTGGCAGGCAAAATCTGTCACTGTATAGATTCTGTGCAAGCCTGATGGCCAGATCACCACTGGACTGCATCTGGTGTGAACAAGTTCGTTGAAAGCAATCAAATTATAAAAAGACACTTGCTGCACTGGAAAATAAGAGGGCAGCAACCACCCCTGGAAGTGCAGTGCATAAACATACAGCAGCCATTTATATGGATAAAGCTAAGGGAACCTGTCTGTAAATTGGTCTTCTGACGAGGTCTCCTGTCATCCTCCATCAACGAGTGATTTACACTCTATCATTGTTGGGAAAAGGCCATCCACCATCATGAACGATTTACACTCTGCCATCCTAGGAAAAGACCATCCGCCATCATGAGCGATTTACACTCTGCCATCATGGGAAAAGGCCATCCTCCATCATCAGCGATTTACACTCTGCCATCCTAGGAAAAGACCATCCGCCATCAAGAGCGATTTACACTCTGCCATCATGGGAAAAGGCCATCCGCCATCATGAGCGATTTACGCTCTGCCATCATGGGAAAAGGCCATCCTCCGTCATGAGCGATTTACACTCTGCCATCATGGGAAAAGGCCATCCTCCGTCATGAGCGATTTACACTCTGCCATCCTAGGAAAAGACCATCCGCCATCATGAGCGATTTACGCTCTGCCATAGTGGGAAAAGGTCATCCTCCATCATGAGTGATTTATAGACACGTGCAGAGTAAAATATTTCGTTTAGGAATTTCGTTTTCGTCCGAAAACGTAATTTATTTAGTTACTCCCGAAATTTGTTTTTATTTATTTAGTTTTTCGTTCAAAAATTGCATTCGTCCAAAAATCCACATGAATTACGGTCGAATCTGTCTTTGAAGGCTTATGGTGTCTGTCGAATGTATAAAGAAGATTCGACGGAGCTAGTCTATAGCATACTTTAGAACCCTATTAAAGTCTATGGGACTCCAACGTTCAAAATCTAAAGTGCTAATTGTAAAGACTAATTTGCAAGTTACTGTCCTAAAAAGTGTTTGGGGACCCGGGTCCTGCCCCAGGGGTCATGTATCAATGCAAAAAAAGTTTTAAAAACGCCTGTTTTTTCGGGAGCAGTGATTTTAATGATTAAAGTGAAACAATAAAAGTGTAATATTCCTTTAAATTTCGTGGGGGGGGGGGGTTGTCTATAGTATGCTTGTGAAGGGGCGCATGTTTCTGGAGCTTAGAACTGTCCCTGCACAAAGTGTCATTTATGCAGGAAAAAAAGTCCTTTAAAATCACTCGCAGCTATTATGAATTGTCGGCTCTGTAATACAGAGAACACTCATTGAAAGTCATTGATAAATAAATAAATAAATAAATAAATAAAAAAGTGTGGGGGTCCCCCAAATTCAATTACCAGGCCCTTCAGGTCTGGTATGGATATTAAGGGGAACCCTGCTTCAGATTTAAGAAAAAAATTTATGTGGGGTTCCCCCTAAATATCCATAATCAGACCCTTCAGGTCTGGTATGGATATTAACCACTTAATAACCGCCCTATAGCCGAATGACGGCTTTAGGGCGGTTTCTTAACTGTGGGAGGCCGTCATATGACGTCCTCCCAGAATTCCGCTCTCGCGCGCCCCCTGGGGCGCGCACTCGAGAGCATCCGTGACCGCCGGGTCCACAGGACCCGGCGCATCACGGATCACGGTAAACGGCCGCTCATAGCGGCCGTTTACCACGTGATCGCTCCGTCGAATGACGGAGTGATCACTTGTAAACAAACCGGCGTCATGTTATGACGCCGGTTCCTCCCTCCCCCTCTCTGTGCCGATCGGAACAGCGGAGGGGGAAGAGATTGGTGTCAGCAGCGATGTGGGCTGCATCTGCAGTGCCCACATCGCTGCTCACCGAAAATTAACCCCTCAATTCCCTGCAAACACTCTGCAATACCCTGCCATTACTCTGCATTACTCTGAAATACCCTGCATTACTCTGCATTACTCTGAAATACCCTGCCTTACTCTGCATTACTCTGAAATACCCTGCAATACTCTGCATTACTCTGAAATACCCTGCATTACTCTGAAATACCCTGCATTACTCTGCATTACTCTGAAATACCCTGCATTACTCTGCATTACTCTGAAATACCCTGCATTACTCTGCATTACTCTGAAATACCCTGCAATACTCTGCATTACTCTGAAATACCCTGCATTACTCTGAAATACCCTGCATTACTCTGCATTACTCTGAAATACCCTGCATTACTCTGCATTACGCTGCAATACTTTGCATTACGCTGCAATACTCTGCATTACGCTGCAATACCCTGCAATGCTCTGCAATACTCTGCAACACCCTGCAATGCTCTGCAACACCCTGCAATGCTCTGCAACACTCTGCAATGCTCTGCAACACCCGCCAATACCGTGCAACACTCTGCAATGCTCTGCAACACCCACCAATACCCGGCAACACTCTGCAACACCCGCCAATACCGTGCAACACTCTGCAATGCTCTGCAACACTCTGCAATGCTCTGCAACACCCACCAATACCCTGCAACACTCTGCAACACCTGCCAATACCGTGCAACACTCTGCAACACCCTCCAATATCCTGCAATGCTCTGCAACGCAATACTCTGCAACGCCATACTCTGAGATACCCAGCCATACCCAGCCATAGACACCCCCCCTCCCGCCGCCCTCCGGTACTTCTACCGACTCGCCAATACGATCAAATCCAGAATCTTTTTTTTTTTTTTCAGGCTTCCCAGCTTAGAGATGAGATGCGGGGTCTTATTGACCCCATATCTCACTGTAAAGAGGACCTGTCATGCCATATACCTATTACAAGGGATGTTTACATTCCTTGTAATAGGAATAAAAGTGATCAAAAATTTTATTTTTGGGGAAAAAAATGTCAAACTAAAATAAATAAAGTAAAATGAACAATAACATATATATTTTTTTTTTAAAGCGCCCTTGTCCCCATGTGCTCGCATGCAGAAGCGAACGCATACGTAAGTCCCGCCCACATATGAAAACGGTGTTCAAACCACACATGTGAGGTATCGCTGCGAACGTTAGAGCGAGAGCAATAATTCTAGCCCTAGAACTCCTCTGTAACTCAAAACATATAACCAGTAAAAAAAAATTAAATCGTCGCCTATGGGGATTTTTAAGTAGCGACGTTTGGCGCCATTCCACGAGCCTATGCAATTTTGAAGAGTGACATGTTAGGTATCGATTTACTCGGTGTAACTTCATCTTTCACATTATGCAAAAATTGGGCTAACTTTACTGTGTTTTTTTTTTTTTAAGCACAAAACAGTTTTTTTTTCCAAAAAAAGCATTCGAAAAATTGCTGCGCAAATACCGTGCGAGATAAAAAGTTGCAACGACCATCATTGTATTCTCCAGGGTGTTTGCTAAAAAAACATATATAATGTTTTGAGATTCAATGTAATTTTCTAGCAAATAAATGATGATTTTTACATGTAGGAGAGAAAAGTCAGAATTGTCCTGGGTGCTCCAGAACGCCTGATGGCGCTCCCTGCATGTTGGGCCTCTGTATGTGGCCACACTGTGTAAAAGTCTCACACATGTGGTATCGACATACTCGGGAGTAATAGCAGAATGTGTTTTGGGGTGTAATTTTTGGTATGCATATGCTGTGTGAGAAATAAACTGATAATATAACAATTTTGTGAAAAAAAAAAAAAGGTAAAAAAAAATCTTGATTTTGCAAAGAATTGTGGGAAAAAATGACAACTTCAAAAAACTCATCATGCCTTTTACTAAATACCTTGGAATGTCTTCTTTCCAAAAAGGGGTCATTTGGGGGGTATTTGTACTTTTATGGCATGTTAGGGTCTCAAGAATTGAAATAGGCCGTCAGTACTTCAGGTGTGATCAATTTTCAGATATTGGCACCATAGCTTGTGGACTCTATAACTTTCACAAAGACCAAATAATATCCACCAATTTGTACTTATTTTTACCAAAGATATGTAGTAGTATAAATTTTGGCCAAAATTTATGAAGAAAAAATTACTAATCTGCTAAATTTTATAACAGAAACGAAGAAAAATTCATTTTTTTACAGAATTTTCTGTATTTTTTCTTTTATAGCACAAAAAATAAAAAACCCAGCAGTTATTAAATACCACCAAAAGAAAGCTCTATTTGTATGAAAAAAAGGACAAAAATTTCATATAGGTCCAGTGTTGTATGACTAAATAATTGTCATTCAAAATGTGAGAGCACCGAAAGCTGAAAATTGCTCTGGTTATTAAGGGTGTTTAAGTGCCCAGTGGTCAAGTGGTTAAGGGGAACTCCGCATCAAATTAAAAAAAAAATTGACGTGGGGGTCCCCCTAAAAATCCATACCAGACCCTTTATCCGAGCACGCAACCTGGCAGGCCGCAGGAAAAGAGGGGGGGGGGGGACGAGAGAGCGCCCCCCTCCCTCCTGAACCATACCAGGCCACATGCCCTCAACATTGGGAGGATACTTTGGGGGTCTGTGACCCCTCAAAGCACCTTGTCCCCATGTTGATGAGGACAAGGGCCTCATCCTCACAACCCTGGCTGGTGGTTGTGAGGGTCTGCGGGCGGGGGGCTTATCAGAATCTGGAAGCCCCCTTTAACAAGGGGACCCCAAGATCCCGCCCCCCTGTTTGAAATGGTAAGGGGGTACAAAAGTACCCCTACCATTTCACAAAGAAAGTGTAAAAAATAGTTAAATAAGACAAACACACTTTTGAAAAATTCCTTTATTAACCACTTGCTTACTGGGCACTTAAACCCCCCTCAGTCCGAGAGTGCGCATGCGCGAGAGCTCCGACATGGCTGCTTGAGCCACAAGCTCCGCACCACCCCGGACCGCCGATCCAGCTGACGCCTCACACAGCGCACGGAGCTACCCCCCTGCTACTCCCCCGAACGTGGGAAAGGTCGGTGAACAATAGCGGATGCCTGGCCCCCCAACAAGATGGGATTTAGGGCCGCATTTCAACCGTTCAGCGGGAAGAGGGTGTACCAATATGGCCGCCGCCACCTCAGCTGCACAGCCACACGCGGCCTACACGGGCAAACCACCAGATCACAGGCAAGTGCTGACCCCAGCCACGCTGTCCTACTCTCAGGTGGCACAGAGCGGCTCCCAATGCAGACTAAAACCTCCCGACGAACCCAGCTCGCCACAGGTCCCGTCACCTGCTTCCACTGAATCTCTCATAGGCCACCACATGGAGGACTTCCCTCTATCCCCAGAGGGCCCAGCTACACCGCAGCCCCAGGGACCTGCATCCCCGAACTTCTCCCTGACAGACATTTCCACCCTCCAAGCGAATCTTTTCTCTAAATTCTCAGAATTACTTGACAGAGGGCTGGCTAATACTGCTACCCAGATTACTAATAACATTAAATCTGACTTTGCCAATCTGGGAACCAGAATTGAGGCCATAGAAAACAAAATGGACACTACGGTCTCCAGGACCAACCAAAATGAAGCCCATATTAAAACTATCCAGGATCAACTTGACGTTGCCATTGCAAGAATCGACGACCTTGAGAACAGGTCCAGGAGGTACAACTTACGAATCCGTGGTATACCGGAATCCATTGCTGACATCCCCCTAACGGTACGGGACATTATCTCCCAATTGGCCCCACAAATTCCACCGCAACGTCTGGACCTAGACAGGGCGCACCGGTCTCTAGGGCTCCCCAGAAAGGATGGCTCCCCCGGGACATAATTGTGAAACCCCATTACTACGCAACCAAGGAAGAAGTGATGCGCCAATCCAGAGCGCAATCCGACCTCCAATTTCAGGGCCACCGTATACAGATATTCGCAGACCTGGCTCCCTCCACCATACAAAAGAGAAGGGCTCTCAAACCACTCCTGCTTGTGCTCAACCAGCAAGACATAAAATACCGATGGACTTTCCCGTTTGCAGCGAAGTTCTCCCTCAACGAAAAATCATACTCCTTTTCCAATATGGTGGATGGAGAAAAACTCTTTCTACACTTGAAGCTGATTTCTCAGGAGCTCCCCATGGACTTTTCCTCATCTTCTGCCGGGTCAGCCAGGAGACCCCCCCGTCCAGCCCAGTCTCCCCTCTCTGGCTTAACGGCCGCACCAAGAAGAGCAAGGATGGAGGCCCCCCCTGAAAGATGTCTACAGAGAAGTCTGTCTCTTCGTTACTTTTCCCACTCTCGAGTGAACTTCCTCGGGCAATAGCCCGCTCGACGGACGGGGTGATAAACCCCCATCTCACGGTTTAATTGACTCTCTCCCCCCTGTACATATTTGTATTTTTTTTCTGTTTTTTTCTTCTCTCATGGGGATGGCCACAAGGCAGTTTAGCGGGTTTGTCCCCCCGTACCCCCACAGGGGTATAATTTCATCTAGGTTTTAGATGCATCTTCCTTGCAACTACCGGGTTGTTTAGGAAGAGACACTTGGACCATGGCCTACCATTGGCTTTCTCCCCTAGGCCCGCGCAGACCCCCCTTTTTTCATAAATGGGCCCTTAGTCCCCATAAGTCTACATGGTCTTTACAGGTTATTGGGTCTACAAATCCCCATATTCCCCCTCCCCTTCCTTTGGATTCCGCTGATCCTTAGTTTGTTGGCTTTGGGGCGGGGGGTGGGTATGGTTCCTTCGGACCAATAGATCGGGGGAGGGTAGTTTTCTCCTTACCATGGTCTCAGGTTACAGAGCCTCGGGTTTGGACCCAGCCGGGCCCGGTTGGGTCTTCTCCCCACACGACAGATGATCACCAGAAGCAACTGGGGTACAACAGCTGGCAGGACTTAGATGCTCTCAATATTATAGCGTTATGTTCTAAAGTTTTACATTGTTTCATTAAGTTTTTCAGTTAGGGTCCGGGGTGGACCCAATGTGCTCTCACCCATCTCATAGAGGTAGTTCACACCTCTCTGGCATGGGCCTTTGGGCGATCCTCGGGATCGCCCAAAATATTCTCGATGGGGGTCGGTGGGTCCTCTCACGCCGGCCCTACGCCAGTCTTCGTAGAAGACATGTTTCTATGTTTTGTGTCTCCCTTCCCTTCCCTCCCTCATGTTCTCTCCTTCTTTCTCCCCAAGCGTGTCCGCAGACGAATAGAGCTACTGATTCCAGGGCTATTCTTGATTTCGGCATCAGAATGGAGGTCTCGGTCCGGAGTGTCATTACCCAAAGGGTAAGTGGATGTATTTGGTTGATCAACCCCCCTCTCTGTCCTAATGGCTAACACTCCCACTTTTAACAGGGATCTGAGACTGGTCTCACACAATGTCCAAGGTCTAAATTCCCCCAGGAAGAGGAGAATAGCCTTCGAACGGTATCGAGCCCTTAAAACTGATGTCGTCCTGTTGCAGGAAACGCACTTCCCTGTTCGCTATAGACCCAAATTTATCCATTCCTCCTATCCCACGTTTTTCCTTGCAAATGCCCCTACAAAAACCAAGGGGGTTGTGATCCTCTTCTCTAGACACTGCAACTATAAACATATTTCAGAATATAGGGACCCAGAGGGTAGATTCATCCTAGTGAAGGGAACGTTTGAAGGAATACTCTATTCCATAGTCTCATATTATGCTCCCAATAAAGGTCAAGCCAAATTCTTCAAATCTCTCTACTCGACATTGGGTCCGATGCTGGAAGGCAAAATTATCATGGGTGGGGACTCCAATGTAGCATTCGACCAGGGACTTGACAAGACTAAACCCACTAAAGATCAAGCGACGAGACCCTCAAAAATGAGCAGTAAAATTGCAAAATTCCTCCACTCTAAAAGTCTAGTGGATATCTGGAGGGAATTGAACCCTAAAAGTAAGGATTACACACACTATTCGTCCCCGCATCAGTCATATGCCAGGATCGATCACATCCTGATTCCCCCAACGCTAGTTCCTTTAGCCCTAAAAGCATCCATTATAGACTCCTCATGGTCGGACCACTCGTTGGTCCTTCTGTCCATCCGCAATGTCTTCACCAACAAAGGAGGAACACACTGGCGTCTAAACGAGTCTATCCTCAGTAACCCCATTCATGCCAAATGCATAGCCGACTCTATCAAGGACTACTTTTCCACCAACGCAACGGAAGGCATCTCCCCAGAAATTATTTGGGCGGCTCATAAAGTTACCATCATAGGAGAACTGATTAAGCTCTCCTCCCGCCTCAAAAAAGAACGACTGTTAGAAATCCGTGACCTAGAATCCAAGTTTGCGGATCTTAAAAGGGCGCATAAGCACCACCCTTCAAAGGCCTCGGCAGACCAATTAGACACCACCAGATTAGAACTTAACTTAAAACTCACCGCATCAGCAGAGAAACACATTAGATGGAGTGGGGCCAAATACTACATGCACAAAGATAAAATAGGATCTATGCTAGCTCGTAAACTCACACCTAAATCCAAATCGTTTGCCTTCCCCAAACTAAGACTGAACGGCCAACCCCCAACCTCCAACCCGACTAAGATCTTGAGGGCTTTTCAAGATTATTACGCCAAACTATATAGCCAAGACGCCACAGAGAAGGGCCCAGCAATGTCTGCCTTTTTTCAAGGCCTCAGACTGCCGTCCCTGACCACAGCACATAAAGACATTATGGAAGATTCCTTCACGGAGGAGGAAGTTCTGGCAGTCATTAAGGCCTTGAAACCTGGTTCAGCCCCTGGCCCTGACGGACTATCTACACCTTACTATAGGACATTTGGGGATATCTTAGCCCCGCACATGGCCAAATTTTTCAACTCCAAAACGGAGGGATCCCCCTTAGACCCACACCTCAACACTGCCTACATCACAGTAATTCCCAAACCCAACAAAAATCATGAAGAAGTGGAAAATTATCGGCCCATCTCCCTCATCAATAACGACCTCAAAATTCTAACCAAAATTTTAGCTAACCGCCTCTCTTCCTTTATTAAATATTACATTCACAAAGACCAAGTGGGCTTCATACCGGGCAGACAGGGACCTGACCAAATCAGAAGAGCGGTTGACATTGTCTCCCTCCTCCAATCTGGCTGGAACGGTAAACAAGCTCAGGAAGGGATGCTTCTATCCCTAGACCTACACAAGGACTTTGATGCCATAGACTGGAAGTACATTTTCTTCCTTCTAGACAAATGGGGATTTGGTCCCCGCTTTAGAGGAATCCTGGGCTCGCTGTACTCTAATCCTAAAGCCTTGATTCGCATACAGGGTCAGCACTCAGAACCACTAGTAATAGCGAGGGGAACCCGGCAGGGCTGCCCGCTCTCCCCCCTAATCTTCGCAATGGCGATTGAGACCCTGGCCATTGCAATTCGCTCAAACCCTGACATACAAGGCGTCACAGACGGGACACGGGTACACAAATGCGGCCTTTTTGCCGATGACTTACTTCTTTTCCTTACTTCACCGACAGTCTCCCTCCCAACCTATGTAAACTCCTTCAAGATTTCTCAGTAGTCTCGGGTCTCACGGTTAATTACACTAAATCACATGCCCTGAATATCTCTCTCAGACATGAAACTAAATTGGCTCTGCAGAGCTCTTTCAAATGTAAATGGAGCGACTCCTCTATAGAATACCTGGGCATCAACCTAACTGCCAAGGTGGAACAGCTGTACGAAGCTAACTTCCCCCCCATATATCGAAAACTTGAGGAGGATCTGGGACAATGGGAGAAGGGAGAGTTATCATGGTTGGGTAGGATAAACTCCATTAAAATGACTTTACTCCCGAGATTGTTATACCTCTTCAGGGCCATACCCATTAATATCAAACTGGATCACCTAAGGTCTTTCCAAGCAAAAATAAACAAATTTATATGGGGAGGGAGAGGCCATAGGAGCCCCCAGCAGACCTTGTACACCCACAAATCGCAGGGAGGTTTGGGGTTGCCGAGACTGCTCTGGTATTTTCAGGCAGCCAGAATAGCACAGCTTTCAATAATTTACAATATATCTGAAAAACCAGACTGGGTTTCCCTGGAGAATCAAGCAGCCCCAGATTACACCATTGAATCTCTCCTCTGGTCCCCTCCAAGGCTCCGGCCCCCCATCCTCTCCCCGATTCTCTCACAATCGCTTCATCTATGGGACAGGTTGAAAAAATCCCCCCACCTCATCTCGCACCTAAAACCATTAGCTCACTTATTCAACAACCCAGACTTCCCACCGGGCCAGGAGCCCACAGCTTTCAGATGGTGGTTGGATAAGGGTCTATATCGAATAGGGCACTTTCTGGACGCTCGAGGCCCTATTACCCTGGGACATTGTGTGAACCAGCTCGAGATGCCTCCTTCAGAAGGCTTTAGGTTCCACCAAATCCGCCATTTCCTTCTACAGCTTTGGACGGGTAAGCAGGCCTCCTCAGGCTGCACTCCGTACGAATCATGGTGCAGACAGGCCACGGAACAGAGAGGGGCAGTCTCAGTGGTATACAAGGCCCTTGCTCATCAACCTAATAGATCCTCTTACATGACAGCTTGGGAGACTGAACTAGCACTTAGCACGACAGTGGAGCAGTGGCAGGCCTCCTTCTCCAGAGACTTTAAAGGCATCAGAAATGTCTCACTAATTGAGGCCAATGTAAAGGTCCTTACCAGGTGGTACCTAACCCCCTCGAGACTCTCCCTAATGTTCCCCTCAGCCGACCCCAGCTGCTTCCGGGGATGCCACCTGATCGGGACCATGGCCCACATCTGGTGGGAATGCCCCAGAATTAGGCCTTTCTGGAAAAGAATCCTAGCCTTAATAAAGAGTATCACTAACCATACCCTCCCGAGAAGCCCTGCCATTGCCCTACTCAACGCTAATCTCCCTGGGATCCCGAAACATACTCGTAAACTAATTCAATTTATATTCCTGGGTGCCAAAATGACAATAGCCAAGGCTTGGAAACTCCCTAAAGTTCCCTTTGCAGCCACCGTCAAAAAAAATTCTTAGATAATGGTGCAAGAGAAACTTACCGGCATTCTTTTAGATTCCACGGCTCAGTTCGAGGCTACGTGGGAGCCTTGGGCTCAATACATGGGCATTTCACTTATTCCAGGAGTCCGGCCCTAGTTCCCTGGACCACTCTCGGCTTTGAAGGTTGCTCGACTGCGGACACGCCCCCCCATCTCCCTCTTCCCACACCTCTCACCCCTTGTTTGTCGGTACAGAGTCTTGTTGTATTTTGTTTTGTTTTGTTTTATTTTGTTGCCTCACTCTCCAGGACCCTTATTACTCCCCTCTTTTTTTTTCATGTTATATAATACTGGAGAGATGAGGTGTGTGAACTTCAGTCACACCTCTAACGTAGTACCTCACCTCCATGGCTATGGAGGTCTCTCACCTCTTGTAGAATATGCTGGACACCACGGGACTCCTTCCCTGCACAGTATGCTCCCAGTCGGGGTGCAGGGGAGGACTGACTAGTGCCCCCCAGATTATACCTCTATATGTCGCAAGCAAGTGGGAAGGGCGATTATTCTGAAACATGTTTATATTTTAATTCCTTGTTGATGTCCTAAGCAACCTTTCATGTATTCCTTATCAGTGACTTTTACCTCCGACAAGTGAGCATGGTTATCTGTACTTTGCTGTTTTGTTTCTCTTTGATATGTAAAATCAATAAAATCTTTTGAAAGAAAAAAACCCCCCTCAGTCCCAGACCAATTTTCAGCTTTCAGTGCTGATGCACTTTGAATGACAATTGCGCGGTCATACAACACTGGACCCAAATGACATTTTTATAATTTTTTTCCCACAAATAGAGCTTTCTTTTGGTGGTATTTAATCACAGCTGGGAGTTTTATTTTTTGCTAAACAAAAAAAAGGTGCAAAAAAAAATACAAAATAAATCATGTTTAATAGTTTGTTATAAAATTTTGCAAACAGGTCATTTTTCTCCTTCATTGAAGTACGCTGATGAGGCGGCACTGATAGGCTGCACTGGTGGGCACTGATGGGCTGCATTGGTGGGCACTGATGGGCTGCATTGGTGGGTACTGATAGGCTGCACTGGTGCGCACTGATTGGCATAGTTAAGGCGGCACTAATAGGCACAGATAAGGCGGCACCGATGGGCACAGATAAGGCAGCACTGATGGGAAAGATGGGCACAGATAAGATGGCACGGATGGGTGGCACGGATGGGTGGCAGGGATGGGTGGCATGGATGGGCACTGATAGGTACCACTGATAGATGGGACTGATGGGCACTGATAGGTGGCACTGATAGGTGGCTCTGATAGGTGGCACTGCTGGGCACTGATGGGCGGCACTGCTGGGCACTGATGGGCACTGGTAGATGACACTGATGGGCACTGATATGTGGCACTGGGGTGCAGCACCTTTGTTGAGGCAGATTGTGGTTACTGCTGGGTGGCACTGTGGGCACTGCTGGGTGGCACTGCTGGGTAGCACTGTGGGCACTGCTGGGTGGCACTGTGGGCACTGCTGGGTGGCACTGACAGGGGGCACTAATTTTTTATTATGTATAGTTATGAGGGGGCAGGTGGGCACTGGCAGGGGGCAGGTGGGCACTGGCAGAGCTGGCCGTGATCGGGACATCAGTCCCGATCACGGCCGCTGGTGATCGGCTTTTTTTTTCTCCTCACGCTGTCAGCGCGAGGAGGTATAATAGCCGATTACCGGCTCCGTTATATCACATGATCAGCTGTCATTGGCTGACAGCTGATCACGTGATAAGGGGTCAGGATCGACCCCTTGCACGGATCGGTGATCAGGCGAGTCTCATAGAGGGGGGCGCGCAAGCCGCTCGTGCATGGGACGACGTCAATAGACGTCGTCCCGGCAAAGGAGATCCGCGCTGTAGCCGTCATTCGGCTATAGCGCGGGTCTCAAGTGGTTAAAAATAAAAAAAAATTAAAAAAAGATTCCAGCAGCGGTAATCCACTCTTGCTATCCAGTGACGGAGGGTCATCTTTCCAGCGATGGCTCATCTCATCCAGCGCAGCGAATCAATCCTTCTTCTGTCTCCGCGGAGGAGACACTGCAGGGATTCCGGCGGCCTGACGTTTCTTATATACGGAGGGCAGGGCCACCCGTCACCTGACCCCTCCCCCCTCTGACGCAAGGGGAAACCCGGGGTTCCCCGTGACGTATGGGTGACCCCGCCCCCTCTGATGTAACAGAAACCTGCCTGTGTTACATCAGAGGGGGGCGGGGTCACCCATACGTCACAGGGAACCCCGGGTTTCCCCTTGCATCAGAGGGGGGCGGGGTCAGGTGATGGGTGGCCCGCCCTCCGTATATAAGAAACGTCAGGCCGCCGGAATCCCTGTAGTGTCTCCTCCGCGGAGACAGAAGAAGGATGGATTCGCTGCGCTGGATGAGATGAGCCATCGCTGGAGAGATGACCCTCCGTCGCTGGATAGCAAGAGTGGATTAGCACTGCTGGAATGTTTTTTTTTATTTTTAATAAAGGAATTTTTCAAAAGTGTGTTTGTCTTATTTAACTATTTTTTACACTTTCTTTGTGAAATGGTAGGGGTACTTTTGTACCCCCTTACCATTTCAAACAGGGGGGGTGGGATCTGGGGGCCCCCTTGTTAAAGGGGGCTTCCAGATTCTGATAAGCCCCCCACCCGCAGATTCTCACAACCACCGGCCAGGGTTGTGAGGATGAGGCCCTTGTCCTCATCAACATGGGGACAAGGTGCTTTGAGGGGTCACAGACCCCCAAAGCACCCTCCCAATGTTGAGGGCATGTGGCCTGGTACGGTTCAGGAGGGAGGGGGGCCACTCTCTCGTCCCCCCCTCTTTTCCTGCGGCCTGCCAGGTTGCGTGCTCGGATAAAGGGTCTGGTAAGGATTTTTAGGGGGACCCCATGTCAATTTTTTTTACATTTGACGCGGGGTTCCCCTTAATATCCATACCAGACCTGAAGGGCCTGGTAATTGAATTTGGGGGACCCCCACACTTTTTTTATTTATTTCTTTTTTTTTTTATCAATGACTTTCAATGAGTGTTCTCTGTATTACGGAGCCGACAATTCATAATAGCTGCAAGTGATTTTAAAGGACTTTTTTCCTGCATAAATGACACTTTGTGCAGGGACAGTTCTAAGCACCAGAAACATGAGCCCCTTCACAGGAATACTATAGACAACCCCCCTACGAAATTTAAAGAAATATTACACTTTTATTGTTTCACTTTAATCATTATTAAAATCACTGCTCCCGAAAAAACGTCCGTTTTTAAAACTTTTTTGCATTGATCCATGTCCCCTGGGGTAGGACCCGGGTCCCCAAACACTTTTTAGGACAGTAACTTGCAGAATCTTTTCTCTCTGTCAAATCTTTTCTCTATATAATCTTGGACTAATAGAGGTAAGGTTAGGCACATTCGACCACAGGTTCTATAGACAGATTATTGTCAAAGTCACGTCGAATCTCCTATTCTATATCGAACTGTTGTAACAATGAAAACGAAAATAAAGCATTTATTTATGTCGGATCTTTCGTTTTTCAGATTCTGTGCTTTCGTTATCGTTTGTCAAAATGAAAACAAAAAAAGCTGAAATTCGGACGAAAATGCATTCGGACGAAAACGAATGCACATGTCTAGTGATTTACGCTCTGCCATCATGGGAAAAGGCCATCCGCCATCATGAGCGATTTACGCTCTGCCATAGTGGGAAAAGGCCATCCTCCATCATGAGCGATTTACGCTATTTACGCTCTACCATCATGAGTAAAGGCCGTCCTCCATCATGAGCAATTTACGCTCTACCATCATGGGTAAAGGCCATCCTCCATCATGAGCGATTTACACTCTGTCATTATGGGAAAAGATCATCCTCCATCATGAGCAATTTACGCTCTGCCATCATGGGAAAAGGCCATCCTCCATCATGAGCGATTTACGCTCTGTCATCATGGGAAAAGGCCATCCTCCATCATGAGCGATTTACGCTCTACCATCATGGGTAAAGGCCATCCTCCATCATGAGCGATTTGCGCTCTGTCATCATGGGAAAAGGCCATCCTCCATCATGAGCGATTTACGCTCTACCATCATGGGTAAAGGCCATCCTCCATCATGAGCGATTTACACTCTGCCATCATGGGAAAAGGCCATCCTCCATCATGAGCGATTTACACTCTGCCATCATGGGAAAAGGCCATCCTCCATCATGAGCGATTTATGCTCTACCATCATGGGTAAAGGCCATCCTCCATCATGAGCGATTTGCGCTCTGTCATCATGGGAAAAGGCCATCCTCCGTCATGAGCGATTTACGCTCTGTCATCGTGGGTAAAGGCCATCTTCCATCATGAGCAATTTACGCTCTACCATCATGGGTAAAGGCCATCCTCCATCATGAGCGATTTACACTCTGTCATTATGGGAAAAGATCATCCTCCATCATGAGCAATTTACGCTATTTACGCTCTGCCATCATGAGTAAAGGCCATCCTCCATCATGAGCAATTTACACTCTGCCATCATGGGAAAAGGCCATCCTCCATCATGAGCGATTTACACTCTGTCATTATGGGAAAAGATCATCCTCCAATCATGAGCAATTTACGCTCTGCCATCATGGGAAAAGGCCATCCTCCATCATGAGCGATTTACGCTCTGCCATCATGGGTAAAGGCCATCCTCCATCATGAGCGATTTGCGCTCTGTCATCATGGGAAAAGGCCATCCTCCATCATGAGCAATTTATGCTCTACCATCATGGGTAAAGGCCATCCTCCATCATGAGCGATTTACACTCTGCCATCATGGGAAAAGGCCATCCTCCATCATGAGCGATTTACACTCTGTCATTATGGGAAAAGATCATCCTCCAATCATGAGCAATTTACGCTCTGCCATCATGGGAAAAGGCCATCCTCCATCATGAGCGATTTACACTCTGTCATTATGGGAAAAGATCATCCTCCAATCATGAGCAATTTACGCTCTGCCATCATGGGAAAAGGCCATCCTCCATCATGAGCGATTTTACGCTCTGCCATCATGGGTAAAGGCCATCCTCCATCATGAGCGATTTGCGCGCTGTCATCATGGGTAAAGGCCATCCTCCATCATGAGCGATTTACACTCTGCCATCATGGGAAAAGGCCATCCTCCATCATGAGCGATTTACGCTCTACCATCATGGGTAAATGCCATCCTCCATCATGAGCGATTTACGCTCTACCATCATGGGTAAAGGCCATCCTCCATCATGAGCGATTTACGCTCTGCCATCATGGGTAAAGGCCATCCTCCGTCATGAGCGATTTACGCTCTACCATCATGGTTAAAGGCCATCCTCCGTCATGAGCGATTTGCACTCTGTCATCATGGGTAAAGGCCATCCTCCACCATGAGCAATTTACACTCTACCATCATGGGTAAAGGCCATCCTCCATCATGAGCGATTTACACTCTGTCATTATGGGAAAAGATCATCCTCCATCATGAGCAATTTACGCTCTACCATCATGAGTAAAGGCCATCCTCCATCATGAGCAATTTACGCTCTACCATCATGGGTAAAGGCCATCCTCCATCATGAGCGATTTACACTCTGTCATTATGGGAAAAGATCATCCTCCATCATGAGCAATTTACGCTCTACCATCATGAGTAAAGGCCATCCTCCATCATGAGCAATTTACGCTCTACCATCATGGGTAAAGGCCATCCTCCATCATGAGCGATTTACACTCTGTCATTATGGGAAAAGATCATCCTCCATCATGAGCAATTTACGCTCTACCATCATGAGTAAAGGCCATCCTCCATCATGAGCGATTTACGCTCTGCCATCATGGGAAAAGGCCATCCTCCATCATGAGCGATTTACACTCTGTCATCATGGGAAATGGCCATCCACCATCATGAGCAATTTACACTGTATCATTATGGGAAAAGACCATCCTTCATGAACGAGCGATTTACGCTCTATCATTATGGGTGTTGCTTGCGGCGTGGATATCTGCAGCATACTTTCTGCTATAGCATCTTAAAAGGGTCCTGGAATTTTGCACAACCCTATCCTTCTGAGGCAACCTATGCAATTTCATCTCTCTGCCACTGTATGCAGGCCCAAAATGCACCCTGAGCTTGGCGAGGCATCTTCTATCATGCTGGCATAAACGCATGTGCCAATTTCCTGTATTCTGTCCCTTCACAGGGTAAGTGGAAACTACTCCTTTAGAGTGTATTGACCACATATTTAATGAATGTGACAACCTGTTAGGTATCGTCATCCTGTAATCGTTGACGGGTCTTATGTTTTTGGAGCATTTGCGTTCAGGGTTTCTGCTCCTAAAATAATGAAAAATACCTTAATTTGCATATGTTCCTTGGGCGCTCTTTTTAAGAACTTTATCTCATGTCGCCCCCTCCTACCTTTGCTAATCTTCTGTGCCACTAACAGGTGTGGCAGGACTGCAGAGAGAGGGAGAGAACCCCTCCCAACTGCAGACCTCCAAAATCAGTTACACCATTGAATGGCGTCTGGCAGTTCCCATCTTGTGCTGCCCATCCTTCCACACTCTGTGACACCATTCACAGCCGCTCGAAGACTGAAAATAAAGTCAGAAGAGCAGTATGGTGCACTGTATATAAAAGGGCAGGAACAAAAAACAAAGGGAGAAGCAATTATAACATTGCAGAGCTCTTATAATACCTGTACAATATATCAATGCTGTTTAAGCATCATTTCGCCCGCAGCCTTGGCACAACAAGGCACCTCCTTTTTAGAAAGATTTACTTTCAGCATTCTGGGTCTTCCAATTCCATGAGAGGCTGAACATGGAGGGGTAAGTTCGGCGGGGGGGTATGCAGCAAACAAATTACTTACCAACTGCAATCAACATGTGGCCCGGAGCATGACCAAAAAAAGAACATCTTAGTTGGGGGAGGGGCTGTTTTTTTATATTCAGCTTGGAACATGTGGTCATTGGGTGCTCCAAAGTAGGTGTTAACCCATTATGTGCGGATGGGAGGATGGGCCAGGAAAAAACATTGTATACATACAGGATACATTATATAACACATTGTATACATACAGGATATATTATATAATACATTGTATACATACAAGATCCATTATATAATACATTGTATACATACAGGATCCATTATATAATACATTGTATACATACAGGAACCATTGTATAATACATTGTATACATACAGGATATGTTATATAATACATTGTATACATACAGGATATATTATATAATACATTGTATACATACAGGATATATTATATAATACATTGTATACATACAGGATATATTATATAATACATTGTATACATAAAGGAAGCATTATTTAATACATTAATAATATATTATATAATATGTACACAACTAAAAACAAGGTTGCCTATGGGACTTTTAATGTGGTTGTAAACCCTTACAAACCACTTTGACCTACAGGTGAGCCTAGATTAAGGCTTACCTGTAAGTCCAAGAAATATCTCCTAAACCTACACGGTTTAGGAGATATTTACTAAAAGACAGTGACAGCTGTCTACGGCACATGTGCCGTAGACAGTGGCACGCAGGCGCACTATCGCCGTTTGCAGCATGCCACTGCTAACGACATTATGCCCTTAGTGGCGGCTCCCGTTCGCATGTGCGGGAGTGGGAGCGGGAGTGACATCATCGCTGCTCTGGCGCTGTGAGTGGCTGGAGCAGCAATACCCGGAAGAAGATGGATGCTCCGGACTACAGGGGGACAGCAGTGACATCGCTGGCTCCTGTGTCAGGTAAGTGACACATAATGGACTACTATGCGATGCAATGTGATGAAATGCGATGCATAGTAGCCCATTATGCTTTACCTTTGCAGGGAATCAAAGAGGAAGTAAACCCATCAGGGTTTAAAGAGTACACCTCAAGATGTGGAAAGTAAAATTTGTAAATTATTTATTAACAAACATTTAAAAACCACATGTAATACAGAAATAAGAAAATATATTAAGCATCAACATATTGATACATTTTACATTCATGTAATAAACCTTTCCATGAAACCTGGACATGTCATGAAATTCACTGTCAATAGTCTGGGATGGCTGTGTTGGGTCTCAATGCATTTTGCAAGAAGAATCACGCTTCTTCGGGAGAAGCACAGATAGATGCCTGGAGATCAAAAGCACAAATGAATAAACAGATGAAAAGGGGGGAGGGGAATGGGGGAGGTGTCAAACATTTTCACATATAGTTCAGTATGTTCCACTTACAATTGATGGAGAAATCCTGGCCTACTAGCGCCGTATAGATAACTGGTTATAGAGTGGTCCAGAAATGGATGTATTCGGTTGGTATATCACCACAAATTTTTATATAAAAAAATACTTCAAAACAGAGCGTCCATAAAAGTCGATGAATAAATACATAAAATGCCAACCATGCCACCAAACTTCCCCCGGGAGCTGTGTGAGGGCGGGGAGATGGAAACCAGTGAGAAGCAACCAGGAACCGGAGCCTGGGCAAAGGATGTGGATCCCACCAAGGGAAATGCCCACACCTAAACAATCAATGAAATAGACCAGGGATATGCAATTGGCGGACTTCCAGCTGTTGCAGAACTACAAGTCCCATGAGGCATAGCGAGACTCCGACAACCACAAGCCTGACACCCCGAGGCAGAGGCATGATGGGACTTGTAGTTTTGCAACAGCTGGAGGTCCGCTAATTGCTTATCCCCCAAATAAAAAATCGAACAAAACAATAAATATGACTAGTGTGACTGATGAAAATAAATAAATAAATGTGCATGAAATGGTGAAAGTGAGTGTAAGATAAGGGTGCCTATGTGCTACCGTGGTAAAACCCAAATCATTATATGATAAATGAAATGGATAAATGGATTCATGAAATAAGATATACAAAATATTATTATATGAGGTTTAATAACATAGAAAAATAAATAAAAATATATCAAATCATAAGTGCATAAATACATATATATTAAAATAATGAAATACAATAATTGTGTGATGTGATTAGAAGTAACAATTGTGTGTGTGTGTGTGTGTGTGTGTGTGAGAGTGTGTGTATATATATATATATATATATATATATATACACACACACAAGGAAGGAAAACTTTGCTTATAGTGTAAATATTGAACTACCAGATGTTACTTGATTATGTATCAATTAATGTGAATGTGAAAAGGTGAATCACAAGGAGAGAAAATATATCCTGCTGATAAATAAATAAATTTGCCAAAAAAAGAAAAAGAAAACCAGCAAACGGCCAGCTAAATCCTCAAGGAAGTGGATAAAACTGGCACGTGAAACCTTCAAACATACAATCACTTAGAGACAGTTCACACAGGGCAACACGACTTCCAACGTGACTTTGGGAGGTAACTTGGACATGACTTGGGTATGAATCACAGCGCGACTTGGGGAGACTTACAACACAACTTTAAGTCGCCCCAGGCCAGGTGACATTGGCCATGGCCAATCACAGAATAATCAGCTTTCGAGGGGGAACACCATGACAAATTTTAAATAAAAAAAACAGCATGGGTTCCCCTCCAAGAGCATACCAGGCCCTTAGATCTGGTATGGATTTTAAAGCGGAAGTAAACCCAGTTTCAAAAAAAACTTACATTCCCGGCATGCCGGAAATGCTAACTTTCACATTGGTTGTGCTCTCAACCAAACTTTCAAACCATCCAATGGCTGGTTTCATAACTGATCACATGTGCAGCATTATGGCAGTTGAAGAATTATTAGAGGCCAAGATGGCAGCTTTCTTGACTGAAAATGATAGGAGGGTTTATTTCAACTTTAAGGGGAACCCTACACCGAAAAAAGGTGTGGGGGTCCCCCAAAATCCATACCAGACTTTTATCCGTGCACGCAGCCCGGCCGGTCAGGAAATGGGGTGGGGACAAGGGAGCACCCCCCTCCTGAACTGTACCAGGCCACATGCCCTCAACATGGGGGATGGGTGCTTTGGGGAAGGGGGCACCCTGCGGCCCCCCCACCCCAAAGCACCCTGTCCCCATGTTGATGAGGACAAGGGCCACTTCCTGACAACCCTGGCCGTTTGTTGTCGGGGTCTGCAGGCGGGGACTTATCAGAATTAGGGAGCCCCCTTTAATAAGAAGGCCCCCAGACCCCGGCCCTCCACCCTATGTGAATGAGTATGGGGTACATTGTACCCCTACCCATTCACCTGGGGGGGGAAGTGTCAATAAAAAAACACACTAGACAGGTTTTTAAAGTAATTTATTAGGCAGCTCCAGGGGTCTCTTCCGGCTTCGGGGGTCTCTTCCGACTCCTTTGCACTCTCCGGCCTCTTGTCCTGCTCTCTGGTTCTTCCGCTATGTTCTTTTACTAGCGTTGGCCCAGTCTTCTCCATCCTTCTTTCCTCTTCTCAAGAGAATATGGGGTGTCCGGCGCTACCTATTATCAAAGATGAGTACCACCCTTATTTCCACTAGACACAATATTACCACAAGACAGTAGGTTAATCGTTATAAATTTGTTGGAAACAATCGAATCCTCACCAAAAAAATACAATAAACTGTGCATAAATGGACTACAGAAAATCTTATAAAGTGCTTTGTGCAAGGATAAGTGCTACATATAATACTTGTTGTGAATCACATGCAATTCACACAATTCCCTATATGTGTTATATTATTCAACATTAATAAACTACAAAAAATTAGGCTATGGTGCAACCTCATGAAAAACCAACAACAATATGGCTATACAATTTTCTATAGGCACCAAACCCCAAACCTCATGTGCAGAATAGCAAGATAATTTTACCAAATATATGCATATACACCAAATATCAACCAGGGTATTTATATATTATATAAAGAAAGGGGAAAAAGATTTTTTATATATATAATTATGTGCATAAAAATAAATTTAAATCAGAAATAAAAAGTTGTTCAAAAACAACATTAAGCAAACAATAAGGCCAAAAAGTGATAAAACAAAAAAAGGAAGAAAAAGAAAAAAAACACAAAAAAAGTCTATTAATGTCCACACGTGAAAAAAAAAAGGAGAAGAAAAAATAAAAAAATGGAAAAAAATCATCAAACAAAATCCTTGATTGTGCAAATCCAGCAGGAATAAGGTGACTTTCGTGCTTGTGACTGAATTCTCCAGGTGACTGTGTGCTCCCCCACAAGGTTCCCCACTCACCAGAACGATACACCCCTGCAGGGGTAATAAGCCTTCAGATCAGTCTTTGTGTAAGTCCAAACTTCAAATCCGTATACGATGCGATTGCTCCAAGAAATACACCCCTCCCGGGGTACTCCACTTTTAAATGCGAACCCAGTTTTCAGGCACCATATGCGCAATCCAAAGAAAGGAGGGAGTCCAATTTAATCCTCATAGGAGAAAAAATAAAATCTCCATAGTGTAGTAATTAATTTAAATTTGATCAAAAAATAAGGGCACTAGTTGTAATGGCAGAAAAAAAACTTTTATTTTTAAGAAGCACATATGCCAAATTTTTATTTTTTATATATTTATATATATATATATCAATTATTTTTTTTTTAAATATATATACAAAAATTAATTATCACAAACTTATAAAAAATAAAAAATAGTAAAAGGACAAAAGATAATAAAAAAACAGTCTCAGACAAGTTATAATAAAGTTTTGAAGAAAAGCTAGCAGAGGGCAGAGTAAAGGACTTTCAAATAGCTCACTCCATAATAGGTCCCAAGTTAACAGTCAGCAAGGGGCCGGCAAACTAAAGAGGACATACAGCCATTTCATAAATAGTTAGTAGTGCCAGCAGTCCGCCGTTTAAAAGTGTGGAAACCCCACTGCTAACCCTCGGGTTGTGGCTAGAAAAAATACATACATACACCCTCTGCAGGCTTCAAAAAACTTAATATGGACCCGATCGGAGGATACGCAGCATGCGCTCCAACTGCGTTCCACCCGTTCACGGCGACCCGCCCCATGCCTAATATAAGTCATCGCACACGACATTACAACGGGAGAGATCATCGTGTCAACATCAGGAGAAGAGAGAAGAAAGACAGAGGAGACCGGGCCAAAGCTAGTAAAAGGGCTAGAAAAACATAGCAGAGGAGAGCAGGAGAAGAACCAGAGACCAGGAGAAGAGAGCAGGGGAGTCGGAAGAGACCCCCGAAGTCGGAAGAAGACCACCGGAGCTGCCTAATAAATGACTTTAAAAACCAGTCTAGTGTGTTTTTTTTTATTATTGACGCTTTTTTCCCCAGGTGAATGGGTAGGGGTACAATGTACCCCACACTCATTCACATATGGTGGGGGGCTGGGATCTGGGGGCCCCCTTATTAAAGGGGGCTCCCGGATTCTGATAAGCACCCTGCCCGCAGACCCCGACAACCAACGGCCAGGATTGTTGGTAAGAGGCCCTTGTCCTCATCAAGGTGATTTGGGGTGGGGGGCCACCGGGCGCCCCCTTCCTCAAAGCACCCACCCCCCATGTTGAGGGCATATGGCCTGGTATGGTTCAGGAGGGGGGCGCTCACTTGTCCTCACCCCTTTCCTGACCAGCTGGGCTGTGTGCTCGGATAGGGGTCTGGTATGGATTTTGGGGGACCCTCACGCCATTTTTTTGGCGTAGGGGTTCTCCTTAAAATCCATACCAGATCTAAGGGCCTAGTTTGCCCTTGGAGGGGAACCCATGCCGGTTTTTATTATTAGAGAGGTGACATTGTCGGTTCAATATAGATGGAGATGCAATTTGGATGCGACTTCCATTGAAATCAAAGGGTAGAAGTCAGATTGAAGTTGTACAGGAACCTTTTCTGAAGTTGGTGCAAATTATCTATAAAAAATATAGGGTCCAAGGCGCTACCCCAAATGATGTGAATTATTACAATATATAGAGGAATTCCCTACAGATACAGCTGTTCCCCAGGATCCTCTCAACCAACAAGGAGAGAAGCCCACTGGGTAGGGGGGAAGGGAAACACCCAAAGGTATCCAATATCTAATAGATTTATCAGAAATACAGAGGGCGTACACCGAGTGCCCCCTTAAAACTATGTTTTCAAGAAATAAGTATATTGCGCTACAAGGGTACCCAACCAAACAAAAACACCGTACCTACATACAGATAACAGATCATATGTAATGTGCGCTAGACCTATAATGTTTTATACCAAACACTATGTGTGCAATATACACAGTAGATAAGCTGGGATTACACACACCATACTACGCATGCATACTACCACGTGTAATTGTGTGTACACTATCAAGAAAATATCAAAATGAGATAAAGGAATTGATATGAAGTAAAAATTAAGAATTAGAAAAGTATGAAAAAATAGATAGTAACACTTCATACATAATAAGTGCACGGTTGCAATAAAGGTGCTCCTATGACACCAAACTTCTCCACAATATATATGTATATAAGAAAGAGAACCAACATCAGCAACATGTCCATATAACAATGAAATCCAAAGTAGTGCAAAAGTTTAAAGGTGCAAAAATGCAAAAAGTACCACAAAAAAGTGCAAAAAAAAGTACAAGCAGCGTATATAGCAGCACAAAGAACTATATTTTTAATAATTAGTGTATAAAGTACCTCTGCGCCAACCACCTTGACAAGGGGAATAGAGGGATGCTGCAAACACTGAAGGGAGCTTCACCTACTCCCTGAGCAATATCGATTAAGTGGTTTTAGTGTTGCGCAAATGGGGGAATACAAGAAAGGAGGGGAGAGGGAGGGGGGGAAAGGGGGGAGAAAGAGAGGGAAGGAGAAAAGAAAAAGGGGAAGGGGAAGAAAGGGCAGGGAGGGGGAAGGGGAACAGATGAGTATGCAGGTAAAGGATAAAAGGGTAAAGGTCAAAAAGTGCTAGTGTGAAATTATATGTGTCTGGGTGTGCACAAATCCTTGTTCGGTACGTGCTAAACTACAATAAATGTTAGAGAGTGGCAATCAAATATAGATTCTGATAGAGTGCCATACAAATAAAAACTCACAGTAATGGATGAATGCCTGAAACAATAGACATACAAATCGTGGGTGCTGTGCAAAACTGCAATAAAATATGTTGACAATAAATGAATATATAACTTAAGGTGATAGTCCAAAATATATGACTAAAAGTGTACAGTGAGAATAATCACATAAGCACAATCCCATGTGTCATGCCAAGTGGAAAAAACACAGATATCAATCAATCCAATATAACAAAATACATGTTCCATGCGGTGTTTATAAAGTGCCAAGTGAAAAAAATACAGATAACAATCAATCCAATATAACAAAATGCATGTTCCATGCGGTGTTTATAAAGTGCAAATAGTGCTAGCAGCAAAAAAACGTTACAACACAGGTGAAATGATAAACACATAAAAATAAGGTGCTGGTAATCAGTCCTGTGGACGTGCTGTGTTCTAAGGGGAAGCACTAGCTTTGAACTTCAGTGATCCATGCAGGCATACATGTGCAGTGACTTAATCCTCCTATTTATCCAATACGTGGATGGATGTGCCCTTACCTCACGGCTGTGAGGTTACAGCCTTAATAGTATAGGTGGGTAACTGGCTCCTGTTCCTGGGATAGGTATGCCTCATGGCTGTGAGGTTACAGCCTTAATAGTATAGGTGGATAACTGGCTCCTGTTCCTGGGATAGGTATGCCTCATGGCTGTGAGGTTACAGCCTTAATAGTATAGGTGGGTAACTGGCTCCTGTTCCTGGGATAGGTATGCCTCACAAGATAAAGAGATAATGTCCCATAGTGTAGTAGTTTCAACCAATTGAATTTTATTTAAGTATAGTGACAGGGTACTCACATTCTGAGTGAATAAAAACTGCAGTAATAGAGCAACAAGCAGAGTAACGAACGGTGCGTTCCAATGTCCTTCCTAGCGTCTCTCTCACTTCCTTCCTTGCGCATTCGTCACCGTCACGTGACTTCTTCAGGGAAATGAATAGAGAGAAAGGAGTTGTGTTTTTATGCTGATCGTTCGTACTTACGGTGGCCATTTTCTTGTAGACCGAAACAGGAAGTTCCATGGTGGCCATTTTTGGTAAGGTATGTCGCCGGAAATATACCAGCATTCATTGAATTGGAGGTATATCAAGCTCAATTACACCAAGCTCAGGTTAGAGGGAGAGTGACACCAGGGGACTACTCAGCACCTTGAAATATATCGCTGGGCTCATATAAAGTGCAGTGAAATACAATATTATATAAAAATACCCTTTTAAATATGTGGAAATGAAAAATATTAAAAATAGTATGCTGCACCAAGGTATATATAAAAACTATAAAATATAATGAGAGAGGAAAAAGTATATTTGTATCGATATGCGTGCCTAAAAATTAGAAATATATTAAAATATAGAAGCTATATTAGATAAAAACTAGATTTGTGTATGTAAAATAGAGCATAAGAATAATATAACGCGCCAAGGTGAATTGAGAGAGGAGAGTATAAATAAATTTACGTCAATGTGCACTTATATAAATATAAAATCTGTCGGTTATGTTAGGGGGGGAGAGTGTAAATGTGTTTGTACATCGGTGTACACATAATTAAAGGAGGAGAGGTTTATCCGAATTAATTATTAAAAATATTAATAAATATAAAAATGTAAAAAATATATAATGACTTTAAAGGTTAGATAAAGCACTCATAAGAGGCAAAAATGATTAAAATTTAGTGGGAGGAGTCTAGTGAAAAACATGTATGTATTAAAAATCGCTGATGAAACAGTTCAGGTCAAACTCTATATTTAACCCTTGAGGGGCAAAAGTGTCTAAGGTAAAAATCCACTTCGATTCCAATTGGCTTAATGTTCTGACTTTGTGTCCTCCGCGCCAATGTTTGGTGTAAGGTTCTATGCCCCAAAATTTTAGTTGGGATGGGTCTTTGTTGTGGACAGCAGCAAAGTGCCTGGATACACTGTGCTTGTCGAAGCCTTTTGAGATGTTCTTTACATGTTCCTTCAGACGAACTCTAAGGGGTCTTTTTGTGCGGCCCACGTACTGGAGGCCGCAATTGCACTCCAGTGCGTAGACCGCTCCCTCAGTGTTGCAACTTATAAAATCTCTTATCTCATATGTGTTTCCAGTAGTTGTAGATGTGAACTCCTTTTGTTTCTTATTCTGGCATTCCGTTTTTAAACAAGCATAACATCTTCTACAAGGAAAGAAACCTTTTCCAGTAAAGAATGAAAAGTTATTTTTAGGGGGATCCGGGACATTTTTTATTAGCTTGTCTCGAATAGTCGGAGCCCGCCTATATATAAATTTGGGTTTTGAAGGGAGTATCTGTTGTAGCTGTTGGTCTGCTAGTAAGATATCCCAATTTCGTCTGATGATTTTCTCCACTTCTTTAAATTGGGAACTATAGTCGAGGATAATTGGTACTACATCGTCTTTAGGTATATGTTTCGGTTTATCTTCTAGTAGTGTTTTTCGGTCTATCTCCGCAACTTCCATGATCTTTTTATTGATAAATTTATTGTCATATCCTTTTTCCAAGAATTTATCTCTCAGGGTTTCTGCTTGTACTTTGAAAATTTGATCGTCAGTGCAGTTCCGCTTTATTCGCATTAATTGTCCTTTGGGTATATTGAACAGCCAGTTGTTATGATGGCAACTTCCTATTGGAAGGTAGCTGTTCCTGTCTACCTCTTTAAAGTGTGTTTGGGAGGAAATTTTGTTGTCCTTCTGTATAATTTCTAAATCTAGAAATTTGATATTCTTATCGCTGATCTCCCATGTTAATTGGATATTTCTGTTATTGGTATTCAGGCCTACTAGGAAGTTGATGAGTGATTCCTTCTTACCCTTCCATATTATTATTATGTCATCAATATACCTCTTGTATAGATGTAAGTCTTCTGGGATGTTTTTTAGTGCCTCTTCTTCTTCCCATTGCGCCATAAATAGGCCCACCACACTTGGGGCAAATTTGGCTCCCATAGCCACCCCTGTTTTTTGGAAAAAGTAATTGCGGTTGTACCAAAAATAGCTATTTTTCAAAGTAAAATCCAGGCATTTTATTATATATTTCCTCTGACTGCATGGTAAGGTTGTGTATTTCCTCAGTCCCCATTTTACTGCCTCACATGCCTGGTGATGTAAAATTACTGTGTATAAAGAAGCTACATCTGCTGTGGCCAAAAGCCACGGTTCTTCATTGACAGGGAGATTGTCTAGTATTTGTAGAATTTGTTTAGTGTCCCTTAAATATGCTTGTGTCTTCTGGACTGCGGGTTGTAAATAAAAGTCGATGTATTGTCCCATGCGTGATGTTAATGAATCTATCCCATTGACTATTGGTCTTGGTGGGGGATTACTCTGGTCTTTATGTATTTTCGGGACTGTATATATAATGGGAGTACGACATGATTCCGGTATGAGATATTTTGCTTCTTTCTTAGTCAAGATTTCCCTTTTAAGACCCAAGTGGACTACTTGTTCTAGTGCCTTTCTGCATCTGAACATAGGGTTACTTGGTAGACGTGTGTATGTGTTTTCATCTTCTAATAATTTTTCCATACTTAAATTATATTGTTCCTTGGAGAGGATCACAATTCCTCCCCCTTTATCCGCTGGTCGGATTACCAGGTCTTTTCTTTTTGTTAGTTTCCGAATTCCACTCTTGATGTGTTTGGGGTCTTCTTTCTTTCTGATTTTTAGAGACTTTAATTCGTCTGTTACAATTCTCTTAAACACATCGATGTGTTTATTATCTTTTGCTGGTGGATTGAAGGTAGATTTATTCCTCAAGGTACTATGTAGGGTATTGTCATTGGTGTGGGATATTTTGGTTTTGCAAGGGTTACTGGCAATGTATTTCTTGAAGTTAAGTTTCCTTATATACTTCTGAATGCCTATATATGTCTGAAATGTATCTAAATTTTTTATGGGGGCATATTTGAGACCCTTGTCTAATGTACCAATTTCCTCATGTGTAAGTTGTTTCCCACTAAGATTAAAAATGCCTCCTCCTTTCACTCTCTTTTTCTTTTGTACTCTCTTTCCTCTTCTTCATCCTCTCTTCTTTCTGGGGTGCGTCTTACGTATCTCATTTCTTTGGCATTTCTTACCGGGTGGTTTTCCCTGCCCCATTCCAAAAAAGACCTGTCATGTTCTGTGTCTGAGTGTTGTCGTCTGTCGGGTCTATCTTCCTCTGGTCTGTTTAATAGGGGCGCATAATAGTTATAGGTTCGGATTGGACTCCTCTCGTGCGGTCTATATGAACTATGTGGTTGTGGACCTCTGCTGTCTCCATCTCTTCTCTCATAATTGTGCGTTCGGGTTGGGCTCCTCTCATATGGTCTGTACAGCCCTTGTGTTTGTGGTCCTCTGCCATCTCCATCTCTTCTATCATATTGGTGTTGGTATTCTGGGCTTCTCCCTCTTAGTCTATTTGTATCTTGTGGGCGATCCCTGTTGTGATAGGGTGTCCCCCTGTACGTTTGTGGGTATCTTCTTTTATCTCTCTGTTCGTATGGGGGCCTCTGTTCGTATACAGGTTTTTGTTTATAATTATTCTTCCTAAAGTTTTTCCAAAATGGCTTTTTCCAGCCATTTCTTGGGGTCCGTTCCTGTTGGTATCTTCTTTCGTTATTATACGGTGTATATTGTTGGTAAGTAATATGTCTTTCATCATATCTTTGATGTTCTGTGGTTTCCCCTCTGTGATTTTGATGGTCAACTTGAGGTAGATGTTGTGTGTCATTTCTGCTTGGTTGGGGGGGTTAACTCTCACTGTTTTCTCTGGTGTTGAGTACGTAGATATTGGGTCTGCTTGGTTATGCTGGTTCTGCCATTTAAAAGTATGATCCGTTTTAAAATCATTTATGTCCCTGATGTATTTTTTACTTTTTTTCTGTTGGACTTCTTTATCCCTTTTAGTGAGATCCTTGTTCAATTGTGATGTGAGAGTAAGGAATTCAGCCTTATCCTTCCAGGGTTCCAGGTCCCTTTTAATCTGAGAGATCAATTCCTCTATTAGTCTCAATTTCTTCTTTTTTCTTTCTAATAGGAAGGCAAGTAATTCTAAGCCTTTCTCATTGAAGAACTTGAACCATTCATTGATGGATTCCTGATCCATGAGTCCATCATTAGGGGTTATGTCCCATCTTAGTCTTCTCGGGACAATACTGTCTTTCATGTATTGTTCAAAAGTTACTATATCCCACCATAGATTGACTTTCTTCTCCATAGCATGGCCCAATCTCCTCATTAGGCTCTCCAGGTCGTTGCTTTTTTTGCTAGGTGGTGGTACTAAAAATTTCCTCCAGATCAAAGGGGAAACCACAGAACATCAAAGATATGATGAAAGACATATTACTTACCAACAATATACACCGTATAATAACGAAAGAAGATACCAACAGGAACGGACCCCAAGAAATGGCTGGAAAAAGCCATTTTGGAAAAACTTTAGGAAGAATAATTATAAACAAAAACCTGTATACGAACAGAGGCCCCCATACGAACAGAGAGATGAAAGAAGATACCCACAAACGTACAGGGGGACACCCTATCACAACAGGGATCGCCCACAAGATACAAATAGACTAAGAGGGAGAAGCCCAGAATACCAACACCAATATGATAGAAGAGATGGAGATGGCAGAGGACCACAAACACAAAGGCTGTACAGACCATATGAGAGGAGCCCAACCCGAACGCACAATTATGAGAGAAGAGATGGAGACAGCAGAGGTCCACAACCACATAGTTCATATAGACCGCACGAGAGGAGTCCAATCCGAACCTATAACTATTATGCGCCCCTATTAAACAGACCAGAGGAAGATAGACCCGACAGACGACAACACTCAGACACAGAACATGACAGGTCTTTTTTGGAATGGGGCAGGGAAAACCACCCGGTAAGAAATGCCAAAGAAATGAGATACGTAAGACGCACCCCAGAAAGAAGAGAGGACGAAGAGGAGGTAAGAGAGTACAAAAGAAAAAGAGAGTGAAAGGAGGAGGCATTTTTAATCTTAGTGGGAAACAACTTACACATGAGGAAATTGGTACATTAGACAAGGGTCTCAAATATGCCCCCATAAAAAATTTAGATACATTTCAGACATATATAGGCATTCAGAAGTATATAAGGAAACTTAACTTCAAGAAATACATTGCCAGTAACCCTTGCAAAACCAAAATATCCCACACCAATGACAATACCCTACATAGTACCTTGAGGAATAAATCTACCTTCAATCCACCAGCAAAAGATAATAAACACATCGATGTGTTTAAGAGAATTGTAACAGACGAATTAAAGTCTCTAAAAATCAGAAAGAAAGAAGACCCCAAACACATCAAGAGTGGAATTCGGAAACTAACAAAAAGAAAAGACCTGGTAATCCGACCAGCGGATAAAGGGGGAGGAATTGTGATCCTCTCCAAGGAACAATATAATTTAAGTATGGAAAAATTATTAGAAGATGAAAACACATACACACGTCTACCAAGTAACCCTATGTTCAGATGCAGAAAGGCACTAGAACAAGTAGTCCACTTGGGTCTTAAAAGGGAAATCTTGACTAAGAAAGAAGCAAAATATCTCATACCGGAATCGTGTCGTACTCCCATTATATATACAGTCCCGAAAATACATAAAGACCAGAGTAATCCCCCACCAAGGCCAATAGTCAATGGGATAGATTCATTAACATCACGCATGGGACAATACATCGACTTTTATTTACAACCCGCAGTCCAGAAGACACAAGCATATTTAAGGGACACTAAACAAATTCTACAAATACTAGACAATCTCCCTGTCAATGAAGAACCGTGGCTTTTGGCTACAGCAGATGTAGCTTCTTTATACACAGTAATTTTACATCACCAGGCATGTGAGGCAGTAAAATGGGGACTGAGGAAATACACAACCTTACCATGCAGTCAGAGGAAATATATAATAAAATGCCTGGATTTTACTTTGAAAAATAGCTATTTTTGGTACAACCGCAATTACTTTTTCCAAAAAACAGGGGTGGCTATGGGAGCCAAATTTGCCCCAAGTGTGGCGGGCCTATTTATGGCGCAATGGGAAGAAGAAGAGGCACTAAAAAACATCCCAGAAGACTTACATCTATACAAGAGGTATATTGATGACATAATAATAATATGGAAGGGTAAGAAGGAATCACTCATCAACTTCCTAGTAGGCCTGAATACCAATAACAGAAATATCCAATTAACATGGGAGATCAGCGATAAGAATATCAAATTTCTAGATTTAGAAATTATACAGAAGGACAACAAAATTTCCTCCCAAACACACTTTAAAGAGGTAGACAGGAACAGCTACCTTCCAATAGGAAGTTGCCATCATAACAACTGGCTGTTCAATATACCCAAAGGACAATTAATGCGAATAAAGCGGAACTGCACTGACGATCAAATTTTCAAAGTACAAGCAGAAACCCTGAGAGATAAATTCTTGGAAAAAGGATATAACAATAAATGTATCAATAAAAAGATCATGGAAGTTGCGGAGATAGACCGAAAAACACTACTAGAAGATAAACCGAAACATATACCTAAAGACGATGTAGTACCAATTATCCTCGACTATAGTTCCCAATTTAAAGAAGTGGAGAAAATCATCAGACGAAATTGGAATATCTTACTAGCAGACCAACAGCTACAACAGATACTCCCTTTAAAACCCAAATTTATATATAGGCGGGCTCCGACTATTCGAGACAAGCTAATAAAAAATGTCCCGGATCCCCCTAAAAATAACTTTTCATTCTTTACTGGAAAAGGTTTCTTTCCTTGTAGAAGATGTTATGCTTGTTTAAAAACGGAATGCCAGAATAAGAAACAAAAGGAGTTCACATCTACAACTACTGGAAACACATATGAGATAAGAGATTTTATAAGTTGCAACACTGAGGGAGCGGTCTACGCACTGGAGTGCAATTGCGGCCTCCAGTACGTGGGCCGCACAAAAAGACCCCTTAGAGTTCGTCTGAAGGAACATGTAAAGAACATCTCAAAAGGCTTTGACAAGCACAGTGTATCCAGGCACTTTGCTGCTGTCCACAACAAAGACCCATCCCAACTAAAATTTTGGGGCATAGAACCTTACACAAAACATTGGCGCGGAGGACGCAAAGTCAGAACATTAAGCCAATTGGAATCGAAGTGGATTTTTACCTTGGACACTTTTGCCCCTCAAGGGTTAAATATAGAGTTTGACCTGAACTGTTTCAGCAGCGATTTTTAATACATACATGTTTTTTCACTATACTCCTCCCACTAAATTTTAATCATTTTTGCCTCTTATGAGTGCTTTATCTAACCTTTAAAGTCATTATATATTTTTTACATTTTTATATTTATTAATATTTTTAATAATTAATTCGGATAAACCTCTCCTCCTTTAATTATGTGTACACCGATGTACAAACACATTTACACTCTCTCCCCCTAACATAACCGACAGATTTTATATTTATATAAGTGCACATTGACGTAAATTTATTTATACTCTCCTCTCTCAATTCACCTTGGCGCGTTATATTATTCTTATGCTCTATTTTACATACACAAATCTAGTTTTTATCTAATATAGCTTCTATATTTTAATATATTTCTAATTTTTAGGCACGCATATCGATACAAATATACTTTTCCCTCTCTCATTATATTTTATAGTTTTTATATATACCTTGGTGCAGCATACTATTTTTAATATTTTTCATTTCCACATATTTAAAAGGGTATTTTTATATAATATTGTATTTCACTGCACTTTATATGAGCCCAGCGATATATTTCAAGGTGCTGACTAGTCCCCTGGTGTCACTCTCCCTCTAACCTGAGCTTGGTGTAATTGAGCTTGATATACCTCCAATTCAATGAATGCTGGTATATTTCCGGCGACATACCTTACCAAAAATGGCCGCCATGGAACTTCCTGTTCCGGTCTACAAGAAAATGGCCACCATAAGTACGAACGATCAGCATCAGAAGTCACGTGACGGTGACGAATGCGCAAGGAAGGAAGTGAGAGAGACACTAGGAAGGACATTGGAACGCACCGTTCGTTACTCTGCTTGTTGCTCTATTACTGCAGTTTTTATTCACTCAGAATGTGAGTACCCTGTCACTATACTTAAATAAAATTTAATTGGTTGAAACTACTATACTATGGGACATTATCTCTTTATCTTGTGAGGCATACCTATCCCAGGAACAGGAGCCAGTTACCCACCTATACTATTAAGGCTGTAACCTCACAGCCGTGAGGTAAGGGCACATCCATCCACGTATTGGATAAATAGGAGGATTAAGTCACTGCACATGTATGCCTGCATGGATCACTGAAGTTCAAAGCTAGTGCTTCCCCTTAGAACACAGCACGTCCACAGGACTGAATATCCCAGACTGATTACCAGCACCTTATTTTTATGTGTTTATGATTTCACCTGTGTTGTAACTTTTTTTGCTGCTAGCACTATTTGCACTTTATAAACACCGCATTGGAACATGCATTTTGTTATATTGGATTGATTGTTATCTGTATTTTTTTCACTTGGCACTTTATAAACACCGCATGGAACATGCATTTTGTTATATTGGATTGATTGATATCTGTGTTTTTTCCACTTGGCACTTTATAAACACCGCATGGAACATGCATTTTGTTATATTGGATTGATTGATATCTGTGTTTTTTCCACTTGGCATGTCACATGGGATTGTACTTATGTGATCATTCTCACTGTACACTTTTAGTCATATATTTTGGACTATCACCTTAAGTTTTATATTCATTTATTGTCAACATATTTTATTGCAGTTTTGCACAGCACCCACGATTTGTATGTCTATTGTTTCAGGCATTCATCCATTACTGTGAGTTTTTATTTGTATGGCACTCTATCAGAATCTATATTTGATTGCCACTCTCTAACATTTATTGTAGTTTAGCACGTACCGAACAAGGATTTGTGCACACCCAGACACATATAATTTCACACTAGCACTTTTTGACCTTTACCCTTTTATCCTTTACCTGCATACTCATCTGTTCCCCTTCCCCCTCCCTGCCCTTTCTTCCCCTTCCCCTTTTTCTTTTCTCCTTCCCTCTCTTTCTCCCCCCTTCCCCCCCCCTCCTTTCTTGCATTCCCCCATTTGCGCAACACTAAAACCACTTAATCGATATATTTTTAATAAGTCCAAAGTAGATAAATTAGAAGTGACTTTTTGTGCTTGAGCAAAGATATCCAGTGACTTGCATGTTCCCCCTCTCGGGTCCCCATTCACCGAATCCTTATACCCCAAGGGGGTTAAGTGCATATAATCCCTCTGTGTCCAGCTGGTTCCATTCAACTCCTTCTCCTCCTTTCTCTGATCCGTATGTTTACGAGAGATCCTTGTATCTGGGAAAGTTCCCTTTAAAAATGTAACTTGTAGCGATATGATGGATCCTCAGAGGAAACAAAAAGCAGTGTAATAGTTTTAACCACCACAGTTCATTTATTTAAAAAATTCCATAGAACATGATCAAAAAATTACAAAATTAAAAAATGAAAAACAAATATAAAAAACAAATATAAAAAAAAATATAAATAACAAATATAAAAAACTCCTATCAGTTTTCAGTAACATCCGTATATGAGGCTATTCACCAATGTTAATCACCCACTAGTACCTCATAGGGTATAAGATAAGATAACACATAGAAGGTGAAAAAATATATATATATATATATATATATATATATATATATATATATATATATATATATATATATATATATATATATATATATATAAAGGATATTGTATTCCGGCAAAGACACTAGATCTGTGGAGGAGCGGTGTGTGCTCCAGCTGCGCTCCACGTGATCAGCGACCCGAAAGTGATGTAGTGTGCGTGGCTGCATTGTACGTGTTTCGTCATTGACGTCCTCAGCGGCGGTGCCACGCCACTACACACTATTATTATTATTATTATTATTATTCAGGATTTATATAACGCCAGCAATTTACGCAGTGCTTTACAATATAAAATGCTCTATAAAGAAAATTTAGTTACTTCCCACCCCCTAACCGGCCAATCAAATGCTAGCAATTTCAATACGCTCTTATAACAGAAGGAAGCTGTATATCCTTTACATAAACATTTAAAACATACCATATGTTACACATATACAGCCCAGAATGCCCAGAACCTATATGCGTGTAATTACGAACATGCCCTTCATGTCAAGCGTATTCCATATGGGGGGGTGATGAATATCTCCACATACATCTTAAGAGAAAATGTGTACCTACACACTTATTATACCAACAATATTAATTATTTTAAAGGTATAGCCAGTTTATACGCACAGTTGGTTTCTGTCTGCAATACATAGATATATAGAGGAAAGATACCAACATAAAAAATCCTCTCAGAAAAGCAACACCCAAAAAGCTTTGTGGGGTATAAGTAACACATAAGGACAAAAACAGATTAAGGAAAGGAAAAAAAGGGAGAAGTGGAAAAAAAATCTTTTGTATATATTTAGAAAAAGAACCATTAGCCCTTGTACACACGGTCGGACATTCCGACAACACAATCTGTCGGATTTTTTCAAAAAATCCAAAACTGGTGTTGCATACACACAGTAGGACAAAATTGTCGGAAAATCCAATCGTTCAGAATGTGATGACGTTCATATTACGATGGGACTACGTTCAGGCTAGTAGCCAATAGCTTTGGTCTCGTAATTTGATCTAAGCATGCGTGGCACTTTGTCCAATTGGAATTCTCTACAAACGCTTGGACAAGGTCCGATCGGATCATGTTGTCGGAAAATTTTATAGCCAAGCTCTCCAACTTTGTCCGTCGGATATTCCAGATGGAGCCCACACACTGTCGGATTATATGACAACATGGTCCGATCGGACATTTTCCATCAGATTTTCCAACCGTGTGTACAAGGGCTAAGGGGTAAAAGGGAAAATACCAAACCACACTTCTACACGCAGAAAATGTGCAAGTACTTTTCCGCATTTCTAGCTGAATCATACCAGAATATGCCCTCAGGGGACTCAACACGAAGATCCCCACGCTAAACGTCAGGGAAAGAATAGAGATCTTCATACATCATACTCAAGGAAAGAACTAACTATTTAGTCGGAATGTGTCCTATCGGACCGTTTTGTCGGATATTCCGACTGTGTGTGGTATGCATCGGACTGTTTCCATCGGAATATCCGCCGGACCAAATTTTACAACTTGGCAGAAATATTTTCCAACAAAATGCTCCGATCGGACATACTCCGATCATGTGTAGAGAATTCCGATCGGACAAGGTGCCACGCATGCTCAGATCAAATTCCTATATCAAAGCTATTGGCTACTAGCCTGAACGTAGTCCCATCGTAACGAAATCACGTCATCACGTTCTGAAAGATCAGATTTTCCGACAACTTTGTCCAACCGCGTGTATGCAACAGTTTCGGACAAGATCCGTCTGACAAAATCCGACGGATTTGGTTGTCGGAATCTCCGACCGTGTGTACAAGGGCTTATAGGGGAGACAATGTATATCTTTTTTTTTTCCACGAGAGACATATTTAAAAAAAAATTAAAAAAAATGTAAAAAGAAAAATCATTACCTCCCTATTTATCCCCTAGACCCCCCTCCCTTTCCCCTCCTCCCGCTCCCGTGTTCGTAATATTCTCTCCTGTTTCTTTGTTACCTTCCTCTACCTATCATTTTCTCTAGATATTTTTCTAAAGGATTTAAATCTTTCCCAACTTTCCCATATTCCTATCTGGATCTGGAATCGTCCTTTGTCCCTGCTCTCCAGATGTGCCTTTTTTTATAATATTCTATTCTATTGAACCAATCTCTCATATCTGGTTTTCCACTATTTAACCAGTTCTTTGGGATCAACCCTTTTGCAGCGTTTAGAAGTGTCGGTACAATTGTTTTCTTTTTCTGCTTCCCTGTTCTTCCAGCATTCAGGAACAAACATATCTGGGGATTATATTCTATTTTATCATTCGTTATTTCTTTTATTATGCCCAGTATTTCTTGCCAGTACTCCTTTATTTTTGGGCACTCCCACCAGATATGCATCATAGTTGCCCTTTGGTTACATTTCCTCCAGCATAATGGGGAACTCCTCTGTTTGGTAGTGATTTTTCCTTACCGGTGTCAGGTACCACCTAGCCAACAATTTGTAGTTAATTTCTATGGTATTCATATCCCACGCACTGTCATGGACTGCTCCGATCATCTTATCTACTTGACCATCGTCAAGTTTTAGATCCATTTCCTTTTCCTATTGATCTTTGAAGGACGGTCTTCCTTGTCCTTCTTCTAGTTCCGAGAGGATTCCATATACTTTTGATATTCCTTTCTTTAATGACTGTTGCATATAGGAGAGCTTTTCCAAAGGCTTCTTATCTCCATCATCCCTTATTGGCTGTGAAAGTGTTTTTTACGAAACGTTTTAGTTGAATTTGGTTCAATAGTTTATTTCCCATCCTGTGCTTTTTTTCTATTTCTTGTCGTAATTTCATCTTGCCCTTCCTTGTGACATCTTAATTGTGGATTTTTTATTTTCCATGAATATCTCGTTCCCTGGTGTGAAGAAGTTAGTCCCCGTAAGTGCTATTAACGGGGAGTTATATTCCAACTTCTCTTTCTGGTTCAGTATATCCCAAATTTTTCCATCTCTGCTCATGTTTTTAAACAGTTTTTATTTGTCCACTCTATCAATCGTGTCAATACTACTGCTTTAGAATATCTATATATGTCTGGAGTTGCCAGTCCACTGTGTTCCCTTTTCCTGGTGAGAAGTACAAAGTTTATTCTTGGCTTTCTATTCTGCCATATAAATTTTGTCATCGATTTTTTTTATTATTTTGAAAAAGCTCTGTGGAAGCCCTATTGGTATCATTTGAAACAGGCACATCACTTTCGGTAAAATTACCATTTTAAGCATATTTATTCTGCCTATCCACGACAGTGCGTGTCCACTTGTTTTTGCCAAGTCTGCCTTAACCTCGTTTATTAATGGGATACAGTTTTCTACATATAACTTATCGACAGTTGAGGTTATTTTAATTCCCAGATATTTTAATTCATTTTTAACCCAAGTAAACGGGAGTTCTTTTTGAAGAATCTGTGCCTCCTTTTCTTCTACTCCTATATTTAATATTTCTGTTTTAATAGGATTTATTTTAAAGTTTGAGAGTTCCCCATATTTTATTACTACTTTCAGTATGTTTGGCAAAGTCTCCTTCGGGTTTGTCACATACATCGGCACATCGTCTGTGTATGCCGCTATTTTATGTTCCTTTTCTCCCACGCTCACCCCTCCTATATCCCTTTTGTTTCTTAGAGTCGCCAAAAAGGGTTCCATTGTTAGAATATATAAGAGAGGTAAGAGTGGACAACCCTGTCGTGTTCCATTGCAAATCTCAAAACTAGCAGATAATCTCCCGTTGACCATCACTATGGTAGTTGGGCTGTTATACAAATTCTCTATCCACTGCATATACTTTGGTCCTATTCCCAGATGTCGTAGTGTATTCATCATGAATCCCTAGTCTACCCTGTCAAATGCCTTTTCAGCATCTATTGACAGGAGTCCCATTCATCTGCCCTTTCTCTTACATCATGATTGTTTTTAAACTGTTATCTCTTCGCACTCTGGCCGGGACAAACCCGGTCTGATTGGGATTTATCCATTCTGGTATTCATTTTTTTAATCTGGTAGCCATTATTTTTGCATATATTTTTATGTCTGCATTTAAAAGGGCAATGGGTCTATAACTTCTTTAGGCATTATTGTAATATATGCCAGTAGTGATTCTTTTCTGGTTTGTTCTTTCTCTTCCATATGGTTTAAATATTCACATATTCTGGGAACCAGAAGCTCTTGGAATTTTTTATAATATTTTATCGGGAAACCATCTGGTCCCGGACTCTTTCCTGATGGGGTATCCCTTATTGCCTATTTAATCTCTTCTTCCGTGATTATTTTTTCCAGTTCTATTAGTTGCTCCAGTTGCTCCGCTTGGATTTTAGGTCATTTTCTAGGTAATTTCTTTCAAGTAAATCTGGATCTGCCTTCTCCTGGCTTTCGCTTCTTGAACTGTCTCTTCCTTTTTTACTGAATATAATGCACTGTAGTAACATTGAAATGCAGCTGCGATCTCTGAGGTTTATTTACTATTTCTCCCTTTTCATTTTTGATCTTTTCTATATAGTTTGTTGATTTATTTTTCTTACTAAGTTTGCTAAGTGCTTCCCCATTTTATCTCCCCACTTATATCTCTCTAGGGCCGCTCTGTGGTATTTACACCTTTCTTCTTCCTCCAGTACTTTCTTCAGTTGTTCCTGTGCTTTAGTCAGTTCCCGAAATATTTCCTTTTTCGTTTATTTTTTATGGCTTTGTTCCAGTTCATAATTTTTTTTGGTGATCTTCTCCATATCCTTTTTCCGATCCTGCTTTTTTCTTGTTCCAATGGTGATCAGTTTGCCTCTAATTACTGACTTATGGCCTTCCCAGATGGTTGTTTTCACTAAATCTACACTGTCATTTTCACTGAAATACCTCTTAATCTCCTCTTTAATAGTTTTAAAGTTTTTCTCATCTTCCAACAGATCTTCATTCATTCTCCAGGTGCCTCTTCCCACAGGTTCTCCTTGTAGATTCATTTTTAACACTGCTGGTGCATGGTCTGAGACTGTTGTTATACCAATACTTGCTTCTAGGATATTCTCCAGGGTTCTATGCTCTACTATGATGTAATCCAGATGGGAATATACTCTGTGTAATGCTGAAAAAAAATGTATAATCCTTTCTGTTCTTATGTTGTAAACGCCATGGGTCTACTAGTTGGTGCTCAAAGAAAAGTTTTTTTTTTAATTTGCTTCACTTGCCTAATTTCCCTATCCATTACTGCCGATGTACTATTTATTTTATAGTCCATGGGGAAGTTGAAGTCTCCTGCCAGTATTAATTGTCCTTGTTTAAATTCAATTAGATATTTCAATATTTTCACAAAATATTTCTTCAGGGTTTTGTTTGGGCAGTATATGTTGGCAAGTGTGTACATATTATTTATTTATTCCTGCTAGAAAAAGAAATCTTCCCTCTGGATCCACCTTCCTCTTTTTTCAATTTCAAACCGAATATCTTTTCCCAGGCCAATTGCCACCTCTCTTGCCCTGCTAACTAGTGAATCCCCGTAAAACCATGTTGGCAGGATTCTTGAACGTATTTTAATATTTGAGTCCTGTGTTATATACGTTTCTTGTAGGAATTCTACTCCGGCCTTATAGCTTTCCAACTCTCGATTAATTATTTCTCTCTTCCTTGGCAAGTTCAGACCCCGTACATTATAGGACACAACTGTAATACTGTCCCTATCCTCCATATCTATCAAAGTCCCGCGCGTCCCCCCGGGGGGCCCCCCGACCCCCAATAGGGAGTCTGGGCCGGGCTCCCCCGCGACAATGCACGGGGCCTTTATCTGTCTTTTCCATAGCAGAGAGAGCTATTTTTCTTCTAAATACAAACACATTCACCTCAGTCCCCCCATCCAATCCCCCTGCTCTCATCTCTATTTTCCCAGTCTTCTATTTTATACCTTTGTTCCTGTTGTTCCTTTTTTATAAGCATTATTTCACTTCTCAATTCCTTTATTGTTTCTGTGTGGGTTGCCATCACTGTCTCTACCTCTTCTATTCTTGAAAGCATATACCCCAGGTTTTTATGGATATTTGTCATTTCTGCCTTCATAGAATTCTCCAGGGCTGCAAACATATCCAATTTTGTTGGTAATTGTGCCAAGTCTAAGGCTTCAGCTCCACCACAAGCTCCTTCTCCAGACTCTTACAAGTCATGTTCTGTTCTTAATTCAGGGGGTGGACTGCTATCTGCTGTTGTCTTACTTTTTCCCCTTTTTTCCTTCTTCTCCTTCTCCTTCTTTTCCTTGATTTCATGTTGCCTCCCTTTCCCCCCTGGTAGTCTTTCTCTCTCTCTCCTTCACCCTGCAATATATCTACTCATGGGGCCCGGGTTTAGACTAGGGCCTAGGCTAGTCCGCAATGATTTAACAACCGTTCCCCCACCTCTTGTCATCTTTCCCCTCGTTTTTCTCAAAAAAAAAAAAAGGGGGGGTGAAGCTCGGCCTGTCCTGGTTCAGGTGTAAGAATATGGTATGTATTGGTCTATCTGTTTCTTACTTTGTGATAAGGCTGATGTGCGTCTTTCACATAAACTTTTGCTATATGACAGAATATGACGGAGCGGCATAAACAGGAGGAAAAAAAAAAAGATTCACCAAAAACAACAGAGTTTTTCTGTATTTGCCTGCCAAAGACAGAACCTATTCAGTTTTGCTCATACGTCGCCATAATCTCCCGGCAGACTTATATATTATCTTTTCTTTCCTTTTTTCCACTCTTCTTCTTCCTCTTTCCCTGTCAGTCTTTTACCCTTTTATACACTCCTTTCTGGATTCTTTATTTACCATTAACTTTTAAAGTCCCAGACAGTCCAATTGCGTATAAACAGATATTTATGGCTATACTTATCTGTTCCAGCCGCATGGGGGGTCAGGTCCACTTTCATCTTATGATTCAGCCAGCTTCTTATGACTTCACCCGCCGGTGTTGTTTCAGGTCTTCCCGACAACCTCCGAGTCTCTCCGGGGGGGCGCCCCGCTCACCTCCATGCAGGCGGCTCACTCCGATCCTCCTTCGGCATCCTTCAGTGTCCCTCGGCCACCTCCGATGCCTGAGGACCGCCCACTGGTCACCGTGATTCTGCTGTATCATGCCAAGCACTGGGACATCCAGGGTGCCCGCTCAGAGCTCCCCCAATGCAGCCTGTCCCGCCAAGAAGCCCTGAGATCTCCAAGGAGCTGCCGAACCGCCTCAGGTATAATGCCCACAAAGACACACTCGGGGAGTGGTGTGGAAAGGTATTGAGAGGTGATAGATCCAGGCAGGTCAGAGGCAGAGACAGTACTTCCCGACTATCATCCTGACAGGAGAGGAGAAGTCACAGACCTTCACGGCAAGCGGCTCTTCCACGCCATGTCAGACTCCTCCCTCAAACACATCTCCAGACAATGTATATCTATAAGAACCCGCCTCATGGATTAAGATGGGGAAGGAAATAATTGCATCTCTAATCCACTGAATCCTTATACCCTCTATCATTTATTACCCAATTTAAACCACAGAATAAGGGCACATAGAAAAGACAATGTTTGTGATAGTTTAAAAAGAGGAATTGTTTGTTTTCAGGGCCATCTCTAATCATATCTCGCATAAATTATTTCATATATTACCCCATATGATGTCATTAGGGGTTGGCTATAAAGCAATTTAAATCTATATTGAGGTTCAAGCCTCAAGCAGCAAGGGACCCCAATTGGTATATCCAGGCTGTTTCATTTTGGGATATGAGGGTGGACCTATTTCCTCCTCTCCTGTTATGTTTTATATAGTCTATCCCATAGAAGATCAGACCTGAAGGGTCTCTATGATGAAATTCATCGAAGATGCATGATAGATTGTGTTTAAGAAATCCCTTCTTGATGTTGTTGATATGTTCCCATATGCGTACAAACAGGGGCCGAGTTGTTCTCCCCACATACTGTAAATCAGTGCGACTGCAGTAGTGTACATTAGGACGTCTCCATTCCCTTCCATTGATTTTTTTCAACCGCGCGACTTGGGACAGCTTGAAGTCCGATCCCAGGTTGCCCCTGTGTGAACGAGGCTCTTACCCTGAGAAGAAGGCAGGCCTAGCACCTGGTGGTCGGTATCTCGGCAAGCTACACTGGGAACAAACAGTGATTTGAACTATATAGCTCAGACCATTGAGTTAACCCTGCCCACACAGCATCCTCGTGGTGGAAAACCACCAATGGGCTTGCATGGATAAAGGGGGAGAGACATAATTGCTCATCCTCATTTATTGTGACCAACTGGTACCCAATGATCCCTTATGATGATGCAGCTAATGAAGTTGTGTCATCAATGCCAACACTACCAGTCATGGCAAAAACCCTCCAATGCGCAGCCGCACTGACATCATACCCGCTACCCAAGTGATGCCATAAATTGCGGCAAACACTTGATGGCGCAGAAGTGGTAACACCAAAGCGTTGGCGCCATGCATGTGGGTAAGAGAATGCTGCCAGCCAAGGCAGGCATGCAATGGCGCATGCATGGAGGCACCAAAGCGCCTTTGCCACACTAGAGAATGGGCATGGCTGCCCCTGCCTGTATCTCACCTAGGGATGAGCTTCGTATTCTAGTCAAACATACGTTCGACTCGAACATCAGCTGTTCGCCCGTTCGGCGAAGTCCGAACGTTTTGGTCCGTTCGCGGCAAATTCGTGTGGCGCTCACGGCCCACAATGCACTGCGATGGTGCAGTGCATTGCTGGCTCATGATTGGCCAAGCATGCACTGCGACCCCGCATGCTTGGCCAATCGCAGCGCCAGCAGCAAGGACAGCCATGATTGGCCACAGGCAGGATGCCTGTGGCCAATCATAGCTCAGGCTGTGTAGTGCACGCCCCATACTATATAGGGCCGCTGGAGCGGCAGCCTTGTGTAGTGTGTTGGCGTCTGAAGCAGTGGGTGTTCTGTGTACCTTCAACACAGTACACACCGATTGTTTTTGGCCGATTTTCGATCTTGCTGTTGTGTAGTGGCTGTTGTCTGCGTGCCCTGACCGCAGTATACACCACTATATTCACCTCACCTATAAAGCTAGTGATCTATCTTTTATAATAGAGCTTGCAGTCAGTAGTGTTAAGAGCTTGTGCGTGCTGTCTGCGTGCTCTGTACCCAGTACATACCGCTATATCCACCTACATAGCTCTTCTCTATTTGAGCCCACTTGCCATCTGCAGGAGTTATTGGAAGTTGTGTGTGCCTCCAGCACAGCACAGTATACATCTGTATATACTCCTTTATCTCTAGTGTTCTATAATAAAGGCATCTGCAGGAGTTAGTGGGTGTTCTGTGTACCTTCATCACAGTACACACCGATCGTTTTCAGATGATTTTCGATCTTGCTGTTGTGTAGTGGTTGTTGTCTGCGTGCCCTGACCGCAGTATACACCGCTATATTCACCTCACCTATATAGCTAGTGAGAGCCACCTATCAGTGCCACCTATCAGTGCCCAGCAGTCCCATCTATCAGTGGTACCTATCAGTGCCCCTTAGTGCCACCCATCTGTGCCACCCATCCGTGCCATCTTATCTGTGCCCGTCTTTGCCCATCAGTGCCCCCTTATCTGTGCCGCCTTATCTGTGCCTATTAGTGCCGCCTTAACTATGCCTATCAGTGCCTATCAGTGCCCACCAGTGCAGCCTATCAGTGCCCACCAGTGCAGCCTATCAGTGCCCACCAGTGCAGCCTATCAGTGCCGCCTCATCAGCGCACTTCAATGAAGGAAATCACCTGTTTGCAAAATTTTATAACAAACTATTAAACATGATTTTTATTTTAATTTTTATTTTGCATTTTTTTGTTTGTTTAGCAAAAAATAAAACCCTCAGCTGTAATTAAATACCACCAAAAGAAAGCTCTATTTGTGGGAAAAAAATGATAAAAATTTCATTTGGGTACAGTGTTGTATGCCTGCGCAATTGTCATTCAAAGTGCATCAGCGCTGAAAGCTGAAAATTGGTCTGGGACTGAGGGGGGTTTAAGTGCCCAGTAAGCAAGTGGTTAAAAATTTACCAGTTGAAAATTACAAACAGATTCAACTTAACACAACAAACCTACACAGTCCCTGTCTTGTTTGCACCGCCTGTATACTGCTGTTCTGAGTATATAGGGCCTGGGGGCCACACGCATTTCCTTTTTTTAATATGGGTACGGGGTTCCCCTTAATATGCGTACAAGACCCAAAGGGGCTGGTAATGGGCAGGGAGGGCTACCCATGCCATTTTTCTCAATGATTTTCAACCATATTGCAGGAACCAGATATAACATTAATACCGCAAGCAGTTTTAAATGGTGTTATTTCCGTTAAATGTCATTTTGTGCAGGGACTGTTCTAAACACGGGAAACACGTGGTACTTCACAGGCATACTACAGACACCCCCCCAGGCACCATATTTAAAGGAATATTTCACTTTTTTTTCCACTTTAATCGTCATTAAAATCAGTGCTCCCGCCAAAACGGCCGTTTTTAAAACTTTTTTTGCATTAAACCATGTCCCCTGAGGCAGGAGTCAGGTCCCCAAACACTTTTTAGGACAGTATCTTGCATATTAGCCGTTAAAATTAGCACTTTTAATTTCGAACGTTCGAGTCCCATAGACTTCAATGGGGTTCTAACGTTCGTACGAATTTGGGGTCCGTTCGAAAGTTCTGGTGCGAAACGAACCGGGGGGTGTTCGGCTCATCCCTAATCTCACCCAAAGGGAGCGGATACATAGATGCAGTGGCGCCGGCAAGATGACGTGATGCCAGTAGAATGGAAAATGCTGCACTGGGGGAAAAATGGAAAAAAAAGACGCAAATCCCACCAGTCTCCCAACATCGGTGGTGGAATGAGACCTGTGGCATCCAAAGCCCTCCGTGAACATGCCCACACCACTCAAAAGAGAGAATAACTCCCCATGAGCATGTATGTGCGAGGTGTTCAAGGAGGAGCCCGGAAAGCCAGGAGGGATTGCAAGTCCCGGGAATGAGAAATTGGGGAATAAAGGGAGGCAGAGCACTCGGGATAAAAATAAAAAAAAACTCCTACCAGATACAGAATAGGGGGAAATCCCAAATGCAAGTATAAATATAGATATAATTCTAAGCAATGATCTCCATGCACCATCATGTGCCCGGAATAGAAAACAGCATCACACATGGCACATTACATAGACCCCTAAATGGAGACAACAGTTATCAAATACACAAAGAATTACAGAATTATTATAATTAAAAATAGAACTTTGGGAGAACCATATGCATGATCCTGGGCAACGTGCCTACCAAAAGGGGAATACAGATCACCTATTTTGATGGTATACATGTGGTCATAAATCCGTCTCCAAAACTCCCTAAAAGTCTTTCCTATGTAGATTGCATCACACTCACAGGTCATTATGTATGCAATTCCTTTAGTTTGCCAATTCACAACATTTTTGGGGGAAAAATTTATTCCCATTCGGTAGGATCAAGTTTTGGCCTGTATTAATGAACTTACATAGTTAGTCAGGTTGAAAAAAGACACAAGTCTATCCAGTTCAACCATAAAAAATAAATAAATCTAATTAAAAATATTGTACAATCCAATATACCCAATTCTATACCCACAGTTGATCCAGAGGAAGGCAAAAAATCCCAGCAGAGCATTCTCCAATTTGCTACAGCAGGGGAAAAAATCCTTCCTGATTTCCCAAGAGGCAATCGGATTTTCCCTGGATCAACTTTACCTATAAATGTTAGTACCCAGTTATATTATGTATATTTAGGAAAGTATCCAGGCCTTTCTTAAAGCAATCTACTGAGCTGGCCAGATCCACCTCCAGTTTGATTTGCAGCAGAACATGCAAACAGGCCAAAAATTTGTTGGAACACCGTTAAAGTCTATGGGACACGAACATAAATAATGCAGATAGAAGAAGTCATTGAAAAAATGGCATGGGATTCCCCCAGTCCATTACCAGGCCCTTTGGGTCTGGTATGAATATTAAGGGGAACCCCCAACCAAAATGAAAAAAAAAAAAAGTGTGGAGGTCCCCCCAAATTCCATACCAGGCTCTTCAGGTCTGGTATGGATATTAAGGGGAACCCCGCGCCAAAAAAAAAAAAAAAAACGGCATGGGGATCCCCCTCCAAATCGATACCAGACCTGTGGTATGGATTTTAAGGGGAACTCCGAGCTAACATTTTTAAAAAATGGCATGGGGTCCCACCAAAATCCATACCAGGCCCTTATCCTAGAGCGCAACCTGATGAGAGAGCGCCCCCCTCCTGAACCGTACAAAGCCACATGCCCTCAACATGGGGAGGGTGATTTGGGGTAGCCCCCCAAAGCACCTTGTCTACATGTTGATGTAGAGAAGGGCCTCATCCCCACAACCTTTGCCCAGTGGTTGTGGGGGTCTGCAGGGCAGGGGGCTTATCGGAATCTGGAAGCCCCCTTTAACAAGGGAACCCCCAGATCCCAGCCTCCCCCCTGTGTTAAATGGTAACGGGGTACAAATGTACCCCTACAATTTCAGAAAAAAGTGTCAAAATGGTACAAATGACAAGACACAGCTTGGGGCAAGTCCTTTATTAAGAAAAATTAAAAATTGCCCCATGAAGTCCATTAATCTTCTTCTCTCGCTCCGCCGAAGGACCGTTTATGTAACTGGGTGGCCCTGCCCCCTCTGACACCCCGGGAAAGCTATGGGAAGTCCATGGGGAAGTCCCCGTGCATCAGAGGTGGGTGGGGTCACCCGGGAATGTCACCACGTGGACCCGCCCTCAGTTATAAAAGAACTGTGAGGACACGTCATACGGCGGGTGCTTCCTATGGAGGCAGGTCGGTCGCGGCTATGTTTTTTTGGGGTTTTTTCAGTCTGTTGGAGGAGCGTGAGAAGAGGATTAATGGACTTTGTGGGACATTTTAATTTTTTTAAAATAAAGGACTCGTCCCAAGTCGTGTCTTGTCAATTGTACAATTTTGACACTTTTTTGTGAAATGGTAGGGGTACATTTGTACCCCATTACAATTTTACACAGGGGAGAGGCCGGGATCTGAGGGTCCCCTTGTTAAAGGAGGTTTCTAGATTCCGATAGGCCCCCACATGCAGACCCCCACAACCACCTTGCAAGGTTTGTTGGGGATGAGGCCTTTGTCTCCATCAACATGGGGACAAGGTGCTTTGGGCGCTACCCCAAAGCACCCTCCCATGTTGAGGGAATTTGGCCTAGTATGGGTCAGGAGGGGGGCGTTCACTCATCCCCCCTCTTTTCCTGTGGCCTGCCAGGTTGCATTCTCAGATAAGGGTCTTGTATGGATTTTTGGGGGGACCATTTTTTTTTTCTTTTGGTGCAGGCTTCCCCCTAATATCCATACCAGACCTGAAGGGCCTGGTATGAAATTTGGGGGTACCCTCACGCATTTTTTTTTTTTTATGCGTTTTACCGTTTTTTCAATTACTTCTTTTATCTGTATTGCTGAGACCGACAATTCATTATAGCTGTGAGTACTTTTTAAATCACTTTTTTTCCTTAAATGTAATTTTGCTCTTGCACTATTCTAAATATGGGAAAAATGTGCCACTTTACAGGCATACTATAGACACCCTCCAGGTACGAAAATTAAAGGAATATTTTCACTTTAATTTTTTCACTTTAAGCATTATTAAAAGCACTGCTCCCAAAAAAGTTAAATTTTTAAAACTTTTTTTGCATTGATACATATCCCCTGGGGCAGGACCCAGATCCCCAAACACTTTTTATGACAATACCATGCATATAAGCCTTTAAAATTAGCACTTTTGATTTCTCCCATAGACCTTTTAAAGGGTATTTTGCGACTTTCGAATTTGCCGCAAACACCCCAAACTGCCCGTTGGTCACTGGCCCATTGCTCTTGGGTTGAAAAGCTATTCAGCAAACAGTCGAATGCCCAATGTTCTAGTTGAACTCACAATCGACTTGAACATTGGGCTCATCCCTAGGCCTCATGTTGAGAGCTATAAAGGGTTACAAAACAAACATTAGAGTTCACATTTGTTACCTTTTTGTGAAACAATAGTGAATCTCTAGTCTTGCCTCTTGCTCGATTGTATGCTTTAGCTAAACGTTTTTTACTGTATCCCCTAATTCTAAGTCATTCTCTCAACAAACCTGCCTCAATCTCAAAGGCTTCAGTGGTGCTACAGTTACGTTTCAGCCAGAGATATTGTCCGTAGGGTATCTAACGCACTAGGGATGCAGGGTGAGCATTGGTAGCATGTAAAATGGTGCTGCCTGATGTAGGCTTGTGGTATAGTCCGCTGGATAAATATCCATTCTCATTTTTGTAAACCATTACGTCAAGAAAGGGAATTTTGTTACAGTTGTAAGTCATAGTAAATTGTAAGTTACAATCGTTGGAATTTAATTTTGTGAGAAATTCCAACAATAATTCCGGATTGCCGTCCCAGACTATGAAAATGTTGATGTACCTTTGCCATGAAAGAACATGGAACAGGTACATTGCAACACCATTGTCAGAGAAAATGTATCTCTCCCACCCCCAGGTACAGATTGGCAGAGTCTGCAAAGCAAAAATCATTGTTGGACAAAATGAAAAACAATAAATCTGCACCAAAATGATGGAATTGGCCCTCTTGCCAATCCTTCTGAATGTTTGAATGAAAAAAAAAAAAAAATATATATATATATATATATATATATATATATTGTTCTCTCCCCAGTCTATAGATTGCATTCATATTTTTGCCACCCAAATGCATTGAGACGGAACCGATCCCACACTTCGATTGAGTGCTTCCGTCAGTATACCGCTTCCTAAGTCTGAATATAGATATCAGATATTCCAACCGCTCACAAGCACAAAACAAGACGACACTTGCTTAGCTGCTCAACATGGACTGCTTTATTAGAACCAAAATGCCAAGTATTTATAATACAGTAGAAGACTAAAACCTAACCTAATTAGCATGAGCTAATTATCTACATCATCTACAATTATCTTCTCTACATCATCTGCTCCAGCTAACTGTTGGGGAGAGAGGCTGACTGCCCCAGCTCCCTGGAACTCCGTAATTGTTGCTGGTTCTGGGCAGAGGTTGGTAACACTATGCCCGTTGCTAGCACTTCTGCTGGTGTTCTGTTAGTGGAGACCACTGGCCCATCCACTGACACCAGATCAAGCTGCAGTTGGGAGGTGACGACTGCATTCTCTCCTTGGATCCTGATCTTCAGCTTATGATAGACTGCCACCTCCTCACCCTTGGCCTCCAGAATTGCTGCAGGTGTGTGGCAGAGGTCTTGGACCCTCTGTCCGGTTGCCAGCACTTCTCCTGGGGGTTTGCTAGGTGGTTCCTCCTCTACAGAAACGTCTATTAAATCCCCAGTCTCTAGAATTGCTAAAAGTGTGGGACAGAGGTCTTGGACCCTCTGTTCAGTTACCAGATCTTCAGCTGGAGAAGTTTGTTGCAACTCCATAGATGCTGCTGGCAGAAAATCACATGTCCCTGTCAATGTTGTGGGAGAAAGGCCGACTACCTCTTCTCTCAAGAAGGCCAAAGCCACTGTCGGTGCTGGGCAGAAGTTAGCAGAACTCTGCCCTGTTGTCAGAACTTCAGGTTTGGGGATGACAATCTCTGGATTTTCCACTGCCAATTCTCTGGCATGCTGCTGAATGTGTTCTAGCAGTTTCCTGTTTGCCCTTTCCAGATGCTGTTCCTTCCTTAACAAATGGTCCAGATCAGGTTTAAGCTCTGAGACCCCTGCAAGACTGAGCATAGCCTCTCTATATTCTCGAAGGTCCTCAAGGGTAGGTTCCCCTTCATCGCCGAACACAAAACGATCTATAAGGCTCTCCCACAGCAATCCAGGGCCTCCAAAGTCATATCCCTCTGGACAGCATTCGGTTGTCTCCCCTAAATATCCCTGCTCTGCATGCCAATGCAGAGCCCAATAATGATTGTCCAGCTCTATCTCCTGCTGGACCAGCCTGTCTAACTCAGTCACCCATTGCTCCTGGGGCCGCCCTCCCAGGAATGCCATCCGTAATGCCCGTTGGTCACTGGCCCATTGCTCTTGGGTTGAAAAGCACTTGCCCTGTTTTATACCAGCGAGTTGGAGGGCTCCAATCCAGAGCTCCACTCGAATCTGCTGCCTGGGCTCCAGGTATTTATCCTCAGACACAGTCCTGGTGTATGCTGAAAGGACGATCCGCAGCACATTATGTATACATATATACAGCATTGATTCTGACTAACACAGATTACAGTGGGGTTCTCATTCACCCTGTGCCCCTTAAAATCCAGGGCCCATAATCAGTCGGCAAGAGGCTTGCATTCAGTCCTCTCAAAAAGCCGGTGTCCCAGCTAGGTCTGTCACATGCATTATTTTAAATTTTTCTACATTGAACTTAATTTGCCATGTAGTTGCCCACCCCATTCATTTGTTCAGATCTTCTTGCAAGGTTTCCATATCATGCAGAGAAGTTATTACCCTGCTTAGCTTAGCATCGTCCGCAAATACAGAAATGTAACTATTTACCCCATCCTCCAGGTCGTTTATGAACAAATTAAATAGGATTGGTCCCAGCACAGAACCCTGGGGGACCCCACTACCCACCCCTGACCATCCCAAGTACTCCCCATTTTCATCACCCTCTGAACTCGCCCTTGTAGCCAGGTTTAAATCCATGTACCCACCCTATGGTCCATGCCAATGGACCTTATTTTGTACAGTAAACGTTCATGGGGAACTGTGTCAAATACTTTTGCAAAATCCAGATACACCATGTCTACGGGCCTTCTTTTATCTAGATGGCAACTCACCTCCTCATAGAAGGTCAATAGATTGGTTTGGCAAAAACAATTCTTCATGAATCCATGCTGATTACTGCTAATTATACCGTTCTCATTAATAAAATCTTGTATATAGTCTCTTATCATCCCCTCCAAGAGTTTAAATACTATTGATGTTAGGCTAACTGGTCTGTAATTCCCAGGTATGTATTTCAGACCCTTTTTAAATATTAGTGCTACATTGGCTTTTCTCCAATAAGCTGGTACCATTCCAGTCAGTAGACTGCTAGTAAAAATTAATACCCTAGGGGGCAAGCCATCTGGTCCCGGTGATTGATTATGTTAAGTTTTCCAAGTCTAATTCTAATTTTGTCCTCTGTTAACCATGGAGGTGCTTCCTATGATGTGTCATGAGGATAAACACTGCAGTTTCGGTTACTGAAGCCCCCCAATTCCCTCATGAAGACTGAGGAGAAGAATACATGCAATACCCCATCCCTTGTAACCAGATGTCCTTCCTTTCCCAATTCTTAATTGGGCCAATATGGTCTGTCCTCCCTTTTTTTTTATTTTTTTTTTATTTATTTATTTTATTTTTATTTTTACAGTTTTTTTATACTTAAAGCAGAGTTCCACCCAAAAGTGGAACTTCCAGTTTAAGCACTCCTAGCCCCCTTACATGCAACATTTAGCATGTCATTTTTTTGGAGGGGGGGAGCGGGTGCCTAGTTTTGAGTGGGACTTCCTGTCCCACTTCCTGCCTCTGACTATGGGCCACCTAGGTGGCTCCTCCTCTCACCCTAGGCAGCCCCTCCCTCTCTGCAATCTTCTGGGACATGTCACAGGTCCCAGAAGATTGCAAGTCCACTTGGAGTGCTCAGCATGACTCACGCATGGACAGTGTGTGCCTGCCCGTGAGGCTACATGCTGTCATGGCTGGGTGCCCTCAGTTTCAATGGACATGCTGTTGAGAGGAGGGGGAGAGGAGTGAGGCTCCGTCCGGCCACATCACTGGACTGTTGTACAGGTAAGTGTTTGTTTATTAAAAGTCAGTAGCTACAATTATTGTAGATTCTGACTTTTAATAAAGGAAAAAAAGCCTGGAACTCCGCTTTAAAGAATTTCTTGGGAGTTTTTTTGCCCTCCTCCGCTATGTGTCTTTTGTGTTCTATTTAGCCATCCCAATTGCACCTTTACATTTCTTTTTGCATTCTTTATAAAGTCTGAATGCTGATGATGATCCCTCAGCCTTGTATTTTTTGAAGACCTTCTTTGCTTTTATATGCATTTTTACATTGGAATTAAGCCATCCAGGACTTTTGTTTGCTCTTTTAAATTTGTTGCCCAATGGGATGCATTGGCTAATGCTCTTAAAGCAAACCCATCTCTCCTCCAAGGTTCTTTGTTCCTAAGATTTTATCCCAATGTAGCGGCGAGCTCCTGAAGATGGGGACATCGTCTAAATAAACGTGGGGAGTGTGTAGCAGTGGGCTCCTGAAGCGCACCCATTATGTTTTTCAAAGTTAAAACTTTACCCAAATTACAGTTTGGTTTGGGCCTATTTGTCTAAATTAGACTTTTTATGTCAGTCTGACTGGGCTGTGAAATTTTTAGCCTGGCCCTGGGGGGGGGCTGCTTTCTGGTGGCAAGCGTGGAACTATGGTCTAGTCAGGCGTTTGGTTACTCTCTTTTGGAGCCAGGTCAGTGGGAGTGGCCCTCCCGCTGTGCCCTCTGGGAGAGGGTATTTAAGACATGGATGTCAAGTGCTTCAGGGGTTCCGGTCAAGTATGAAGTGTTGAGTACTTGGTCCCGGACCTCCTGACTATCCCCCAGGAAGGCTATGGCCTGGGGTGCAGATCCACCTGACTTTAATGCCTCGGGGCTGGCTAGCCCAAGGCAGGGAAACTAAAGGAGGATTCTGAGGTGTTTGGGTGCCGTCTCCGGTTCGGGAGAGACCCATTGAACTTCAAGCATTCCAGGGGAGGACTCTTTGGAAGATTACCACAAGTTTGGTTTATTTAACAAGAGCCTGGAAGGGCTGAAGTAATCGAGAGAATCCGGACTTGTGGATATCACCAAGCTGGTTGAAAGGTCCAGGTATCCTACAAGTGTTCTACAGCTTAGTTTCCTATGTGTTCTGCAACAACGTCAGCGATAAAGATTCTGTTCCTAAGTAAGCACCTGGTTGACTGCTAGGCCTTGTGAGAGGGACTGTCCAACCTGAGTGCTCATCCAGCTGTGAATGGCTATTCTCTGGATGCAGTCAAAGTAAGCAAGTTCGTTAACGTTTTTGACTTTGACATTGAGAGTACCTGAACTTTCCTTTCCAACCCCCTGATCCCAAGATAAAGACCGTTCAATGGTTGAAGTTTGCAAATAAAATACATTCAACTGGATCTATTGTCAGTCTCAAGTTACTGGGTCACCTACCACGGGACATCCCCTAGACATGCCATAAGAAGAAGCGGAAGGTAACGGTAACCTCAAAAATATCAAAAACCAGCAGCTCCTTTGGGGGTTAGTGCTACACTAATTTATGCCTTCTAAGCCCTTGAACACACTTGTACATTCCGACAACCAAATCCGTTGGATAAATTCCAATGGATTTAGTCCGGAAGTGGTCCGAAAGTGGTGTTGCATACACACGGTCGGACTAAGCTGTCGGTGCCATAAGCCGTGTACGACGCGACTAGAAAAGGGAAGTTCAGCACCACGTCCAGCATCCTTTTGGCTCCTTCTGCTGATCTTGCGTTTATTGCGTGTTAGTAGAAATTTGGTGAGAGACAATTCGTGCTTTTGAGATTTGTGCTTCAGATCGTTACTGCTCTTCAGTTTGTGCTTGTCAGTGCGTATCTGCTTATCAGTGCGTGTAGTCAGTTAGCATTTGTTGCTCATTGTGGACTATATATTGGCATAGTATGCTTTGATCTTCATTGCTTATTGTCTGCTCGTTTCTGCTTTTCAGTTCGTTCTTTCAGGCCTTGCTGTTTATTGGTGCTTTCTGTTGTCCGTTCTGACCAGCCGACCATTTTCAAGCCATGTTTCGTGTACGTACTCGTCGTAGAGTTCGTGCTGTGCAGGGGCTTGGTGTTGGGCTTTTAGCTTTGACACAAGCCCGGTCCATGAAAAGGGCAAAGAGGAGTTCATGGACCAAGAATTGGTTGCTCCAGGGTGACCAGTTCTTACACATGCCTTTGCTTCGTGAGATTCGGGAGAATAATCCTGATGATTTCAGGAATTATCTCTGGATGACGGACCCCGTTTTTTACCATCTTCTGGCTTTGCTGTCCCTTTATATCAGCAGGCAGGATACCTGCATGCGGCAAGCCATCACTCCAGAGCAGAGGCTCATCACCACGTTGCACTACTTGGCGACAGGGAGCAGTCTTCAGGACCTCAAGTTCTCGACAGGCATCTCCCCCCCAGGCTCTGGGAATCATTATTCCAGAGACCTGTTCTGCCATCATTCAGGTCCTGCAGAAGGACTATATGAAGGTACATTTTCTCCTTTAACATCACATTCTATGTATTTAATGTTTGCTAATGTATTGGATTTCTTTCCTCATTCCCTAATTGCCATGATTGCAATATGCTCTAATTGATATGCTGTGCTGTTCTGTTTTTTGTCCTTCATGCATATTTGCCTTCACTAACTTCCCCAGCATGCTCTTCTGGGCCCATAAACCTATAGTCTAGTCACTTAGCAATGACAGCTCCATAGTATTGTTTTCCCCTTAAAGTGGTTGTAAACCCTTACAAACCACTTTGACCTACAGGTAAGCCTAGATTAAGGTTTACCTCTAGGTCCAAGCAATATCTCCTAAACCTATATGGTTTAGGAGATATTTGCCCGAAAAACGGGCACCGCTGTCTACGGTGCATGCACCGTAGACAGCGGCGTGCAGGCGCACTGAGCGCGGCATTTCCAAGAATGGAGCTGCCACTGGAGCTGCCACGCGTGTCGACTCCCGTGCGCATGCGCGGGAGTGACGTAATCGCGGGTTCACCGAATGACAGCGGCGGAGCTGCGAGACCCCACCAACAAGATGGATGCGGCGGACTACAGGGGACAGCGGCGACTTCGCTGGCTCCTGTGTCAGGTAAGTGACACATAATGGGCTACTTTGCGATGCATAGTAGTCCATTATGCTTTGCCTTTACAGGGAATGAAAGAGGAAGTAAACTCATCAGGGTTTACTTCCTCTTTAAATTCATGCAGAGTGCCAGAGTTTTGTTTTTAGGTTGGGCCAAACTCATAAGGAACCCCCCTCCCCCCAACTGATAGGTCAGCTGATAGCAATCCTCTATCTGCTGACTTTGCCAAACCCAATACACACTATACCTACCTTTTTTTCTGGTCAGATTTATGGATGAATTAATCAAAGCATGTAGTGCAAGGGCCTGCCTCAATACTTTCAAATGCTACAGTTTTACGTTTTTTTTCTCCTATTATTATCTTGATAGGTAATAGCAGAATGTCAAAATGTGCTTCCATTTGTTCCTTTTTTTTGTATTATGACACTTCTTACCTGTCTGGTGGGCTGCCAATAGTGTAAGTAAGGAGGGGCTGGCCAAAGTAAATCACATTATTTATGCATTCAGCTCTCAATGAATTGGAGAGGGTTACCTGTCCAAAACATCCCCCCCTCATTTTTTGCAATGGCCCATCAGATGGGAGGATGGGGGGGGTGATAAATCTGATAAAGGGGACCTTATACTTTAGACTTTAAATACTAATTTCCCAAAATGTTATACTGACATTGTCCAAAAATGTTTGTGTCTGATCTGCTTGCAATGTTGATGTGCAAAATTCCTTCCTTGCCACAGGAATGGCAGACTGTGGCCTCCCACTTTGCAAGCCGTTGGGACTTTCCCAATTGTGGAGGTGCAAATGATGGGAAACACGTCTGCATTGTCCCACCCCCCAACTTGGGGTCCTACTATTATAATTACATGGGGTTTAATAGTATCGTGATGTTGGCGGTGGTGTCAGCAACCTATGACTTCTTGTATGTGGACGTGGGGCAAAATGGCTGGATGTCGGATGGTGGAGTGTTCGCACGGACGGAATTCTACTGGCATCTCCAGAGTGGCAGTCTGGGCTTGCCACCTCCAGAGGAGAATGTAGAAGTACTCCCATTTGTTTTTGTCGCGGATGAGGCATTTGCTATGGCAAACCATCTGATGAGGCCTTTCCCGATGAGGACCCTCACCCCGGATCAGATAATCTTTAAGAGCCAGAAGAGTAGTGGAGAATACTTTCGGGATAATGGATAATTCCGCCTATTTTTGACGCCAATCCACATGGCGGAATATAAACTAAATCATATAGTGCTTGACTGCTGCGTTCTGCAAATTTTTTTTGAAAAAACATTCCATAAACTATGTGGCCTCAGTTGGCCCTGATGCAGACTTGACAGAAAATGTGAACCTCATGGCCCTTGAAGGTGCTTGTCCTAGCTTGCCCCCCCAAAGCGCCCGCAAGGTCAAAAGCCAATACATGGAGTACTTTGTGGGTAGGGGGGCCATTGATATGCCAGACAATGTCTGAGAGGCATTTTTTTAATACATTTTTCTTTGAAACTCCAATAATCTTTGTTTTCATTTACTGCTTGGCTTTGTTTTCAATGTCACCTAGGTTTTTTTTTTATTGTATTTTTATTAAATAAGTTTCAAGACAAATACAATGAAATGAAGCGTTGTAATAATCATTGAGCATAAATCATTAAGGAGTATAACAAAAACTTTGGACTATAAAAGCTAAAGAGTAACGTCCACGTATGCAGGACACATGGGTGTTCTGCATAGCTGTAACAGAAGGGGTAAACAACTTGCAGTTTATAAGAAAGGCAAAATAACCTTATTATATTGGGCCGGGAGGCCGTAGTGCAACAAAGACAGTAATAACACACTTATGAGTAGCAAAATGAGACATCTAGGGGGGCAGCCTAATCTAGTACCAAGGAAGGAGGGTGAGAAGAAGGGGGTAATCTCCAGGAGGGCTGTGTTACAGCGGTCAGTCATGGTTAATGAGGGTTAACGGGGGGATGTCCCAAATTCCGACCGATCCCAGGGCTCCCAGATTTTGTCAAACTGGGGGACTAAATTGTATACAGAGGCCATCAGAAACTCCATTCTCCGTATCTCGGATAACAGTTGGAGGAACCTGGGCCAGGGAGGGGGAACACCGGACAGCCAGCATAGTGGAATGAGCCGATTAGCAGCTAATAAGATCTAGGAGATCAGCCGGTTTGTATTTTTAGATAAACCTGGAATAGGGAGGCCCAACAAGCAGTTTAGGGGCTCATATGGAAGGGACACACCCATCACCCCTAGCACCAATGACCCCACCTCCCTCCAAAAGGGGCGTATCAGGGAACATTCCCAAAATATATGAAATAATGAGCCAGTGGCAGTCCCATATCACCAACAGCGTGGCGAGACTGAGGAGTCAAACTTGTGAATGACATCAGGGGTTCTATACCAGAACATAAGGATTTTTATGGCCGTTTCTCTTTGTTTAACACATTTGGAGGCTTTAAAGGTGGAGGCCCAAATCTTGTCCCATGTTTGTAGATTGATAGGTTTACCCAGCAAATTGGCCCATATACTCATGTACAGATGTGAAAATTCATTTAAGGGGGTCAACTCATGGAGGATTTTATGGATGGAGGAGATCAAATGTAATTGGTGGGGTGCCTTTGCGCATAGGTGTTCAAAGGCTGTGGGCTTGTCCAGGGTTAGAGTTGGTGATTTGGAGGTAAAAAAGTGTCTAACTTGTGGCATGATAATATTTCACAATATCTGGAGCCCCCAGACCACCCTGGGATCTGGGCGCGAATACCACAGAGCTGGCTAGGCGATGAGATCTATTGGCCCATATAAAGGTCGAGAAACGTCTGTGGAGGAGTTTTAGTTGAGGGGAAGGAATGGCAACCGGAAGGGTCTCAAAGTGATAGAGCAATCTAGGCAGGATTGACATTTTGAGGACATTGATCCCTCCCAGGAGGGACAGGGGATATTTTGACCAGGATGATAAGGATCTATTTATGTCTTGGAATAGAGGAGGGAAATTAACGGGGTAAAGGTGGGAATATGAAGGGGTCAAAAGTACACCTAGATATTTGAAAGAAACATTGCACCATTTATAAGGGTACATTTCCCTAAGTACGGAAAATTATGTTGCAGATATATGTCCTATGTTTTTTGATGTTTGTTTTGGGTCTTTTTCTACAACAGTGCAAACCCAAGTTCAGAGCAAGATGAGGTGACAGTCTCGTCTTCAGATAATCTTATTATGTTGTGGGTCTGCTTTACACACACCTTGTTTTTGTTGATAATGTATGTAGTGCATTACTGACAAAAATATTGCTCATTTTCAGCACCATGGCAGAAATATGTGGGGTCATGAAAATGGCGTGATTGGGGAAATTTAAACATCACTGTGGGTGTTATTTACTAAAGGCAAATCCACTATGTACTACAAGTGCACTGCAAAAGTGCACCTGAAACTGCACTTGGAGTGCAAAGTGGATTTGCCTTTAGTAACTAACACCCATTGCCACAGAAAACAACAACTTTACTACAAATACTGTTTTTGCACATTGAAAAAGAAAGCCACACATTAACCACCTCCCGCCCGCCCTATAGCCGAATGATGGCCATAGAGCAGGCGGGTTCGTCCGGGCGGTCGTCCCTGGACGTCCTTGTGTTTACTTCCGCAATGCGCGCCGCCGGGGGCGCGCATCGCGGAAGTTTTGTACTTGCCGTGTCTCCCGGAGACAGGCAAACATAGATCACCGTGAACGGCCAATCAAAGCGGCCGTTCACAGCGCGATCGCAGCTGCCAATGGGAGATGATCTCAAATGTAAACATATGAGATCATCTCCCATTGCCGTGTCTCTCCCTCCTCACACAGAGACAGCGTGTGAGGAGAGAGAGGATCTGTGAGTGACATATTGTATATTGCATATTGTGACTAAAATCTGTCAGCCCCAGTGCCATCTGTCAGCCCAGTGCCATCTGTCAGCCCAGTGCCATCTGCCAGTAGTGCCATCTGCCAGTAGTGCCATCTGCCAGTAGTGCCAGTGCCACCTGCCAACGTCAGTGCCACCTGCCAGTGCCACCTGCCAGCGCCAGTGCCACCTGCCAGCGCCATCCGTCAGCGCCGCCAGTGCCGCCAGCACCAGTGCCACCTGCCAGTGCCATCCGTCAGCCCCAGTGCCAGTAGTGCCAGTGCCACCTGCCAGTGCCACCTGCCAGCGCCAGTGCCATCCGTCAGCCCCAGTGCCGTCAGCCCCAGTGCCACCTGCCAGTGCTACCTGCCTGTGCCACCTGCCAGCGCCAGTGCCACCTGCCAGCCCCAGTGCCATCTGCCAGCCGCAGTGCCATCTGCCAGCCCCATTTGCCAGAGCAATTAGCCAGAGCAAATAGCCAGCACCATCTGCCATCGCCATCTGCCAGTGCAAGCCCCAGTGCCATCTGTCAGCGACATTTGCCAGCGACATTTGCCAGCAACATCTTCCAGCGACATCTGCCAGCGACATCTGCCAGCGACATCTGTGAGCGACATCTGTCAGCCCCATCTGCCTCCAGTGCGCTCTGCCTCCAGTGCCATTTGTCAGTGCCACGTGTTGTCAGTGCCACGTGTTGTCAGTGCCACCTGCCACGTCAGTGTCACCTGTGATCAGTGCTGTCAGTGTCACCTGCCACATCAGCATCACCTGTCAGTGTCATCTGCCAGATCAGAGTCACCTGTCAGTGTCATCTGCCAGATCAGCGTCACCTGTCAGTGCCATTTGTGATCAATAAAAATGTCACAAAGATTATATTCAGCATATGATATTCTTGCAGCCGACAAGAGCAACGGGGAGGTTTCCGCTTCGGATTCATCCTCATATTCAGATTGTGAGTCTGACGTGGACTACGAGCCTGTCCTCAGCAGCGGTACCATGACAGCCTCAGAGGAGGAAGATGATAGTCCGCCCGTCAGACGAAGGCGCACTGGTGAGGAGGCGGTACCATCCACCAGCACCGCAGAGCCATCCACCGGCAACCCAGTGCCATCCACTGGCACCACAGTACCTCGGCAAAGGCCACATACCAGTGGGGTGTCAACTCGACCCCAAAGGCTTAGGTCCCATGCCAGCCTTCCCTATTCCCTCCAGAACCCCTTGTGGTTTCCTCCTAACTCAGGAGAAGCTAACGTTCCCCCTTTCACTGCCAACCCAGGAGTCCAGGTGGACACACACAATTTTTCCCTGATGGACTTTTTCCACCTATTTTTTTTACAGAGGACATGTTTGAATCCATTGTGGTCCTGTCCAACCTATATGCCCAACAATTTATTGAAAGCAACCCAATGTCCTCTTATGCCCGTCCCTACGAGTGGAGAGCCCTAACAGTGGAGGAGTTAAAAAATTTTTTGGGCCTCACATTTTGTATGGGACTAAACAATAAAAATGAAATACGTGCATATTGGTCATCCCGCCCCATCTATCACATGCCCATCTTTTCCTCAATAATGCCCCAGACCAGATATCTAATGATAATGAGATTCCTACACTTTAACGACAATACCCAGTTCCTTCCCCGGAATGACCCAAATTTTGATAAACTTTACAAAATTCGGCCGCTAATAAATTATTTTTCTGAGATCTTCCCCCAGTTGTTTACCCCAGACCAACACATATGTGTGGATGAGTCCCTGATCAAATTTTCTGGCAGGCTGGGCCTAAAGCAATTTATTCCCTCCAAAAGGGCCCGCTATGGGGTGAAGATGTATAAATTGTGTGACCGAGCCACAGGGTATACATATTCCTTCATGGTATACGAAGGGAAGGACACCCAGCTACATCCCCCTAATTGCCCCAAATACATCGGATCGAGTGGGAAAGTTGTTTGGGAACTCATAAACCCACTCCTGGAGAAAGGCCACCATCTTTATGTGGATAATTTTTATACAAGTTTACCCCTGTTCCGCAACCTCCATAGAAAGCAAACTCCAGCATGTGGCACCATAAGAATGAACCGGAAGGGCTTTCCTCAAAGCCTCGTCAACAAAAGGCTAAGAAAAGGCAAAGCGGCGAGTTTACGGAACGAGGAAATTTTGGCTGTGAAGTGGAGGGACAGAAGGGATGTGTACATGCTTTCTTCGATCCACAACAACACTTTTGTTGAGATCACCAGGAGGGATGGCCCAATACAAAAACCCACTTGTGTCCATGAGTACAACATGTTCATGGGGGGTGTCGACTTGAACGACCAGATGCTCGAACCCTACCTTGCCACGAGAAGAACATACAAGTGGTATAAAAAAATTTCAATTTATTTCTTTAATTTGGCCATATACAACACGTATGTAATTTATCGTAAATCCACAGAAAGACCCATACCCTTCCTTGGCTACCAGGAGGAAATCACCACTGCCCTTATATACCCCAACGGCCCACCACAAAACATTCGATCCGATGTAATTAGCAGACTCTCTGAATGCCACTTTCCTGATAAAATCCCTCCCAGACCAACAGGCCGAAGATATCTGAAAAAATATTGGGTGTGCAGCAAACGAGGATTGAGACGAGACACCACTTATCATTGTGCCCAATGCCCTTCCCAACCAGGCCTCTGCATAGGTGACTGTTTCCGCCATTACCATACTTCAGTGAATTATTAGTGAAGTATGGTAACCATAACCCTCACTTCCTGCCATTTACCTTCAAACCCCTTATGCCTCTGCTTGCTCTGTAACTGACCCTGGCTTGTTATTCGACCACGCTTCTGCCTACTGATTCTGTTTATGCCTCTGCCTGATCTGGAACTGACCCTGGACTGTTATTCGACCACGCTTCTGCCTACTGATTCTGTACATACCTCTGCCTGATCTGGAACTGACCCTGGACTGTTTGACCATGCCTTTTGCCTGCCTCTTGGACTGATCTTGTACCCTCTCAGTGGACTAGTGGGATTCATAACAGGGGTCTCACATATGTGAGGGGCTCCAGAATAGTTTTTTTTGGATGAAAAAGACAATTTCCTTTGTTTTCTCATTCCTAGATTAGGGTCTGGAGACTCGGAGGCTTCAAAGAGATTTGGTTGGGAGAAGCCTCTACCCCTATCCCCATTCTGTCCTGAACAAGGCCCTACTTCTGCCTGCTGCCTGTAGGACCTATACCATCATGCCTGTCGCATGAACTGACCACGCCACATGGATGGACCATGTTCCTGCCTACTATCAGGACCAATATTTTGGCAATGCTGACGATCTCTGCCTGCACTGACCTTGGACTGTATATGGACAGTATCCCTGCCTGCTGCCAATATTGACTATGGACAGTATACCTGCCTGTTGCCTGGAAAATTGTGTTCACTTTTGCTGACCAAGTCCCTGCCTGCTGCCTGGACCAGTGCTATCATCCTGTGGACACCTGCGCTGCTAAAACCACAGGTAATCTTTTGTTTACTCTTTTCTTAGCAGAATGTATTTTGGGGTGTAATTCTTGGTATGTGCATGCTATGTGTCCCTGGAACACCTGATGGTGTTCCTTGCATGTTGGGCCTCTGTATGTGGCCAAGCTGTGTAAAAGTCTCACACATTTGGTATTGCCATACTCAGGAGAAGTAGCAGAACGTATTTTGGGGTGTCATTTTTGCTTTGTACATGCTATGTGTTGGAAATATCTTATAAATGGGCAACTTTGCATAAAAGAAAATGTGTTTTCATTTTTTTTCCACATTTTCCCAAAACTTCTGGAAAAAAAATGAACCATTCAAACGACTCATTATGCCTCATCGATTATACGTTTGGGTGTTATCTTTCCAAAATGGGGTCATTTTGTGGGCATTTCCATTGTCCTGGTGCTCCAGGGCCTTCAAAATTGTAATAGGTGGTTGAGAAATGAAATGTGTAATTTATGCTCCTAGAACGCCTGATGGTGCTTTTTCAATATTGGGCCTCTGTATGTGGCCAGGCTGTGTAAAAGTCTCACACATTTGGTATTGTAATACTCAGAAGGAGTAGCAGAACGTATTTTGGGGTGTCATTTGTGGTATACACATGCCATGTGAGAGAAATAACCTATTACATTGAAAATTTTGTGAGAAAAAAAAAAAAAAAATCTTAATTTTGCAAAGAATTGTGGGAAAAAGATGACAACATCAAAAACCTCACCATGCATCTTAGTAAATACCTTGGAATGTCTACTTTCAAAAAAGGGGTCATTTGGGGGGTATTTGTTCTTTCCTGACTTGTTCTGGTCGCAAGAAATGAGATAGGCCACCAGTACATCAGATGTGATCAATTTTGTGCGATTCGCACCACAGCTTGTAGACTCTCTAACTTTCACAAAGACCAAATAATATCCACTAATTTGGGTTATTTTTACCAAAGATATGTAGCAGTATAAATTGTGGCCAAAATTTCATTTATAGCGCAAAAAATAAAAACCCCAGAGGTGATCAAATACCACCAAAAGAAAGCTCTATTTGTGGGGAAAAAAGGACACAAAATTCATTTGGGTACAGTGTTGCATGACTGAGTAATTGTCATTCAAAGTGTGAGAGCACCAAAATCTGAAAATTGGTCTGGGCAGGAAGGGTGTTTAAGTGCCCAGTAAGCAAGTGGTTAATTTAACTTTTTACTCAAAGCACATTCACATGTGTGTTTAGAAAAGGCTTTTACAACAAACCAACATATTTAGTGTATAGAAAACATTATTTTGGGTACAATTTTACTGGGGGTTTTACTTGGCGTGTTTGTGTAAACAGGCATGTATCATAGCATAACATACAGAACACAGGAACTTACAAAGTTCAACTTTGAAAAATGAAGACAATATCAGACATGAGTATGTACAAACTGTGCTGATATTGCCTTCATCGGATGGGGTGTCACCCCTGGAAAAGCCAAATTTGGAATATGCACAGGAATTGAGAAACAAAAAGTGGCCAGTTTCCTCCTGATCCCATGCCTAATGTCAACATGTGCTATCTCCCATCATGGGGTATCAATGTACATGTTTTGGGGGTGCAATCAGCCACTTTAGTAGCAAGGAAGGGAGATGATGGGAGATAGTACATGTTGACACACCAAATTTGGCTTTTCAAAAAATCTAAGAGTATTTTAAAATGTAAAAACTATGCTAGCTAGTTTGGGGTGTTTCAGACTCTCCCCAAAACATCAATGATGTTCTTAATTTTTTGTTAAACATCATTGATGTTTTTCTGTACACTCTCTAAATCGCGATTGCACCCCATTATCTCCCCAATGAGGATCTGGGCACTTTCACTGGTAAAATGTGATTCTTCTTCCACAACATCCACATCACCTAAAAAAAAACAAACAAAAAAAACACCATTTATTATAAATATGCAGACATACATTGATTAGCTTACCTGAAGCTGTGGTCTCGGACACTCACCTGTTGTGGTGTCAATTTTGCCAATTTCGACAATCTCTCCGTCCTCCTCCTCCTCTGCTTCTGGTGTTATTTCCCCTTCTTTGGGAGGTGTGGGGTCCCTGGTGTCCTCAGACATCCCTAGTCTTCTCTCCCCTATGAGAATGTAAAAAAGAAATACTTAGCATACAGATATTTGAGGGCAGAAATAGGAATATGAAACATGCTTGGAAGTTTTGTACAATTGAGTTCAAAGGCGAAAACATTATTTTTGACACTTTCTAAAGCTGGAATACTTACCTGTTGTGTGAACAAATGCAGTCAAGTGCAAGTTGGCAAAACAATGTTTTTGGAGTGGGCTAACGAACAATGTTTATTACGAACGATTGAACCCATGACCATGAAAGTGGCCATTTTAAACTGTACAACATTAAATCAAAGCACATGGAGCAGTATGCAAGAAATAATAATAATATGAACACACAACTACTTACTTTTTTGAAGAACTTGCCTGATCCTTCTGTACTGCTCGTGCTCCCTCAGTTTCAGGTCTGACCAGCGTTTTCTCAGTTGATCCTTGGATCGTCGTACCCCAAAATTCTTCTGAAGACTCTTCACAACTTTAGCCATGATCTTGGCCTTTCTGATATTTGGGTTTGGGTAAGGTCCATACTTCTCATCATAGTCGTTCCTCTTCAATATGTCCACCATCTCTCCAAAAGACATATTTGAGACCTTAAATCTTCTTCCCCGGGATTGGGACATTTCTGGCTCTGGGTTTTCCTCATCCTCCTCCTCGTTAGTGGAATTAGCATGCCCCTGCTGTGTCTCTGCCATGTGCTCTCCCAACTGCGCCGAAAGAGAAGGGGCGGGGAATAGTCTAGAAAGAACGTCGGGCGGGAGGAGTTTCATGCATGCGCACTGTATATAAAACATAATGCGCATGTGTCGTACGTATGATCTGTGAACAGAGGGAGAAGCTGACACGCCGATCGTGCAAACGAAGGTACAATTTTTTACTTTGTACATCACTAGCCTACACTGCTTCTAGACTGAGGCCTGCATTGGGACAAGATTTAGTCGAGTTTAGCCTGATATTAGGGTTTGTCTTGTGTTGTGTCTTGCAGAGAATATGGATGGGTTTAACGACCATAGTTTCCTCCCTCTGTTAAGTACAGGGAGCTGCCCTGCCTGTGGCAATCTATGCATCCACACTACAGTAACAAATTAAAGAGGCAGGCAGTGATGGAGAAACTAGTTGAGTTTGTGAAACTGCTGGTCCCCATGGCAGACATCAACTATTTAAGAACGAAAATTGGTGGCCTCAGGAGTACATATCTGAGGGAGCACAAGAAGGTGCTGAAGTCCATGCAAACTGGAGCTGCAGCAGATGATGTTTATATGTCCCCAGGCTGTGGTATTATGACAGGCTGCATTTTCTGTCAGACCAGGCTGAGGTCAGAGAATCACTCTCTACCCTTCCTTCCACGTGTCCTTCTATGCTACATTCCACCCCTACTGAGTCTTCTGATGCCCAACCTGGGCCTTCCACTCAGGAAGAACTGGAGGAGCCCAGCTTCAGCCAGGTATAGTATTGTTCTACATATTTTGGGAGGAAAAATGAATGATAACTTGATTTTTGCTCACTAATTGCTGATTTTATAAAGTGTTTCACATATCAATAGACAGTAGTGGCCAAAACCTTTGGAGCAAGGATGAAAAATGATGGTCTCAGAATGATAGTCTTTTCTATTTGTTAACAATTTGCAAAGTCTTGAGCTGAAAATTGTGTGTTTGATGAACCAAAAACGAAAACGATGTCTCTTTTTCATACACCGGAAGACCTCAGCCAGGAAGAAGAGGGTGTGCAATGCAGCAGCCAGGAGGTAGCTGTGGAAAGTGGCAGCCAGGAGGAGGCAGGGGTAAGCGGCAGCCAAGTGGTGGGCAGGCGGAGGAGCCTGACTGAATCCCAAGTCCCTCCCCTCCCCCTTCCACACAAAAGGGCAAGAAAGGGGAGGAATGTGGAGGAGTTGGCTCTGAAGCTCATCGGGGAGGCTTCAGAGGCCCTCAAAGCCACCCCCACATATCAAGAGGATTTTGCCTCCTTGGCTGCCTGCAAACTCCAGAAAATGGAGGAGGGGCAACAAATCTTGTGTGAGGAGCTTTTCGTATACACCCTCAACAAGGGTGATTTGGACCATGCTCCTCCTCCTCCTGCCACACCTCCAGCACCATAGCCACAGACTGGAAGGAAGCATGGAAGGAAGACCAGAGTGTGATAACCTGGGTTCAGTCTGGTCTGACAGAAGATGCAGCCTCTTGTAGTACCACAGTCTGGGAACATAGATGTCATCTGCTGCTGTTTCGGGTTTCTTGGACTTCAAGACCAGACTGGTCTCCCTCAGATATGTACTCCTCTGCCCACCAATTTTTGCGTTTAAATAGTTGATGTGTGCCTTGGGGGCCAAAGGCTTCGCTAATCTCCCCAGTGCTGCCTCCCTCTTTATTTGTTAATGACTAGGGATGGCCGAACTGTTTGCCCAGCAGTCGGTTTGCGGCAAATTTGGCGTGTTCGCGATTCTCCCGATCGGTGGACTATTGCCGATGTTTGCCCGGCGGACATATGTGTTTACAGTGTGAAAGAACTTTGACCCATGATGACACATCCATCATGGGGTACAGGACAGCCAACTGAGACATTTCAGCACATGGACAATTGGACATTCCCCCTACCTTATAAATAGACCTGATCTGGCGGCCATTTTACATTCTGTCTTATGTCAGTTTAGGGACAGGATGCTGTGTGGAGCAGGGAGGTGACTATAGTGACACAAATCGCTAGCTATTAGGTCCACAAAAGTCCTTTTGAGGACTGGTATAGGTGTAGTACAGTATATAGGGTTCAGTGCACTGCTGTGCTGGTGATTGCAGCAGCCTGTCTTTTGTCAGTGTAGGGAGGGACTGGACACTGTGTGCAGCAGGGACAGTCAGTTTAATCACTAACTAGCTATTACTATTAGGTCCACAAAGGTCCTTTTAAGGACTGGTATAGGTGTACAGTATATAGGGTTCTGGTGCACTGCTGTGCTGGTGATTGCTGAGTGCACTGCTGACTGATTCTGCGGCTGTCTTTTGTCAGTGTAGGGACAGGACGCTGTGTGGAGCAGGGACAGTCAGTTTAATCACTAGCTATTACTATTAGGTCCACAAAGGTCCTTTTAAGGACTGGTATAGGTAAGGACTAGTATAGGTGTACAATATATAGGGTGCTGGTGCAGGGCTGTGCTGAAGATTACTGCCCTATTCTGCAGCAGTCTTTTATCAGTGTAGGGACTGAGGGACAGTCTGCAAATCACTAGCTACTAGGTCCACAAAGGTCCTTGTAAGGACTGGTATAGGTGTACAATAATGGGATTTTTATATACAGCTTATCTGTAAAATCCTTTTCTTGAGAGTACATCACGGGACACAGGAGCTTCATTACATAGTGGGTTATATAGGCACCTCTGGTGATTGGACACTGGTTAACCCCAATTAAGGAGAATTTCTCCCCTATATAACCCCTCCCATATGGGAGGCACCTCAGTTTTGTAGCAAAGCAATAAGAAACCACGTAAAACCCAAGGGGGCGGAAGCCTTGTGTCCCGTGATGTACTCTCAAGAAAAGGATTTTACGGGGGGCGTGGCTTGGCGCCGTTCCGGAATGGCCGCCTGATCACAGAGCTCCAGCAGCCAGAGACCGAGCCTGAAGCCTAGCCGAGGGATAATCAGCCGCCAACATGGGGAAGCAAAAGGGGAAGAACTCCCAATCACGCTCCCGCTCCCCGCGGGGACTCGGATCCGGAGCCGGGCGCAATATCCCGGACATGTTCCGAGCGCATTCACGCGAGGCCGAGGCTCCGTCTGCGGCCTACTCGGACGAACGTTCGCCCAGCAGGAGCCCTTCTGGGAGGAGAAGTGCCCAGAGACCAGACAGCCCGCCCGCAGCTCGCACAATCACGATGGCGGACCTCAGGTCAGTGGCAAATGATATCAAGGAGTCCCTTACATCAGTGATTGCAGACCTGAGGAGGGACGTTCAGGCCATGCACATCCGCACGTCTGAGCTAGAGGAGGCCGCAACCCGCCATGACACTGCCATCCTCCACCTACAGCAGGCCTCACAGGTGCACAGCACACACATCCGAGAACTCCATAGACACATGGAGGACTTGGACAACCGCGGACGCCGCCATAACATCAGGGTGAGAGGCATTCCTGAGACGATTGAACAACCGCATATCACTCAAGCCACCACCCATATCTTTAATGACCTTTTGGGGAGACCCCCTGAGACCCCGATTGACTTTGAAAGGCTGCATAGAGCCCTTAGGCCGAGGGGCAGAGACTCAGATCCCCCGAGGGATGTTATCTGCTGTATTGTTAACTTTAAGCTGAAGGAAGACATCCTGAAAAGGGCCAGAGACAGGCGCAACCTGACCTTTCAAGGCGCGGAAATCAAGCTCTTCCAAGACCTTTCCCCCATTACCTTACAGCACAGAAGAGACCTACGCCCTCTTCTGGAGACTCTACGCCGTAAGGAAATTCAATACCGCTGGCGTCACCCATTTTGTCTTTCTGCCACAGTAGCGGGTCGAACAGCACATCTCAGGGTCCCAGAAGATCTTAGAGACTTCTGCTCTACACTCCAAATACCCCTGATTGAATTGCCGGACTGGTATAGAGCGTTTCGCGCCCCGCGTATGCAGAGGTCTAATTCCATGGACATCGTCCCTGAAAGAGAGGATTTCCAAATTCGGAGACGGAGGTCTGCTTCACCACGTCCGCCACATCAGAGGGAACGAAGGGACAGACCTCATTTCAGCCCGACATCCTCCCCTGCACACAGGCGTGCAAGGCCAGATAGTTCCTAAACAACCTCACATCTCATGGGACCACCTGAACACTTGGCCAGGGGATTCCAATGGTTGATACTGCCACTTTTCACATTGGTTGTGACTTGCCACCCCCTGGGCTTGTACAATAGTGACACTTGATGAAACAATCCCCTGCTCTTTTACTCCTTGCCCCCACATCCCTTTCCAGACCCTCAACCCTGAACGGGCCATGTGGTCATCCACTACTTGCCATTTGCTCTTACAGAACGAGCCTCAGAGTGCTGACCACCTTCGGTAAGGTATCACTTTCCAGTTTGTTTGGGACGGCGGGGGCTGTCGACTGCTGCCCGGGCAACCCGTGACAATCTCTCTGCCTCAACTGCGAACGGGCTGGCAGACAACATCGGTTCCTATTAGAGGCTTTACTATCGTTCTGCTTAAAGGGGACACGGCTGATGTTCCAGGCAAAGCCGCCTCTGGAGACTAGATCTGTACATTGAGCCCTTTTTCTGATGATCAACAAGCAGCTTATGGAACATTGGGTATTGTTTGTTTTTGTTAGTTTGGGGGGTTTACTAGAAAGTTTAAGTGTTCCTCACCCTAGTTAGACTTGACTCCCGCCTCTTCACTGTTAATGTTAGTGGGGGGGTGATGGAGATGCGGAAACAAGTTCTCCTTGATTTTTGGAGGGATAGGGTCTGGATCTTGGGGTCATGGCCTCTCATGTTTGTCTCATTGATATATTCCATCGGCTTGCAGTCGTACAGAGACATTAGGCCCCTGTGCGCATTGCATGGAACTTCAGTGTGGCAATGGCCCCTTCTCTGATATATCAGTACTCCGCTCCTCCACGGGGGTGAGGAGTACCTATGTGTTGCCCACTCCCTCGATAACCTCAGGTCTCCTGTTGTCTTATGGCAGTCAGGAACGGAGGTACACATATTCATTTTTTTTTTTTTTTTTTTGTACTTTTATTGTTTTCTGCTTAACCTGGATGCCTTGTTTCCCCCCCTACCGTCCCTCTCCCATTTATTGTCCCCTCCACCTGTCTCTGGGCTCATGGATGATATGGGACTGGGCAGGGTAATGTTTTTTTTTTTTTTTTCCTGTTTGGTTTTACGCTTAGCTCCTCCAAATTCTTTGGTGCCTTTTAAGGGCAGCTAACTAGTTCTACTGTTCTGTTTAGTTGCTGCAGTTTAGACTAATTTCACATGGTCTCATATAGCATATCACATGATGTACTACCAGAATGTTTAACGAACCTCTTCCTTTTTTTTTTTGTTTTTTTTTTTTTGCACTCGCTTACCTCTTGCTTCCCCCCTACTACAGTAGATACTCAACTCTCGAAACTATGATAGTTTAAATGGTCTCGACACTGACTGGACGTTGTAAGAAATTATTTCGGACGACCTTCCACTCCTCCACAAAACGACAAAGAACTTCTTTTCGTTGACCTACACCGGATGCCAAGGTACTTTGGGTAAGGTAGCAGGTCTACATACCCCCGGTGGTGTATAGTGACCCCTTCCACCCCGATCTCCCCCTCCCTTCTCCCTGACCCGTCCTCCTGACACCTCTCTCCAGCCCAACTCCCTTCCCTCTCTACCTATAGTCACCCTACCCCGGACCCCTCTCCATTGCCTCTCCGGCCTTCGCCGGTCCGCGACTCAATCCAATACATACTCATAGATCTCAGAAGTCTAGGCTTTGCATATAACAAGAGGCCGGAGCGTAGGTTTTATCACGCACACCTTATCTTAGCCGACCGACGCGAATATGCTTACCGATAACTCCCGCACCCACAATGTAACACTGAAGGTAGTGTCCCAGAATGTCAAGGGCCTAAATATCCCAGAAAAAAGGTCCCAAATATTGCACATGCTTTGGAAACTGAAAGCGGATGTGGCTTTTCTTCAAGAAACGCACTTTCACTCGAAAAAAATCCCTAAATTGTCCAACTACAGGTTCCCCACGGCCTTTCACGCCTCAAACCCGCTGGCCAAGACTAAGGGGGTGTCCATTCTTCTGTCTAGAAACCTTCACTGGCAGCTGGAGGATTCCCTGATAGACCCTGACGGCAGATACATCTTTCTTAAGGGCCTTCTCAACGGTTATAGATGCACTCTAGTGAACATCTATTGCCCAAACACAGCCCAGGTTAGCTTCTTTCGCACAGTAACGGAACTTTTATTGGGTTTCCAAGCGGGTATCACCGTCTTGGGAGGGGATTTCAATGTTGCTCTCCAGCCTCTGTTAGACTCCTCAACCGGTACCTCATCACTACCGTATAGATCTCTGAGTAAGATTAAATCCCATCTGCAAGATCTCTGTCTCCACGACTCATGGCGCGTAGCACATCCAACCGAGAAGGATTTCACTTTCTTCTCGGCCCCCCACGCTAAATACACACGTCTGGATTACCTTTTTCTCTCTCAAAAGGACCTACCACTGTTACAGTCAGCAACTATTGAACCCCTTATACACTCGGATCATAACCCAATTACGATTACCCTGACACTTCCACAGACGAAAACGACCACCAAAATATGGCGCCTGGACCCCACCCTGTTGTCCTCCGAGACGGACATCAACTACATTAAAACGAGCCTTACCAACTACTTTAGAGACAACGCGGACCCGGACCTTTCCCCCTTTACGATCTGGGAGGCACATAAATGTGTGATTAGAGGCGAGTTTATGACCCTCAAAGCCATTCGGAAACAAGCGCACACGGGGATGATTACTGACCTTATTAATAAAATTAAAAGACTTGAACGTACACACAAGCAATCGCAGGCGCAGGATACCTTACAGGTCCTCACGGAAACTAGACGACAACTCCTTGATCTACTCAATTGCAAAACTAGACGTAAATTTGTCCTGACACAGAAACTCTTTTACGAACAGGGCAACAAAAGCGGGAGACTATTGGCTAGGGCCATTCACTCAAAAAAAGCCAATAATACTATTCACACCATAAAGGATCATGCAGGCGTCTCTTACACGTCGTCTGTAGACATAGCGGCCCAATTTGAACAATACTATAGAAAGCTTTACCACATCTCGGGGCAACAAGCGACCCTAACGGGTAATAAAGATAGAGAAGCCTTAATTATGAAGTTTTTACGAGAATTTGGACCTGCCCCTATTTCGGACGAAATGGCCAGTGACCTTAACAGATCTATTACTGAGGAGGAATTGAAAGGGGCAATCAAACAACTGAAACCAGGCAAAAGTCCTGGCCCAGATGGTTTGTCAGCCCCGTATTATAAAACTTTCCCTGACTTACTCAATGCCCCGCTTCTGGCAGCCCTCAACTCCCTATCCACCTCTCCTTCCCCACCCACTGACACGCTTGCAGCACACATAACGGTCATACACAAGGAGGGCAAAGATGCCACCTCAGTCTCAAATTACAGGCCAATTTCGTTGCTAAATGTGGACCTGAAGCTTTTTTCGAAAATCCTTGCCAATCGTCTCCTCCCCCTTCTACCCTCATGGATTAACAAAGACCAGGTGGGATTTGTCCCTGGTCGTGAAGCCAGGGACAATACCATCAAGGCGATTAATATTCACCACTATCTCTCTTCTAGCAAGATGAAAGGCTTTTTTCTTTCCCTGGACGCGGAGAAGGCGTTTGACAGGCTGGCCTGGGACTACCTGGCTATGACCTTACGACACCTGGGTATTCCATCCCACATGCTGAACTACATCTTATCTTTATACTCATCTCCAACGGCGAGAATTAGAGTCAATGGTCACCTGTCAGGCGCCTTCCCCGTCCGCAATGGAACGAGACAGGGATGCCCCCTTTCCCCCTTACTGTTCATCCTCACGCTTGAGCCCCTTCTAAATAGCATAAGGGCGAACGACAACATCAAGGGGATACCCATTGCTGATCACTCATACAAGTTGGCGGCTTTTGCGGACGATATCTTGCTGTTCCTCAGAGACCCCCTAACCTCCATCCCCAACTTACTAAAAGAATTCGACCTGTTCCAGCGTATTTCCAACTTAAAAATTAATTTCTCTAAATCCCATGCCCTCAATATATCCCTCCCGCAAGACATAGTCACCCAATGCCAGAATAACTTCCCATTCATATGGAAACAAGATTCCATTCGATACCTAGGGATTCAACTTCCCTCACACCTGTCAGACCTTTATGCGAAGAACTTTGGCCCACTTACTCAAGCTATTGCTTCAGATCTACGCAGCTGGGACAAATCACATTTTTCATGGTTTGGCCGTGCTGCGATATTGAAAATGAATGTCCTTCCTCGAGTTCTATACCTATTCCAAACAATACCTATCAAACTTCCTCGTTCCTTTTTCCAAGTCATGAGAAGGCTGACCCAACACTTTCTATGGCACCACAAACGCCCCAGAATTAGCTATTCTCAACTTACCAAACCAAAACAAAAGGGGGGCATCGGTCTACCTGACCTTCTACTATATGCAAGAGCCACCCATTTATGTAGAATTGTTGATTGGGCGGTCCACTACGATACCAAAGACTGGGTGAAGCTAGAAGACTCCCTGACGGAGCTCCAAATTGCAAGTACCCCTTGGTTGCCCCCACACGGCATCCCTAAGACACTAAAAGATCACCCTCTGATAAGTGCAACATTATCCAGTTTCAGAGAAGCAGTCAAAGGGGGCATGATCTCCTCGAACCCGGGTCCTCTCACCCCGGTTAGGCTCAATCCGGACTTCCAACCGGGAATGTCCACCCACTTTCTCAGTAGCAGCTGGCCATATCCAGACGTACAGGCCCACCAATTTTTCCAAAGGGGCAAACTATTAGAACGCGAGGCAATTCCCAAGACTCCTGAAGCAGACCCTCTCCCCTATTGGGTCTATTTCCAAATCCGTCATTTCCTTCTTAAGACAAACTTAAACAACGTTCTGGGACGCTCACTTACCCCATTTGAGAGTCTCTGCTCCCAATCCGCACCACAACAGCATGTCATCTCAATCACATACTCACTCCTTTTTTCCTCGATCTCGCCGAAAGAAGGGACCGCTTGCAGGGCATGGGAGAGAGACTTGCAGATGGAATTGACAGAGGATCAGTGGGAGAGGATTTTCCTAATCGCCCACAAAGCATCACTTAATGTCACAACGCAGGAAAACAATTATAAGACAATCTCTAGGTGGTACAGGACACCAGCTTTGATAAACAAATATAACAAAGAGCTCACAGACAGGTGCTGGAGATGCAACATTGAGAGAGGCACATTCCTTCATGTCTGGTGGTCATGCCCCAAACTACAGGCCTTTTGGATGCTAGTTCACACCACCATATCCCAAATTACGAACGCCCAACTAGACTATTCGCCTGAGAGATTTCTTCTCCACCATTCTGATATACCCGCTCAAGTGTACAAGAAATCTCTGTCTATGCACCTGCTTAACGCAGCCAAATTATGCGTACCAGCTCACTGGGGTTCCCCGGATACTCCTTCTGTCTCAGAATGGTTTAAACGCATCGAGAAGATGGCAGAAATGGAAGAGCTAATCCATATTGCGAAAGACACACCACATAAGTTCGCTAGAACTTGGGGACAATGGAGAGATTTCATAAACTCAGAGAGATACCAAACACATTAACGGCCAGTTTCTGGTGACCCTGACGCTATTAATAGGTAACCACATGGACATTACCCCTCCTCTTCCTAGTCTAGGAAGGTTTGGGATCTACTAGATCCCATTCAAGGCGCAAACAATGCAGAGACCCAGATTAACTGGACCCACACATCGCGGACGGCGGAAGCCGGAGAGGCAATCATATTTCCTATACCCTTCCCCCCTCCTCTACCCCTTGGTTTCTTTACCCCCCCTTCCCTTTTCTACCTGTGTAGATAACCCTTCATACGTACTCAACTACTCATTTTTCACTACCAATAGGCTACATTCATTTGGACGGTCTACCAATTTGCCCACAAATGACTACGTGTGAGATAACCGACTTGCTCGGGTACAGAACCCTACTTTATTTCTTAGACTAAAACAGACGTTCCCTTACTAAGACCGTTCCAATGTGACCTGTTAAACGCATTACGACAGCTGTTGGGAAGGAATGGCAAGAGATGTTTATTACATGATAGCGGGAGGTTTAACCTTCCCATGTTGTGAGTAGGTTCTGCATCGGAATTTCAGCATGGAAATAAGTCATACTCAGACGCAGATTAATTGTACTATGTTCTAATATGTATTACGTGTTGGACTGTACTGATTTTGCACGCACGTTACGTGCCCTGTTATTGTAACCAATCTCTTTTCCTAATAAAAATTTTGAATGGAAAAAAAAAAAAAAAAAAGAAAAGGATTTTACAGGTAAGCTGTATATAAAAATCCCATTTTCTTGATCATACATCACGGGACACAGGAGCTTCATTACATAGTAGGATGTCCCAAAGTAATGTTCAGATTGAGGGGAGGGAGACACAGATCATAATTATAGACCGCCAGGGACCGGAGGACATAAACTGCAGCCTGCAGTACACTGCGCCCGAAGGCGATATCCTCTTGCCCTCTTACATCCACTTGATAGAATCTGGTGAATGTGTGGACTGATGACCAAGTTGCAGCCTTACAGATCAGAGCCAGGGAGGCCTGGTGATGCACTGCCCAAGAAGCATTTACATCCCTAGTAGAGTGCGCTTTCACTCGAAAAGGAGGGATTTTCCCTTTAACACTATAGGCTTGAGAAATAACCTGTCTAATCCTCCTTGAGAGAGTAGATTTTGACGCCGCCTGGCCCTTCCTAGGGCCTTCCAGCAAAATAAACAAGCAATCAGTTTTCCTTATCTGAGCAGTTGCTTGAAGATATATACTGATTGCTCTAACCACATCCAAAGTGTGCAAAGATTCTTCTTCTGCAGACTGTGGGTCCGGAAAAAAGGATGGTAGGATTACGTCTTGATTCAAATGGAATCCCGAAACCACCTTAGGTAGAAAGGACCTGTTGGGACGCCTGACCACCCGGTCCTTCTGAATAATTAAATACGGCTCCTTGCTGGAAAGAGCTGCTAGCTCTGATGCTCTTCTAGCCATGGATATGGCTACCAAGAAAACCAATTTTTTAGTCAGGAGCACTAATGAAGCCAGATGCAAAGGTTCAAATGGTTGCCCCTGCAAAGCCGAGAGAACCAAATTCAGATCCCATGGGCATTCCGGAGGTTTGACTGGAGGTCTTATCCGCATGGCCCCCTGGATGAAAGCCCGTACCAGGGAATGCGATGCAAGTGGCTTCTGAAAAAACACTGACAGGGCCGAAATCTGCACCTTGATAGTGCTTATGGCCAAATTCATTTCTAGGCCTGACTGGAGAAAGGCCAAGATCCTGCTAATGACATACTTTCTAGGATGCCATTTCCTGAGTTCACACCAGGAAACATATGCCTTCCAGATTTTGTAATAAATAAGCCTGGAGGCCGGCTTTCTGGCATTGACCAGAGTAGAAAGGACTGGCCCCAAAAGGCCACGATGTCTCAGAATGTGGGTCTCAGCAGCCAAACCGTCAAATTCAGACTGTGTAAAGCAGGATGGTAAATTGGACCCTGTGAGAGCAGATCTGGCCGGAGAGGGAGGATCCATGGCCTGCCTACTGCCAACTTCATGATCTCTGCGTACCACGGTCGCCTGGGCCAAGCCGGGGCCACCAAAAGGACTGATTTTGTCTCCCTCTTGACTCTTCCCAGGAACCGTGACAGAAGTGGGCTCGGGGGAAGGCATAGTTTAGATTGTACTGATCCCAGGGAACTGTCAGAGCATCTGACACCTGAGCAAGTGTATCTCTTGTCCTTGACACAAAATTGTCCAGTTTCCTGTTGAACCTGGATGCAAACAGATCTATGTCTGGAGTACCCTACCTGTGACATATGTTCCGAAACACGTCGGGGTGCAGAGCCCATTCTCCTGGGCACAACTGCTGGGAGCTCAGAAAATCTGCCTGCCAATTTTCCACTCCTGGAATGAAGACTGCAGAAAGACACGGAACATGCTTTTCTGCCCAGACAAGTATGCAATTCACCTCTTTTTGCGCAACCAGACTCTTGGTACCGCCCTGGTGATGGATATAAGCCACTGCTGTGGCATTGTCGGACTGAACCCGAACAGGGAGACCTCGTAGTCTGTAAGACCACTTTATGAGAGCCATATAAACTGCCCGGATCTCCAAGACATTTATGGGCAATAGCTTCTCGATTGCAGACCATTTCCCCTGCGAGCACGTCTCCTCCAGCACTGCTCCCCAGCCTGTCAGGCTGGCATCTGTCGTGATAATCTTCCATGGAAGAGGAAGAAAAGTTTTGCCCTTCAGCAAATTCTTGGTTTGTAACCACCAGACGAGACTCTTGTGTGTCCCTGGGGATAGACGCATAGGAAGATCCAAGGATTGGGGCTTCCTGTTCCAAGCCGCAAGGATGCATCTTTGCAGAGGCCTTGATTGGAACTGGGTGAATAGGACGGCCTCGAAGGAGGCGACCATTTTCCCTAACAGTCTCATGCACAATCAAATGGGGGAAGATCTCCTGCCCAGAATTAGGCGCACCAGATCTCCAATTGCCAAGGCCTTTGGCCTTGGAAGAAACACCTTACCCTGAGCAGTGTCGATAATCATACCCAGGTATTCCAACCTGGTGGCAGGCTGTAGGGAAGACTTTTCTAGGTTTATAATCCAACCTAGGCGTTCCAGGTGTTCTAGCGTTCTGGTAACGCTGTGGTTCAGGAACGCTACTGTTTTCTCCATGAGAAGCAAATCGTCTAGATAAGCCATGACGGCTATACCCTGAGCTCTTAGGTTTGCCAAAAGAGGGTCCAGAATCTTTGTGAAGACTCGAGGGGCCGTAGCAAGCCCGAACAGCAGGGCCACAAATTGAAAGTGGCGCCGCTCTACCGCGAACCTTAGAAATTTTTGGTGTGCGGGAAAAATTGGCACATGGAGATATGCATCCTTGATGTCTATTGATGCCATAAACTCTCTCCCTTGCAGGGAGGAGACCACAGTGTGGATTGACTGCATTCGGAAGGACCGGATACGTAAAAACCGGTTCAGATCCTTCAGATCTAGGATAGGTCTGACACTTCCATTTGGCTTTGGAACGGTGAAGAGATTCGAGTAAAACCCTGAACCCTGTTCTTTTGGGTCCACTTCTACTATCACCCCCTGGGATAGTAAGTGATCTAAGGCCAGAAATAGTGTTTTTTGCTTTACTGGATCCCTGGGGATCCTTGACCTTAGAAAGTGAGAAGGTGGAATCTCCTGAAACTCTAGCCTGTAGCCCAGAGATACCAAAGAGATCACCCACTTGTCCCGGATCTCTTCCCGCCAGGCTCCTGCAACCTGCAGGAGCCTTCCCCCCACTCGGCCGAGCGGGGGCGCCCCTTCACAAGAAAGCGTTTGGGCTCTGCTTGGCAGGCTTTCGCCCCCAAGTCTTTTTCTGCCCCTGGGCCCAGCCCTGAGCCTTTCCTGTAAAGGAGGGTTGAGAAGGCCGTCGCCACTGCTTAGAGCTTGATGCTCCGGGAGAGAGAGCACACCTAAATGAAGGACATTTGCTCCTTTTGACTGGAAGGAGAGTAGATTTACCCCCTGAAATTTTTTGGACGAATTTGTCGAATTCTTCTCCAAACAAATGTTCCCCTTTAAACGGGAACCCAATCAAATGCTTCTTGCATGACAGCTTAGCTGCCCAATTCTTTAGCCACAGGGCCCTTCGCATGTGTACCAACATGAGAGAAAAACGTGATGCTTGGAAAGAATCCAAAATCGCATCAACCATGAAACACAGAATATGAGGTATTTCTGCATAATTCTCCACTTCCTCACTGGGAAGGAGGCCAAACATCTGCTTAACCTGTTCCTTGAGGAACTGACACAACCCCACGGCTGCGACTGTAGGTTGCACCACAGCGCCAGTCATGGAAAAGGAGGCTTTTAATAAGGTTTCCAGCTTCTTATAAGTTGGATCTTTAAATACCTGAGCATTATCCAAAGGACAAGTCAGGTTTTTATTCACGCAAGAAACAGCCGCATCAACAGATGGGACCCCCCACTTCTTGGTGAAACTTTCCTCCAGAGAATAATGCATAGAAAACCTTTTAGAAGGAGCAAACAGTTTATCGGGATGTCTCCAATCCTCATACAACAATTTATCCATTAAGGGATGCATTGGGAAGGAATAGGCAGTCTGTGGGGCTTTCCTGACTCCCAGGGAAGAAACAGATGACGTAGCGACTTCAGCAGCAGGCATTCTGAATGTGGTACGCACCAATTCAGTATAATACTGCACCTGTTTTCTGAGCGCCTGGGAGGAGGGGACTCTCCTCTTCCTCTGATTCCTCTGACTTCTCAAGATCCCTGTCCCAAGATAGGGATATCTCCTCATTGTCAGAAGAATCACCTGGGAGAGGAATCTCAGCAGAGGGAGGGGATCTATCCCTTTTCCTGCTATCTTTCAGGGAAGCAGAAATAAAATTAATTATTCTCCCTTCAAAACCTTCCAATGTAACCCTAAGGGAGTCCTCAGTGACATATACCGGGGCTGGGACATTAGGAGAGGCTGCAAAACCTGACAGGGGCACTGACTCATCCTGAGAGCCTGGCTCCAGTCTTGCAGGGGGGTGGTAACTTACAGGCACTTTTAGAACCCCTGGACCTAGGCGGTGATTTACCAGTGCTCTTGTTACCTACCCCTGAGACTCTCTTATGAGGAGACAAAGTCCTAAGCTACAAAGCAGAGGTACTAGTACAAGTGCAATCACTGTTGTGCTTAAAGTCTCACAATAAATATATATGCTTAAACTGCACAACCTGATGCTGAGTAGGTGTCTAAGGTTTGCCTGGATCCAATCCCCTGGGATGCTTACTGCATACAGCTCCTGTGTCTCCACTTACAGCCCCCTGACTCTCTGGGCTTTTTAAAACTGCTGCCTGGCGCCTGCGCAGTACAGCGCCGTGCACACTGACGTGCACAGCTTACAACCACACTCCCCCCTCCTCCATTAGGCCGGGAGCGCACCTGGCGCGCGTGCACGAGGACCGCGGAATCCAGGGGGAAAGGAAAAACTCCATCTGAGCTGCGTGGGACCCCCAGACTACGTGGGACCCATGTATTACCTCTATTGTAGCAGGGACTGCAGAGGAGACGTGAGACAGCTGGAGAACCAGGCTTCACTGAGCGTGTGTACTGAAAGGCATGTAAGTATGCATCAGGCTGCTCTTACTCCCTCTAGTGGTGGAAACCAGGTAAGACATACAACTACTCAAAATGAAGAAATCCATCATATAATTATATATATATATATATATATATATATATATATATATATATATATATAATTATATCTATAGGATTAACTTCCCTTACCTGTCCTCGCCGCAGGTATTGCTGAAACAGACAAATTCCAGCCTTCACCTATCACGACGGGCAGTGTTGGCCAACCTTCAGGTTTATCTGGGGCTCTTTCTCGAAACAGCCTCCTACCTGGATAATGTAAAAGACTCTGCCAGAAACTTTTGTGCGCTCTGTGTAAACAGTACACCAAGTCTGGTTTTCCCAGAGCCCAGTCTTCCAATAGGAGAGGACTTACAGGCCAAACCTCATTTCTTCGGCTGACGAGGCCCGGGTACCATATCATCTTGGAAGTCAAATATTGGCCCGAGATATGGATCTGGTTTGTTGTAGCCCTTAGGCCCCCGCAGGGACCTGCACAGAGCTTTCTTCATAGCACATGTTTTACGTGACCAACCACCATAGACACTGGCGAAAAAACAGAGGTGCCTCCCATATGGGAGGGGTTATATAGGGGAGGAATTCTCCTTAATTGGGGTTAACTAGTGTCCAATCACCAGAGGTGCCTATATAACCCACTATGTAATGAAGCTCCTGTGTCCCGTGATGTATGATCAAGAAATATAGGGTTCTGATGCACTGCTGCTGACTGCTGCCCTATTCTGCAGCAGTCTTTTATCAGTGTAGGGACTGAGGGACAGTCTGCAAATCACTAGCTACTAGGTCCACAAAGGTCCTTTTAAGGACTGGTATAGGTGTACTATTTGCTGTGCAGTATATAGGTGTGTAATACACGTATAAAATACTTGCACATATAGAAAGCATAGTATAGTGCATTTCCGCTGTGCAGCATTGTGACTGCTGAGCGGTTCTGCAGCGATACTACAAAGAGTGACAAACGCAATAAAAAAAAGTATTATAACTGGTGTGATAGACCAGTGGCCCTCAAAAACGACAGATTGAAGCGGGGTGTTATATACCTTCTTCCACATACACACTGCACTTCTCTAGAGACTTTTGTCACAGGGTCATTTAAAAAATGACAGGCAGAGGAAGAGGCAGGCCCTTCCGCAGGGGTGGTAGTGGTAGGGCAGGAGCAACAGGCTTGAGCCAAAGTGGCAAATTGCAGAAGGTGTGTGCGATTACATCAAAGGACGCACCACACTTGGTTGAGTGGATCACTCAGCCTTACTCTTCTGCACCCTCCTCATCCTCTCGATCTGCATCCTCTTCTTCACTCTCTGCTGTGTGCCCCCCCAAAGACACTACCACCAACAACACCACCACCACATACCTTCCGCTTGAGTCACAGGAATTATTTTCCGATCCATAGCAAGACATTTCCGAAGCGCAGCCACTCTTGGCATTGGATCAGGAAGAGGAGGTAGCAACAACCGCCACTCAGGAGTCTGACGACAGTACCCAGATCAGCCCAAGGAGGAGGTTGATCCCCGCTGTTGCTGCCTACTCTGAGATCTCTAATTATAGCGGTGGGGAAGGTGATGTCGATGAAGACGTGTCTAGTGATGTCACGTGGGTGCCCACAAGAGAGGAAGAGGAGGGGAGCTCAGAGGGAGATATGGACCAGCAGATAGGGAGGAGAAGCAGGAAGAACTTAGATTGCACAGGAGGGACAAAGCAGACTGCTAATGTATCAGGAGCGAGGCACACATCTGGCACTCCCAGGACGCCGGCACAAGGCTATGCAGTGTGGGCTTTTTTAACGTGTCCGCTGCTGACAATAGTGTTGCCATCTGCAATCTTTGCAGTCAATGCATAAGTCGCGGTAAGCCCAACACTCACCTAGGGATGACCGCCTTAAGAAGGCACATGAGCAGCCATCACCGAGCCGAGTGGGAGTAACGGAACACACAAAGCCACACTCCAGGCTCTCACCGTCCAGCCTCGTCTTCTACTTCTCCTTCTACTCTCTCCTCACAATTGTCCTCCACTCTACCTTCTATCACGCCATCCTCACGCTTTTCTGCAAAAAGGCAGGCTTCCATGGGCCAAATGTTCGAGCGTAAAAAAATGATGACACCGGATAACCCTCTTGCCCAACGGTTGACAGCTGGCTTGTCAGAACTGATAGCCCAACAACTACTGCCATATAAACTGATGGACTCGGAGGCCTTTCAAAAATTTGTGGCCATTGGAACACCACAGTGGAAGGTCCCAGGAAGGAAGTATTTCTCAGAGAAGGGCATCCCAGAGCTATATGGCCATGTTCAGCGGCCAGTGAATGTATCTCTGGCACACAGTGTCGGTGCCAAGATACATCTGACCACAGACATGTGGTCTAGCAAACACGGGCAGGGAAGGTATATCACTTTTACTGCCCACTGAGTGAACCTTCTGACGGCCGTCAAGCATGTAACCCATGGCACCCATGTAGATTTGGTTTTACCGCCACGGATTGCATGCAGGCCTGGCTCTTCTTCTTCTCCTCCTCCTCCTACTCCATCCTCCTCGGCTGACTCCTCCTTTTCCGCTGCTAGTGTCTCTTCAGCTGCACCGCCCAAGCTCCCCAGAACCTATTCGACATGCCAGGTGAGACGTTGCCATGCTGTGCTGCGTCTGTTGTGCCTGGAAGCCAAGAGCCACACTGGCCCTGCACTCAGCTTTGCGTTCACAGGCAGATCAGTGGCTAACACCGCTCAATTTGACAGTTGGTAAAGTGGTGTGTGACAACACTGCCAATAGCGCATTGAAACAGGGCAAAATGATACACGTGCCATGCATGGCACACGTCTTAAACTTGGTCGTGCAGCGATTCGTTGTCAAATACCCTGGGGTCCAGGACATCTTGTGGCAGGCAAGGAAAATCTCGGCCCATTTCAGAAGATCTTACACGGCCATGGCTCGCCTTGCTGACATTCAGCGGCGACACAATCTGCCGGTCAGACGTCTTATTTGCGATTGCCTGACAAGATATAACTCAACCTTCTATATGCTTGATAGGCTGCTCCAGCAGAAACGTGCAGTTAACGTCTACCTGTATGAACTCTGCAGCAGAACAGGTTCTGGGAAGCCTTTTTTTTCACCAGCCAGTGTCTGCTCATGCACGATGCATGCAGACTTCTACGCCCATTTTATGAGATTACCAAACTGGTCAGTCGCAGCCATGGCGCCATCAGTGACATGGTACCTTATGCCTTATTTATGGAGCATGCATTCCATTGTGGCATTAATCAAGCCGTGGAGGAGCAGGAGCAGGAAGATGAGGAAGTCGCAATGCTGGATGAATTCCTGGGGGGCTACTCTATCTGAGACAAGTCAACAACAAGAGTCTGAAGAGGAGTCAGAGGAGGATGGTGCCGGGGCAGATGAGGAGGAGCAAGAAGAGCATGCTTTAAACATTTCTGGGATCCTTGTTGTTGTGCGTGGATGGGGAGAGAATGAGGAGGACGACATTATCCTGGATGATGAGCAGGAGCCAGGCCACCACACCGCTTCCAGTTTAGTGCAAATGGGGGCCTTCATGCTCCAGTATTTTAACAGGGACCCCCATATAAAAAGCATGAGGGTCAAGGACCAGTACTGGGTGGTACTTACCACCATCGCAGAGGGCTGTCAGAATGGAGCACTACCAGGCCTTGCTTCGAGAAATGCTGCATTCTGCTTTTGCGTGCACTGGCAGAGGAGGAATTCCCACTCCCAGAGAAAAAGTTGTGGGTACCAATCCAACAGCGCCTGCAAGACTTCTAATATGAGGTAATTCTTTCAGCCGACCCATCGACAGGTCTCATCCGGATCCAGCTTCAGGGAACGCCTAGACCGTCAGGTGTCCGACTACATCGGGTTAATGCCTGATGTGGACGCTCTGAGGAGTGATGAACCCCTGGACTACTGGGTGGGCAGGCTTGACCTCTGGCCAGAGCTTGCCCAATTTGCAATCGAACTGTTGGCTTGCCCCTCGTCCAGTGTCCTGTCCGAAAGGACGTTTAGCGCAGCAGGGGGATCATGTTCGATAAGCGCACTCGCCTAGCTCACAACAGTGTTCACTACCTCACATTTCTAAAAATGAATGAGGCATGGATCTCGGAGGAATTCAACACATGTGACCGGTAGACCATGTATATCTCTATAAACTATTTATTTAATTGAGCACACAGACCTTTTTTCTACATTTGGCTCACTTCCTTGTACAAAAAAAGCACACCGTACTATATGCTCATACCCACCTGTTTGAAGACGTTGAGCAGTGTCATATGTTTGGGGCCCAGCATCAAGTTGCTGGTATCAGTGCTGCTGTCAGTGCTCTCTATCTTGGTGCTGGTGTCAGTGCCCTCTCTCTATCTCGGTGCTGGTGTGGTGTCAGTTCTCTCGATCTCGGTGCTGGTGTGGTCTCAGTTCTCTCTATTTTGGTGCGGGTGTCAGTGCACTCTATCTCGGTGCTGGTGTCAGTGCTCTCTATCTCAGTGCTAGTGTCAGTGCTCTATATCACGGTGCTGGTGTCACGTACATATGTGTGCAGATAATCATTGGGACATGTGATTTTAGTGGGACATATGTGGGGGACATGTTTTTATTATTAGGGACATGTGTTTTTATTATTTGGGGACATGTATGTTTTGGGGACATGTGTGTTTTGGGGACATATGTGGGGACTGTGTTTGTACTGTGTGGTGTGTTGTGTGTTTACACTACACTGATGATCAGTGAGTAAAAAGCTGTAAAAAGCAGCCCATACTCACTGATCATCAGCCGGCTGCAGCGTTCTGCTCTCCTCTCCTCAGCGGTGACTTCCGTGTGAGGAGAGGAGAGCCGATTGCCTAGCAACCGGCTGTTTGTTTACATCACATGACGGCCGTGATTGGACATGGCCGTCATGTGATCAGGAGGGCCAATCACAGAGCCCTCCTGCCGATCTAAGATGTGCCGTGTCCGGGTGACACGAGCACATCGGGATCGCGCCGCTGCACGGGCGCGATCCCGCTACTCCTGAAGGACGTTCCTAAACGTCCTATCAGGAGTAGATGGCTCCCACCCGGCCATATATATGCATTGGCCGGGTGGGAAGTGGTTAAGAAGCATTGGGGTTCATTAAGAGAGAATTATCTGAATATTAGTGAATTGCAAGCTCCCCCTTATCCTCCTATAGAATAGGTTGAATGTTAAGGGATCGATTGGTCAGATCTGACCAATATACCCCTCCTAGCCTATTGTTAGCCCATGTCTAACGTGTATACAGTGTAACTCCATGATAAAAGGCAAGTTTATATCCCATCCACATAAAGGGTATGATGGTCAAATCAAAGGTTATTACACTTGTCAATTGCCATATGTCATGTATGTAATAAAATGTCCATGTGGGTTCCTTTGCATTTGAGAGACCATTCAGAAAGTTAAAGATAGGATAGCAAGGCATAAATATTCAATCAGAGATAAATTGGTACAGTTGCCTTTAGTGAGACATTTTTTGGAGAAAAGACATTTGATTTCTCAATTAAAATTCATGGTACTGGAGGGGATCAATAAGAATGCTATTTCATTGATATTAGATGTCATAGTAGATTTCCATCTTGCAGTTATAGTCAGACGTGCAGCTATAAGAATATGTATTATTATACTTCTAAAGTTGTGTTGGTATTTGAGTAAAGAGTTTGAATAGGGCAAGGTGAGGGGTGGGTCTAATGAAAAAACCAGTTGCTTTGGAAATCTATTTAAAAACCTCATTCCAGAAACTGCACACAGTCTCGCAGTCCCATAGAATGTGTGTTATACAGACTATTGTACCACATTGTCTCCAACAGGTATTGGGTTCTAGAGGGAAGATTTGGGACAGCCTCACAGGGGTTAAATATCTTCTGTGAATAATTTTTTGCATTATTTCCCAGTGGTTGTTACAATGGAAATAGCAAAAACCTGACTGGATAGCACATTGTCATTCTTTAGAAGTGAAGGTAGAGCCCAGCTCCCTTTCCCAATTCATCATATTAGATGTTTTGGTGAAAAGTCTTTTATGTGGAATAAGGAAACAGATTAAGACCCTTTTCATTAAAGAACTTGAGTTCTTTAATGAAATTGAAGTGGATATTCCACTATACTCTTGTGCTAATAAGCGCCCTTCCACCATAATGGTATAATGCAGCCTTAAAATAACCCATCATTCTATTTATATCTAACGTTACGGGATAGTATTTCCAAAAATGTTTCCTTTTTTGGCTTTTCATTGTTTTTTATTTTAGTGACTTTTTTTAATAAATAAATGTCTTATAATAAGACTTTCAGTTCACCCTAATATTTTGCACTGTTTTTTAAACAAATCTGTGAGATGTAATGTTCGTCTTTGACCACTGGGGGCAGTTTTTTGTAATTCCACCAATGGCTGTGAGGGCATGTGATTCCTGGGATACTATTTATAAGTTTTCATAGTAACCTATGAGCTTTAAAAGCCCAACGTCTGTCAACTGTCTCCCTATCCTTGAAAAAGTCATGTGACCAGTGATGTCTGTGATATCACGGCTGAGACAGGAAGTAGGGATTGTAATGACACTGCTTGCTTTTAACCTAGATATAAGGTATTTTAATAAAACCATTTCTTCTGTGAAATGACTACACTATGGAGTTCTTATTTGTCTTGTATAGCCTGTGAATGGAGGAGAGGAGCAGACCTAATAGAGCATAGTGTATATTTATCCCTGATTACTGATCCATATACCACATCCCTGGGTTCATGCTATAAAGAGAAGAGAGGTGAGTGGAATGTGAAATGCCATAAAGGATCTGTATAGACCCGTTGGGGCCTTTGTTTAATTAGTTATTTTTATCGGGACTGCAACAATATGGCGGACACGTCAGACAATTTTAACACATTTTTGGGACCATTGGCAATTTTACAGCGATTAGTGCAATAAAATTGCATTGATTACTGTAAAAATGTCACTTGCAGTGAAGGGGTTAAGTGTGTCCTAGTATGTGTTCTAACTGTAGGTGGAGGGGACTGTGTAGGGGAGATGACAGATTATCTGTTCATACTCTGTATTAACAGATCTGTCTGTTCTCCCCTCAGAGAACCGGAAACTGTGTGTTTACACACACAGATCCCGGTTCTCGGTTTGCCCCAAGCGATTGCGAGAGCCCAGCGGTGATCGTGACTGCCAGGTACTCAACTCGGCTCCATGGGTGAGCAGGGGGCACAGATGTGCCTCCTAGTGGCCTTCCATGGTACCAACGTACCATGACAGCAATTTCTACTTAAATGGATCCAGCGCCAATAACCCCTACAGGGGTATTTCACATAGCATGTAGGCTTGATGTACCAATACTGTTTCCCAAGATAGATCATGCAGCCTGGCTGGATCTATTTATGTAGAAATCCTGAAAAAACTCCTAAGGGGTCATTAACTTTTTCTTGCTACCATAGTTATTTCCTCAGCTGTGGAAGGCGTTATAGGTTGCGGAGAGACCTGAATCTTTTCCCTAATGCTTGGTGAGACTATCTTTATGGTAGTCATCTGCAGCTGCTAAAAGGCTTTGATACTCACTTTGGTGGGATTCACCTTGGATCTGGGATCTTTTCACCGCCAACCTGTTTGTAGCATTTGCACTTTATGGACTTTTCTTTCATGTATTAGTTTGGGAATTGATGAAGCCACTGTTTTATATTATTATTTGTGTGGAGGCAGGGCCGCTGATAAAAATGATGGGGCCCCATACAGCCTACCTGATGGGGTCCCCCTCAGCTCCACCCCTGGTCCTGCCTCTGGTCCCTCCTTCAGGCCCACCCATGGCCCCTCCCCAAACCCCACCTTGAAACAAAGTGCAAGTTTGTTACAAGTGATAGGCATGGGTGGCACTGTCTGTAGCACATTACGGCATTGGCGGTACAGCTGGCACTGTCTGCAGCACATTACAGCATTGGCGGCACTGTCTGAAGCATATTATGTTATCAGTGGCATGGGTGGCACTGTCTATAGCACATTACAGCATTGGCGGCACGGATGGAACTGTCTCTGCAGGCAGACAGTGGCACCCATGCTGCCAATGCCATATTGTGCTGCAGACAGTGCCACCCATGCCATGCCACCAATGTAGTAATGTGCTGCAGACAGTGCCATGATGCTAATGCCATAACGCATGTGCTACCTGCATAATGCCATTGGCAGCATGGATGGCACTGTCTCTGCAGACAGCACATAGGTTATGGTATTAGCATCATGGGTGGCACTGTCTGCAGCACAATATGGCATTCATGCCGCCAATACCATAATGTATAGATGCTGCTGCAGTAGTAGTAGATTTGAATTCCTTCCTAACCCCCTAAGCAAGCACACACCTGTGTAATTTTTAGCCAGGCCCCACGAGGCACTTCTTCCCTGATCCTGCTGCTGCCTGGACTGAAATGTCCACAAATGATTCCAGTCAGATGCGATGTCGATGATGCCAGTGAGGAATCACTCCGCGATGCCAGGGGGACAGCACTATAGAGGACGCGCTGGCTGGGACTTGAGACAGAGCCAACATGAGGAGCTGGCATGGAAGAGGCAGTCTTCATCGCCCGAAATAGTGGAAATAGTCCCTCCCCTGCCACCACCTAGTCTGCAGATAGCTATCTGCACAAAAAACAAAAACGTGAAAAATAACCAGGGGGTGGGGGGGCAGGGGTTTGGTAGTTGATTTGGATGGACTCTCATCGGCCATGGCTGGAGGATTTTTTCTATTACATTATATATCTGTTCAGCTTGCCCAGGCCCCCATTGCTGGCTGGGCCTGGTACAACAGGGCCAATTGTACTGGCCTATAAGCGGCCCTGTGTGGAGCATTAATTGCACTTTATGGATTTTGTTCACATAACAGCATGTGATTTTATTAATGTGCTGTTTTGTATTATTCAGTGATCACGCTGTTTAATTTATACACATTTGTCACTGATTTTTACCATTTTTTTTCACTAAAATCTTTTGTATTTATCATTAATTAGCGCTGCACCTTTGCATATTCCTTTTGGTTGGCTGTGAGGTCCATAGCAGCGCACAAGTACTTCACATTTAACACTCAGGGGTTAAACAATCTTTACTGAGGGAGTTTACAGAAGAAAATAACATGTAAAAGGGAAGCAGAGTAACACTTCTCCTATCACATAGTGTCCCCCATCGGATAGTGTCTGCTGTGTACTGTGCATGCGCAGTACACAGGACACACCTATTTCGAAAATAGCTGAAGATGAACGGCGCCGGCGTCATGAGTCCAGGTCCTAGCTCCACCATCCAAGTGGACATAGAGTTATAATAAAAATAGCCGAGCGCAGCGAGACCGAGCCCGAAGCATGGCGAGCGAAGCGAGCCCACGAGAGGCCCTCTAAAATTTGCTGCCCTATGTCCACTTGGATGGTGGGGCTAGCACCTCGACTCAGGCACCATTCATCTTCGGAGATTTTCCAAATCTCCTCCTGCTCCATACGGGCACTATCCGATGGACGGACGCTATATGCCAGAACACCGGCAGTCAGTCACCATAACACAATGACATCACTCAGCATGCCAAGTAGAGCAATCCAATCACAGCCACTTGTCTATTATACAGAACCTCCATATTTATAGCTGTATTCCTAGGAGACCCTCATGACTGTTGCTCGGGGTTCTGAGCCTTATGCCCCATGCATCCACCTGAACCTCCATTAGAAAGTAGAGTCAAGGCTCCAGATTCTAGGTGTGTGCCTGTAATCCCTGCATAGAGAATTGGGGGCATTTCTGGTCCCCACCATGGTCACATGTCACTGCTATGTGCTGAGATGTTACCAGACAGACAAAGACTATCCCCATCACCTGGAGGAGGAGAGACTCCAATCTACAGAGGGTTGGTGGGATGATGGTGTCTGGGAGGATCTGCTACACTAATAATTCTCTTAGTTATTATTTTATACATTTCAGAGGTTTGTCAGGACTAATCACTTCCCTAATCTTATTTCCAGCCAAACTGAAGAAGACGACACATGACAACAGATTATCAGGTTAGTAGGACATCCATGTTTCATATGAAATCTTTTCTGGATGAACATTTTGTTCTGTTGTAGTCTGGATCAGTGGTGGTACTACCAGGGTCACAAAGATTGCACTGGGGACCAGGCCTGTAGGGGGGCCCAACATGGCAGGAAAGGGGCCCACTTCAGAACATGGGCTTAGTTCACACTGCTGTGATCCCAAAGATTTGCAACTTGCTTGCAATTTCCCTGTGACTTGATTGCGATTTTGTGATTTAACATTGTGGTCTATGGCACTCAAATCACACCAAAGTCACAGAAAGGTATTGCAGGATCCTTTTTCTTTGTTGCTGCGACTTGAGTCACCTTGATTAGGACAGAACCCATTGAAATTAATGTGTTTTGACGTGTCCAGCAACTTCATGTTGCAAGTCACATGATGAGTCTCAGCAGTCTGAACCAGGGCTTATAATGGGCCTATGACAGGAACAAGTGGAAAAGGCTAGAGAAAGAGCCCCTGCCTCAGAGGGAAGAGCCCCACTCTTGGAGAAAAGGGCCTGGGACTGGTGGAAAGGGCAACAGCAGTCATATTGGCTCTTCATGGTTTCTTGCACTGGAGCCCTGTTGGTTCTATTTATGCCTCTGGTCTTGATGGTGTGTCCATAGTTTGGATGCTACCACAGTCCTCCTGTATTTCATGGGATATCTCCTTTTAGGGTTCCATTATTTGGATTTATGGTTATAATACAATATTTCCAACTCTGTCTTATAAATATTATTTTGTGTGTATGAGGAATAAAATATTCTCTTCTCTCTCATAAAGAAATCAGTAAGGAACACAACGAGTCTATGAAAGAGAAGTTCCAGAGGATTCCAGAATATAATTCCCGTGTTCATCTAAAGGAAAGATTCACCAATTTATTGATGATAATTGGACCCCAGAATAAAGAGGGAAAAGAAGAAGAAATAAGGAGTACCGGCAGAAGACATCTACAGATCATGGAGAAAAGACCCCCAACCACAATCCAGGCCCTCTTTGACCCTGATAAATATGAGTTCATCCCTAAGATTGTGGTGTTACAAGGACCTGCTGGGATTGGAAAAACAATGACCTCCAGGAAGATCATGCTGGACTGGGCCTCTGGGGATCTCTACCGAGACAAGTTTGATTTTGTGTTTTATCTGAGCTGTAGAGAAATCAACACCATCCCTGAAAACATAAGTCTTGTGGGACTTTTATCCAGAACCTGCAGACTGAGTTCAGATGACCTGGTGTCTATTCTGAAGGATCCTGGAAGTCAGAGAAAACTTCTCACCATAGTTGATGGGTTTGATGAACTGAGGTGGACTCTGGAGGAGAAATCTGAGGGTTGTCCTGACATTTCTATGGAAACCCACAAAGAAATAATTCTCCAAAGCTTGCTCAGGAGACATGTTCTCCCAGAATCTTCTCTGATCATCACCACAAGGTCACTGGCCATTAGTGATGGCCGAACGGTTCGCCCGGCGGTCGTTTCGCGGCGAATTTCCGACTTTCGCCGTCCGCGGGTTCGAACGCCTTTTTCCGTCGTTCGCCCCGGCGGACTTACGTGTTTAATGTATACAAGAACTTTAACCTTTCGTGACACGTTTATCATGTGTTACAGGACAACCAATTGAGACATGACAGCTCATGGACACTTGGACATTCCCCCTAACCTATAAATACACCCGATCCGGTGGCCATTTTACATTCTTTCTTCTGTCACTGTAGGGAAAGGATCCTGTGTGGAGTAGGGACAGAGAAAACGCTAGCTATTTGGTACACAAAAGTTCTTTTCAGGACTGGTATAGGTGTTAGGTCAGCAGCCTGAGTTTCTTTTGTCAGTTTAGATAAAGGGACAGAGCGCTGTATGCTGCTATTTTAGGGACAGCTCAGCCAGATTAGTCTTTCTTCATCATCATCATCATCATCATCATTAGCTGTTACTATCAGGTCCACAAAAGAGCTGTTCCAGCTAATCGTTCCAGCCTACTCTTTTTTGCCAATTTGTATAGGGACAGGCAGGAAGCAGTGTGTCAGGCAGTGAGGATAATTTTAAAGACTTGCTGTTACTATTAGTTCCACAAAGGTTCTTTTCAGGACTGGTATCAGTGGTACGGTAATAGGCTTGTACACGTATAATATTCTTTCTTCCAAATATAGAAAGAATATTATACTTGACTGCTGCCCTTCTGCTGCAGTCTGCTAATCATTCACAACTCACTTGTTCCACAAAGCTCTTTATCAGGACTGGTAACTTGGTCTGTCTAGGGTGCTACGGTACATAGGCTTGGGTGCGGTACAGTCTGCTGTTCTGTAAGGACCGCTATCGGTCCACAATACATAGGGTTGCCGTGCACTACTGCTGACCGCTGCCCTATACTGCAGCAGTCCTTCATTGGTATAGGGACTGACGTACAGTCTGCTAATCACTAACACACAACCTGCTTGGTCCACAAAAGTTCTTATAAGGACTGGTAACTTGGTATAGGGTGCTACGGTACATAGGCCTGAGTGCGTTACAGTCTGCTGTTCTGTAAGGACCGCTATCGGTCCACAATACATAGGGTTGCCGTGCACTACTGCTGACCGCTGCCCTATACTGCAGCAGTCCTTCAGCGGTATAGGGACTGACGCACAGTCTGCTAAACACTAACACACAACCTGCTTGGTCCACAAAAGTTTTTATAAGGACTGGTAACTTGGTATAGGGTGCTACGGTACATAGGCCTGAGTGCAGTACAGTCTGCTGTTCTGTAAGGACCGCTATCGGTCCACAATACATAGGGTTGCCGTGCACTACTGCTGACCGCTGCCCTATACTGCAGCAGTCCTTCATTGGTATAGGGACTGACGTACAGTCTGCTAATCACTAACACACAACCTGCTTGGTCCACAAAAGTTCTTATAAGGACTGGTAACTTGGTATAGGGTGCTACGGTACATAGGCCTGAGTGCGTTACAGTCTGCTGTTCTGTAAGGACCGCTATCGGTCCACAATACATAGGGTTGCCGTGCACTACTGCTGACCGCTGCCCTATACTGCAGCAGTCCTTCATTGGTATAGGGACTGACGTACAGTCTGCTAATCACTAACACACAACCTGCTTGTTCCACAAAAGTTCTTATAAGGACTGGTAACTTGGTATAGGGTGCTACGGTACATAGGCTTGAGTGCGGTACAGTCTGCTGTTCTGTAAGGACCGCTATCGGTCCACAATAGATAGGGTTGACGTGCACCACTGCTGACCGCTGCCCTATACTGCAGCAGTCCTTCAGCGGTATAGGGACTGACGTACAGTCTGCTAAACACTAATACACAACCTGCTTGGTCCACAAAAGTTCTTATAAGGACTGGTAACTTGGTATAGGGTGCTACGGTACATAGGCTTGAGTGCGGTACAGTCTGCTGTTCTGTAAGGACCGCTATCGGTCCACAATAGATAGGGTTGACGTGCACCACTGCTGACCGCTGCCCTATACTGCAGCAGTCCTTCAGCGGTATAGGGACTGACGCACAGTCTGCTAAACACTAACACACAACCTGCTTGGTCCACAAAAGTTTTTATAAGGACTGGTAACTTGGTATAGGGTGCTACGGTACATAGGCCTGAGTGCGTTACAGTCTGCTGTTCTGTAAGGACCGCTATCGGTCCACAATACATAGGGTTGCCGTGCACTACTGCTGACCGCTGCCCTATACTGCAGCAGTCCTTCATTGGTATAGGGACTGACGTACAGTCTGCTAATCACTAACACACAACCTGCTTGGTCCACAAAAGTTCTTATAAGGACTGGTAACTTGGTATAGGGTGCTACGGTACATAGGCCTGAGTGCGTTACAGTCTGCTGTTCTGTAAGGACCGCTATCGGTCCACAATACATAGGGTTGCCGTGCACTACTGCTGACCGCTGCCCTATACTGCAGCAGTCCTTCAGCGGTATAGGGACTGACGCACAGTCTGCTAAACACTAACACACAACCTGCTTGGTCCACAAAAGTTCTTATAAGGACTGGTAACTTGGTATAGGGTGCTACGGTACATAGGCCTGAGTGCAGTACAGTCTGCTGTTCTGTAAGGACCGCTATCGGTCCACAATACATAGGGTTGCCGTGCACTACTGCTGACCGCTGCCCTATACTGCAGCAGTCCTTCATTGGTATAGGGACTGACGTACAGTCTGCTAATCACTAACACACAACCTGCTTGTTCCACAAAAGTTCTTATAAGGACTGGTAACTTGGTATAGGGTGCTACGGTACATAGGCTTGAGTGCGGTACAGTCTGCTGTTCTGTAAGGACCGCTATCGGTCCACAATAGATAGGGTTGACGTGCACCACTGCTGACCGCTGCCCTATACTGCAGCAGTCCTTCAGCGGTATAGGGACTGACGTACAGTCTGCTAAACACTAATACACAACCTGCTTGGTCCACAAAAGTTCTTATAAGGACTGGTAACTTGGTATAGGGTGCTACGGTACATAGGCTTGAGTGCGGTACAGTCTGCTGTTCTGTAAGGACCGCTATCGGTCCACAATAGATAGGGTTGACGTGCACCACTGCTGACCGCTGCCCTATACTGCAGCAGTCCTTCAGCGGTATAGGGACTGACGCACAGTCTGCTAAACACTAACACACAACCTGCTTGGTCCACAAAAGTTTTTATAAGGACTGGTAACTTGGTATAGGGTGCTACGGTACATAGGCCTGAGTGCGTTACAGTCTGCTGTTCTGTAAGGACCGCTATCGGTCCACAATACATAGGGTTGCCGTGCACTACTGCTGACCGCTGCCCTATACTGCAGCAGTCCTTCATTGGTATAGGGACTGACGTACAGTCTGCTAATCACTAACACACAACCTGCTTGGTCCACAAAAGTTCTTATAAGGACTGGTAACTTGGTATAGGGTGCTACGGTACATAGGCCTGAGTGCGTTACAGTCTGCTGTTCTGTAAGGACCGCTATCGGTCCACAATACATAGGGTTGCCGTGCACTACTGCTGACCGCTGCCCTATACTGCAGCAGTCCTTCAGCGGTATAGGGACTGACGCACAGTCTGCTAAACACTAACACACAACCTGCTTGGTCCACAAAAGTTCTTATAAGGACTGGTAACTTGGTATAGGGTGCTACGGTACATAGGCTTGAGTGCGGTACAGTCTGCTGTTCTGTAAGGACCGCTATCGGTCCACAATAGATAGGGTTGACGTGCACCACTGCTGACCGCTGCCCTATACTGCAGCAGTCCTTCAGCGGTATAGGGACTGACGTACAGTCTGCTAAACACTAATACACAACCTGCTTGGTCCACAAAAGTTCTTATAAGGACTGGTAACTTGGTATAGGGTGCTACGGTACATAGGCTTGAGTGCGGTACAGTCTGCTGTTCTGTAAGGACCGCTATAGGTCCACAATAGATAGGGTTGACGTGCACCACTGCTGACCGCTCACCTATACTGCAGCAGTCCTTCAGCGGTATAGGGACTAAGAGTTTTGTCACAGGGTCATTTAAAAAATGACATGCAGAGGAAGAGGCAGGCCCTTCCGCAGGGGTGGTAGGGGTAGGGCAGGAGCAACAGGCTTGAGCCAAAGTGGGAAGTTGCAGAAGGTGCGTTCAATTACTTTAAAGGATGCACCAGACTTGGTTGAGTGGCTCGCTCAGCCTTACTCTTCTGCACCCTCCTCATCCTCTCGATCTGCACCCTCTTCTTCACTCTCTGCTATGTGCACCCCCAAAGACACTACCACCAACAACACGACCACCACCACCACCACCACATACCTTCCGCTTGAGTCACTGGAATTATTTTCCGATCCATATCAAGAGGACATTTCTGATGCGCAGCCACTCTTGGTATTGGATCAGGAAGAGGAGGTAGCAACAAGCGCTACTCAGCAGTCTGACGCCAGTACCCAGATCAGCCCAAGGAGGAGGTTGGTCCCCGGTGTTGCTGCCTACTCTACTTATAGCGGTGGGGAAGGTGACGTTGATGATGACGTGTCTAGTGATGTCACGTGGGTGCCCACAAGAGAGGAAGAGGAGGGGAGTTCAGAGGGAGATATGGACCAGCAGATAGGGAGGAGAAGCAGCAATGACTTACATTGCACAGCAGGGACAAAGCAGACTGCAAATGTATCAGGAGCGAGTCATCGACCATGTACGGTCACATCTGGCGCTCCCAGGACACCGGCACATGGCTCCGCAGTGTGGGCTTTTTTTAACGTGTCCGCTGCTGACAATAGCGTTGCCATCTGCAATCTTTGCAGTCAACGCGTTAGTCGCGGTAAGCCCAATACTCACCTAGGGACGACCGCCTTAAGAAGGCACATGAGCAGCCATCACCGAGCCCAGTGGGAGCAACGGAACACACAAAGCCACACTGCAGGCTCTCACCGTCCAGCCTCGTCTTCTACTTCTCCTTCTCCTCTCTCCTCACAATTGTCCTCCACTCCACCTTCCATCACGCCAAGCTCACATTTTTCTGCAAAAAGGCAGGCTTCCGTGGGCCTAATGTTTGAGCGTAAAAAAATGATGACGCCGGATAACCCTCTTGCCCAACGGTTGGCGGCTGGCTTGTCAGAACTCATAGCCCGCCAACTACTGCCATATAAACTGGTGGACTCGGAGGCCTTTCGCAAATTTGTGGCCATTGGAACACCACAATGGAAGGTCCCAGGAAGGAAGTATTTCTCAGAGAAGGGCATCCCAGAGCTATATGGCCATGTTCAGCGGCAAGTGAATGTATCTCTGGCACACAGTGTCGGTGCCAAGATACATCTGACCACAGACACGTGGTCTAGCAAACACGGGCAGGGAAGGTATATCAGTTTTACTGCCCACTGGGTGAACCTTCTGACGGCCGTCAAGCATGTAACCCGTGGCACCCGTGTAGATTTGGTTTTACCGCCACGGATTGCATGCAGGCCTGACTCTTCTTCTCCTCCTCCTACTCCATCCTCCTCCCTCTCCTCCTCAGCTGCCTCCTCCTTTTCCGCTGCTAGCGTCTCTTCCACTGCACCGCCCAAGCTCCCCAGAACCTATTCCACATGCCAGGTGAGACGTTGCCATGCCGTGCTGCGTCTGTTGTGCCTGGAAGCAAAGAGCCACACTGGCCCGGCACTCCTTTCAGCTTTGCGTTCACAGGCAGATGAGTGGCTAACACCGCTCAATTTGACAGTTGGTAAAGTGGTGTGTGACAACGGTGCCAATCTGCTTAGCGCATTGAAACAGGGCAAAATCACGCACGTGCCGTGCATGGCACACGTCTTAAACTTGGTCGTGCAGCGATTCCTTGTCAAATACCCTGGGGTCCAGGACATCTTGCGGCAGGCAAGGAAAATCTCGGCCCATTTCAGAAGATCTTACACGGCCATGGCTCGCCTTGCTGACATTCAGCGGCGACACCATCTGCCGGTCAGACGTCTTATTTGCGATTGCCCGACGCGATGGAACTCAACCTTCTATATGCTTGATAGGCTGCTCCAGCAGAAACGTGCAGTTAACGTCTACCTGTATGAACTCTGCGAAAGAAACGGTTCTGGGGAGCTGGGTTTTTTTTCACCGCGCCAGTGGCTGCTCATGCGCGACACATGCAGACTTCTGCGGCCATTTGAGGAGATCACCAAACTGGTCAGTCGCAGCCATGGCGCCATCAGTGACATGGTACCTTATGCCTTCTTTCTGGAGCGTGCATTGCGTCGTGTCATTGATCAGGCTGTGGAGGAGCAGGAGCGGGAAGATGAGGAAGTCGCAATGCTGGATGAATTCCCAGGGGGGGCTACTCTATCTGAGACAAGTCAACAACAGGAGTCTGATGAGGAGTCAGAGGAGGATGGTGCCGGGGCGGATGAGCAGGAGCAAGAAGAGCATGCTTTAAACCTTTCTGGGATCCCTGTTGTGCGAGGATGGGGAGAGGAGAATGAAGAGGACGACATTATCCTGGATGATGAGCAGGAGCCAGGCCACCACACCGCTTCCACTTTAGTGCAAATGGGGGCCTTCATGCTCCAGTGTTTTAATAGGGACCCCCGTATAAAAAGCATGAGGGTCAAGGACCAGTACTGGGTGGCAACGTACTTAGACCCCCGGTACAAACACAAAATGGCGGAAATGTTACCGCCGTCGCAGAGGGCTGTCAGAATGCAGCACTTCCAGGCCTTGCTTCGAGAAATGCTGCATTCTGCTTTTGCGTGCGCTGGCAGAGGAGCAATTCCCACTCCCAGAGAAGGATTTGCGGGTACCAATCCAACAGCGCCTGCAAGAAGAGGCCGGTTTGAAGATGTGTTGGTGACTTCGGATATGAGGTCATTCTTTCAGCCGACCCATCGACAGGTGTCATCCGGATCCAGCATCAGGGAACGCCTAGACCGTCAGGTGTCCGACTACATTGGGTTAACGGCCGATGTGGACGCTCTGAGGAGTGATGAACCCCTAGACTACTGGGTGGGCAGGCTTGACCTCTGGCCAGAGCTTGCCCAATTTGCAATCGAACTGTTGGCTTGCCCCTCATCCAGTGTCCTGTCCGAAAGGACGTTCAGCGCAGCAGGGGGGATTGTGACCGATAAGCGTACTCGCCTAGCTCACCACAGTGTTAACTACCTCACATTTCTAAAAATGAATGAGGCATGGATCTCGGAGGAATTCAACACATGTGATCAGTAGACCATGTATATGTCTATAAACAATTTTTGGAATCAAGCACACAGACCTTCTTAATTCATTTGGCTCACTTCCCTGACCCAAAAAAGCACACCGTACTATATGCCCCTACCCTCCTCTTTGAAGAGGTTGAGCGGTGTCATATTTCTACTGGGGCTGCTTATTATGAGGGGTTCCCACCATCCCTGTGCTGTGCTGACTTCCTCCTGGGTGTTCTTATTATGAGGGGCTCCCACCATCCCTGTGCTGTGCTGACTTCCTCCTGGGGGTTCTTATTATGAGGGGATCACACCATCCCTGTGCTGTGCTGACTTCCTCCTGGGGCTGCTTACGGTGCTGCTGTCAGCGCTGTATGTCACGGAGCTGCTGTCAGCGCTGTATGTCACGGAGCTGCTGTCAGCGCTGTATGTCACGGAGCTGCTGTCAGCGCTGTATGTCACGGAGCTGCTGTCAGCGCTGTATGTCACGGAGCTGCTGTCAGCGCTGTATGTCACGGAGCTGCTGTCAGCGCTGTATGTCACGGAGCTGCTGTCAGCGCTGTATGTCACGGAGCTGCTGTCAGCGCTGTATGTCACGGAGCTGCTGTCAGCGCTGTATGTCACGGAGCTGCTGTCAGCGCTGTATGTCACGGTGCTGCTGTCAGCGCTGTATGTCACGGAGCTGCTGTCAGCGCTGTATGTCACGGAGCTGCTGTCAGTGCTGTATGTCACGGAGCTGCTGTCAGCGCTGTATGTCACGGAGCTGCTGTCAGCGCTGTATGTCACGGAGCTGCTGTCAGCGCTGTATGTCACGGTGCTGCTGTCAGCGCTGTATGTCACGGAGCTGCTGTCAGCGCTGTATGTCACGGAGCTGCTGTCAGCGCTGTATGTCACGGAGCTGCTGTCAGCGCTGTATGTCACGGAGCTGCTGTCAGCGCTGTATGTCACGGAGCTGCTGTCAGCGCTGTATGTCACGGTGCTGATGTCAGTGCTCTGTATTACGGTGCTGCTGTCAGTGCTCTGTATCTCCTGCACCCTCTTGTTTGCCTACCCTGGTCCCTGACCTTCCCTCTCCTCCATTGCCTTCATTAGCTCCATAGTCCTGAATTGTCAGAACAATTTCCCAAATAAAAAAAAAATGCTTGTAGTTATCGATCCCAAATTCACCTCATACATGTATTATGCTATTGTCCAGGTGGTGGGACTACGTGCTACCCCCTAATAATTACCCCGTGGCCGCAAATTCGACCTAAAGGTTTGCGAAATTCGCCTCCCATTGAAGTCAATGGAGCCCGCGGCGAACGGTCGTTTTCGCGAACGTTTGTGTCCGTTCGCGTTTCGCGTTCGCGAAACGTCCCGTCGGAAGTTCGTCCATCACTACTGGCCATGGAGAAACTTAACACATTCATCGATGATTCCCGCAATGTGGAAATCCAGGGATTTACAAGGGACGATCGAGAGGAATATGTCCATAAATTCTATGGAAATAAAGAAGATGCAGACAAGGTTCTCAGTATAATAAAAGACAATGACGTTGTGTACACCATGTGTGCCGTCCCCATCACATGCTGGATTGTCTGCACTGTAATGACACAAGAAATAAGAAAAAATTTGGATGTAATTCAGTGTAAGACAACGACTTCAATTTATCTTCTCTTCCTGGAGGTTTTACTAACCCATCACAGCAAGAAGGAGCAGTCTGTACACCGGAAACAAACCTGTCTGAAGAAGCTGTGTGCTCTGGCCAATCAGGGAGTTCTGAACCAACAAATCTTATTTGAGAAGAAAGATCTAAAAAGACATGGACTTTCTCTGGATGAGGTGGAGTCTGTATTTCTGAATGAGAACATCTTTCATTGGGACGTCCGTCACCAGACCTGCTACAGCTTCATCCACCTGAGTGTACAGGAGTTCCTTGCTGCTCTCTATTATGGGATGGATGATGGTTGGTTTGGATTTAGGAAACGTATTTTCCTCCCGGAGATCTGTAAAGGAAAATCACTCAATCGCCTCAGTTCACATTCCTCACATTTATCATTATCTGTACAATTCCTGTTTGGTCTCTTAAATGAAAATCAGGTGAAGACATTCTCAGAGGTCACAGGAATCTCCATCTCACTCCGAGCCAAACCTGCAATGAGAAAATGGGCCATGAATGGCTTCAGTCAGACTTTCTATACTCAGACCATCTTCTGTCTGTATGAGACTCAGGATGAGGACTTCATTAGGAGAGTCATGTCGGGTCGTACAGATTTGTATCTGTGGGGCTCACGTACTGATCACTTGTGGATGGACAGGAATTATTCCAAGCAGCTGATCTATTGCTTGAAGACTTTGAAGAGGGAAAGTTTTCGGTCTTTACGTTTTTATTCTCTCACTGTGGGTCCAGAGTGCCAGAAACTTCTATCTCCATTCCTACACAGGAGTCAGGATGTCAGGTAAGTGAGTGTGAGGATATCCTAACTGAATTCAGAGAATGGGCAGGAACCTGCATACAGTATAACGGTGATTATCAGACATGTTCTCCATCTACCACACTTGTTAGAAGTCCTGGGAACTCACACTTTCCTCAGCCCTAAGCCCTGCTTCACACTACAGCAATTTTCCAGCGACATTCTGATGAAATGTAAAGTCGCAGGTCAGGTGAAAACACAAAGACTTTATTGGGTGTTGTCTTAATTGATGCGATTTGAGTCACTGCAACAAAAGAAACTACTTCCTGCACTACTTTTGTGTGATTCTTGTGCTGCACGACTCCCATAGACTTCAATGTAAAATCACCAGAAAGTCGCACATTTGTCTGAATCTTTAAGACTTTGCTGTGACTTCTGAGGCTTTTTTACCCCCCACCTCTTCTCCCTGGTCATCCTTTCTGCCTAAAATCTTCCTCCAATCACATCCCAGTCACACCTGAGCGTAGCGGAAACACACATTCCCACTTCCATTATTTGTGTATTTTTCATGTGTAATCACACATTGTGTATAGGGAGTCCATTCACTGGAATGTTCTGCCCAACATGTATCAAACACCCCAAAGTAGCTCAAGAATCTTCTCAGTCATGGAGCGTCATGCATCTTGGCAGCAAAACATGCGTCTGATAACTGTGATTGGGGTGTCATTAACAATCAGCCAACATTCATATCTGCGTGTTTCTGAATACGAGGCGACCCACAAAGAAAATGTGCGCTTTTTCATATGTCTACAAAATGCACAGCAACGAACGCCACGCAGGCGCAGATGTAAATTAATGGTAACACAAAAGCAATGCTCCTTGCTGTGCATTTTTTTAAACATACAGTAAAGCGCATGTATTCTTGCGTCTGTCATGCATTCAAAAATGTGCAGAAGTAAATATATAATAACACAAGTGTGACGCACATTGTCACACATTTATGAAACGCACAGCAAAGCATGGGTTTTCTTGCAGGTTGCTGTGCAGTTGGAAATGTACAGATGTGAATGAATGGAAATTTATTTACAACTGACGGCAACCTACAAGAAAACGCATGATTTTCTGCGTGTTTTGTGTGGCAATGCACATCACACTTGTGTTACCATTCATCTGCATCTTCATGTTTCTGAACGCACGCCAACCCGTAAGAAAACGCATGCTTTGCTGTGCATTTTGAAAATGTGTGACAACACACGCTGCACTTGCAATACCATTCGTTGGCGTCTGAGCGTTTCTGAATGCCCAGCAACCTGCAGGAAAACACATGCTTTGCCACACGTTTTGGAAACATGCATCGCGCTCGCCTTCTCATGTTTGCAGTACAAGCGTGACGCACGGTCGCAGCACATTTCTGAAACGTGCGGCAAAGCACACAATTTCTGGCGGTTGATGTGCATTCAGAATTATGCAGATGTAAATGCAGCCTGATTGTTAATGACGCCCCAATCACGGTTATCAGACGCAGGTTTTGTCATGTGATAAAACACGCTATAAACACGGATCCAGCAAAGTCACATAGGAATGCTTCTCAGTAAAGTCACTTTGAAGTCACACCGGGTCGCCGGGAAGTTGTAGAGCAAAGTCAAGCTGGAAGTGGCTGCGACTTTCATCTTGTGCTGTGTGAACCAGAGCTAAATGGTGATTCCCACATGACCAGTGTAGTTCAGAGGTACCCAACTTGCCTCTTACTGCTATACCACTTGTACTCCACCATCCCCATTTCTTACCCTTCTAAAATGATGAGACCACACCTTAATTTTGGAGTATAAATGGCCATAGCAGCCTATTTATTATTCACACCATATAAATAACTCCAATATCAAATATATACCAAAATATCACCTCCGTAACAACTTGTTCAACTCCAGTCTGTTGGTCTTTGACGGCACCCCGGAACTCCAACACATATTCCACCAATACACTGCGGGACCTTTTTCCACACGATAGGCCTCCAGCGGATAATCAGCTCGGAGACAACCCCCTTCCCGCAGTGCAACCATTACAGTATTCCAGCTAACCTTTCGCTGGAATACACCGGAGGGGCACATACTACCGATGAGCCCCCCACCCCTTTCCATCACATATGTTTACTGCCACCGTCAAAGACCAACAAAACACCACCACAGCCCGCAAGGATGATACCTTACCCTTAAGGGCTCCCCCACACCCCCGGGGCCCGCTGGATCCCATCTTTGAGTCCCAGAGCCCAGAAAACTATCCCCACTACCTAGAGGTGTATTCTAACACCCTCAATTACAGGCCCACATTAGTTTCCACCTCTACTTTCCTGATCACCAGGCCCCCCATTCTGAGCCACAACCTTCCGACCACCTGAATGTTAGACAACTGTACGAAGTCGTAAAATATCTGACTTAACGTCCGAGATCAGCTCCCTGATCATTCGAACCCAAAAGCATTACCCCTTGCATGCATAACCCAAATGGCCGGCGGTTTATCCCGCCGCGCCTAACGTTCCACTTCCCATATCACCTTGCTGCACCTCAACCCCCATACACCTAGCCAGTGAACACATGCCTCCCTCCTCTAACTACCCAACTGTCTGCCAACCGATCTCGCATCTGCTCTCCTGGCCCCACAACAAACATACAGATAACAAAGAAAATCCAGACAAGGCGTATAAGTCCTCCATCTGGACAAAAAAAAAAAAAAAACGGCAAACAAAGGCAGCACCAACTTTAAAGTAAACCAATGTAACCCCATACCACAAACAACACAGCTCGTATGTACAGACTACTACCCCACTCGTGTGTTTTTTTTTTATTAGTATTATTTATTCCACCACCACATGAAGGCATAGGTAAGTGTGTAATCGCTTTGCTTCCCACCTACCATTCCTCCTTACCGCCGCCTCATCCAACCCATATCTGGCAGCTTCTAAAGCTGCCCTGATGTGGAAGGAGTGTGAAGCATATTCTGCACCATCCAACCTTGCGTCCCAGTGGCATTTTCAGAACACCCACCCAAACTGGAACCTCAACCAATACTTCCCAGCCTTGTGCCACATGAACTGCCCCCCATGCCATCTGTTCCAAACCCTAGAAACTCTCTAGGTTTATCCCTTTTTTTTTTCTTATTATTTTATGATTTATTTATTTTATTTTTATTTATCTTTTATTACTCTGAATCCTGGTAACACAAACAGCAGCACCTCCACCCCTCTAACCCTTTGATCATTTTTTTGTATGTATTGTCCAACCCAAACTCCTTTTTTCAATCCACCCTGCACAGCAGGTTAAACAAAAGCCAAAAACCCACCAGTTTCCGCTCGATGGCAGATACCGACCCCGTTTACCAAGTTCCTGGAACCACAGTACCACCAACAACCTTACCCCCCACACAGCCATGTTTGACCTCAGACTCCTGCACCGAACAACCCACCCTTCTTTTCATACCTTTACATAAGCCGCCCATGTGGACTCACTGGCTGACTGCCCTGTTACCTACCGTGGTGACTCCAATGCCATCTCCCCTATCCAGCCCGAGTAGGGAACTCCTCCCCCTCTGTGTCCGGCTAACTCTCTGAACCTATCCCACCGAAAATAGATGCACGAGTAAGCCCCCCGTGTTTCCAAAGCCTGCAAGATGAATAGCATATAGAAAATGTTCAACTGCACCTAACGCAACACAAAATGGCATAGCCACCATATGACCAGTTGTGACAATGCGGACATGTGGTTGACCCCGTAACCACACCCACATAATCACAATTCAACTCCGTGTCAGGTTCCTGCATGACCCTTACCCCAGCTCCATAGCCAGAACCACTGGAAAAATTCCAATAGCACAAGTTTACGAATGAACACCCCACTTCCACCCAACAAACTTGGGGCCAAATTTCCTCACTCTATTGCCCCTGAAAGAGAAATTTCCCCCAAACCTGTTTACCCCGCCGTGTTCGTGACCTCTTTTCCCATCGACCTGGCATCCACCCATCGTCCGTTATATGTGGCCAAGAACTCGTATCAAACCTTCTAACCCTCCCCGTGTTCCGCATTTAACTGTTTAAATTATTCAGGGCCTGAAACCCCCACTGTAGCAGACGGCAGCCTTCGGCCAAAACCCGCTCATTGGAATAAAACCGGCAGGTGAAATTGAACTTACCCAGCAATGAATGCAAAGTCCTCAACTGTACCTCACGCCGTCCCTGGGCCTCACACACCCCCTTCTATAGTACCTCCAACTTGGTCACTGACAGATGACCCTCCGTAACCCCTGAAACAATCACAATGCCAGAACAAAATAGTACAATATCCCTCGTCGGCCCCCTGTGTTTTTCAGCCAATGGCACTAATGAACCCACCTGCAATGTGCTGCAATGTATAAAGTATAATCGCACACACATCGGAGGAAGGCGGCCCAACACACAAAGGTCCAAGCCATGTATGATTGAATCAGGGACCGACACGTCTCTACCCCCCCACTCCGGTAAAGAACTAAAGAAACCCATGGGCCGGCATCGTTCCAAGTAAAAAACTCCTCTTGCCAGCATCTATCCAGCAGCCAAAGCTCTCAGAATAAACTGGAAGCAAATGGAACACAGATTCCTAGTTTGCCATAGGCGCCCCTTTTCCGTCACACCTAACCCACCTTATAGCTGTGTACGTGAAGTATCGGACACAGTGCACCGCATCGGATTATGAAAGAACTCTTTTTTTTTTTTTTGTTGACAGATAAGTGGGGAAACGAGGCGAAACGTGTCTGGTTCCTTCTCAGGCACCACCCCCACTGTAGACCCCATTAAAAACCCCGGAGGCAAGCAGCCTCGCTATTTCCATATCTACTTATCAAAGGCTGCAACCTTTTCACCCCCTTCCAAAAGTCATCCCTTGTGTGACTAGGCTCGCCTGTACATTGTCCTCACATGAAGCCACAATACAAATGGATGGGACCCCCACACTTTTAACACTCGTGTTTAACTGAACTGACAGGAGCTCACATTGCACTGCCAACCCACCCCTTTCTTTTCAGCCGAGGGGGGTATAGTTGCCTCTACTACTACAGAAACCGCATCCAGAAGCCGCTATCCTTTGATCCCCATTAAGAAATGGCCATAACGACCTGTGCGGTCTAAACCGCTCATCATCCCGTAGCCAATCAGATCCCCCTTTTTAACATGTGCACCTACCAATGGCCTACATATAACAGAACAACGCCAAACCATGTTCGGGTTCTTCCCCCCATGACAATCGCATAATGGCGACTTCCTTCGGCAAAAGCGATCGGTACCTCCTCTTACCTTCATTCTTTTTCCCTTGATCTTTCTGCTTGACCCTATACACTTAAAATGTAAATTATCCCCTTTCTTTTTTTAAAGGTGGCCATAACGAGAAGATCTCCACACACTTGCCTTTTCAAATCGTATCCTGGACCCCCTATTCAATTGTGTTCCCATGGGACCCTCAAAGCACCTGTACATCTCACATTTTTATTTATTTATTTATTTTTATTTATTTTATTTTTTATTTATTTATTTATTTATTTAGCATCTGCAATCCTTACCATCTCCATCCTACCATTACCTGACAACCCCACCACTGCACCACTGTCCCCAAACTGGCAGGTGCACCGCCCGCCACTTGTGGGCCAGCATCCACCAACTCTGTTCAAGGAGGAGCAACTACCGTGGACATTGCACCCCCCTTTCCAACCCCCCAACAAATCCTGCAATGCAACTTAAACGAAAAACATTTAGACATTATTAGACTTACCAGGCTGACAGGAACCCCAACAGCCGCCTCGCTTGCCTCCATCGCTGGCTTGCATTCCTGTGGCTCCTCCTCATCGCACACTGACAGCTCGCCTTCCGACCTGTGGTCCCAGACCAGGACCGGTGGTGTCATCAGCCCCCCAGGCAAAGAGGTCCTGGGGGCCGTAGAGTCCCTCCGTTGTACTGTCTGTCTCACCCCTAAAGCTCCGCCTCCTGCCACAGTTCCACACATGCCCTCACATACTATGTCCTGGAAGGTCAACCTCGTCCTTCCACCGCCATCTTGTGCCATCTCGAGCCACCGGTATAGGCCAAGCCCACCCGCGGAGCCCTGCCCCCTTTAAAAAAAAACTTTTTTTTTGTATAAGCAGCCTGATGGCCATACTAATAAGTCTCCCTCCTAAGCCTTCCTCCCCGCGCAGCGATGCAGGCAGAGGAGGTAGTAGTCCTGCGATTCATGGGCGGGGAAGCGGCACCATAATGGCCCGTGGCCCCGCCCACCGAGCTGGGCTGGTGGCGTGGAGTCCACCCAGACCCTGCTCAGGCAGACGGCTGGCTGTTCTTTGCTGGGGGACCGGATTGTTCCCCCCAGAGGGCTCCTTGCCTGGTGCATGGTCCCAGATGAGGGCCCTGGTGAAAACAGAGTGCCAGAGGCTGCAAACTCTGCATGCACAGCAACCATCACCTCCCAGCCACGATCAGCTCACCTGGTCATCCATAAAGGCCCTCATCCGAGTGACATCTCAGCCATGTTGGAGGAGCAGAGCAAAAAACTGCCTCCTCATTTCTTTCTCCACAACTTTCTGTTTCCCAGCCCAGCCCCGCCTCCTCCTTATATATTACCACTCCCCCTTGGACTTTTCTCACTGTCCCCCCCCTCTAATCTCTTCATATTAACCCATGCATTGTCTCCCCTAAACACATGGTCATGCCCGGCCCTGCACTACTTTTTCTTTTCTGTCTTTTCCATTCCGGGCCTCACTTATCACCTTCTACACAACTTCTGGTAACAATCACATCATTTACATTGCATTAACCCTTTCCCTGCCCCCAATTGTACCATTTATCACACAGAACATTTGGAGGGAAAGCTTCGTGTTCAGAGATGTGGGGGAGGGAAATAATGTCAGGGTTGTGACATCATCATCCCAACATTGGAGGGGCCAATTGTCTGCAGAAGTGGGCGGAGATGGGAATGTCTGGACTGCATTTTATATCTGGAACCAAAGTGGTGTTCCAGGATTTTCCAGAAGCTGAATGGAGACCCCTGTGTAGGAAGGCCGGAGACCCCGTATACATATCAGGGGCCTCCTTTAAGTTTTGTCTGGAGTGTGACTTCAAAGACCACTCATAGCCACCAATGAGAAGTCCTCATCAGGTCCAGTATGAGGCTGTAGAGCCGGAGGGAAGGCAGCCATGTGGAAGGGAAATATTGGGGTTACATTGTTATTCTTGGGGTCAGAGGTCATACATTCTTGGTGATAATTATTATCTCATTATTGGATTTTAGATTTCGTCGTTGTACTATTTCCAGTAAAGATTGTCCGGGAGAGGACAAAGCAGAAGAAGAAGATTCCTCCTCTTCAGGATATAAATGGAAGTCGGATTCTCTTTCCTTTCTGATGAACCCGGAGAGTAAAATTCAGAAATTACAGTAAGAGAAATGTGTGATGTGCCGTGATGGGGAAATGTGACGTCTTGTGATTGTTCCCGTCTCTCAGTGTCTCCTTCTATCTCTGGGTGTCCTCCATCCTCACCCATGTAGAATCTTCCATCACCTGTCCTCTTCTCATGTCTTCTCCTCTCTCTGAGGGAATCTTTCTCTTTGTAATCTCATCCATGGGATTTGGGGTTCCCCTTATAGTAGAACAGTGACCAGGCTCTGTACATATGGAATGACCATCCATATTCCTAACAAGCAGGAAATAGGATGGAATAGACCCCCTTAGGACTCGCTCACACGTCTGATGATTATGTAGAAGGAAGCAATGCTCAGTAACACTTCTATGACATTTATCATGTGTCTTCATTGTGTTTATGAAGCTCTGAAAACACTATAAGAATGCTGGAGAAATGTCCGGGGGAGGGGTTGTTCTTCTAGTGGGAGGAGCCTAAAGGGGAAGTGATGTAGAGGAAATGATCTCCTCTGATATGTGGATTTTGGATATATTACAATAATTCTATAGAATGAAAACCAGCCGCCATGTCATCATACTCACTATCGCTCTCCTGCCCCCTGGAGGACAGATTTCCCGGTCTGAGGATAATACCCGCTTGGTGACTTGTTACCACATCTGTTTCATTTGTATGTGTCACAATAGCTGGGATACTCGGGTCATTAATAGTTTATTAATAATAACATGTAATATATCCTCACATAGAATCCCAATATATCCATGTAAGAATGCACAGAGCGCCCGGCGACCCTCCTCTCCTTCATAACAGTATAGCAGCGGCTCTCCTAGTGTATCTGACAGGCGTGATGACGTCTCCACCTTACACGTTACGCCCTAGGCGGGGCTTCATCATGTATATTTGTGATGTTTGTTTAAAATATGTAAATATTAACACCTTTAGGTATAGGGAGTCTCACTTATAGTGCTGCACAGCTATATTTATATCTATCCTGTAAGGGAAGTGTCACTGCACATCACCAATCATAAGTGGCCAACCACAAAGTAGGTTTTTTGCATGTACATAGTATCCTAAAGTTTGGGTGGTCTCACTCATCATGCTGCAATATTGAACACTTTGACGATATTTTACTTATATTGTTTTTTCTAACATTGTAATATTCCTGTATAATTGTGCTGAAACATGTGTGGATTGTTTAAACATTTGAAATACCAATCCTATTTTTAGGTTTAGGGAGTCTCACTTGTAGTGCTGCACAGTTGTCTTTCTATGTATTTGGTGTTGGATTTTGTGGATGAATCCTTCTGTGTTCAGCTGATTAGTATATATAATTGGAAGAGGTTTTTGGCTGTGCAGTGACACATTCCCTGCCTGGCACTGTCAGTATTGCCGGCTGGTTGATAATTTTGCCGGCACACAGAAGCTATTGGAGTTACCACACGGCTGTTCTGTACAACCAGAAGTGACCGGAGCTGCTCTGTCCTACTTCTCTATTATTTCCCAGTGCATTCTGGGATACCGGAGCCTCCGCTGTCTGTCCTCCAATGCCCAGCGATTATTGGACATCACCATAAAATGAATGGAGGCGACTGACAAGCGTGGATGTCTCATGACAGCGACATGCGGCTTCATTTATAACACGACACAACGCTACCGCTCCTGTGTGACCAGCACTGCGTGCCGCCATTGTAATATTCATGGCAGGCATGGAAGGCGCTTATCAGGCTTTAGAAATGCTGAATAAATGTCACATAATCACATGATACTGACACACGTGTGACCGAGACCTCACTGACCTCTGTAGCTACAGACACCACGGATCAATTCATCCTCAATTTTCACATGTCCAGTGAGGTCCCTCCGGTGGGTTTCAGGAATATGCTCCCCCCTCCCCTCCCCCTCCTCTGAGTCATTCAGTTATGAAGGGAAATTACAGCTTGAGCTACTGAGCTCTGTAAATAACATGGATTGTACAGTGATCCGGGAAGGACAGGCAAGTAAATACGTGGAAAAGATATTCCAGCTCCACCTGCTGGCTGAAAATGAAAATGCTAATTATTTATATACAATATTTCATATTTACAAATCTATGAATGGAATGTTTTGTCCTGACCATAATAAAGACAGAAAACACGATCCATTCCTCTGAAGACAAAGACCTCAGACAGTTCTCACTTCTGTACAAAAGGCCGTCCCATAACCAATACAACTCATACTCCAGAAATATCATCTGTCATTGTCTCCCTTCTGCAGGATAGGAGTTATAAATCCTGGAAAGTTACCCCTCCCCCATCACTAGAAGAAATGATGAACATCCCCAACTCCCATCCCCTTTATGAGTCCTTGTCTGCCATAAAAAGTCCCAAATCTTCCTCTGCCAATGGCTCCCCCTGCTGTGTCTGAGCCAATGAGAAGAGAGAGAGCCAAGCGAGCCTCTGCTCTTGTGTACATTGCTGGATGGGGATCAGGCTCAGGTAAGTATTGGGGGAAATACATTAACCGGTTCCTGACCAGCCACCACAGTTTTACTGCGGCATGTTGGCTCTCTTGCGTGAATCGCCATCATCGTATGTCGGTCACGTGTGTGGGTATGGGGGGTGCGCGCCCCCTCCACCGTCCCCACACTGATTGGATTGATTTCAGAACTGATCAGTCTACAGGCCCAGGTCAATGGTCTCTGGGCGGGACCTGCTGATCGGTTCTGGTGAATGGTAAACTGTCCTCTACATGTGTAATATAAACACCAGCAGAGGAAGTGATGTCATCTCCCCTCGTGGAGCCCTTTTAGTTTCCTGCGAGTGAGGAGAAGACATCTACTGTGAGTACACCAACACTACACTGACACCAGGACATGTAGGTACACATTTAACCCCTTGATCACCCCCTGATCACCCCCCAGTTAATCCTTTCACTCCCTGTCACAGTGTTACCAAGTGCATTTTTCAGATTTTTCACTGGTCACTGTATTGGTGTCCCTAATCAGTGTTAGGCAGTTAGTGGTAGGCCCAGGTAGGTTTAGGTTACTCCCCATTAACCCCTAATAAAGGTTAACCCTCTGATCACCTCCCCCCGAGTTAACCCTTTCACTCTCTGTCACAGTGTCACTAGTATAATGTACAGATCTCTTGTCGGGTGACATCAGTTTTAGTGTCAGATAGGGTCAGTGTCAATCCCAGACATCATCAGATTAGTGCCAGGTACACTAACACACACTCACACTATATAGCTCCATTACTAGTATAGTATCTGAATGGATCAATATCTTTGATCTGATCAGAGCTATATTAGCGTTCCCAATAGTATAGTGTTCCCAAAATGTGGCGTTATCAGAATCAGCCCAGATACCTGCCAGCACCTGCATTTAGCCTCTCTGCACAGCCCACCCAAGTGCAGTATCAATAGATCACTGTCACACACAAAACTGCAGTGTTAGCAGAGTCACGCCTGATCTCTGCTAGCACTAACAGTTCATTTTTTGTAGCGATTGAAGCAGTCGCTGACAACCAGGTGCTCTTTTACCTGTGACTGTCACACTAGCTGTACAGCATTGAAGAGACCACACTGTCAGATTCAGGCTCAGTATACAAACTGGTAGAGAGCACCCTGACAGATAGCTCTGATGATGGGGTACTGGTCCCTGCTAAGGTCAGGTGTACCTGACTGGTGCGGTGGCTAGCACAAGAAGTCCCCTACAGCCACCAATAATTCAAAGAAAGGCCCATAGAGCCCAAATTGCCCTTCCTGATGTGTTTGCTAATCCTGATTAGCAGCCCATCACTTCTGCAGCGCCTGCACTTCCCCCATTCATTGGTCAGCCCAGAATTCAGGTGGAAACAGCAGATTTTAGTAACCTTGACTAGGTATGAGCTGAACACCCCCCCAGTTCGGTTCTCACCAGAACTTGCAAACGCACAAAAACTTTGTGTGAACATGCAAACACCATTGGGACATGAATGTGAAAAATAAAAACTGCTCATTTTAAAAGCTTATATGTAAGTTATTGCCATAAAAAGTGTTTGGAGACCCGGATCCTGCCCGAGGGGACATGTATCAATGCAAAAACATTTTTAAAATCGCCATTTTTTTCAGGAGCCGTGATTTTAACTGCTTGCCAACCAGTGCATGACGATATGCGTTGGCACAATGGCACAGCTGTGCAAGTGGGCATATAGGTACATCCCCTTTAAAAGGAGCATTGTGGGTGTGTGCACATCTGCCACGTGCTCTGTGGCCGCGGGACCCCTGGACTCAATGTTTGATGGTGTCCAGTGATTGTGTCAGGGACCGGAAGAACGGGGAGATGTAAACAAGGCATTTCCCCATTTTGCCTAGTGACATGACAGAGATCTACTGCTCCCTGTCATTGGGAGCAGTAATCGCAGTCTTGTCCTAGATAGCCCATCCCCCCATAGTTAGAATCACTCCCTAGGACACACTTAACCCCTTGATTGCCCCCTAGTGTTTAACCTCTTCACTGCCAGTGTCATTTATACAGTAATCCGTGCATTTTTATAGCACTGATTGTTGTATAAAAGACAATGGTGCCAAAATAGTGTCAAAAGTGTCTGATGTGTCCGTCATAATGTTACAGTCATGATAAAAATTTGCCGATCGCTACCATTACTAATAAAATAATAATAAAAATGTCATAAATCTATCCCCTATTTTATCTCAATGTTTTTATTGAAGAATTACTGATTACAGAAGAATTCCATTTACAATCTTAACAGAATAAGTAGTACAACAATTATAACAATGAACAGTATGAGGTGGTCTTAATTGTCGCGGGTAATCTACTTTCAAGATTTTTTTTGCTCCAACATATATTCTGCTTCTTTAGGAATTACCAGGATCTATCCCATGGTCACAGGGATAAAGGCACCCCCCAGACACCCCTTTTGGGGGCACACTGTGTCTTCAGGGGGCACACTCCTCCCTCTATTACTTATATAGTCTCATCTACTAAGTACGTACTGAAAATGGAGCCAGGACAGCTTGAATTTGTGAAGGGGGGCGTGACCAGTGCGGAAGCCTGGTAGTTGGGAAGATGGGAGAAGGCTGTGAGTGAGAACCTGCTGCTGTTCCCCTCCCCCTGCTCCGCTATGACTATGCTTGGCGGAATGGCTCACTCCTCGCCCTGAGTTTTTCAGCAACTGCCGCTGGGCTGCCTGATAAGCTGGTGGAGTGCACTGCTGTACTCTTATTCATCCTTTCTCTGCTCCTCCTTTCCCTTGATGCTGTGGACCGGTGAATCGACGGGACGAGAACGCTGGCGTCCGGTGTGTGAGCGCGAGCTACGTATAGGATAAAGTTTTGTGCCGCTGACAGGACAGGGTGAGAACCTGGCGTGATTGCGGGAGGTGATTCGGTTCATGGTGGTGAGTTGCTGCAGCCTACGTGAGAGATACAGCTGCTGCCCCTCAACACTGCCTCGAGTGGAAGACCTGGCTAATATGTGTTCTGGATAACTCATCTCTCTGGAGTCTGTGAGAAGTGTATCATTTTACTACTGTGATTTAGCTACCTGCTCCTTTTGGATCTCTGGAAGGGGAGTTATAGTGCTGACATTTGTCATTTATAGTGTTGGAGTGTATAGACTTTAGCCTTTTATATGGACTGCACTGTTGCTCTTATGCATATACAAGGCTCATATGTACTTATACATTTATTGGTTTCCCGCTGCTGAGCTAATTCGGCTTGGAGTATAAGTGTTGGGGGGGTCACTCGTTTACATCTAAGTAGTTATTTCCGCTCACACGCCTAAACGTTCCCATAGGGCTATGCTCTTCCCTGTATCTCAGCTCCTCTGCCTTGTTTCCCAAGCCTTATTCTAACTGGCCTTCATATAGCTCTCTCCCCCCTACTGTCCAAATATTCCCGGCTTTTTGCGATCAAATCGGGCTGACTATCTTTTAGTCCATATTATTGCCGGACTTACGGCCCGGCCTCCTGCCTTTTTTTTTTTTTTTAGGCTGCCTGCTCTAGGTGATCTCTTCTCGCTGTTCTCTTGTGTTTTTTTTTCTCTTCCCCCCGGCTCTTTTCTGCTACAGACGGGGGCGGACCACTGGGAGTAGACAGTGTATACTGAAAGCTGGGTGCTTGTGCTGGGAATAGGGTGAGAGGAGAGGATTCTGGAGGATCTGGATATTCTGGCTTGGAGTGAAAGGGAGGTTTAATGATTATTTAAAGGGAGAGTCTCAAGTGGCTATCTAATCATGTCTAGAAAAAGATCTCCTGAAGAGCAACCACCCTCAGAGGGATCTCAAATTACCCACTCTGCTAAAGATAAAACCAACCATATGGCTCTAGCGGCAGCTGCAAAATTGGAGCGATATGCTCACCCATGCCCAGTTTCACCTTCTAAATCGGGTACCCAGCAAGCAACTATACAGAATAAAGACTTCAAAAATTCTTCTGTAGATAGAAAGAGTCAAGGCCACCCCTCGAGCAACCCCCTCACTCCATCGGTTGTTAAGCCCGGTGGTAGTAAGGGATTAGGGGGAGGTAAAACTGCAACGGCCATAATAAATATGGATACAACTGCAACACCAGCCAGCATCTCCATACCTACACCTGCTACGCTAGAGGGGGAGCCTACATTAAGAGACATACTAAATGCGATTAAAGAATGTAAAGACTCAATATCTAGCTTTGACAGTCAGTTAAGATCTATCAAGGAGGAATTATTATCCATGAGACAGGAATTGAAAAGGACTTTATTAAGGACTTCTGATCTTGAGGAACGCATAGGCATGATTGAGGATGAGCTGAGTCCCGTAAAGCAGAAAGTTGAATCGCTCAAAAATATAATAAACTCTCAAGTGGTTAAACTAGATGAGATGGAGAACAGGAACCGTAGAAATAATATTAGGACGATAGGTCTCCCTGAGCATTGCGAGGGCACTAATTTGATTGGATTTCTTGAGGGGTGCCTCTGCAAAGGTTCGCCAAACGGGGGACCACCCCAGGCCTATAATGATTAAAATTCTTAATTATCAAGATAAAGTTTCCCTACTACGAGAAGCCAGGGTGAGGGGTGACATTAGGTTTGAGGGAGCTAGGGTTTCTTTATATCCTGACTTCTCGTCTGATCTCCAGCGAAGAGCTGAATTTATTCCAGTCAAGCGTGGCATGATAAAGTACAAGATAGACTATGCTCTCCTCTATCCAGCTCGCCTGAGGGTTATAGCACTTGGCAGGACTTTTTTCTTCAATACCCTGAAGGAGGCAGCCCAATGGCTGGAAGAAAACAAAAATGAGTTATAAACCTATATAAATTGGGTTGGCTTGTCGATTTAAAAATTAGATTGTTTATAATTTGTTTATAATTTGCTATGTGGGGGGTGAGGGGGTAAGGAGGGGGTATGATATATTAAAAATGTGCACGTTTATTTCATGTATAAAGGGATTAGGGGGGGTTGGACAGCGAGGGATTGGGGTAAAAGGAATGCAAGAAGGTGTGTGTGGAGGGGGGCAGTTGTGCTCCCTGTTTTTGGTTTGCTTTCTGAGTGTAGTGTTAATTAGAAATGGTGGAAGCAAGCATTGGGTGGGTTGCAAGAAGGTCACGGGTGTACCCCTAGGGGGAAGCCCTGTTGGGCAAGGAGGGAGGGATAGGGAGGAGGTTCTAGCTATAGAAGGTGAGAGGGATAGGGCGGGTAGGGTGGGAAATTATGAACCAATACATTTATACACAAGAAGAAGGATCTACTTTTTAGGTGGAGATAGGGGGAGATATCACACTTGGGGGGGTAAGAATCAATATCACTTTAAACCACGCAGTGGGAATGGCACGTTTGCAATTCTAAGGAAAAGGGTTGGTCTTTTACTTGTTTCTTTTTTTTCTTTTTTCTTTTCTATATTTTTTTTCTTCAATCCGTCTGATTTATAGATTCCTAAGATGAGATGCAAGTGAAAAGAATCAGAGTAATATTGTGGAATGTGCGAGGTTTGGGAGATCCAACCAAGAGAGCCATGGTATTATCAGCATTAGAGGGCAAAGGGCCCGGATTGCTATGTCTGCAAGAGACACATTTGACTGGGGAGACGGTTTCGCTCCTCCGAGGTCGAAAGTTCCAAACCCAATTTCATTCGGTATTCTCAACATATGCAAGAGGGGTGAGCATTTTGATCGATAAGGAGGTCTTGTTTTCCTGTTATAACAGTTGCATAGATGCAAAGGGTCGTTATATTTTTCTATATTGCCGAATTGAATATAATCTATATGTGATAGCAAACATATATGTTCCACCCCAATTCAAGCTGGAGATTGAATTAATATCATTCATAATAGATAAACCTGATATCCCGGTTATAGCAGTAGGGGACTTTAATGAAGTCTTGGATACGTCTTTAGATATATTTTCAACAGTAAATACAACAGTAGAACGAGACAAGATAAGATTATCACACTTTTTATACGAAGTGGGCTTATGCGACTCGTGGCGCATTCGGCATCCGCTGGAGCGGCAATACTCCTGCTTCTCAACGTCTTTTTCTACGCTATCCAGACTTGATATGGCCCTGGTGAATAGCTACACTTTAGCTCTGGTAGACGATGTAGAATACGGCCCGCGGGGCGTATTAGACCATTCCCCTTTAACTTTGACCCTTATCGTTGGGAAAAAGAAGCATTTTGGGCAATGGAAAATTGACCCCTCATGGTTAGAGATATAAACTGATCCAGAGCGATTAATATCTGAATTGAAAGAGTTTATTTATATAAATGCTGGCACGGCATCGGCGGGAGCGGTATGGGACTCATTAAAAGCTTTTTTTAAGAGGACTCTTTATCCAGCAAATTGCCAGAATTAAAGCGGAGATGAAGAATGGGGAGGAGGAAGCCAGGAAGACTGTGTTAGTGGCAGAACAGCAGTATATTATTAATCCAACTCCATCTACACAGAAGGTATGGTTAGACAAGCAGCAAGAGTACAAGATGATTATTAGGAGAAATATTGATAATAGATGTATATTTCAGAGACAAGTGAACTTTGGGGAAGGAGAAAAAGCGGGTCGCTTATTGTCTTTACTGTTTTTTTTTTTTAACTCAAAACGGATTTTATTGGTACAAAAATACACACAGGTCATCACATAATCAGCGCAATATACATATTCAAGCATCATACATATAAAGGCACATGTCACTTATCAAAGTCACACACCACAAGCGATATAAATCATCTCTCTATTCTAACATCACACCACATATACAAATCAAGACTGTCCATTCGGGCCGCAGCCTCAGTACCCCCTTGCCCGCCCTCTGAAACACCACCTTCCCCCTTGCAGCCTCCCTTATATTCCCTAAATAAACAACCTACCCATAACCAGCTCCAAGGGTGACAGCCCGGGGGTATCAAGCCAGGGTCCCCACAGTCGTTCAAATCGTCCCGCCCGGCCCCTGTGTTGGTAAATATACTTTTCCTTACTTAACATGGTCCCCATCTGAGTTATCCATTCCTTCAACCTCGGGGGGTCACTTGCTCTCCAGTGTTGAAGGATAAGTTTACGTGCTTGAAAAAGAGCTCTCCCCAAGGCCTCCTTAACTGGCACCTCCAACGGGAGATCATCCACCACACCCAAAAGGCACACCTTTGGATCCCGTGGAATCCGTACCCGGAAGGCCCCATTGAGAGTATCAATGACCCCTGACCAATATATGTGCAATTTGGGACAGCGCCAGAGCAAGTGTATGAGGTCTCCCCTATCCCTGGCACACCTGGTACAAAGGTCCCCCTCCCCAATCCCCATCTTATACAGTCTAACCGGCGTGCGGTGCACCCTCATGACAATGTATAGTTGCGATAAACGCTGTGCCGTATTCAGTGAGCAACCCTGTATTGCCTGTAAGGCCTCCGCCCATTGGTCCTCCTGGAATACTCCCACATCCCTTTCCCATGAGGCAATTACCCTTGCAGGGAAACCCGGCATAGATGCATTTAGTAACATACTATAGGAACTGGATATAAAACCTTTGAAACTGGTAACTTCTGCCACATAACGAAAGATTGGGGTGGGAGATTGCAGCCAGGGATTATTTCCAGCCTGAGCCTTAACAGCATGGCTCAGTTGCAAATAATAGAAGTGCATGCCACTAGGGACACCATATCTTTCCCTCAGTTCTGCAAAAGAGAGCAGTTTACCCCCAGAAAAAATTTGAGACATGAGAGTCACTCCGCATCGCCTCCAACGTTCAGCACAAGTCAAACCAAGCATCTCCCCGTAATACCGATTATGCCATATCGGGCTATACTCCGTGAAGCCCTCCACATTTTGCAATTGACGTGTTTTATTCCATATTTTTTGAAGTAGGGCGTACGTTGGAAAGAGCTTGTTAGACTTGGCGAACGACAAGGCTTCCAGACCAGCCACCACCCCGTCCGAGCCCGCGCTATGGGTCAGGAGAGCAGTGGCGGGATTACCCACCCCTCCCCCAGATTCCCGGCCATTTGCTATGGCACGGGCAATATGTTGTAACTGTGCCGCTATATAATAAAGCCACGGGTTGGGCAAGGCCAGCCCTCCCGCCTCCTTGGGTTTCTGAAGCTGTTCCAGTCGTATCCTAGGAGGTTTGTTAAGCCAAATGAATGCTCTAAATAAGGAGTTAATAATTCTAAACATTTTAAGTGGAATCACCATGGGCGTGTTCAGGGCAGGACTTAAGGTGGTGGGGGCCCCTGGGCTTGAGTCACTTTTGGACCCTACCTTCTATACATTACCATATTTATCTACGTATAACACGCTCCCCAAGTTTAGGAGGGAATTTTAAGGAAAAAACTTACATTTAAATGCCCATCAATGCAGCCTTATCAGTGTCCATCTACAGCCTTGTCCATCCATCTGCAGCCTTGTCAGTGTAGCCTTGTCCAGTGTTATTTGCAGCCTTGTCATTGCAGTCTTGAAGTTTAAAAATGGTGCCACTGAGATACAGAGTCCTGTGTATCTCGGCGGCTCTCCGGTCCTCTCGCAGTCCTGAGCGGAGCCGAGAGTAGCCGAGTATACTCGGCTTGGCTCACAATCATGCCCAGTCCCTGTGTTATGTCCATCATAGGGCAGGACTGGGCATGACTGTGAGTGGAGCCAAGCCGAGTACACTCAGCTATGTATCTTAGGGGGCCCGTGGGGCAATCTATTGAGCAGGGCCCATGGACTTGAGCCCAGTCAAGCCCAATGGTAAGTGCGGCTCTGCTCACAATCATGCCCATTCCCTGTGTTATGTCCATCATAAGGTGGGACTGGGCATGACTGTGAGTGGAGCCAAGCCGAGTACACTCAGCTATGTATCTTGGCGGGGCCCGTGGGGCCCCCTATTGGGTGGGGCCCATGGGCTTGAGCCCAGTCAAGCCCAATGGTAAGTCCAGCCCTGGGCGTGTTATGTAAAATATACAGTAATTGTGGCATAAAAATCATTTTAATAAGGTTCACTCTGCCTATCAGTGACATTTTCAATTTAGCCCAAACTTTCGTTTTATCTCTGATCCTACTTAGTAACGGGGAGAGATTCAGTGATAAGTAGTCACATGGTCGCAGGGTGACCCAGATCCCCAGGTATTTAAATTTGTTAGCAACCGGGATATCGTGTAGCGCGGGATCCCGAGGGGAGGAAGAATCTAGTAACATAAGGTGGGATTTGGTCCAATTAATCACCAGACCCGAGAACGACCCAAAGTGCTGAACCACTCTCATGGCCTCAACCAGAGACCCAGATGTATCCCCCAGTAACAGCATAGCATCATCAGCGTATAACATTAATTTTTCATGCAGCTGCCCATATTTAAAACCCGTTATCAAGGGGTTGCATCTCACCAGGGCTGCCATAGGCTCAATGGCAATAGCAAAAAGTAAAGGGGACAGAGGGCAGCCCTGTCTAGTCCCTCTAAACAAGGGAAAAGGAGCTGACACCCTTCCCGCCTCCCTTATTACCGCAGATGGCGAATTATACAATAGTTGTACCCAGGATAAAAAAACAGGCCCAAACCCAAATCTCTCAAGAGTCGCCCACAGGTATCCCCATTCAATGCTATCAAAAGCCTTATGGGCGTCGAGCGACAACAGCGCCCTGTCACCCACATTATCTGCGCGCGACTGCACATTAAGAAATAAGCGGCGGAGGTTGATTGCCGTAGACCGTTCAGGTATAAAACCCGATTGATCCGGATGGATGAGGGAGGCGACCACCGTATTCAATCTCCGAGCTAGCACTTTAGCAAGGATCTTGATATCATTCTGTAGCAGCGAAATCGGCCTGTACGAACCGGGGTCTAACAGGTCCTTTTCTGGTTTAAGAAGCAGCACAATGCTGGCTCTTCTCATCGACTCCGGAAGGCAGTGCGACTCCCTGGCTAAGTTGAGGGTGCGGAGCAATTGAGGCAGTAGTACATCACCAAACTGTTTATACACCTCTATCGGAATGCCGTCATCCCCCAGGGCTTTAGAGTTGGGGAACGAGTTGGTAGCCAGCACCATTTCCTCTAACGTAATGGGCGCCTCAAGAAATTCCACCTGGGATTCCGCTAAACACGGTAGCTCTATTCCCTGTAGAAACTCCCGAACCTCATCCATAGTACGTGTCAATTTGGACTCATAGAGTTCAGAGTAGAAGTCCACCAACTCACGCACCACCAAATCAGGGGTATTAACTAGCCTGCCCGACTTGTTGCGCAAAGCCCCAATAGATGGGGAAGACCGCTGAGAATGCACTAACGTTGCCAGCAGCTTACCCGTCTGCTCACCCTCCTCATAAAAAGCCAACTTATTAAAAAATCTTTTTTGATTCGCTTTGGAGGCATCCAGTCTAGTAATGGCATCCTGAGCAGCTATCCAAGCTTCCCGGGTGGTCCCACCCGAGCCAGCAATATACTCCGCCTCCAGACGTCTGACCAACTGGTCAGCTTGTTCCCTCTGGGCAGACGTATTGTGCTTAATGGCATTGACCTCAGTTATGAACAGCCCCCGTAGGAAGGCTTTAAAAGCGTCCCAGGCGGCATTTGAGTCAGGATACTCAGCATGTCTCTGCCAGTAGGCCACCACGTCCGCTTCAATTGTGTTAGTGGGAGGGAGAAGGTGCAACCAAAAAGCATTAAGTTTCCATGGGGCCCTCTGTAAAGTGGAAGCCGGGTTAACCGTTACATGAACTAACAAGGGGGAATGATCAGAGATACTTCTAGTTAAGTACTGTACCCCTTCCACATGCTGAAACGCTGCGGTCGAGCACAAGCACATGTCAATCCTAGACAATGAAGAGTGCGTTTTAGAGAAGCATGAAAATTGTCGTTCGGTCGGGTTCCTATGTCTCCACGGGTCTGTCCATCCTACCTCTCCCAGAAACCTTGCCAAGGCCGTAGTGTGTGTACCCCCACCCCCTAGAGGAGGAGGGTGTTTATCCAAGCTAGGGTCTATAACACCATTCAGATCACCCACCAACACCAAAGGGGTCCCCGGGTTAGCTAACTGAAACGTCAACAGGGCACATAAAACCGGGGGACTAAATGGAGGGGGTATATACACCGCTGCAAGAATAAATTGTAATCGCGAAACTCTACACATCAAAAATACATATCTCCCCTCCTGATCAACCTCCAAATCAAGCATCTGAAAGTCGAGGGTACGATGCACCATCACACTCACCCTCCTTGAATAGGAGGTGTGGTACACCCACCCCACCCATGCAAACCCCAGGCACGACACCGTTCCCGGGGTCAGGTGTGTCTCCTGCAGCACACAAATGCCCGGCAGATGTTTTCTAATGGCCGTGGAGATCATAGTACGCTTGAGGGGGTCCCCAAGGCCCCTCACATTCCAGGACAATATAGGAATACACGACATCCTGTCATATCAACTAAATGAGCTATACAGAATATTACCTCCATAAACATGCTATACTTTATTCCACATACCCGGTTCTTACACATCCCAGACCCTCTCCCAACCCTGGTTTGAGGATACCAGAATATACAGTCCCGGAAAAGCTCAAAGATCAAGTAGTACCCCCATCTGTAGATAATAGCTGAACCCGAGCCCTCCCACCCAAATACCGTGCGGCAGTCTTTCTGCTGGACTTGACCCGGTGCACTCATCTGTGTAATTCTTCCATAATGCTGCTGTGATGACCCCTCACACCCCGCAGGGGTGAGGATAGTGTTATAAAGAAAAAAAACAAGCTTCAAAAACTGAACACAAAAAAACCTGAGGGTATAAACAAAACCCCGCACCGGTCCATGTTGCAACAAGCATACCGTGGCCAGTGGCTCTTCACATAATTTGTGCTCCATCGGTAAGGGCACCTTCATCAAGAACATGGATAGTGCTTCCATTCTGCCAATCCTGTATAAATGGCTCCCGACCGAACATGTTGCCAACCGCATAACAGCCAATAGTCCCAAGAGCCCTCAAACAGGAGCGTCGCTGATTTGTAATCCACAAAGTTGCAGTAGGGGCCACAGGCAAATAAGTAGTAGGATCAGTCCACCCCCTCCTCGTTTCCTCCATCCTGGCGAAGGAGATGCTCATTCGCCTCAAGCCACGCAGAAGCCTCTGCAGCAGATTCGAAGAATTGTGCCCATCCCCCCGCTATCACGCGGAGCTTAGTGGGTTACAACATAGCGTATTTGGCTCCCAAACGTTGCAGCCTTCTTTTCACATCCCCAAATTTCGCTCTGCGCCTCTGAACTTCCGCTGAAAAATCGGGGTAAAAGGAGACTCGCGCCCCATTATATTGAACGCTCCTCTTCTCCCTGGCCAGACGCAGTATAATCTCCTTGTCCTTATAATTGAGCAACTTTGCCAGCATAGTGCGGGGAAGATTGCCCGGTGGCAAGGGCCTAGGAGGGACCCGGTGAGCCCGCTCAATTGAGTAGAAAGGGGAAAACGCCTCACGGCCGAAAACTTCCACCAGCCAGTTCTCCACAAAGTCAGTAGGATCTCTACCTTCCGTTTTTTCTGGCAATCCGACAATGCGAATGTTGCTCCTTCTCAAGCGATTCTCAATGTCCTCATGTTTGAGCTCATTAGCGTTCGCGATTCTGGCAGTGATCTGTAATTCCCTGACCATGGGCACCATTCTATCCTCCACTTCACTAATCCGACCCTCCACCGCCGTCGTACGCTCTCTGACTTTCTGCATGTCATGCCTGATCAGTCCCACCTCCTCCTTCAAGCTCCCAAAGTGCTCCTGCAGAGTCTGCACCGTGGCGGTGCATTTTTGCACCGCTCGCAGAATGTCAGCCAAAGTGGGTTGCTCCACGGTGTCCCCCTCCTCCAACACATCCATCTCAGGGACAGGGTGCTCCTCCACAGCCTGCTGCGCCCGGCCAGAGGGTTCCCCCGTCTGCTGTGTGTGAAAAATAGCAGGGGTAGCGTCCAGCGCTGCATCCTCCCGGGGTCCCTCCACCCCTTTCAACTTCTGCGCATAGTATAACATGTCTTTCCCCTGGGCTTTAGGAGTCTTAGGGAGCGCCTTACCCTGTTCTCTTCTGTCCCCTCGTGCGCGCTGAGATGACGCGGCGCCATCTTGGGAATCAGGTGCAAGGCCTTCATCTCCTCGTTGCGGTTTGCGGGCCGGCATGGCGAGTCCGCAACAGACGGATAGTCCGGATGATGCCCGTAGGGTTCCCGGAGGCGGCAGAGCAGTTCAGCGCCCGGTACAAGCCCCAGTTCGGTCGGGAAAAGGATCAGTAGCAGGATGGACACAGGGAGCTCTGTGAGACACGTCCACTCACATGCCGCTCTTGGCCACGCCCCGTCTTTACTGTTTAAAACAAATACCGCTCCCTCAATGGTATTAGCAGTCAGGACCCTACAGGGAGAGATTACTTCTGAACCTACAATTATCAATAGTATATTCCACCACTACTATAGTTCTCTATATAAATCCCAGAGGTGTGGAGACAAGGGGACGACTGCTGTTTTCTTGGGCAATATAAATATACCAATGCTATCAGTAGAAGACTCTATGTCTATGGAGGCTCCAATTACTATTGATGAACTCCGAAAAGCTGTGGCTGAGATGCCCAACTTAAAATCAGCAGGACCTGATGGGTTACCCATTGAGGTCTATAAAAGATATGGTGAGGTACTGCTGCCAGAGCTGCTGGAGATGTTGAGTCAGGCTCTGGTGGTTCGGACGGTGCCTTCTTCGATGTTGGAAGCCACTATAGTGGTTGTCCCCAAGGAGGGAAAAGACCCTATGGATCCTGCTTCGTATCGCCCGATTTCGCTTTTATGTACTGACGTAAAGATTTTAGCCAAAATATTGGCAACACGTTTAAAAAGGTGCATTCACAAGCTCATCCACTCTGACCAGTCGGGATTTATCCCGAATAGGTCTACCAGTATTAATATACACAGAGCCCACCTGAATATTCAGATACCGGTTAAATAAGCCACGATGATGGTGGAACCGTGAAGAGACATAAATGAGCTGCAAGGTGAATTAAGTCTCCTGCATAAGATCACTGATGTGGCAAAAAAAAAAGAAAATGGAGCCAGGATCACTGGATCTTGAAAGTACCGACACAACAAGGTGAAGTATGAATAAGGAAAAGAATAGACAAGATAACAACAAAAAATAAAAATGAAGATGAAAAGTAGCGTCCGCTCAGTGAAGGCTATTTCTGAACAGGTCTCCCCTGGGCTTTGGAGAAATTCTTCCAAGAAGACCAATTGGACTGATATGCTTGGTATGTCCCCTCTCTGCAAGCTATTATATTTTCATATTCAGCAATCATCTTCACTTTAATTGAAACCTCAATCAGTTTAGGAATTTCGCTGGACTTCCATTTGCTTAGGATAGGATAATAGGATAATAGGATATGTGTAAATATGGATCTAATGGAGCAGGGATGATCCTCTGTGTTTAAACTCAGAATGACTTGTTCCACATTAGATTTACACTTACTTTTGTCACTTTTGAAATCAGGTTAAATACATCTGACCAAAATTTACGGAGCAGAGGGCAGGCCCAGACCACATGTAAAAGACCACCTACCTGACCCCCCCCCAGCACAGATTGGAATTGTCCCTTGAGAATTTGGCTACAACGTATGGAGTAAAGTACCATCTCAGCATAAGTTTCTGATTTAATTCTTCATAGTTTGAGCATCTAGAGTACTTATAGTTGCATTTAATGGCTTTTTTCCCATTGAGCTTCTGAGAAAGCCTTTCCCAACTCTGTTTCCCACTTTAGTATTGGATTATATTACTGAAAGACATCTTTAGAATGAAGAGAATTATATATTAATGTTATACCTTTAGCTTTGGTGTTGCAGGACTGAAGGAATTTCCATATTTTTCTATGATGGGGATATGTATCACTTTTATGCTCTCTGTGTGTAGGTAAAGATTTCTGTGTTTGGGATTAGTGATGGACGAACTTCCGACGGGACGTTTCGCGAACGCGAAATGCGAACGGACCCAAACGTTCGCGAAACCGACCGTTCGCCGCGGGCCCCATTGACTTCAATGGGAGGCGAACTTTGCAAACCTTCATGTCGAATTTGCGGCCACGTGGTAATTATTAGGGGGTAAAACGTAGTCCCACCATCTGGACAATGACATAATACATGTATGAGGTGAATTTGGGATCGATAACTACAAGCATTTTTATTTTATTTGGGAAATTGTTCTAACAATTCAGGACTATGGAGCTAATGAAGGCAATGGAGGAGAGGGAAGGTCAGGGACCAGGGTAGGCAAAGAAGAGGGTGCAGGAGATGATCACCAGCAGCGTGACATACCGGAATGACACATGCACCGTGATAGAGGCATCTGACAGCAGCACCGTAATACAGAGCACTGACAGCAGCACCGTGACATACAGCGCTGACAGCAGCACCGTGACATACAGCGCTGACAGCAGCACCGTGACATACAGCGCTGACAGCAGCACCGTGACATACAGCGCTGACAGCAGCACCGTGACATACAGCGCTGACAGCAGCACCGTGACATACAGCGCTGACAGCAGCACCGTGACATACAGCGCTGACAGCAGCACCGTGACATACAGCGCTGACAGCAGCACCGTGACATACAGCGCTGACAGCAGCACCGTAAGCAGCCCCAGGAGGAAGTCAGCACAGCACAGGGATGGTGTGATCCCCTCATAATAAGAACCCCCAGGAGGAAGTCAGCACAGCACAGGGATAGTGTGATCCCTTCATAATAAGAACCCCCAGGAGGAAGTCAGCACAGCACAGGGATATCATAAGCAGCCCCAGTAGAAATATGACACCGCTCAACCTCTTCAAAGAGGAGGGTAGGGGCATATAGTACGGTGTGCTTTTTTGGGTCAAGGAAGTGAGCCAAATGAATTAAGAAGGTCTGTGTGCTTGATTAAAAAAATAGTTTATAGACATATACATGGTCTACTGGTCACATGTGTTGAATTCCTCCGAGATCCATGCCTCATTCATTTTTAGAAATGTGAGGTAGTTAACACTGTGGTGAGCTAGGCGAGTACGCTTATCGGTCACAATCCCCCCTGCTGCGCTGAACGTCCTTTCGGACAGGACACTGGATGAGGGGCAAGCCAACAGTTCGATTGCAAATTGGGCAAGCTCTGGCCAGAGGTCAAGCCTGCCCACCCAGTAGTCTAGGGGTTCATCACTCCTCAGAGCGTCCACATCGGCCGTTAACCCAATGTAGTCGGACACCTGACGGTCTAGGCGTTCCCTGATGCTGGATCCGGATGACACCTGTCGATGGGCCGGCTGAAAGAATGACCTCATATCCGAAGTCACCAACACATCTTCAAACCGGCCTCTTCTTGCAGGCGCTGTTGGATTGGTACCCGCAAATCCTTCTCTGGGAGTGGGAATTGCTCCTCTGCCAGCGCACGCAAAAGCAGAATGCAGCATTTCTCGAAGCAAGGCCTGGAAGTGCTGCATTCTGACAGCCCTCTGCGACGGCGGTAACATTTCCGCCATTTTGTGTTTGTACCGGGGGTCTAAGTACGTTGCCACCCAGTACTGGTCCTTGACCCTCATGCTTTTTATACGGGGGTCCCTATTAAAACACTGGAGCATGAAGGCCCCCATTTGCACTAAAGTGGAAGCGGTGTGGTGGCCTGGCTCCTGCTCATCATCCAGGATAATGTCGTCCTCTTCATTCTCCTCTCCCCATCCTCGCACAACAGGGATCCCAGAAAGGTTTAAAGCATGCTCTTCTTGCTCCTGCTCATCCGCCCCGGCACCATCCTCCTCTGACTCCTCATCAGACTCCTGTTGTTGACTTGTCTCAGATAGAGTAGCCCCCCCTGGGAATTCATCCAGCATTGCGACTTCCTCATCTTCCCGCTCCTGCTCCTCCACAGCCTGATCAATGACACGACGCAATGCACGCTCCAGAAAGAAGGCATAAGGTACCATGTCACTGATGGCGCCATGGCTGCGACTGACCAGTTTGGTGATCTCCTCAAATGGCCGCAGAAGTCTGCATGTGTCGCGCATGAGCAGCCACTGGCGCGGTGAAAAAAAACCCAGCTCCCCAGAACCGTTTCTTTCGCAGAGTTCATACAGGTAGACGTTAACTGCACGTTTCTGCTGGAGCAGCCTATCAAGCATATAGAAGGTTGAGTTCCATCGCGTCGGGCAATCGCAAATAAGACGTCTGACCGGCAGATGGTGTCGCCGCTGAATGTCAGCAAGGCGAGCCATGGCCGTGTAAGATCTTCTGAAATGGGCCGAGATTTTCCTTGCCTGCCGCAAGATGTCCTGGACCCCAGGGTATTTGACAAGGAATCGCTGCACGACCAAGTTTAAGACGTGTGCCATGCACGGCACGTGCGTGATTTTGCCCTGTTTCAATGCGCTAAGCAGATTGGCACCGTTGTCACACACCACTTTACCAACTGTCAAATTGAGCGGTGTTAGCCACTCATCTGCCTGTGAACGCAAAGCTGAAAGGAGTGCCGGGCCAGTGTGGCTCTTTGCTTCCAGGCACAACAGACGCAGCACGGCATGGCAACGTCTCACCTGGCATGTGGAATAGGTTCTGGGGAGCTTGGGCGGTGCAGTGGAAGAGACGCTAGCAGCGGAAAAGGAGGAGGCAGCTGAGGAGGAGAGGGAGGAGGATGGAGTAGGAGGAGGAGAAGAAGAGTCAGGCCTGCATGCAATCCGTGGCGGTAAAACCAAATCTACACGGGTGCCACGGGTTACATGCTTGACGGCCGTCAGAAGGTTCACCCAGTGGGCAGTAAAACTGATATACCTTCCCTGCCCGTGTTTGCTAGACCACGTGTCTGTGGTCAGATGTATCTTGGCACCGACACTGTGTGCCAGAGATACATTCACTTGCCGCTGAACATGGCCATATAGCTCTGGGATGCCCTTCTCTGAGAAATACTTCCTTCCTGGGACCTTCCATTGTGGTGTTCCAATGGCCACAAATTTGCGAAAGGCCTCCGAGTCCACCAGTTTATATGGCAGTAGTTGGCGGGCTATGAGTTCTGACAAGCCAGCCGCCAACCGTTGGGCAAGAGGGTTATCCGGCATCATCATTTTTTTACGCTCAAACATTAGGCCCACGGAAGCCTGCCTTTTTGCAGAAAAATGTGAGCTTGGCGTGATGGAAGGTGGAGTGGAGGACAATTGTGAGGAGAGAGGAGAAGGAGAAGTAGAAGACGAGGCTGGACGGTGAGAGCCTGCAGTGTGGCTTTGTGTGTTCCGTTGCTCCCACTGGGCTCGGTGATGGCTGCTCATGTGCCTTCTTAAGGCGGTCGTCCCTAGGTGAGTATTGGGCTTACCGCGACTAACGCGTTGACTGCAAAGATTGCAGATGGCAACGCTATTGTCAGCAGCGGACACGTTAAAAAAAGCCCACACTGCGGAGCCATGTGCCGGTGTCCTGGGAGCGCCAGATGTGACCGTACATGGTCGATGACTCGCTCCTGATACATTTGCAGTCTGCTTTGTCCCTGCTGTGCAATGTAAGTCATTGCTGCTTCTCCTCCCTATCTGCTGGTCCATATCTCCCTCTGAACTCCCCTCCTCTTCCTCTCTTGTGGGCACCCACGTGACATCACTAGACACGTCATCATCAACGTCACCTTCCCCACCGCTATAAGTAGAGATCTCGGAGTAGGCAGCAACACCGGGGACCAACCTCCTCCTTGGGCTGATCTGGGTACTGGCGTCAGACTGCTGAGTAGCGCTTGTTGCTACCTCCTCTTCCTGATCCAATACCAAGAGTGGCTGCGCATCAGAAATGTCCTCTTGATATGGATCGGAAAATAATTCCAGTGACTCAAGCGGAAGGTATGTGGTGGTGGTGGTGGTGGTCGTGTTGTTGGTGGTAGTGTCTTTGGGGGTGCACATAGCAGAGAGTGAAGAAGAGGGTGCAGATCGAGAGGATGAGGAGGGTGCAGAAGAGTAAGGCTGAGCGAGCCACTCAACCAAGTCTGGTGCATCCTTTAAAGTAATTGAACGCACCTTCTGCAACTTCCCACTTTGGCTCAAGCCTGTTGCTCCTGCCCTACCCCTACCACCCCTGCGGAAGGGCCTGCCTCTTCCTCTGCATGTCATTTTTTAAATGACCCTGTGACAAAACTCTTAGTCCCTATACCGCTGAAGGACTGCTGCAGTATAGGTGAGCGGTCAGCAGTGGTGCACGTCAACCCTATCTATTGTGGACCTATAGCGGTCCTTACAGAACAGCAGACTGTACCGCACTCAAGCCTATGTACCGTAGCACCCTATACCAAGTTACCAGTCCTTATAAGAACTTTTGTGGACCAAGCAGGTTGTGTATTAGTGTTTAGCAGACTGTACGTCAGTCCCTATACCGCTGAAGGACTGCTGCAGTATAGGTGAGCGGTCAGCAGTGGTGCACGTCAACCCTATCTATTGTGGACCGATAGCGGTCCTTACAGAACAGCAGACTGTACCGCACTCAAGCCTATGTACCGTAGCACCCTATACCAAGTTACCAGTCCTTATAAGAACTTTTGTGGACCAAGCAGGTTGTGTATTAGTGTTTAGCAGACTGTACGTCAGTCCCTATACCGCTGAAGGACTGCTGCAGTATAGGGCAGCGGTCAGCAGTGGTGCACGTCAACCCTATCTATTGTGGACCGATAGCGGTCCTTACAGAACAGCAGACTGTACCGCACTCAAGCCTATGTACCGTAGCACCCTATACCAAGTTACCAGTCCTTATAAGAACTTTTGTGGAACAAGCAGGTTGTGTGTTAGTGATTAGCAGACTGTACGTCAGTCCCTATACCGCTGAAGGACTGCTGCAGTATAGGTGAGCGGTCAGCAGTGGTGCACGTCAACCCTATCTATTGTGGACCGATAGCGGTCCTTACAGAACAGCAGACTGTACCGCACTCAAGCCTATGTACCGTAGCACCCTATACCAAGTTACCAGTCCTTATAAGAACTTTTGTGGACCAAGCAGGTTGTGTATTAGTGTTTAGCAGACTGTACGTCAGTCCCTATACCGCTGAAGGACTGCTGCAGTATAGGGCAGCGGTCAGCAGTGGTGCACGTCAACCCTATCTATTGTGGACCGATAGCGGTCCTTACAGAACAGCAGACTGTACCGCACTCAAGCCTATGTACCGTAGCACCCTATACCAAGTTACCAGTCCTTATAAGAACTTTTGTGGAACAAGCAGGTTGTGTGTTAGTGATTAGCAGACTGTACGTCAGTCCCTATACCGCTGAAGGACTGCTGCAGTATAGGTGAGCGGTCAGCAGTGGTGCACGTCAACCCTATCTATTGTGGACCGATAGCGGTCCTTACAGAACAGCAGACTGTACCGCACTCAAGCCTATGTACCGTAGCACCCTATACCAAGTTACCAGTCCTTATAAGAACTTTTGTGGACCAAGCAGGTTGTGTATTAGTGTTTAGCAGACTGTACGTCAGTCCCTATACCGCTGAAGGACTGCTGCAGTATAGGGCAGCGGTCAGCAGTGGTGCACGTCAACCCTATCTATTGTGGACCGATAGCGGTCCTTACAGAACAGCAGACTGTACCGCACTCAAGCCTATGTACCGTAGCACCCTATACCAAGTTACCAGTCCTTATAAGAACTTTTGTGGAACAAGCAGGTTGTGTGTTAGTGATTAGCAGACTGTACGTCAGTCCCTATACCGCTGAAGGACTGCTGCAGTATAGGTGAGCGGTCAGCAGTGGTGCACGTCAACCCTATCTATTGTGGACCGATAGCGGTCCTTACAGAACAGCAGACTGTACCGCACTCAAGCCTATGTACCGTAGCACCCTATACCAAGTTACCAGTCCTTATAAGAACTTTTGTGGAACAAGTGAGTTGTGAATGTTTAGCAGACTGCAGCAGAAGGGCAGCAGTCAAGTATAATATCCTTTCTATATTTGGAAGAAAGAATATTATACATGTACAAGCCTATTACTGTACCACTGATACCAGTCCTGAAAAGAACCTTTGTGGAACTAATAATAACAGCAAGTCTTTAAAATTACCCTCACTGCCTGACAACACTGCTTCCTTCCTGTCCCTATACAAATTGGCAAAAAAAGAGAACGATTAGTGGTTACTGGAACAGCTCTTTTGTGGACCTTGATAGTAACAGCTAATGATGATGATGATGATGATGATGATGAAAGACTAATCTGGCTGTCCCTGTAGCATACACCGTCCTTTCCCTTTCTCTAAACTAACAAAAGACACTCAGGCTGCTGCAAGAATCAGCAGCACAGCAAACCTATCAACACCTAACACCTATACCAGTCCTGAAAAGAACTTTTGTGTACCAAATAGCTAGTGGTTTATCTCTCCCTACTCCACACAGGAACCTGTCCCTATCTTAACAGAAGAAAGAATGTAAAATGGCCACCGGATCGGGTGTATTTATAGGTTAGGGGGAATGTACAAGTGTCCATGTGCTGTCATGTCTCAATTGGCTGTCCTGTATCACATGATAAACGTGTCACCAAAGGTTAAAGTTCTTGTATACATTAAACACGTAAGTCCGCCGCGGCGAACGACGGAAAAAGGCGTTCGAACGTGCGGACCGCGAATGTCGGAAATTCGCCGCGAAACGACCGCCGGGCGAACCGTTCGGCCATCACTATTTGGGATTCGGAATTTTTGCTGAATGTATGTGAAAGGCCTTATTTTATCCCCTGTGGTGAGATCTGCTATATTACTTATTTTGTTCTCAAGCCATTTATTCAATGCTATGTTAGGGATTAACCATTTGATGGATTCCAGCGGAATGGGGTCTTTGACTATTGGGTAATGTGCTGAACCTTCTAAGCTGATCTCAGGCCATGCCCTACACGCTGCTTGAATTGTGGGGTGGTCTGTGGTTTGGTTAGCTGTAGGTATGACAGAGGCCATGAGAAATGAAAGTGGTGAAAGTGATCGAAATCTCGTAAGTTCTAGTTGGCACCATGGTTTGACGACTGGTTTAGCAAACCAATTTTTAATCTGATCAATAACAAGTGCTGTGAAATAATCTTTCAGTATTGGCAGGCCCATACCCCCTGCATTTTTATGTTTATTTTGTATGAAAGGAGAGCACCTCGCCCTACTTACCCCCCACACAAAACTCAACAGTTGTTTTTGTATTGTTGTAAAGAAATTAGCGGGTATTTGAATTGGCAGTGCTCTAAAGACATAAAGTATTTTTGGCAGTTTTAGCATTTTATATGCTGCTAACCGTCCGGACCAGGATAGGTAAAACTTTTGAATTCTTGAGAGTTCTTTCTGGCATTTGTCAATGAGTGGTACGTAGTTTTCTTGGTATAATTTAGGGAGTGGACATGTGAGTTTGATACCCAAATAGGTAATGGATGGTGTGGTCCATGGATATGGGAGAATTTCTTGTAAATGATTTTCTACTCTTTTGTTTATTCTTATGCCTAGTATGTTTGATCTCATTGTGTTTACTTTGTAATAGGATATTCTGCCAAATTGTTGGAGAATACTGTGGGCTGCAGGTAGAGATTTGATTGGGTTAGAGAGAGATAATATTACATCGTCAGCAAATAATGTCATTTTATGCTGGTACGATTGTGATGCTATGCCTTGTACGGAGTGGTCAGATCTGATTTTCTCTGCCAAGGGTTCCATTATTAGTGCAAAAATTAATGGGGACATGGAGCAACCCTGCCTCGTTCCGTTCGTGATTTGAAATTATTTAGAGAACATTCCCTCCGTATACACATATGCTGACGGGGAGGAATCTAGAGCCAGTATTGCATCTTGTATCGGGCCGGAGAAGCCAAACTTCTCCAATACCCCTCTAAGGTACCCCCCGTGTACTCTATCGAAGGCCTTCTCTGCATCCAACGTGAGGAGCAGAGAAGGCCTTCTTTCTTTTTTTCTGCTATATGTAGAAGATTAAGCATTTTCCTAGTAGGGTCTGTTGTTTGTCAGTCCGACACAAAACCCACCTGATCATAATTTATTAATTGGGGCAGTATATTTGTCAATCTGTGTGCTAATAGCTTGGCGTATAACTTCACATCTCTATTTAACAATGAGATGGGCCTGAAGTTTTGCGGCTTGTTAGGTTCCTTACTTGGTTTGGGCAGTGTAATAATTGTGGCCGTGAGCATTTCTGAGGGAAAACCAGCTACAGCCGTGGCAGTGTCAAATACCATTTGTAGGTATGGTGATAAGATGTTACTAAATAACTGATAATATTCTGAACAGCAGCTGTCTGGGCCTGGTGACTTATTATGTGGAAGGGTCTTTATCATTTGTTCTATTTCTTGGGTCGTTATTGATTGGTTCAATTTGTCTAAGTCTGCTTGGGATACAGTAGGTAGATTCACTGATGTCAGGAATAGAGATGGCCTTGCGGTTCGTCCGTCGGTCGGTTTGCGTTGAATTTTGCGTGTTCATGATTCACCAAACCGCTGTTCGCCTGGCGGACATATGCATTTACATTGTGAAAGAACTTTGACCTATGATGACACATCCATCATGGGGTACAGGACAGCCAATTGAAACATTTCAGCACATGGACAATTGGACATTCCCCCTACCTTTTGTCAGTGTAGGGAGAGGTTGCTGTGTGGAGCAGAGACAGACTGTAGTTACACAAATCACTAGCTATTAGGTCCACAAAAGTCCTTTTAAGGACTGGTATGGGTGTACAGTATAGGGTTCTGGTGCACTGCTGCTGACTGCTCTGCTGGTGATTGCTGAGTGCACTGCTGACCGATTCTGCAGCTGTCCTTTGTCAGTGTAGGGACAGGACGCTGTGTGGAGCAGGGACAGTCAGTTTAATCACTAGATATTACTATTAGGTCCACAAAGGTCCTTTTTAGGACTGGTATAGGTGTACAGTATATAGGGTTGTATACGTATAATATACTTTCTTTCAAATATAGAAAGAATATTATATTTGACTGCTGATGATTCTGCAGCTGTCTTTTATAAGTGTATGGACTGAGGGACACTCAGCAAATCACTAGCTACTAGGTCCACAAAGATCCTTTTAAGGACTGGTATTGGTATACAATATATAGGGTTCTGGTGCACTGCTGCTGACTGCTGTGCTGCTGATTGCTGCCCGATTCTGCAGCTGTCTTTCATCAGTGTAGGGACTGAGGGACAGTCTGCAAATCACTAGCTACTAGGTCCACAAAGGTCCTTTTAAGGACTGGTATAGGTGAACTATTTGGTGTGCAGTATATAGGTGTGTAATACACGTATAAATACTTTCACATGAAGAAAGCATAGTATAGTGCATTTCCACTGTGCAGCATTGTGACTGCTGAGTGGTTCTGCAGCAATACTACAAAGAGTGACAAACGCAATTAAAAAAAGTATTATAACTGGTGTGATAGACCAGTGGCCCCCAAAAACAACAGATTTAAGCGGGGTGTTATATACCTTCTTCCACATACATACTGCACTTCTCTAGAGACTTTTGTCACAGGGTCATTTAAAAAATGACAGGCAGGGGAAGAGGCAGGCCCTTCCGCAGGGGTGGTAGGGGGTAAGGCAGGAGCAACAGGCTTGAGCCAAATTGGGAAATTGCAGAAGGTGCGTTCAATTACGTCAAAGGACGCACCAGACTTGGTTGAGTAGCTCACTCAGTCTTACTCTTCTGCACCCTCCTCATCCTCTCGATCTGCACCCTCTTCACTCTCTGCTGTGTGCACCCCCAAAGAGACTACCACCAACACCACCACCACCACATACCTTCCGCTTGAGTCACAGGAATTATTTTCCAATCCATATCAAGACATTTCCGATGCGCAGCCACTCTTGGTATTGGATCAGGAAGAGGAGGTAGCAACAACCGCTACTCAGCAGTCTGACGACAGTACCCAGATCAGCCCAAAGAGGTTGGTCCCCGCTGTTGCTGCCTACTCTGAGATCTCTAATTATAGCGGTGGGGAAGGTGACGCCAATGATGACATGTCTAGTGATGTCACGTGGGTGCCCACAAGAGAGGAAGAGGAGGGGAGTTCAGAGGGAGATATGGACCAGCAGATAGGGAGGAGAAGCAGGTGGAACTTAGATTGCATAGGAGGGACAAAGCAGACTGTTAATGTATCAGGAGCAAGGCATCAACCATGTATGGTCACATCTGGTGCTCCCAGGACACCTGCACATGCAGTCAACGCATAAGTCGCGGTAAGCCCAACACTCACCTAGGGATGACTGCCTTAAGAAGGCACATGAGCTGCCATCACCGAGCCGAGTGGGAGCAACGGAACCCACAAAGCCACACTCCAGGCTCCCACCGTCCAGCCTCGTCTTCTACTTCTCCTTCTCCTCTCTCCTCACAATTGTCTTCCACTCCACCTTCCATCATGCCGTCCTCATGCTTTTCTGCAAAAAAGCAGGCTTCCGTGGGCCAAATGTTCGAGCGTAAAAAAATGATGACGCCGGATAACCATCTTGCCCAACGGTTGATGGCTGGCTTATCAGAACTGATAGCCCGCAAACTACGGCCATATAAACTGGTGGACTCGGAGGCCTTTCAAAAATTTGTGGCCATTGGAACACTACAATGTAAGGTCCCAGGAAGGAAGTATTTCTCACAGAAGGGCATCCCAGAGCCCAAAAACGGGCAGGGAAGGTATATAACTGTTACCACCCACTGGATGAACCTTCTGACGGCCATCAAGCATGTAACCCGTGGCACCTGTGTAGATTTGGTTTTACCACCATGGATTGCATGCAGGCCTGCCTCTTTTTCTCCTCCTCCTACTCCATCCCCCTCCCTCTCCTCCTCGGCTGACTCCTCCTTTTCCGCTGCTAGCGTCTTTTCTGCTGCGCCGCCCAAGCTCCCCAGAACCTATTCGACCTGCCAGGTGAGATGTTGCCATGCTGTGCTGCATCTATTGTGCCTAGAAGCCAAGTGCCACACTGGCCCGGCACTCCTTTCAGCTTTGCATTCACAGGCAGATCAGTGGCTAACACCGCTCAATTTTACAGTTGGTAAAGTGGTGTGTGACAACGGTACCAATCTGCTTAGCACATTGAAACAGTGCAAAATTACACACGTGCCATGCATGGCACACATCTTAAACTTGGTCGTGCAGCGATTCATTGTCAAATACCCTGGGGTCCAGGACATCTTGCGGCAGGCGTGGAAAATCTTGGAAAAGATTTCAGAAGATCTTACATGGCCATGGCTCGCCTTGCTGACATTCAGCGGTGACACAATCTGCCGGTCAGACGTCTTATTTTCGATTGCCCAACGCAATGGAACTCAACCTTCTATATGCTTGATAGGCTGCTCCAGCAGAAACGTGCAGTTAACGACTACCTCTATGAACTCTGCGGCAGAACAGGTTTCTGGGAAGCTTGTTTTTTTTCACCGCGCCAGTGGCTGCTCATGCGCGATGCATGCAGACTTCTGCAGCCATTTGATGAGATCACCAAACTGGTCAGTTGCAGCCATGGCACCATCAGTGACATGGTACCTTGTGCCTTCTTTATGGAAGCGTGCATTGCGTCGTGTCATTGATCAAGCCGTGGAGGAGCAGGAGCAGGAAGATGAGGAAGTCGCAATGCTGGATGAATTTCCAGGGGGGCTACTTTATCTGAGACAAGTCAACAACATGAGTCTGAAGAGGAGTCAGAGGAGGATGGTGCCAGGGAGGATGAGGAGGAGCAAGAAGAGCATGCTTCAAAACCTTTATGGGATCCCTGTTGTTGTGCATGGATGGGGAGAGGAGAAGAAGGAGGACGACATTATCCTGGGTGATGAGCAGGAGCCAGGCCACCACACCGCTTACAGTTTAGTGCAAATTGGGGCCTTCATGCTCCAGTATTTTTACAGGGACCCCGTATAAAAAGCATAAAGGTCAAGGACCAGTACTGGGTGGCAACGTACTTGGACCCCCCGATACAAACACAAAATGGCGGAAATGTTACCACCGTCACAGAGGACTGTCAGAATGGAGCACTTCCAGGCCTTGCATGAGAAATGCTGCATTCTGCTTTTACGTGCGCTGCAGAGGAGGAATTCCCACTCCCAGAGAGAGTTGCGGGTACCAATCCAATAGTGCCTGCAAGAAGAGGGCAGTTTGAAGATGTGTTGGTGACTTCTGATATGAGGTCATTCTTTCAGCCGACCCATCGACCGGTGTCATCCGGATCCAGCATCAGGGAACGCCTAGAGCGACAGGTGTCTGACTACATTGGGTTAACGGCCGATGTGGACGTTCCGAGAAGTGATGAACCCCTGAATTACTGGGTGGGTAGATTTGACCTCTGGGCAGAGGTTGCACAATTTGCAATGGAACTGTTGGCTTGCCCCTCGTCCAATGCCCTGTCCGAAAGGATGTTCAGCGCAGCAGGGGGGATTGTGATCGATAAGCGTACTCGCCTAGCTCACGACAGTGTTGACTACCTTGCATTTATAAAAATGAATGAGGCATGGATTTCGGAGGAATTCAACACATGTGACCAGTAGACCATGTATATACATAACTCTATAAACAATTTATTTAATCAAGCACACGGACCTTTTTTCTACCTTTGGCTCACTTCCTTGTACAAAAAAGCACACTGTACTATATGCCCGTACCCTCCTGTTTGAAGAGGTTGAGGGGTGTCATATTTTTGGGTCCCGCAGCGCGTTGCTGCTATCAGTGCTGCTATCAGTGCTGCTGTCGGTGCTCTCTATCACGGTGCTGGTGTCAGTGCTCTCTATCATGGTGCTGGTGTCGATGCTTTCTATCACGGTGCTGGTGTCGGTGCTCTCTATCACGGTGCTGGTGTCAGTGCTCTCTATCTCGGTGCTGGTGTCAGTGCTCTCTATCTCACTGCTGGTGTCAGTGCTCTCTATCTCACTGCTGGTGTCAGTGCTGTCTATCTCGCTGCTGGTGTCAATGCTCTCTCTATCTCGCTGCTGGTGTCAGTGCTCTCTCTATCTCGCTGCTGATGTCAATGCTCTCTCTATCACGGTGCTAATGTCAGTGCTCTCTATCGCGGTGCTGGTGTCAGTGCTCTCTATCTCGGTGCTGGTGTCAGTGCTCTCTATCTCGGTGCTGGTGTCAGTGCTCTCTATCTCAGTGCTTGTGTCAGTGCTCTCTATCTCGGTGCTGGTGTCAGTGCTCTCTATCACGGTTCTGGTGTCAGTGCTCTCTATCACGGTTCTGGTGTCAGTGCTCTCTATCACGGTGCTGGTGTGGTATCAGTGCTCTCTATCACGGTGCTGGTGTGGTGTCATTGCTCTCTATCTCGGTGCTGGTGTGGTCTCAGTGCTCTCTATCTCGGTGCTGGTGTGGTGTCAGTGCTCTCTATCTCGCTGCTGGTGTCAGTGCTCTCTATCTCGCTGCTGGTGTCCGTGCTCTCTCTATCACGGTGCTGGTGTCAGTGCTCTCTATCTCAGTGCTGGTGTCAGTGCTCTCTATCTCGGTGCTGGTGTCAGTGCTCTCTATCTTGGTGCTGGTGTCAGTGCTATCCATCACGGTGCCGGTGTCAGTGCTCTCTATCACGGTGCTGGTGTGGTGTCATTACTCTCTATCTCAGTGCTGTTATGGTCTCAGTGCTCTCTATCGCGGTGCTGGTGTGGTGTCAGTGCTCTCTATCTCATTGCTGGTGTCAGTGCTCTCTATCTCGGTGCTGGTGTCAGTGCTCTCTATCACAGTGCTGGTGTCAGTGCTCTCTATCATGGTGCTGGTGTGGTGTCAGTGCTCTCTATCTCGGTGCTGGTGTCAGTGCTCTCTATCTCAGTGCTGGTGTCAGTGCTCTCTATCTCGGTGCTGGTGTTAGTGCTCAGTCTCTATCATGGTGCTGGTTTCAGGCAGTGAGGGAGATAGCAGCGAAGAAGCCAATCAGCAGGCAGTGCCAGCACCATGACTGAGGATCAGCCCTGGACTGACACCTCCGGACCACCACAGTGGAGCCCTGCATAGGTGGGGGTAAGGGCCGGGCAGAGGGAGGGGCTCAAGCACAGGTTGGCACACTGGGACACTGGCACAGGACTGACTGTGGCACTGATCATCTCCTGCACCCTCTTCATAGCCTACTCTGACCTTTCCTCTCCTCCATGGCCTTTATGCGCTCCTGAATTGTCAAAATTTCACAGATAAAAAAAGAATGCTTGTCGTTGTCTATCCCAGATTCACTTAATACTTTTGTTATGTCAGTGTCCATGTGGTGGGACTATGTGTGCACAGCTAGTAAGTATTTTGTGGCTGAAAATATGACCTGTAGGTTTTTAAGGTTCGCCTGCCATTAAAGTCAATGGGACCTGCTGCAAACTTTGCAGTTTGCAAACTTTTCGTTGCGGTTCGCGTTCGCGAAATGTCCCGTCAGAAGTTCGTCCATCACTAGTCAGGAAGTCCTCAATTATATCGTCATTGGGTTGGTGAGTGTCTTGGTCATTTTTAAGATTATACAATGCTTCGTAATAATCACTAAAGGCATCCGCAATTTCTTTTGGGTTTGTGACATTTCTTTTAGTTTTAGGGTTCCAAATATAAGATATTTTCTGTGTGGTTATTTTTTCCTTTAGTTGGTTTGCTAATGTTTTCCCAGCTTTATATGGTTGTGATTCTGGTTAGAATCTGTGCAGTAAAACAACCGCTCAACTTAGGGGTTTAGGTAAGGGGATAAATCAACATCGCCATCCCCTGGGCCAAGAGAGTTAATGAAGGTAGTGGCTTACAAGCCCAATTGTCAGCCAGTTTCAGCATCTGAATCCTCTTTGTTAGATATGGGAGTTTCATCCCGTCCCCTTCCATGGTGCCAGCGGGAATGATATGCCAGTCTCTTATGAGGCGCATGCCTTCCTTGACGCTAGTAATTATATGGTTGTGTCCATCCTTAGTTATTAGCAGCTTCGCTGGGTATATACATGTGCACACTATCTTGTTGTTGTTCAGAGGTTTTGTGATGCTTGCAAGTTGTCTATGCTGTTGCATAGTGTATGCCGACAGGTCTGTGAAGGAGAGTTCTTGCAAGTCAGGGGGTATATTGTTGCGGTGCCTAACAGCGGCCATGAATCTGTCCTTAGTATGAAAAAATGAATCCTGACTATGGTGTCCCTGGGCAGGTGTGATGCAATGTGTTTAGGCCCGGGAATCCTGTGGATGTGGTCCACAATTAGGTCTTCTATAGGTGCATCAGGAAGAACTGATTTCATCACCGCAGTAAAGTATTCTTTTAGGTCAGGAAGTTTTATTGTTTCAGGTATTCCCCTTATTTTAATGTTCTTTCTCCTGGACCTATCCTCTAAATTTTCCAATTTCAGTTGCATCTGCAATATCTCGTCGTCCCTATAATTATGGGCATCCACCAAGTCATTGAAAGTGGAGGCAAATTCACTCACTTTTGTTTCCACGTGAGAGACCCACGTGTTGACTACTGATATTTCTGATTTAAATTGGCTGGTTAGTGCCATTATGTCAGCATGCAGAGTGGATCTTAAAGCGGTTGTAAACCTGCATTTTTTTTTTTTTTTTTTAAACCTGCAAAGCAAAAGGCATAATGAGCTAGTATGCACCGCATACTAGCTCATTATGAAATACTTACCTTAGAACGAGGCCCCGACATCTGGCTCGATCCACGCCAAGGGAGCCGACATGCTCCCTCGGCGTCTCTTCCGGGTATCGCGGCTCCGGCGCTGTGAGTGGCTGGAGCCGCGATATCGTCACTCCCACGCATGCGCGCAGGAGATTTCAGTCCGGCCGCACGAGCGCTGCCGGATTTTCACGGAGAGAACCACCTTGTGCGCATGCGCCGCTGCAGTCAGCGGCGCATACCGAGGGGAATATCTCCTAAACCGTACAGGTTTAGGAGATTTTTTTTTACCTACAGGTAAGCCTTATTATAGGCTTTATTATAGGCTTTATTATAGGCTTTCCTGTAGGTAAAAGTTAAAAAATTGACCATACAAACACTTTAAGGACATTAACATGTCTTTTAGTGTGGTGTCCATTACTGGTTTGTTTGCTGTGGGGAAGTCAGATATAGATTCCTGCAGTTCTCTTGTGTCATCTAAAGAGGAGTCTAAGCTTACCTCCAAGCCGTTCGGATCGGGCATTTCATTCAGCTTCTGTTTACTTTTAGCTGGACCTGATGATGCCGATGGGGGTGAGGGAAAGTTCTCTGATTCTTGCTTGTTGTGATTGCGACCGAGTTGGGAGCCTGTGGGCGCGCTGCGCTGTGTATAGGTGCCGCGTGTGTCTCCCCAGTGCCTGACGCCACCATCTTGGTCTGTGTAACGGCGCTGCATAGCAAATAAGCATAGCATCTTTCCTGGTGGTTTTACCCCTTTCTTTAGCGGGATGTCATTTCGGAGGTTCGCTGGACCTTGTAGTGCAGTCTGTGTGCTGAAACAAAGCTGTACGTTGCTGTATCAACCTCCGTTGGCCCTCAGTGGAGAGGAGCTGTTTTAGAAAGCAGCCATCCACTCCGCTAGCTAGCCACGCCCCCATATATCCCCTATTTGGTAGACGCTATAACTTTTGTGCAAACCAATCAATTTATGCTTATTGCAATTATTTTTACCAAAAATATGTAGAAGAATACGTATCGGCCTAAACTGAGGAAAAAAAAAATATATATATATATATATATATATATAGATATAGATATATATATATATATATATATATATATATATATATATATATATATATATATATATATATATATATATATATATATATGGGATATTTATTATAGCAAAAAGTAAAAAATATTGCTTTTTTTCAGAATTGTCGCTTTTTTTTTATAGCACAAAAAATAAAAACCGCAGAGGTGATCAAATACCACCAAAAGAAAGCTCTATTTTTGGGAAAAAAAGGATGTCAATTTTGTTTGGGTGCAGCATCACACGACCGCACAATTGTCAGTTAAATTGACGCAGTGCAGTATTGTAAAAAGTGCTCTAGTCAGGATGGGGGTAAATTCTTCCGGGGCTGAAGTGGTTTAATAATACTTAAAGAGAAACAATAAAAATGAAATGTTCCTTTAAATATTGTGCCCGGGGTCCCCTTTGTCTGCCTGTAAAGTAGCGCATTTTTGCCATGTTTATAACAGTACCACAGCAAAATAACATTTCTAAAGGAAAAAATGTCATTTAAAATTGCTCACGGGTGTAATGTATTGCCAGATCCCGGCAATATTCATTAAAAAATCATTGAAAATAACATTGTGGGTTTCCCCTGGTCCATACCAGGCACTTCTGGGTCTGGTATTGATAGTAAGCGTAACTCCACGTATTTTTTTTTGTTTTTAAATAGCGTGATAGTCCCCCCATTCCATTTTTTTTGTTAATTCTGTCACAGGGCTACCCTTAACCACTTCAATACACTATATAATATATTGTACACTGCACTGTATACCCTGCACTCTATTATATATACGACACTGACTGCACTATATACTATGAACTGCAGTATATATACTATACAGATTGCACTGTATACTCTGAACTGCAGTATATATATTATAGAGACTGCACTATAAACTCTGCTGATAAATTGGGCCTTAGGTGTTGGTGTTTCCAGAACACAGTAACCCCTCAAAGTTACTCTTGTTGGGCACAGGAATAGTCCCTGCTGTTAAATATAATTTCAACAATTGTAATTACATGCCCCTGTTAAACAAGGGCAAATAAATTGGGCCTTGGGCAGTGGTGGTGGTGCCCTAAGCCAAAAATATTGTTGGAAGTTGGAATCATCATGATTGAGGAGGAATAGGATAGTCAGCATAGGCAGTCTTCAATGGATCCCAAATCTATAGCTGTTAGGTACCTGGGTGGTGAGCTTGGTGGAAGAAGACTTCTCTTACAACTCTGATTCAGGGCCCACTGTAGTGAAGACAGTGGTCCTGTGAGCACAGCAGGGTAGGAGTGTCTGAGCTGGATGCAGCAGCTGATGCAGGCAGTGGAGATGGTCCTCCGGATGGCTGGAACTGCAGAAGCTGGCAGAGCTGGCAGAAGTTGGCAGAGCAGGAGGACGAATAGCAAGCCGGGTAGAAGAAGGCACAGGAACAGCGGCAGCAGATCCTGGATAGACTCAGCACACTTGGAACAAGCAGAGGGTTGGTCAGACAAGCCGGGTCAGAGCAGATAGGCAATCAGGCAGTAACAACATGCAAAGGCAAGGTCACAGGCTAGCAAAGGTTCAGCATCAAATAGGCAGTCCATAAACAGGGTCAGGCAGGCTGCGATCGGGGCAGGAGAGATCAGCAGAGTCAGACGTAAGCCGGGTCAGTGATAGCAATCAGATGAAGAGGTAAAAGGAGTCTCAGGTACAAGCTGCAGACAAACAGCACTGAACAAATGCAGCTGTAACTTTAAATAGGGCCACTGGCTCCAAACCATGCACTCGTTCCTGAGGTGCATACTGGTGCACACACACGAGCCGATGCTTGGATTGCCTAACATGCACACACGCAGATTCACCCGCAAAGCATGAGCAGAGCCCTGACATTGCCACCCCACAAGGGGCAACCTCCAGGTGCCCAACATGTCTTTCTTTTCGGGATGAGCAGAGAAAAAGGCACAAATTAATCTTCCAGCATGTAAATTAACTATCAGGCTCCCAAGTAGGGATGAGTCGAACACCCCCCGGTTCGGTTCGCACCAGAACTTTAGAACGGACCCCAAATTCGAATGAACTTTAGAACCCCATTGAAGTCTATGGGACTCGAACGTTTGAAATTAAAAGTGCTAATTTTAACGGCTAATATGCAAGATACTGTCCTAAAAAGGGTTTGGGGACCTGGGTCCTGCCCCAGGGGACATGGGTCAATGCCTAAAATGTTTTTAAAAATGGCCATTTTGGCGGGAGCACTGATTTTAATGACGATTAAAGTGAAAAAAAAGTGAAATATTCCTTTAAATATGGTGCCTGGGGGGTGTCTGTAGTATGCCTGTGAAGTGCCACGTGTTTCCCGTGTTTAGAACAGTCCCTGCACAAAATTACATTAAACGGAAATAACACCATTTAAAACTGCTTGCGGTTTTAATGTTATATCTGGTTCCTGCAATATGGTTGAAAATCATTGAGAAAAATGGCATGGGTAGCCCTCCCTGCCCATTACCAGCCTATTTGGTTCTTGTACGCATATTAAGGGGAACCCTGTACCCATATTAAAAAAAGGAAATGCGTGTGGCCCCCAGGCCCTATATACTCAGAACAGCAGTATACAGGCGGTGCAAACAAGCAAATTATACAGGGACTGTGTAGGTTTGTTGTGTTAAGTTGAATCTGTTTGTAATTTTCAACTGGTACATTTTTAAAGTGTAGCTCCAGTCAAAAAAAATAATTTTAAGCTTTTTGGAAAACATAGGGAAGGGTTATCACCCCTGTATAATTTGTTTTGTCGTCCATCTTTTTTCATCTCACTTGCTGTTGTCTCCTTCCCTTTGCAAGTAGGAGATGTTTGTAAGTTGGATGTTTGAAAGTAGGGGCCTGCCCTATATGCTCTGCAGAAATGGCGGAACAAGGTGTTGGTTTTGCCACAACATTGTAAGCCCTCAAAGTGACTCTTGGTGGGCGCTGGAGCGCCCTGCTGTGAACGATTATATCAAGAATTGTAATTACATGCCATTGTTGAACAGTGGTAGAAAACTTGACCTTTGGTGGTTGTGGTGCTGGTGCCACAACACTATAAGTCCTCACCGTTACTCTGGGTGGGAACAGGAAGGGGCCTTCCTGTGAAATATTATATCAAGAATTGTAATTACATGTCCCTGTTAAACAATGGCAGAAAAATTTGGCCTTAGGCACTGCTGCTGGTGCCACCACACTGCAACCTCTCCCATATACTCTAGTTTTATTGCAGGAATTAGCCCTGCTGCAAAGCATTGCATCAAAAATTGTACTTAAACGCCCCTCTTAAACAGGGGTAGAAAAATTGGGCCTTAGGCACTGGTGCTGGTGCCATCACACTGCAACCTCTGCCATATACTCTAGTTTTAGTGCAGGAATTAGCCCTGCTGCAAAGCATTGCATCAAAAATTGTAATTAAACGCCCCTGTTAAACAGGGGCAGAAAAATTGGGCCTTAGGCACTGGTGCTGGTGCCACCACACTGCAACCTCTTCCATATACTCTAGTTTTATTGCAGGAATTAGCCCTGCTGCAAAGCATTGCATCAAAAATTGTAATTAAACGCCCCTGTTAAACAGGGGCAGAAAAATTGGGCCTTAGGCACTGGTGCTGGTGCCACCACACTGCAACCTCTCCCATATACTCTTGTTTGATTGCAGGAATTAGCCCTGCTGAAAAGCATTGCATCAAAAATTGTACTTAAATGCCCCTGTTAAACAGGGGAAGAAAAATTGTGCTGATGGCATCAACCAGAACCAGAAATGTTCTTCCAACATATCAGCGGAGGAGGAAGAGGATAGACAATCAACATAACAGGACAGTCACTCAGCATCAGCATAGGCAGTCTTGAAGGGATGTGATATTTCAAAAAAAATTATTCTGTTACAACAGCTTCAGGTGCTTGGTAGCTGTGGGTGATCCAAGACTGATTCATCTTGATGAAGGTCAGTCGATCAACTGATTCGGTGGACAGGCGCACCCTGTGATCGGTAACAAAGCCACCAGCAGCACTGAAGGTGCGTTCCGAAAGAACGCTGGATGCAGGACAGGCCAGTAGCTCAATTGCATACTGTGCAAGCTCTGGCCAGTGATCCATCCTCAAGACCCAGTAAGCCAGAGGATTTTCGGTGGGAAAGGTGTCCAAGTCTGACCTTGCCCCTAGGTATTCCTGCACCATGTAAATCAGATGCTGGCGATGGGTGCTGGAACCGATCATACCTTGGGGCTGCAGACTAAAAAATTGTCTGAAAGCATCAGTCAGACGGCCACCTTCTCCACCGCTCCTTCTGACCGATGCCTCAGCAACACGTTGTCCAGGATCAGGAGTTTGTAACCTCCCAGTCTCTGGGAACGCGTTGCACAGACCTTTCTGCAAGGCCTCCCGGAGATGTCTCATCCTCTGCTCCCTCTGCGATGGCAAGATAAGGTCGGCAACCTTACCCTTGTACCGTGGATCAAGGAGAGTGGCCAGCCAGTAATGGTCCCTCTCCTTGATCCGAAGAATATGAGGATCCTTCTGCAGGCTTTGCAGGATCAGGAAGGCCATGCAGCATAGGTTAGCTGAGGCATTCGGTCCGGAGTCCTCTGGGTCACTAAGGACAACATGATCCGCAGCTACCTCCTCCCAGCCACGTACAAGTCCACGTGTTTCTTGGGACTGTAAATCATCCCTACAAGACTGCTGCTGCTGCTGCTGATGCTGAGTGCCAGCCTCCACCTCCATGCTGACACAATTATCCTCCTCCTCCTCTTCCTCCTCCTCATCCTCTTCCTGTGTGATGGGTGGCACAGCAGGAACACTGTCTGGATAAAGGGGGCCTTGAGAGGCAAGGAAGTCCTCCTCTTCCTGCCTCTGTTCTGCCTCAAGTGCCCTGTCCATTATTCCACGCAGCGTATGCTCCAAGAGGTGGAAAAGAGGTACAGTGTCACTGATGCATGCACTGTCACTGCTCACCATCCTTGTGGCCTCCTCAAATGGTGACAGGACAGTGCATGCATCCCTGATCATGCCCCACTGGCGTGGTGAGAAAAAACTGAGCTCCCCTGACCCTGTCCTGGTGCCGTAGTCGCACAGGTACTCATTGATGGCCCTCTGCTGCATGTGCAGCCGCTGCAGCATGGCCAACGTTGAGTTCCATCTGGTGGGCATGTCACATATAAGGCGGTTCTTGGGCAGGTTTAACTCCTTTTGGAGCTCAGCCAGCCGAGCACAGACATTAAATGTTTGGCGGAAATGCACACAGACTTTCCTGGCCTGCTTCAGGACATCCTGTAAGCTGGGGTACCTTCCCAAGAACCGCTGCACCACCAGGTTAAGGACGTGAGCTACACAGGGCACATGGGTCAGTTGTCCCTGTCGGAGGGCGGAGAGGAGGTTGGTGCCATTGTCACAAACCACCATTCCTGGCTTAAGCTGGCATGGCGTCAACCACCTCTCGGCCTGCCCCTGCAGAGCTGACAAAACATCCTCCCCAAGGGTGGCTCTTGTCCCCCAAACAAACCAGCGCAAGCACGGCATGGCATCGGTTGGCCTGCGTACTTGCGTAGCCCCTGGAACGCCTACGAAGCACCGCTGGTTCTGAGGACAGAGCACTGGAAGAGGCCATGGAGGAAGAAGAAGATGAGGGGGTGGAGGAGAGAGGTGTGTCACAACCAATAGTAGCATTTTGGAGGCGTGGTGGCGGAACAACCTCCAACACTACTGCACCTTGTCCTGCATCCTTCCCAGCTGCCAGAAGAGTGACCCAATGGACTGTGAAAGACAGGTAACGTCCCTGTCCATGCCTGCTGGACCATGAGTCAGCGGTAATATGCACTTTACCGCTGACCGCCCTAGAAAGTTTAACAATCAGCAGATAAAGATACTCCAAACACCTGGTGTTAGCACTTCAATCTTTCTGGCACCATGGTTGTTTTGGTGTCAGGATGATTGAAGCACATTATTTCTATTATTACATTGTCAATTACACCATCAATTTTACCAAGTGTTTATTAATTGTCATTGTCACCAAAGGGCATCTGTAGTAATCCAAACCTCAATACCTAAATTGTTATAATACTGCAGCTTTACCTTTGAGATATTATTAGACATTTCATTGCTTGAAAGTTGCTACAAATATGTCTTCTATTACAGGCAAATGCTGCTGGACACAAGGCTGAATTATACACCAAAAAGCTGCATACTGCACTCAATAAAAGTGCTCTAGTGCAATAACTTCAAAATTCATATATAAATGATCAAATTATCAAAGTGCTACAGTGCAAATTGTTTCACATTGTTATAACACTATTAAACAAAAAAAAAAGTACTCTTGTGTATTCCAAATAAATATAAATATTCCAACTGGCTTCATAAAACATAAATTGAACCGATACATTGAGAAATCCACACTAAAGTGTAATAAACAGATTCCAACAAAGTGCTCCTGTGCCATTAAATATTAATAAACCGAGTCCCAGAAAGTTAATAACTTATTAGGTGAACTGTGCAATAAGAATCAACTCCAGCTTCACTGCTGTGCCGCCACCACTGCCAGAACTAGCCTCTAACCAAATTAGGGGTTAAAATGACAAATAATCCTCCCCATAGGATCACTGAAAAGATCTAGCTCCCACTGTGCGTCTCTCTCCAGGACTCCAGAGATCCATCCAGTCTGATTTTTTTAAGTTTTTTTTTACAATTTCATTTTATTTTTTTATATTTAATGTTCAATTCATTTTAAAATTATGTGCAGCCTGGAGCCAGCTGATTAGTGAACTTCTGGGCTCCGTCTTTACTTGTGTGGTGGGGTGTGTGAATTAAACCACTTCCCACTGCCTAATTGGAGGCTGAGCCCAGCAATTCTCTAAATGGCTGGCTTCAGACTTCGCATTCACAGTTCAGAATCAGAATTTTTTTTCTCCCAAAGAGGTTTACTGACAACCATTTGTGAGTTGTGGTTGGCCAGGCTGCCAAGGGAGCCACAAGTACTCGCTGCATGCTTCCCCGCAGAAATTGCCGGTAGCAGTGCCAGAATTTGTGATGACAGGCCAGGCTGCTGCTGAGCAAGACAGGTACTCTTAAGGCTTGGTTCAACTACAGCAATGCGGGAACCCTGCAAATCCAGTATGGGTTCCTGCATCGCATACAGCTCACAGGCAGTTCACATTGCCCTTTGCAAACTGCTGGGGGTGTCAATACAATGTTAATGACACCTTCAGTAAAGTTTGCATATTGCAGTGTGAACTGTGAATTTGGACAGGAATCGGATCACATGGGTGTGAACACTCATGTGATCTGATTCTGGTGTGGACCAAAATGGGTCCTGTGTGAGTTTGGTCCGAATGCAATTTCAGACATTTGCATCACACAGACTTCACATGAGATTTGCACAGCAGTACGGTGCAAATCACATGTGATGTCTGACATCGCAGCAGTGTGAAATGACCCTAAATGTGCCCCTCTTCTACTGTGGTGTTTGAGGGATCTCAGGGAGATTCACAGCAACCAGGCATGCAGAGAAAGCAGGGACAGGAGGTGTGCAGTCTATGAGGCTGAAAAGGAGCCATTATAGTGACCTCTCCAGGGGCGTAACTATAGGGGGTGCAGCAGTTGCGACCGCAACCGGGCCCTGTGATGCAGGGGGCCCATGTAGCCCCCTCTACATATGGCCGGCAGCAGCATAGGCATCTAGGGGTACCAGTGCACCATGCACACGGGTGGCTGGAGGTGGAGGGTGACTAGCAGAGCTCCATGCTCGACTATCGCACTGGCTGCTCTTTAGTTGTGCATTCCCCGCATGACCTGTGTCCTCGGCCGGCTCCTCAGAGTACCCCTCTCCTGCTCCATGCATTGGCGCTCAGTCCGATGTCTGTTCTCCCCAGCCAGAGTCCCGCCCCCCCCCCCACATCTGGCCCACACTGCACTGCATACTTCTCCCAGGTAAACAAACTTTAAGCACACAGATGCAGTGCAGCCCTATGAGAGCCCCCCGGAGGACACTGCAGGCTTGTCTGCCAGCCCCCCTCCTCCCCCGTCATACACAGATGATGAAAAGTCTTTCTGGAAGATATGCTGATCACCCGTCCAGCACACTGGATGGAGCCCAGGCCAACATGGATGAGTGCGCGGCCTACAGCTTGGTCATAGTGAGTGAGAGGACCCCATCCCCCACACACCATTACTTACCCCCTCCATCTCCCCCTGGGCACAGGGGCCCCTTCTCACGTGGGGACAGGGACCCCCATCTCCCCTGGGGACAGGGACCCCTTCTCACCTGGGGGGAGTAACTTCATCTGCCCTGGAGAAAAAGACCTCATCTCTTCTGGGGACGGGGACCCCATCCTGCCTAGGGACAGTCCCCCAATGGGGCACCTAAAAATTAAACAGAAAATAATAAAAAAACTACTGATGCAAGTGGTGGAACTACAGGGCTCACAAAGGTCATACCTGTGACCACGCCCTGGAGTTCCACCGCCGGACTCGGAGGGAAGGGCCCTGGCTGGGGTTCAGGGGGGCCCTTCATGGTTTCTTGCATCGGGGGCCTGAAGGTTCTAGCTACGCCACTGGACCTCTCTTATCAAGCTCAAGTAGAGGAAGGGGAGAGCACGAGGGAGGATCAGAGAGGCACCATGCAGTGGTTAGAAGAACATCAGAGACAGTAGCTGGATGGAGAGGACTTCACCTCCATTATCATCAAGCACAGGGAGAGGAGGGGGGGGGGCACATGGGAAGGATCAGAGGCATCTGCTTTGCAGCTGCAAGGCTAGAGTTTTGTCAGGGACAGGCTGGAGCCATGTGATACCAAGTGTACTCCCTGGCAGGGCTCTTCTATTTTCTGTTATGTCCAAAGTTAGTGCAGGAGGGAGAGCAAAGTTACAGCTGCAGATCAGAACAGCAGAGCTCTCTCTATGTGTTCTCTCCAGACAGGCAGGGGCAGATTCAAACGCTCAGAGAGAAATAAAACCACAAAAAATCCAGCAGCTTTAAAAAATGTTACAGATACTCCCCCCTTCTCCATGGGAGCACAGCCCGCTCTTGCAATCTGGTGTATCCTTCCTGGAGAGATTTCATGGCCTAAGTGAGAGCCACAAGATGTGAACAGTAGGGATGGCCGAACTGTTAGCCCGGCGGTCGTTTCACGGCAAATTTTGCATGTTCGCGATTCGCCCGATTGGCGGACTATTGCCACTGTTCACCCAGCGGACATATGTGTTTACAGTGTGAAAGAACTTTGACCCATGATAACACATCCAATTGAGACATTTCAGCACATGGACAATTGGACATTCCCCCTACCTTATAAATAGACCTGATCTGGCAGCCATTTTACATTCTGTCTTATGTCATTATAGGGAGAGGTTGCTGTGTGGAGCAGGGAGAGACTGTAGTGACACAAATCGCTAGCTATTAGGTCCACAAAAGTCCTTTTAAGGACTGGTATGGTATAGGTGTAGTACACTATATAGGGTTGAGTGCACTGCTGTGCTGGTGATTGCAGCAGCCTGTCTTTTGTCAGTGCAGGGAGGGACAGGACGCTGTGTGCAGCTGGGACAGTCAGTTTAATCACTAGCTATTACTATTAGGTCCACAAAGGTCCTTTTAAGGACTGGTATAGGTGTACAGTATATAGGGTTGTAGACGTATAATATACTTTCTTCAAAATATAGAAAGAATATTATACTTGACTGCTGCCCTATTCTGCAGCAGTCCTTTATCAGTGTAAGGACTGAGGTACAGTCTGCAAATCACTAGCTACTAGGTCCACAAAGGTCCTTGTAAGGACTGGTATAGGTGTACAATATATAGGGTGCAGGGCTGTGCTGCAGATTACTGCCCTATTCTGCAGCAGTCCTTTGTCAGTGTAGGGACTGAGGTACAGTCTGCAAATCACTAGCTACTAGGTCCACAAAGGTCCTTGTAAGGACTGGTATAAGTGTACAGTATATAGGGTTGTGGTGCACTGCTGCAGATTACTGCCCTATTCTGCAGCAGTCCTTTATCAGTGTAGAGACTGAGGTACAGTCTGCAAATCACTAGCTACTAGGTCCACTAAGGTCCTTTTAAGGACTGGTATAGGTGTACTATTTAGTGTGCAGTATATAGGTGTGTAATACACGTATAAAATACTTGCACATATAAAAAGCATAGTATAGTACATTTCCACTGTGCAGCATTGTGACTGCTGAGGGGTTCTGCAGCGATACTACAAAGAGTGACAAACGCAATTAAAAAAAGTATTATAACTGGTGTGATAGACCAGTGGCCCCCAAAAATGAAAGATTGGCGCAGGATGTTATATACCTACTTCCACATACATACTGCACTTCTCTAGAGACTTTTGTCACAGGGTCATTTAAAAAAATGACAGGCAGAGGAAGAGGCAGGCATTTCTGCAGGGGTGGTAGGGGTAGGGCAGGAGCAACAGACTTGAGCCAAAGTGGCAAATTGCAGAAGGTGCGTGCGATTATGTCAAAGGACGCACCAGACTTGGTTGAGGGGCTCACTCAGCCTTACTGTTATGTACCCTCCTCATCCTCTCGATCTGCACCCTCTTCACTCTCTGCTATGTGCACCCCCAAAGACACTACCACCACCACCACCATATACCTTCCGCTTGAGTCACAGGAATTATTTTCTGATCCATATCAAGAAATTTCCGATGTGCAGCCACTCTTGGCATTGTATCAGGAAGAGGAGGTAGCAACAACCGCCACTCAGCAGTCTGACGACAGTACCCAGATCAGCCCAAGGTGGAGGTTTGTCCCCGCTGTTGCTGCCTACTCCGAGATCTCTAATTATAGCGGTGGGGAAGGTGACGTCGATGATGACGTGTCTAGTGATGCCATGTGGGTGCCCACAAGAGAGGAAGAGGAGGGGAGTTCAGAGGGAGATATGGACCAGCAGATAGTGAGGAGAAGCAGGAAGAACTTAGATTGCACAGGAGGGACAAAGCAGAATGCGAATGTATCAGGAGCGAGGCATCAACCATGTACGGTCACATCTGGTGCTCCCAGGACGCCGGCACATGGCTCCGCAATATGGGCTTTTTTTAACGTGTCCGCTGCTGACAATAGTGTTGCCATCTGCAATCTTTGCAGTCAACACATAAGTCGCGGTAAGCCCAGCACTCACCTATGGACGACCGCCTTAAGAAGGCACATGAACTGCCATCACCGAGCCCAGTGGGAGCAAAGGAACACACAAAGCCACACTCCAGGCTCTCACCATCCAGCCTCGTCTTCTACTTCTCCTTCTCTCTCCTCACAATTGTCCTCCACTCTACCTTCCATCATGCCAAGCTCACGTTTTTCTGCAAAAAGGCAGGCTTCTGTGGGCCAAATGTTCGAGCCTAAAAAAAGATGATGCCAGATAACCCTCTTGCCCAACGGTTGACAGCTGGCTTGTCAGAACTGATAGCCGGCCAACTACTGCCATATAAACTGGTGGACTTGGAGGCCTTTAGAAAATTTGTGGCCATTGGAACACCACAATAGAAGGTCCCAGGAAGGAAGTATTTCTCACAGAAGGGCATCCCAGAGCTATATGGCCATGTTCAGTGGCAAGTGAATGTATCTCTGGCACACAGTGTCTGTGCCAAGATACATCTGACCACAGACATGTGGTCTAGCAAAAACGGGCAGGGAAGGTATATCACTTTTACTGCCCACTGGGTGAACCTTCTGACGGCCTTAAAGCATGTAACCCGTGGCACCCGTGTAGATTTGGTTTTACCGCCACGGATTGCATGCAGGCCTGGCTCTTCTTCTCCTCCTCCTCCTTCTCCATCCTCCTCCCTCTCATCCTCGACTGACTCCTCCTTTTCTTCTGCTAGTGTCTCTTCCGCTGCGCCGCCCAAGCTCCCCAGAACCTATTTGACATGCCAGGTGAGACGTTGCCATGCCATGCTGCATCTGTTGTGCCTGGAAGCCAAGAGCCACACTGGCCCAGCACTCCTTTCAGCTTTGCGTTCACAGGCAGATCAGTGACTAACACCGCTCAATTTGACAGTTGGTAAAGTGGTGTGTGACAACGGTGCCAGTCGGCTTAGCGCATTGAAACAGGGAAAAATTCTGCACATGCCATGCATGGCACACGTCTTAAACTTGGTCGTGCAATGATTCGTTGTCAAATACCCTTGGGTCCAGGACATCTTGCGGCAAGCAAAGAAAATCTCGGCCCATTTCAGAAGATCTTACATGGCCATGGCTTGCCTTGCTGATATTCAGCGGTGACACAATCTGCCAGTCAGACGTCTTATTTGCGATTGTCTGACGCGATGGAACTCAACTTTCTATATGCTTGATAGGCTGCTCCAGCAGAAACGTGCAGTTAACGTCTACCTGTATGAACTCTGCTGCAGAACAGGTTCTGGGGAGCTGTTTTTTTCCACCACACCAGTGGCTGCTCATGCGCGACGCAGGCAGACTTTTGTGGCCATTTGATGAGATCACCAAAACTAGTCAGTCACAGCCATGGCCCCATCAGTGACATGGTACCTTATGCCTTCTTTATGGAGCTTGCGTTACGTCGTGCCATTGATGGGGAGAGGAGAACGAGGAGGACGACATTATCCTGGATGATGAGCAGGAGCCAGGCCACCGCACCGCTTCCAGTTTAGTGCAAATGGGGGCCTTCATGCTCCAGTGTTTTAACAGGGACCCCCGTATAAAAATCATAAGGGTCAAGGATCAGTACTGGGTGGCAACGTACTTAGACCCCCGGTACAAACAAAAAAGAGGGTTGTCAGAATGGAGCACTTCCAGGCCTTGCTTCGAGAAATGCTGCATTTTGCTTTTGCATGCGCTGGCAGAGGAGCAATTCCCACTCCCAGAGAAAGAGTTGCGGGTACCAATCCAACAGCGCCTGCAAGAAGAGGGTGGTTTGAAGATGTGTTGGTGACTTCTGATATGAGGTCATTCTTTCAGCCGACCCATCGAGAGGCGTCATCCGGATCCAGCATCAGGGAATGCCTAGACCGACAGGTGTCCGACTACATCGGGTTAATGGCCGATGTGGACGCTCTGAGGAGTGGTGAACCCCTGGACTACTGGGTGGGCGGGCTTGACCTCTGGCCAGAGCTTGCCCAATTTGCAATGGAACTGTTGGCTTGCCCCTCATTCAGTGTCCTGTCCGAAAGGACGTTCAGCGCAGCAGGGGGGATCGTGACCGACAAGCACACTCGCCTAGCTCACGACAGTGTTGACTACCTCACATTTCTAAAAATGAATGAGGCATGGATCTCGGAGGAATTCAACACATGTGACCAGTAGACCATGTATATCTCTATAAACGATTTATTTAATTGAGCACACAGATCTTTTTTCTACATTTGGCTCACTTCCTTGTACAAAAAAGCACACCATACTATATGCCCGTACCCTCCTGTTTGAAGAGGTTGAGCGGTGTCATATTTTTGGGGCCCAGCAGCGAGTTGCTTGTATCAGTGCTGATGTCAGTGCTCTCTATCTCGTGCTGGTGTCAGTGCTCTATATCACGGTGCTGGTGTCAGTGCTCTATATCACAGTGCTGGTGTCAGTGCACTCTATCATGGTGCTGGTGTCGGTGCTCTCTATCTTGGTGCTGGTGTGGTCTCAGTGCTCTCTATCACAGTGCTCGTGTCAGTGCTCTCTATCATGGTGCTGGTGTGGTGTCAGTGCTCTCTATCTCGGTGCTGGTGTCAGTGCTCTCTATCATGGTGTTGGTATGGTGTCAGTGTTCTCTATCTCGGTGCTGGTGTGGTGTCAGTGCTCTCTATCACGGGGCTGGTGTCAGTGCACTATATCACGGTGCTAGTGTCAGTGCACTCTATCACGGTGCTCGTGTCAGTGCTCTCTATCTCGGTGCTGGTGGGGTGTCAGTGCTCTCTATCACGGTGCTGGTGTCAGTGCTCTATATCACGGTGCTAGTGTCAGTGCACTCTATCATGGTGCTAGTGTCAGTGCTCTATATCACGGTGCTGGTGTCAGTGCTCTATATCACGGTCCTGGTGTCAGTGCTCTATATCTCGGTTCTGGTGTCAGTGCTCTATATCTCGGTGCTGGTGTCAGTGCTCTATATCACGATGCTCGTGTCAGTGCTCTATATCACAGTGCTGGTGTCAGTGCACTCTATCATGGTGCTGGTGTCAGTGCTCTCTATCTTGGTGCTGGTGTCAGTGCTCTATATCACAGTGCTGGTGTCAGTGCAATCTATCACGGTGCTGGTGTCAGTGCTCTCTATCTTGGTACTGGTGTCAGTGCTCTATTTCACGGTCACTACCCTGACCTTTCCTCTCCTCCATTGCCTTCATGCGCTCCTGAGTCCTGAATTGTCAAAATTTCACATATAAAAAAAAGAATGCTTGTAGTTGTCGATCCCAGATTCACTTCATACATGTGTTATGTCAGTGGCCATGTGGTGGGACTATGTGTGCACAGCTAGTAAGTATTTTGTGGCTGGAAATATGACCTGTAGGTTTGTAAAGTCCGCCTGCCATTGAAGTCATTGAGGCCTGCTGCTAACTTTGCCGTTCGCAAACTTTCATCCGCGTTTTCAGTTCACATTTGTGAAACGTCCCGTTGGAAGTTCGTCCATCTCTACTCAACAGATCTCCTTCATAGCAGAAGCTTCTTCCGCAGGCTCAGTCATGGCTGTTCGTACTGTTAGGTACCTGGGTGGTGAGCCTGACTTGGTGGAAGAAGACTTTGGTTCAGGGCCACTGGAGTGAAGACAGTGGTCCCGTGAGTGCAGCGGGGTAGGAGTGTCTGAGCTGGATGCAGCAGCTGATGCAGGCAGTGGAGATGGTCCTCCGGATGGCTGGAACTGCAGAAACTGGCAGAGGCTGGCAGAGCTGGCAGAAGTTGGCAGAGCAGGAGGACGAACAGCAAGCCGGGCATAAGAAGGCACAGGAACAGTGGCAGCAGATCCTGGATAGACTCAGCACACTTGGAACAAGCAGAGGGTTGGTCAGACAAGCCGGGTCAGAGCAGATAGGCAATCAGGCAGTAACAACACGCAAAGGCAAGGTCACAGGCTAGCAAAGGTTCAGCATCAAATAGGCAGTCCATAAACAGAGTCAGGCAGCCGGGGATCGGGGCAGAAGAGATCAGCAGAGTCCGACATAAGCCAGGTCAGTGATAGAAATCAGATGAACAGGTAACAGTAACAAATGCAGCTGTAACTTTAAATAGGGCCACTGGCTCCAAACCATGCACGCGTTCCTGAGGTGCATACTGGCGCACACACACGAGCCGATGCTTGGATTGCCTAACATGCACACACGCAGATTCGCCCGCAAAATAGGGCCTCTGGCGCCAAACCGCACTAGCACGCACACGCACCCGTTGTGCATGCGAGTGCACTTGAGGTGCATACTGGCACACACGCACCGATTCTTCCTAACTTCCTAACTGCGCGCATGCGCGCACGCAGATTCGCCCGCAAAGCACAAGCAGAGCCCTGACAATAGCAAATTCAATCAGTTACAACAGCATCAGGTGCTTAATAGCTGCTGATCCAGGACTGAGTATTTTTTTATTAATGTGAGCCTATCAATGGAGTCTGTGTAGCTTGATTGCATATTGAGAAAGTTCTGGCCAGTGGTCCAACCTCAAGACCCATTAACCTAGTGGATGCTCGGAAAGGTCTCCAAGTCTGCTCTTGCCCCTAGATATTCCTGCCCCATATAATGCAGACACTGATGATAGTTGCTGGAACCTATCAAAACTTGTCACTGAGGACTGAAAAATTGCTTAAAGGCATCGGTTAGCCGGCCACCTTCTCCACCGCTCTTCTACTGACCGAACAAAGCCTCAGAAACAGATTGTCCAGCACCAGGATGGAAACCTCCCAGGGTCTGCAAATGCGTTACACAAACTTTTCTTTAAGGCCTCCTGAAGATGTTTCATCCTCTGCTGCCTCTGTGAAGGCAGGATGAGTTCTGCAACCTTACCCTTGTAACATGGATCAAGAAGGGTTGCCAACCAGTAATGATCCCTCTCCTTAATACCACAAGTCCTTGGATCCTTTCGCAAGCTTTGCAGAATCAGGGAGGCCATACAACATAAGTTTGCAGAGGCATTCGATTCTGAGACCTCTGGGTCACTAATTATCACATTATCCGTAACTACCTCCTCCCAGCCATGTACAACTCCTTGGGTTTCTGGGGACTGAAAACCATCCCTTGAAGACTGCTGCATGTTATCCTCAACATCCATGCTGACACAATCCTCCTCCTATTCTTCCTGTGTGTTTGGTGGGCCCACAAAAATGCTATCTGTTAAAAGGGGGCCTTGAGAGGAAAGGAAGTCTTCCTCTTCCTCCAGCTGTTCTGCCTCAAGTGCCCTGTCCATGATTCCACAAAGCGTGTGCTAGACTAGAGGAACAATGTCACTGATGCATGCATGGTTACTGCTCATCATCCTTGTGGCCTCCTCAAATGTTGACAGGACAGTGCATGCATCCTTGATTAGTAGCCACTGGCATGGTGAAAAGAAGCCAAGATGTATATATATATATATATATATATATATATATATATATATATATATATATATATATATATATATATATATATATATATATATATATATATATATATAAATATAATTCCAGTTATAAGTGGTAAAAGTGGAGCAATCATTAAGGGGGACATCTGGGACTCTGGGAAAGTGGGGGGACTCTGATGACCAAAGATGACCTTCCGCAGAAAGAATACACTAATTTCTGGTTTCCTATACTATCCTCTCCGAAGTCCACACACAAGTTTGACTTCTCCCATGACTCCACTGTTGATTCCTATCCAGACTCCAGACATGATATACAACAGGATGTCACAGGTTGTGGGCATGGTACAGGAGATTGGATGAGTACATAGAACTGACAGGCTCCCCCAACAAAGATGGCGTGGATCGAGCCCACGCATTAACGGAACACTGCACCCTATATAAGCAGAGAGGTGCACCAATATGGCCCCTCCAGATGACGTCCTGATGACGAAACGCGTAGGGAGTGGCCATAGGATGTAACTTCTCCATAACAAACTACAGCGGACAACAGTGGTTTTCTTATATTGCGGTTTTTAATCTTTGCTACATGTGAGTAGTTTTATTTTCTAAATAAATTGTTTATGAAGACATACTACACCATGGATATTCTTCTCTTTTGTTGGACATATGAATGAGGCATTTATACCAGTGGATGAGAAATTAAACTCCCAGGGAAACACCAGAGGGCCGCACAGGGGCGAATCTACCCCTGCAGGGGCAGGGTATCTGGTGAGCGCAATATCATTTATTTTCACAGAAAAGTGCACCGAGCTCTTTCCACCTTTGGAACAACTACAGGAAGTCTGCAAAAGTCACTTTTTGAAAAAACTTTTTTGGGACTATTTATATAGATTTTTTTTTCACCTCACTTGCTTTATTTATGCACATTACCATATGTATGCATCCTTGTACAGTCAACTGTTTACCATCTATTGATTATACAGTATATTAGAGGTATGCATGTATGTATAATGGTTGTTTATGGTTGCAAATTGGTCATTAGATATTGATCTTAGATACGTATCACTACATTTTCACATACTTTTAAAACATTTTTTTTCTACTATTTGCAAGTACCCTTTCTAAGGATGGGAGGGACGCACATTTTGATTCAGGGGATGCAACACTCTTAAATATAGTCACTGATTCACTTACTGTAATACCCAGTAAGCGGGGTGCACTCACGGCACAAATTAATTCAGAGGACATGGTTCCCTGTTAAATGAAATATTGTCACTGGGATTTTTCCATTGTAGTACACCATAGGAGGAGTATGTTCACGGCAAAAAGGAACATAATTAACAATTATACAGGAGATGGCAGAGGCTGCGGACATGGTACAAGAGAAGTCAGAGGCTCTGGGCATGGTACAGAAGATGTCAAGATGGCAGAGGCAGTGGGAATGGTAAAGGAGATGTCAGAGGCTATGGGCATAGTACAGGAAATGTCAGAGGCTGTGCGCATTGTACAGAAGATGTCAAGATGGCAGAGGCTGTGGGCATGGTACAGGAGATGTCAGAGGCTGCAGGCATGGTACAGGAGATGTCAGAGGCTTTGGGCATGGTACAGGAGATGTCAGGGGCTATGGGCATGGTACAGGAGACTTCAGAGGCTGTGGGAATGGTACAGGAGATGTCAGAGGATGCAGGCATGGTACAGAACATGTCAAGATGGCAGAAGCTGCGGGCATGGTACAGGAGATGTCAGAGGCTGCAGGCATGGTACAGAAGATGTCAGAGGCTGTGGGCATGGTACAGGAGATGTCAGAGGCTGCAGGCATGGTACAGGAGATGTCAGAGGCTGTGGGCATGGTTAAGTACATGGAACATGAGATGTCAGAGGCTGTGGGCATGGTACAGGAGATGTCAAGATTGCAGAGGCTGTGGGTATTGTACAGGAGATGTCTGAGGCTTCAAGCATGGTACAGGAGATGTCAAGGCTGTGGGCATGGTACAGAAGATGTCAAGATGGCAGAGGCTGCGGCCATGGTACAGGAAATGTCAAAGGCTGCGGGATTGGTACAGGAGAGGTAGGGGCTGTGGGCATGGTGAAAAAGATGTCAAGATGGCAGAGCCTCCAGACATGGTACTGGAGATGTCAGAGGCTGTGGGCATGGTACAGGAGATGTCAGAGGCTGTGGGCATGGTACAGAACATGTCAAGATGCAGAGGCTGCGGGCATGCTACAGAAGATGTCAAGATGGTAGAGGCTGTGGGCATTGTATAGGAGATGATAGAGGCTGTGGGCATGGTACAGGAGATGTCAGAGGCTGTGGGCATGGTACAGGAGATTTCAGAGGCTGTGGGCATGGTACAGGAGATGTCAGGGGCTATGGGCATGGTACAGGAGACTTCAGAGGCTGTGGGAATGGTACAGGAGATGTCAGAGGATGCAGGCATGGTACAGAACATGTCAAGATGGCAGAAGCTGCGGGCATGGTACAGGAGATGTCAGAGGCTGTGGGCATGGTACAGGAGATGTCAGAGGCTGTGGGCATGGTACAGGAGATGTCAAGGCTGTGGGCATGGTACAGACTATGTAAAGATGGCAGAGGCTGCGGGCATGGTACAGACTATGTCAAGATGGCAGAGGCTGCGGGCATGGTACAGGAAATGTCAGAGGCTATGGGCATGGTACGGAAGATGTCAAGATGTCAGAGGCTGTGGGCATGGTACAAAAGATGGCATAGGCTGTCGACATGGTACAGATGTCAGAGGATGTGGGCATGGTGCAGAAGATGTCAAGATGTCAGAGGCTATGGGCATGGTACTGGAGGTGTCTGAGGCTGTGGGCATGGTAAAGGAGATGTCAGAGGCTGTGGGTATGGTACAGAATATGTCAAGATGTCAGAGGCTGTGGTCATAGTATTGGAGATGTCAGAGGCTGTGGGCGTGGTACAGAAGACGTCAAGGCTGTGGGCGTGGTACAGAAGATGTCAAGGCTGTGGGCATGGTACAGAAGATGTCAAGATGGCAGAGGCTGTGGGCATGGTACAGGAAATGTCAGAGGCTGTGGGCATGGTACAGAAGATGTCAGAGGCTGTGGGCATGGTAAAGGAGATGTCAGAGGCTGTGGGCATGGTAAATGAGATGTCAGAGGCCTTTGGGCATGGTACATGAGATATCAGAGGCTGTGGGCATGGTAAAGGAGATGTCAGAGGCTGTGGGCATGGTACAGAATATGTCAAGATGTCAGAGGCTGTGGTCATGGTACAGGAGATGTCAGAGGCTGTGGGCGTTGTACAGGAAATGTCAAGGCTGTAGGCATGGTACAGAAGATGTCAAGATGGCAGAGGCTGCAGGCATGGTACAGGAAATGTCAGAGGCCGTGGGCATGGTACAGAAGTTGTCAGAGGCTGTGGACATGGTAAAGCAGATGTCAGAGGCTGTGGGCATGGTACAGACTATGTCAAGATGGCAGAGGCTGTGGTCATGGTACAGGAGATGTCAAGAAGGCAGAGGCTGTGAGCATGGTACAGGAAATGTCAGAGGCTGTGGGCATGGTACAGAAGATGTCAGAGGCTGCGGGCATGGTACAGGAAATGTCAGAGGCTGTGGGCATGATACAGAAGATGTCAGGGGCTGCGGGCATGGCACAGGAAATGTTGGAGGCTTTGGGCATGGTGCAGAAGATGTCAAGATGGCAGAGGCTGCAGGCATAGTAATGGAGATGTCAGAGGCTTTGGGCATGGTGTAGGAGATGTAAGAGGCTGCAGGCATGGTACAGGAGCTTCAGAGGCTGTGGGCATGGTACAGGAGATGTAAGAGGCTGCAGGAATGGTACAGGAGATGTAAGAGGCTGTAGGCATGGTACAGGAGATGTCAGAAGTTGTGGGCATGGTACAGGAGATGTCAGGATGTCAGAGGCTGTGGGCATGGTACAGGAGATGACAGAGGCTGTGGGCATGGTACAGGAGATATAGAAAAAAGAGAACATTAGTCCGCTAAGAGCAGGATAACAAGGGGTTACTAATAGCAACAATAAATAGTTCTAAATTAATTGATTCCAGTTTAAATAACTTAACCAATTTTATTAAAGTATCAAAAATAGAAAAAACCTGTGCAGTTCATAAAAATAATGGTTCTCAATCTAATATAATTAATTGTGTACCCACAGACAATAAGACAAACAGGACATACATAAAACAACACAAAACACTACTCAGGTCCGGTCAAATTGCTTTAGTCCATTGCAACCCACGTATTAGATTACCTACTGAATATTACAGGGTCAAAATTCCCTTTTTCTTCCAATAACTAAACGGTTAATCAATGGACTAAATCAATATTGAGTGGGGGAAGGGAGAGAGTGGATGAGGTAGATAGCTGAAAAATGATGTGTTTAATTAAGACAAATCCTATCTGTAGTTAGTACTAATAATATTGCTATGATAGTCGCACGTCTTCATCCCTTGGTGCTGGAAAGGTTAAACAATGTGCAATAGTGCAATGATAGAAAAAGCCAATGCACAGTAGGAAATCCCATCCAATCCGTGGCATTTAATTGTAACAGCCTTCTATTTAATCACTTCACAACACTTCCAATGCATATTCCAAAGCTGCTGGCTGACATGTCAAGGCTGTGGGCATGGTACAGAAGATGTCAAGATGACAAAGGCTGTGGACATGATACAGAAGTTGTCAGAGGCTGTGGGCATGGTGCATGAGATGTCAGAGGCTGTGGGCATGGTACATAAGATGTCAAGATGGCAGAGGCTGCGGGCATGGTACTGGAGATGTCAGAGGCTGTGGGTATGGTACATGAGATGTCAGAGGCTGTGGGCATGGTACAGGAGATGTCAGAGGCTGTGGGCATTGTACAGGAGATGTCAAGGCTGTGGGCATGGTATAGAAGATGTCAAGATGACAGAGGCTTGCGGGCATGGTACAGGAAATGTCAGAGGCTGTGGGCATGGTACAGAAGATGTCAAGATGTCAGAGGCTATGGGCATGGTACAGAAGATGTCAGAGACTGTGGGCATGGTACGGGAAATGTCAGAGGCTGTGGGCATGGTACAGAAGATGTAAGAGGCTGCGGGCATGGTACAGGAGATGTCGGAGGCTGTGGGCATGGTGCAGAAGATGTCAGTATGGCAGCAGCTGTGGGCATGAAACAGGAGATGTCAGAGGCAGCGGCATGGTACAGAAGATGTCAAGATAGCAGAGGCTTTGAGCATAGTACTGGAGATGTCAGAAGCTGTGGGCATGGTACAGGAGATTTCAGTGGCTGTGGGCATGGTACAGGAGATGTCAGAGGCTGTGGGCATGGTACAGCATATGTCAGAGGCTATGGGCATGGTACAGGAGATGTCATAGGCTGCGGGCATGGTACAGGAGATGTAGGGGCTGTTGGCATGGTGCAAAAGATGTCAAGATGTCAAGATGGCAGACTCTGCGGGCATGGTACTGGAGATGTCAGAGGTTGTGGGCATGGTAAAAGGAGATGTCAGAGGCTGTGGGCATGGTACAGAAGATGTCAAAGGCTGTGGGCATGGTACAGAAGATGTCAAAGGCTGTGGGCATGGTACAGGAGATGTCAAGGCTGTGGGGATGGTACAGGAGATGTCAAGGCTGTGGGGATGGTACAGGAGATGTCAAGATGGCAGAGGCTGTGGGCATGGTACAGGAAATGTCAGAGGCTGTGGGCATGGTACAGAAGATGTCAAGATGTCAGAGGCTGTGGGCATGGTACAGAAGATGTCATAGGCTGCAGGCATGGTACAGGAGATGTAGGGGCTGCAGGCATGGTACAGAAGATGTCAATATGACAGAGGCTGTGGGCATGGTACAGAAGATGTCATAGGCTGTGGGCATGGTACAGGAGATGTAGAGGCTGTGGGCATGGTACAGGAGATGTCAGAAGCTGTGGGCATGGTACAGAAGATATAGAAAAAAGAGAACTTTAGCCCGCTAAGAGCAGGCTAACAAGGGGTTACTAATGGCAACAATAAATAGATCTAAATGAATTGATTCCAGTTTAAATAACAACCAATTTTATTAAAGTTTCAAAAATAGAAGAAAACCTGTGCAGTTCATAAAAGTAATGGCTCTCAATCTAATATGATTAATTGTGTACCCACAGACAATAAGACAAATAGGACATACATAAAACAACACAAAACACTACTCAGGTCCAGACAAATTGCTTTAGTCCATTGCAACCCACATATTAGATAAACAATGTACAATAGTGTAACGATAGAAAAAGCCAATGCACAGTAGGAAATCCCGTCCAATCCGTGGCATTTAATTGTAACATCCTTCTATTTAATCACTTCACCACACTTCCAATGCACATTCCAAAGCGGCCGGCCGACTTGTAATGTTTCAACAACTGGCCACAAGTTATCTCCTTTGTTTATTTAGGCAGACAAAATAACAAGGCAGAATGACATTACTAGTCTCTGATGTGAATAAACAGATAAGATTATCAGCTGCTGTTTCAAAAGGCAACTCAAGTCAGATGCAGGTCAGCGAGTGTTAAGATGTATATCAGCACCACAGTCACCCGAGAATCACGGTGTCGGAATTAGTGATGGACGAACTTCCGACGGGACGTTTTGCGAACGCGGACCGCGAACACGGCCGATAGTTCACGAACCGTAACGTTCGCAGCAGGCCCCATTGACTTCAATGGGAGGCGAACTTTGCAAACCTACAGGTCAAATTTGCAGCCACAAAATAATTACTAGCTGTGCAAACATAGTCCCACCACATGGCCAATGACATAAGACATGTATGAGGTGAATCTGGGATTGACAACTACAAGCATTCTTTTTTTATATGTGAAATTGTTGTGGCAATTCAGGACTGTGGAGCGCATGAAGGCAATGGAGGAGAGGGAAGGTCAGGGTAGGCAAAGAAGAGGGTGCAGGAAATGATCACCAGCAGCGTGACATACAGCAATGACATCTGCACCGTGATAGAGTGATCTGACACCAGCACCGTGATAGAGAGCACTGACATCAACAGCGTGACATACAGCAATGACACCTGCACCGTGATAGAGTGATCTGACACCAGCACCGTGATAGAGAGCACTGACATCAGCAGCGTGACATAAAACACTAACACCAGCACCGTGATATACAGCACTGACAGCAGCACTGTGATAGAGAGCACTGACATCAGCAGTGTGACATACAGCAATGACACCTGCACCGTGATAGAGTGATCTGACACCAGCACCGTGATAGAGAGCACTGACATCAGCAGTGTGACATACAGCAATGACACCTGCACCGTGATAGAGTGATCTGACACCAGCACCGTGATAGAGAGCACTGACATCAGCAGCGTGACATAAAGCACTGACACCAGCACCATGATATACAGCAATGACAGCAGCACCGTGATAGAGAGCACTGACATCAGCAGCGTGACATACAGCAATGACACCTGCACCGTGATAAAGTGATCTGACACCAGCACCGTGATAGAGAGCACTGACATCAGCAGCATGACATACAGCAATGACACCAGCACCGTGATATACAGCACTGACAGCAGCACCGTGATAGAGAGCACTGACATCAGCAGCGTGACATACAGCAATGACACCTGCACTGTGATAGAGTGATCTGACACCAGCACCGTGATAGAGAGCACTGACATCAGCAGCGTGACATAAAGCACTGACACCAGCACCGTGATATACAGCAATGACAGCAGCACCGTGATAGAGAGCACTGACATCAGCATCGTGACATACAGCAATGACACCTGCACCGTGATAGAGTGATCTGACACCAGCACCGTGATAGAGAGCACTGACATCAGCAGCATGACATACAGCAATGACACCTGCACCGTGATAGAGTGATCTGACACCAGCACCGTGATAGAGAGCACTGACATCAGCAGCATGACATAAAGCACTGACACCAGCACCGTGATATACAGCACTGACAGCAGCACCGTGATAGAGAGCACTGACATCAGCAGCGTGACATACAGCAATGACACCTGCACTGTGATAGAGTGATCTGACACCAGCACCGTGATAGAGAGTACTGACATCAGCAGCGTGACATAAAGCACTGACTCCAGCACCGTGATATACAGCAATGACACCAGCACCGTGATAGAGAGCACTGACATCAGCAGCGTGACATAAAGCACTTACACCAGCACTGTGATATACAACACTGACACCTGCACTGTAAGCAGCCCCAGGAGGAAGTCAGCATAGCACAGGGATGATGGGAGCCCCTCATAATGAACATAGCACAGGGATGGTGGGAGCCCCTCATAATGAGCATAGCACAGGGATGGTGGGAGCCCCTCATAATATGCACAGCAGAGGTACAGCCCCAAGAGGAAGTCAGCACAGCACAGGGATGGTGGGAGCCCCTCATAATAAGCAGCCCCAGGAGGATGTCAGCATAGCACAGGGATGGTGGGAGCCCCTCATAATAAGCAGCCCCAGGAGGAAGTCAACACAGCACAGGGATGGTGGGAGCCCCTCATAATGAGCATAGCACAGGGATGGTGGGAGCCCCTCATAATATGCACAACAGAGGTACAGACTCAGGAGGAAGTCAGCACAGCACAGGGATGGTGGGAGCCCCTCATAATAAGCAGCCCCAGGAGGAAGTCAGCACAGCACAGGGATGGTGGGAGCCCTTCATAATAAGCAGCCCCAGTAGAAATATGACACCGCTCAACCTCTTCAAACAGGAGGGCACGGGCATATAGTACGGTGTGCTTTTTTTGGACAAGGAAGTGAGCCAAATGAAGAAAGAAGGTCTGTGTGCTCGATTAAAAAAAATATTTATAGACATATACATGGTCTACTGGCCACATGTGTTAAATTCCTCCGAGATCCATGCCTCATTCATTTTTAGAAATGTGAGGTAGTTAACACTGTCGTGAGCTAGGCGAGTACGCTTATCGGTCACGATCCCCCCTGCTGCGCTGAACGTCCTTTCGGACAGGACACTGGACGAGGGGCAAGCCAACAGTTCGATTGCAAATTGGGCAAGCTCTGTCACTCCTCAGAGCGTCCACATCGGCCGTTAACCCGATGTAGTCGGACACCTGACGGTCTAGGCGTTCCCTGATGCTGGATCCGGATGACACCTGTCGATGGGTCGGCTGAAAGAATGACCTCATATCCGAAGTCACCAACACATCTTCAAACTGGCCTCTTCTTGCAGGCGCTGTTGGATTGGTACTCCTTCTCTGGGAGTGGGAATTGCTCCTCTGCCAGCGCACGCAAAAGCAGAATGCAGCATTTCTCGAAGCAAGGCCTGGAAGGGCTCCATTCTGACAGCCCTCTGTGACGGCGGTAACATTTCCGCCATTTTGTGTTTGTACCGGGGGTCTAAGTACGTTGCCACCCAGTACTGGTCCTTGACCCTTATGCTTTTTATACGGGGTCCCTATTAAAACACTGGAGCATGAAGGCCCCCATTTGCACTAAACTGTAAGCAGTGTGGTGGCCTGGCTCCTGCTCATCATCCAGGATAATGTCGTCCTCTTCATTCTCCTCTCCCCATCCACGCACAACAGGGATCCCAGAAAGGTTTAAAGCATGCTCTTCTTGCTCCTCCTCATCTGCCCCGGCACCATCCTCCTCTGACTCCTCTTCAGACTCCTGCTGTTTACTTGTCTCAGATAGAGTAGCCCCCACTGGGAATTCATCCAGCATTGCTACTTCCTCATCTTCCCGCTCCTGCTCCTCCACAGCTTGATCAATGACAAGACGCAATGCACGCTCCATAAAGAAAGCATAAGGAACCATGTCACTGATGGCGCCATGGCTGCAACTGACCAGTTTGGTGATCTCCTCAAATGGCCGCAGAAGTCTGCATGTGTTGCACATGAGCAGCCACTGGCACGGTGAAAAAAAACCCAGCTCCCCAGAACCTGTTCTGCCGCAGAGTTCATACAGGTAGACGTTAACTGCACGTTTCTGCTGGAGCAGCCTATCAAGCATATAGAAGGTTGAGTTCCATCGCGTCGGGCAATCGCAAATAAGACGTCTGACCGGCAGATTGTGTCACCGCTGAATGTCAGCAAGGCGAGCCATGGCCGTGTAAGATCTTCTGAAATGGGCCAAGATTTTCCTTGCCTGACGCAAGCTGTCCTGGACCCCAGGGTAATTGACAACGAATCGCTGCAAGACCAAGTTTAAGACGTGTGCCATGCATGGCACGTGCGTCATTTTGCCCTGTTTCAATGCGCTAAGCAGATTGGCACCGTTGTCACACACCACTTTACCAACTGTCAAATTGAGCGGTGTTAGTCACTGATCTGCCTGTGAACGCAAAGCTGAAAGGAGTGCCGGGCCAGTGTGGCTCTTGGCTTCCAGGCACAACAGACGCAGCACGGCATGGCAACATCTCACCTGGCATGTCGAATAGGTTCTGGGGAGCTTGGGCGGCGCAGCGGAAGAGACCCTAGCAGTGGAAAAGGAGGAGTCAGCTGAGGAGGAGAGGGAGGAGGATGGAGGAGGAGGAGAAGAAGAGACATGCCTGCATGCAATCCGTGGCGGTAAAACCAAATCTACACGGGTGCCACAGGTTACATGCTTGACGGCCGTCAGAAGGTTCACCCAGTGGGCAGTAAAAGTGATATACCTTCCCTGCCCGTGTTTGCTAGACCACATGTCTGTGGTCAGATGTATCTTGGCACTGACACTGTGTGCCAGAGATACATTCACCTGCCGCTGAACATGGCCATATAGCTCTGGGATGCCCTTCTGTGAGAAATACTTCCTTCCTGGGACCTTCCATTGTGGTGTTCCAATGGCCACAAATTTTCGAAAGGCCTCTGAGTCCACCAGTTTATATGGCAGTAGTTGGCGGGCTATGGGTTCTGACAAGCCAGCCATCAACAGTTGGGCAAGAGGGTTATCCGGCATCATTTTTTTACAATCGAACATTATGCCCACGGAAGCCTGCCTTTTTGCAGAAAAACGTGAGCTTGGCATGATGGAAGGTGGAGTGGAGGATAATTGTGAGGAGAGAGGAGAAGGAGAAGTAGAAGACAAGGCTGGACGGTGAGAGCCTGGAGTGTGGCTTTGTGTGTTCCGTTGCTCCCACTGGGCTCGGTGATGGCTGCTCATGTGCCTTCTTAAGGCGGTCGTCCTTAGGTGAGTGTTGGGCTTACCGTGACTAATGCATTGACTGCAAAGATTGCAGATGGCAACGCTACTGTCAGCAGCGGACACGTTAAAAAAAGCCCCCACTGCGGAGCCATGTGCCGGTGTCCTGGGAGCGCCAGATGTGACCGTACATGGTCGGTGACTCGCTCCTGATACATTTGCAGTCTCCTTTGTCCCTCCTGTGCAATCTAAGTTCCGCCTGCTTCTCCTCCCTATCTGCTGGTCTATATCTCCCTCTGAACTCCCCTCCTCTTCCTCTCTTGTGGGCACCCACGTGACATCACTAGACATGTCATCATCGACGTCACCTTCCCCAACGCTATAAGTAGAGATCTCGGAGTAGGCAGCAACAGCGGGGACCAACCTCCTCCTTGGGCTGATCAGGGTACTGTCGGCAGACTGCTGAGTGGCGGTTGTTGCTACCTCCTCTTCCTGATCCAATACCAAGAGTGGCTGCGCATCAGAAATGTCTTGATATGGATCGGAAAATAATTCCTGTGACTCAAGCGGAAGGTATGTGGTGGTGGTGTTGTTGGTGGTAGTGTGTTTGGGGGTGCACATAGCAGAGAGTGAAGAAGAGGGTGCAGATCGAGAAGATGAGGAGGGTACAGAAGAGTAAGCCTGAGTGAGCCACTCAACCAAGTCTGGTGCGTCCTTTAAAGTAATTGAACGCACCTTCTGCAACTTCCCACTTTGGCTCAAGCCTGTTGCTCCTGCCCTACCCCTACCACCCCTGCGGAAGGGCCGGCCTCTTCCTCTGCCTGTCATTTTTTAAATGACCCTGTGACAAAACTCTCAGTCCCTATACTGATAAAGGACGACTGCAGCAGAAGGGCAGCAGTCAGCAGTAGTACACCTCAACCCTATGTATTTTGGACCTATACCAGTCCTTAGGGAATAGCAGACTGTACCTCACTCAACCCTATGTACTGTAGTACCCTAGACCTTACCAGTCCTTATAAGGACCTTTGTGGAACAAGTAGGTTGTGAATGATTAGCAGACTGTACCTCAGTCCCTATACTGATAAAGGAATACTGCAGTAGTAGGGCAGCAGTCAACAGTAGTGCACCTCAACCCTATGTATTGTGGACCTATACCAGTCCTTAAGGAATAGCAGACTGTACCTCACTTAACCCTATGTACTGTAGTACCCTAGACCTTACCAGTCCTTATAAGGACCTTTGTGGAACAAGTAGGTTGTGAATGATTAGCAGACTGTACCTCAGTCCCTATACTGATAAAGAACCACTGCAGCAGTAGGGCAGCAGTCAGTAGTAGTACACCTCAACCCTATGTATTGTGGACCTATACCAGTCCTTAAGGAATAGCAGACTGTACCTCACTCAACCCTATGTACTGTAGTACCCTATACCTTACCAGTCCTTATAAGGACCTTTGTGGAACAAGTAGGTTGTGAATGATTAGCAGACTGTACCTCAGTCCCTATACTAATAAAGGACCACTGCAGCAGTAGGGCAGCAGTCAGCAGTAGTACACCTCAACCCTATGTATTGTGGACCTATACCAGTCCTTAAGGAATAGCAGACTGTACCTCACTCAACCCTATGTACTGTAGTACCCTATACCTTACCAGTCCTTATAAGGACCTTTGTGGAACAAGTAGGTTGTGAATGATTAGCAGACTGTACCTCAGTCCCTATACTGATAAAGGACTACTGCAGCAGTAGGGCAGCAGTCAGCAGTAGTGCACCTCAACCCTATGTATTGTGGACCTATACCAGTCCTTAAGGAATAGCAGACTGTACCTCACTCAACCCCATGTACTGTAGTACCCTAGACCTTACCAGTCCTTATAAGGACCTTTGTGGAACAAGTAGGTTGTGAGTGATTAGCAGACTGTACCTCAGTCCCTATACTGATAAAGGACTACTGCAGCAGAAGGGCAGCAGTCAAGTATAATATTCTTTCTATATTTGGAAGAAAGAATATTATACGTTTACAAGCCTATTACCATACCAGTCCCGAAAAGAACCTTTGTGGACCTAATAGTATCCTGCCTGTCCCTATTTAAACTGACAAAACAGAGGCTGCTGGAACAATAACTGGAATAGTACTTTTGTGGACCTAATAGTAACAGCTAATGATTAAACTGACTGTCCCTCTCTCTACACTGACAAAAGACAGACTGCTGCAAAAATCAGTAGCACAGCAGTGCCTCAAACCTATATCCTGAACTACACCTAACACCTATACCAGTCCTAAAAAGAACTTTTGTGTACCAAATAGCTAGCGATTTATCTCTTCCTGCTCCACACAGCAACCTCTCCCTATAGTGACAGAAGAAAGAATGTAAAATGGCCGCCGGATCGGGTCTATTTATAAGTTAGGGGGAATGTCCAAGTGTCCATGTGCTGTAATGTCTCAATTGGCTGTCCTGTACCCTATGATGGATGTGTCATCATAGATCAAAGTTCTTTTACACAGTAAACACGGAAGTCCGCCGGGCGAACGGCGGCAATAGTGCGCCGATCGCACGGACGGCAAACAGCCGAAATTCGCTGAGAAAACGACCGCCGGGCGAACCGTTCGGCCATCCCTAGTCGGAATCCACTGCAGTATCCGTCTGTAGATCACCTGGCTGCCTATCAGCTGGTATCCCATATGTTGGAAAGTAAAGTAGATCACCTCCAGTCATATATCTGCCAATGATAGTAGGACAAACCCCCAAAAATTCTTCAAATATATTAATAGTAAAAAGGTCAAGTATGAGCATGTAGCCCCTTTACAAAATAATCTGGAGTGGGTGACTGGGGACAAAGTGAAAGCTAACTTATTAAATACTTTCTTCAGCTCTGTGTATACAAAGGAGCATGGGGGAGCTCATGTCCATAATGGGGGTGGTAGTAACGCAGCCCCAAATCCACAATGGCACAAAAGTGATCTGGTCCAGAAATATTTGGACAGAATAAAGGTGGATAAAGCACCTGGACCTGATGGCATCCACCCACGGATCCTAAAATAATTGAGCTCTGTAATTTCAAAGCCATTGTATCTAATTTTTAAGGACTCATTAATGACAGGAATAGTACCACTGGATTGGCGCACAGCCAATGTGGTGTCTATATTTAAAAAGGGAACAAAGTCTTTACCAAGTAACTATAGACCTGTTAGTTTAACTTCTATAGTTGGGAAGATACTGGAGAGATTAATAAAAGACCACATAGGCGAGTTCTTGCAGGAAAAAAAAAAATTTTAAGCAACAGACAGCATGGCTTCATGAAAGACAGAAGTTGTCAGACAAACCTGATTTCTTTTTATGAAGAGGTAAGTAAAACCTTGGACAGAGGGGTGGCGGTGGACGTGGTATACTCGGACAGAAGGGGGGCAGTGGATGTGGTATACTTGGATTTTGCAAAAGCATTTGATACAATTCCGCACACACGGCTCATGTGTAAGGTAAAGTCTACAGGTTTGGAAATATCAGTTTGTAGATGGATAGAAATCTGGCTAAAAGACAGAATTCAGAGAGTATGATTCTTACTCTGAATGGTCTAAGGTTATCAGTGGTGTACCCTAAGGGTCAGTGTTGGGATCCTTACTTTTTAATATCTTTATAAATGATATTGGGTCTGGGAGCAAAAGTAACATTTCCGTCTTTGCAGATGACACCGAGCTATGCGGTGGAATAACGTCCTTACAGGATGTCTTCAATTTACAAGCCAACCTCAATGCTCTGTCTAATTGGGTGACTATGTGGCAGATGAGGTTTAATGTTGAGAAATTTAAAGTTCTGCACTTGTGGGCTAAGAATATGCATCATACATGCTAGGGGGAGTACAACTGGGGGATCCATAGTGGAGAAGGATCTGGGGGTTTTGGTAAATCATAAGCTCAATAATAGCATGCAATGCCAAGCTGCGGTTTCCAAAGCAAGCAAAGTCCTTTCCTGTATTAAGAGAGGTATGGACTCCAGAGAGAGAGATATCATTTTGCCCCTGTACAAATCATTAGTCTGACCCCATTCACACCTGAGCGTTTTGTAGCTTGACGCCTGAAGCTACAAAACGCTGGAGGGGAAAAAATCCATTATTCTCAATGGAGATGGTTCACATCTCCACTCCAAGTCGCCTGAAGCCCTACGCCTGAATCTCAAACAAGTTCCGGACCCTTTTTTGTCGTGCGAATCGGGCTGATTTGGGCGTTTTTCTTCTTTTAACATTGGTGACCTTTTTCCCTGCACAAATTTGTGGCAAATCGAGGTAAAAAACGCTGCAAAAAACGCTTGAAAACGCTACGCTCAGGTGTGAATGCAGCCTAAGACCTCATCTGGAATATGCAGTTCAGTTTTGGGGACCAGTTCTCAAAAAGGATATCAGGGAACTGGAGAAAGTGCAGAGAAGGACAACCAAACTGATAAGAGGCATGGAGGAACTCAGCTATGAGGAAAGATTAGAGGAACTGAATTTATTCTCTTGATAAGAGGAGATTAAGGGGGGATATGATCAACACGTTTAAATATATAAGGGGTCCATATAGTGAACTTGGTGTTGAGTTATTCACTTTACAGTCAACAAAGAGGACAAGGGGGCACTCTGTACATCTAGAGGAAAAGAGATTTCATCTTCAAATACGGAAAGGTTTCTTCACAGTAAGAGCTGTGAAAATGTGGAATTGACTCCCTGCTGAGGTGGTTCTGGCTGGCTCAGTGGATTGCTTTAAGAAAAGCCTGGATTATTTCCTAAGTGTACATAATATAACTGGGTACTAACATTTACAGGTAAAGTTGATCCGGGGAAAAACAGATTGCCTCTTGGGGGATCAGGAAGGAATTTTTTCCCCTGCTTTAGCAAATTGGATCATGCCCTGCTGGGGTTTTTTGCCTTCCTCTGGATCAACTGTGGGTATAGAATTGGGTATATGGGATTGTATGATATTATTATGATAGAACTGGATGGACATGTGCCTTTTTTCAACCTGACCAACTATGTAACTATATATGCCGATAGTATCACACTGACACTGCATCAGTTGTTATCTCATGCAGTGTCAGTGTGATAGTATCGGCATATTTTGGCAGATATATGACTGGAGGCGATCTACTTTACTTTCCAACATTGACTAAAATTGAGTTTATTGGATTTTTCTTATAACAAAAAGTAGGAATATATATTTTTTCAATATTTTTTGTCTTTTTTCATTTATATTGCAAAAAATAAAATTCCCAGAGCTGATAAAACACCACCAAAATAAGCTCTATTTGTAGGAAAAAAGGACACAAATGTTGTTTGTGTACAGGATTGCATGACTGCACAATTACCAGATAAAGCAGTGCAGTGCCAAATTGTAAAAAGTTCTCTGGTCATTAAGGGGGTAAAACCTTCCGGGGCTGAAGTGGTTAAGGTAAAAAAACGTCATCCTTTTCATTCTCTGTAATAATTCCTGTAACATCCTAGTATATGAGCTATATCTATGGAGATGATATCTGATTGGTGGAGACACTAAAGAATGGGGGATGGAAGAATAAAGTGCTTTAATGTGAAGTGTCCCCCATGTGAATGTAGAATCCCATTGTAAATGTGGAATATCCACCAATATAGTACTTGTATCTCTAATATATCCCAGAAGTCTCAGCACTAAAGGCTGGAAATGTATATCCACCCCTCCCCCCCTACATTCTCTATAAGGCCGCGTACACACGGGGGGACTGTTCGCTCAACCTTGTCCGCTGAACAGTGTTTCAGCGGACAGTCCGCTCGTGTGTGGGGCTTCAGCGGACAGTTTCAGCGGACAGTCTCCTGAACAAGGTTTTTCGGAATTTCCGAAAAACTGTCCGCTGAAACTTTGTTTGAGCGAACAGTTGCCGCGTGTGTAGGCTTGTTCGCTCAACTTTTGAAATGAGCACTTTTCCCGCACGGAGAAAAGTCCGCCCATTTCGAGCGCGTGTACAGGTAGGAGGGGCCCACGAAGGAGACGTCGCGGGCACCGCCGCCTGGAATGGACTTAAAGGGACACCCAACGCCGAAAAAAATCGGCGTGGGGGTTCCCCCAAAGTCCACAACAGACCCTTGTCCGAGCACGCTACCCGGCCGGCCAGGAAAGGGGGGGCGAGCGAGCGCCCCCCCCCCTCCTGAGCCGTACCAGGCCGCGTGCCCTCAACATGGGGGGTGCCTTGGGGAAGGGGGGCCGCGCGGCCCCCCCACCCCAAAGCACCTTGTCCCCATGTTGATGAGGACAAGGGCCTCTTCCCGACAACCCTGGCCGTTGGTTGTCGGGGTCTGCGGGCGGGGGGCTTATCGGAATCCGGGAGCCCCCTTTAAGAAGGGGGCCCCCGGATACCGGCCCCCCACCCTATGTGAATGAGTATGGGGTACAATGTACCCCTACCCATTCACCTGTGAAAAAAGTACAAAAAAAAACACAACACAGGGTTAAAATATTTTATTGCACAGCTCCGGGGGTCTTCCGTCTTCGGGGGTCTTCTCCGGACTCCTCCGCTATCTTCTTGTAGCTCTTTTAGTAGCGGAGGAGTCCGGCTTTCTTCCTCCCCGCCGCCGCCCTCTTCTTCCGACTTCGGGGGTCTTGTCCCCCTCTTCGGTTCTTCTGCCGGGCCACCGCGCCTTCTTATAGCTCTTTTAGAGGCGGTGGCCCGGTCTTCTGTCGCCGCTGTCGCCGCCTTCCGTTCTTCTTCTTCTTCTCCAGGAGCTGTTGACACGACGCTCTCTCCGGCCGGAATGCCAGAGCCGCCCTGCGCTGCCACTTATATAGTGCCAATGGGGCGGTGTCACATGGTATATGTCACATGGGTTGGTCACATGGGTTGATGTCACATGGTGACCCCCGCCCCCTTACGATGTCATAGTCCCCATGTGACATCAACCCATGTGACATATACCATGTGACACCGCCCCATTGGCACTATATAAGTGGCAGCGCAGGGCGGCTCTGGCATTCCGGCCGGAGAGAGCGTCGTGTCAACATCTCCTGGAGAAGAAGAAGAAGAAGAAGAAGAACGGAAGGCGGCGACAGCGGCGACAGCAGACCGGGCCACCGCCTCTAAAAGAGCTATAAGAAGGCGCGGTGGCCCGGCAGAAGAACCGAAGAGGGGGACAAGACCCCCGAAGTCGGAAGAAGAGGCCGGCGGCGGGGAGGAAGAAAGCCGGACTCCTCCGCTACTAAAAGAGCTACAAGAAGATAGCGGAGGAGTCCGGAGAAGACCCCCGAAGACGGAAGACCCCCGGAGCTGTGCAATAAAATATTTTAACCCTGTGTTGTGTTTTTTTTTGTACTTTTTTCACAGGTGAATGGGTAGGGGTACATTGTACCCCATACTCATTCACATAGGGTGGGGGGCCGGTATCCGGGGGCCCCCTTCTTAAAGGGGGCTCCCGGATTCCGATAAGCCCCCCGCCCGCAGACCCCGACAACCAACGGCCAGGGTTGTCGGGAAGAGGCCCTTGTCCTCATCAACATGGGGACAAGGTGCTTTGGGGTGGGGGGGCCGCGCGGCCCCCCCTTCCCCAAGGCACCCCCCATGTTGAGGGCACACGGCCTGGTATGGCTCAGGAGGGGGGCGCGCTCGCTCGCCCCCCCTTTCCTGGCCGGCCGGGTAGCGTGCTCAGACAAGGGTCTGTTGTGGACTTTGGGGGAACCCCCACGCCGATTTTTTTCGGCGTTGGGTGTCCCTTTAAGTCCATTCCAGGCGGCGGTGCCCACAACGTCTCCTTCGCGGGCCCCGCCTACCTGTACACGCGCTCGAAATGGGCGGACTTGCCTCCGCCTTATGTGGGCGAGTCCGTTCATTTCAAAAGTTGAGCGAACTGTTTGGCAAACAGTCCGCTGAAACAGTCCGCTCAAAAAGTGCCGTGTGTAGGCAAGTCCGCTCATGCAAATTTTGAGCGGACTGTTGCGGCAACTGTTTGACGAACAAAGTTTCAGCGAACAGTCCCCGCGTGTGTACGCGGCCTAAGGGATCCTATTCCTGCCAAAATCTGGTGATCTTCAATGGGAACTCCTGATTGGTGGACTTTAGGAAGGTGATGGAATATTGGGGTCACTGGGGTAGCACCCATCAGAAATTCTGCTGTTTTATTTCATAAACCCCCCAGATCCTTTCCTTTATCTATCAATTTCAGAAGCCCCTGTATGAGACACTGTGCGAGGTCCTGCTTAATAACCAGGTACATAAGGGGGTGACTGAGCTGTCACAGCGCCCCCTCGTTATACTGTGTAGACATAAGTACTACAACAGCTTCACCTTTATCAGCTTCCCTAATAAGAAGATCTTTTCTCTGTATAACATTCTGTATATCCTGATATTCCACTCTAGTGATGTCATGTTACTTTTCACTAAATGGGAATAATTCCTCATATTCATCTTATAAAATAATATCATGTGTCTGGATTTGTCTCTGCAGGTTGGAGGGATGTGGTGTGACTTCCTCTGGCTGGGATGATCTCCGATCCATTCTTATCAATAATCGATCCCTCACCACACTGGATTTATCATGGAATAATCTGGAAGACTCTGGAATAAAACTTCTATGTGAGGGGCTCAGAGATCCTGGCTGTACTCTGCAGTGGCTGATGTGAGAATTATCCTATAAATGATATAATATTCTGCAGGATTCCGGTATAAATCTTCTATGTGAGGGATCCAGACATGTCACCTAGATGAAAGTTATACAAAGACAGACCTCTGATTGGCCGGTTACACTGGGAGTTCACATCATAGTCCTTCAGGTCACTCGCTGTTATTGGCTTTCATCCCCTCCCCCCTCCACTGACTATCAGAGATCAGACTTTGGCTGGGGTCACACTGGAGGTCACAGCGGGTCACAGCAGGGGGTCCAGTGTGTCTCCATTCACCATTTCAGGTCCGATTTCTGTCTGAATTTTTGGCAGAATTCAGACCTGAAACAGACCAGAAGACGCACAGGACTCCATATTCTCTTCATTCAGTGACCAATCATAGACAGATGGTCCTCAATTAGAATCTGGAAGGACACAGCGAGTCTCTAGACCAGAAGTGACCCCTAGATGCCAATAAAATCCCCCCATCCTTGTAGATATAAAATTGTCACCTCACTGAGCCTCAAAGAGAAGTCCTAGTCATTTCATCTACAAGCCCAGCAGGTGACGAGGCCGATACAGGGAGAAGACCCCGAACTGTCTGCCAGACATTGATTTATATCAGAGATCAGAGGAATCTATTTTATCTCTCATACAAAATAAAATATTAGTTGCAGAGAGAAGGAAATAATTGCCCCTGATTGTAGACATGTTGGGGTACATGTACATATAACATTGTATGTGTAGTGAGGATAGAATCCAGGAGAACCCCCAGAATGGTTCTATGGGGTCTGATCACACCAGACAAGCTCTGATTGGTCTTGTTAGGATCAGACTGACATGCTGGTGTTGAAAATCCAATCCTCATCCATCAGAACCATTCAGGGTCCATTTAGCTCTGGTTCCTTCAGAACACAGGACCGGCTTGTGGGCTGGGCAGGGAATACCCCGCAGGGTTGATTGGTTGATGGTTAAACTCCACCCACATCCATAAATTGAGGATCCTGAGATATGGACGGGGTGATTCCCATGGTGCCGGTCTAACCGGTGAATAGCGGATGTTCCTGACTAGTGATGGCCCGAACCTCCGACGGGACGTTTCGCGAATGCGGACCACGAACGAGGCCGACCGTTCGCGAAACCGAACGTTCGCGGTGGGCCCCATTGACTTCAATGGGAGGCGAACGTTTCAAACCTTTAGGTCGAATTTGCAGACACGAGGTAATTATTAGCAGGGCAAACATAGTCCCACCACATGGCCAATGACATAATACATGTATGAGGTGAATTTGGGATCGATAACTACAAGCATTCTTTTTTTATATGGGAAATTGTTCTGACAATTCAGGACTGTGGAGCGCATGAAGGCAATGGAGGAGAGGGAAGGTCAGGGACCAGGGTAGGCAAAGAAGAGGGTTCAGGAGATGATCACCAGCAGCGTCACATACAGCAATGACACATGCACCGTGATAGAGGCATCCGACAACAGCACCGTGATAGAGGGCACTGACATCAGAAGCGTGACATACAGCAATGACACATGCACCGTGATAGAGGCATCTGACAACAGCACCGTGATAGAGGGCACTGACATCAGAAGCGTGACATACAGCACTGACATCAGCACCGTGATATACAGCACTGACAGCAGCACCGTGATAGAGAGCACTGACATCAGCAGCATGACATACAGCACTGACATCAGCACAGTGATATACAGCACTGACATCAGCACCGTGATAGAGAGTACTGACATCAGAAGCGTGACATTAAGCATTAACACCAGCACCGTGACATACAGCATTGACAGCAACACCGTGATAGAGAGTACTGACATCAGAAGCGTGACATTAAGCACTGACATCAGCACCGTGATATACAGCACTGACAGCAGCACCGTGATAGAGGGCACTGACATCAGAAGCGTGACATACAGCACTGACATCAGCACAGTGATATACAGCACTGACAGCAGCACCGTGATAGAGAGTACTGACATCAGAAGCGTGACATTAAGCACTGACATCAGCACTGTGATATACAGCACTGACAGCAGCACCGTGATAGAGAGTACTGACATCAGAAGCGTGACATTAAGCACTTACATCAGCACAGTGATATACAGCACTGACAGCAGCACCGTGATAGAGAGTACTGACATCAGAAGCGTGACATTAAGCACTGACATCAGCACTGTGATATACAGCACTGACAGCAGCACCGTGATAGAGAGTACTGACATCAGAAGTGTGACATTAAGCACTGACATCAGCACCGTGATATACAGCACTGACAGCAGCACTGTAAGCAGCCCCAGGAGGAAGTCAGCACAGCACAGGGATGGTGTGATCCCCTCATAGTAAGCAGGCCCAGGAGAAACTCAGCACAGCACAGGGATGGTCTTCCTCTGCCTGCCCTATACTGCAGGACTGCTGCAGTATAGGGCAGCGGTCAGCAGTGGTGCACCTCAACCCTATCTATTGTGGACCGATAGCGGTCCTTACAGAACAGCAGACTGTACCGCACTCAACCCTATGTACTGTAGCACCCTAGACCAAGTTACCAGTCCTTATAGGAACTTTTGTGGACCAAGCAGGTTGTGTGTTAGTGATTAGCAGACTGTACGTTAGTCCCTATACCAATGAAGGACTGCTGCAGTATAGGGCAGCGGTCAGCAGTAGTGCACCTCAACCCTATCTATTGTGGACCGATAGCGGTCCTTACAGAACAGCAGACTGTACCGCACTCAACCCTATGTACTGTAGCACCCTAGACCAAGTTACCAGTCCTTATAGGAACTTTTGTGGACCAAGCAGGTTGTGTGTTAGTGATTAGCAGACTGTATGTCAGTCCCTATACCAATGAAGGACTGCTGCAGTATAGGGCAGCAGTCAGCAGTAGTGCACCTCAACCCTATCTATTGTGGACCGATAGCGGTCCTTACAGAACAGCAGACTGTACCGCACTCAACCCTATGTACTGTAGCACCCTAGACCAAGTTACCAGTCCTTATAAGAACTTTTGTGGACCAAGCAAGTTGTGTGTTAGTGATTAGCAGACTGTACGTCAGTCCCTATACCAATGAAGGACTGCTGCAGTATAGGGCAGCGGTCAGCAGTGGTGCACCTCAACCCTATCTATTGTGGACCGATAGCGGTCCTTACAGAACAGCAGACTGTACCTCACTCAACCCTATGTACTGTAGCACCCTACGCAGACCAAGTTACCAGTCCTGATAAAGAGCTTTGTGGAACAAGTGAGTTGTGAATGATTAGCAGACTGCAGCAGAAGGGCAGCAGTCAAGTATAATATTCTTTCTATATTTGGAAGAAAGAATATTATACGTGTACAAGCCTATTACCATACCACTGATACCAGTCCTGAAAAGAACCTTTGTGGAACTAATAGTAACAGCAAGTCTTTAAACTGACCCTCACTGCCTGACACACTGCTTCCTTCCTGTCCCTATACAAAGTGGCAAAAAAGAGGAGCCTGGAACAATTAGCGGTTACTGGAATAGCTCTTTTGTGGACCTGATAGTAACAGCTAATGATGATGATGATGATGATGATGATGATGATGATGACGACTAAACTGACTCTCCCTGTAGCACACACCGTCCTTTCCCTAAACTGACAAAAGACACTCAGGCTGCTGCAAGAATCAGTAGCACAGCAAACCTATATACACCTAACACCTATACCAGTCCTGAAAAGAACTTTTGTGTACCAAATAGCTAGCATTTTATCTGTCCCTACTCCACACAGCAACCTTTCCCTATAGTGACAGAAGAAAGAATGTAAAATGGCCGCCGGATCGGGTGTATTTATAGGTTAGGGGGAATGTCCAAGTGTCCATGTGCTGTCATATCTCAATTGGCTGTCCTGTACCCCATGATGGATGTGTCATCATAGGTCAAAGTTCTTTTACACATTAAACACGTAAGTCCGCCGGGGTGAACGACGGCAATAGGCGAGCAAACGAGCGGACCGCGAACGACCGAAATTCGCCGCGAAACGACCGCCGGGCGAACCGTTCGGCCATCACTATTCCTGACATGTTCCTGTCACAGGATAATCCTCAGAAAAAGTTTATTTCTGTTTTATTCTCACAGCCAGACTGTGTCTGTCCTTTTGTCTTTGTTGTATTTTCTCTCATTCTTTATCTTTCTACATATTTTATACACTAAATAACAAACTAGTGTAGCTCTGCTCTATATTACACAGACAGACAACCTACCTGCAGACAGAGGTAAGTGTTACCACAACCCCAGTGTTACTATACGGCTGTGTAACTATGTAACAAACCACCTAACCACCTGATCCTGATACTTCCAAATAATAATTACACAACAAAAATGATAATACAAAGCAAATACTACATAGAATATATGTCTGCTACTACCACAACCTCAGTGCTGGAACAATGTGCTGCAGAATAATGAATTGCTAATAATACACTTTATACAGAAAACAAACAACTTTATCCCGATAATTGTAGAAATGGAGTCGGTGAGGATTTCCTCTCAGTAGTGCCACATCCAAAAACATGTTAGAAGCAAAATAAATACCCCTAAAGCCGCGTACACACATAGCCGTCTATCCAACGGACTTAGTCTGGCGGACTTCCCGCCAGACTGCTGGCAGACTTCCCGCCAGACTGTGCGCCGTACTTTCCGAACGGGCTACTTGCCCACACACGGCACTTTTTCAGTGGACTAATACGGCGACTAAGTCCGCCGTACTATCCGCCCTACTGAACGGACTCGTCCATGCAGGCGGAGAAAAGCCCGCTCATTTTGAGCGTGTCTCCAGGTAGGCGGGGCCCGCGAAGGAGACGCCGCTGGCCCCGCCACCTGGTATGGACTTAAAAGGGAACCCCAACGCCGAAAAAAATCGGCGTGGGAGTCCCCCCAAGTCCACAACAGACCCTTGTCCAAGCATGCTACCCGGCCAGCCAGGAAAGGAGGGGCCAGCGAGCACCCCCCCAAGCCGAACCAGGCCGCGTGCCCTCAACATGGGGGTGCCTTGGGGAAGGGGGGGCCGCGCAGCCCCCCACCCCAAAGCACCTTGTCCCCATGTTGATGAGGACAAGGGCCTCTTCCCGACAACCCTAGCCGTTGGTTGTCGGGGTCTGCAGGCGAGGGGCTTATCGGAATCCGGGAGCCCCTTTAATAAGGGGGCCCCCAAATACCGGCCCCCCCACCCTATGTGAATGAGTATGGGGTACAATGTACCCCTATCCATTCACCTGTAAAATAAAGTACAAAAAAAACACAACACACAAGATAAAATAATTTATTGCACAGCTCCGGGGGTCTTCCATCTTCGGGGTCTTCTCGCCGGACTCCTCTGCTATCCTCTTATAGCTCTTTTGCTAGCGGGGGAGCCGGGCATTCTTCTTTGTCACCTCGGCCTCTTCTTCCGACTTCAGGGGTTTTGTCCCCCTCTTCGGTTCTTCTGTTGCCGCCGCCTTCCGTTCTTCTTCTCCTGGAGATGTTGACTCAACGTTCTCTCCGGCCGCAATGCCAGGGACGCGCTGCGCGGGGACTTATATAGGGACAAGGGGCAGGGTCATAGGTTGATGTCACATGGTGACCCCGCCCCCTTACGATGTCACAGTCCCGGAGGATGCTGGGACTGTCGCCATGTGACATCAACCCATGTGACATCAACCCATGTGACATCAACCGATGACCCCGCCCCTTGTCCCTATATAAGTCCCCGCGCAGCGCGTCCCTGGCATTGCGGCCGGAGAGAGCTTTGAGTCAACATCTCCAGGAGAAGAAGAAGAAGAAGAAGAAGAAGAATGGAAGGCGGCGGCGACAGAAGACCGGGCCACCGCCTCTAAAAGAGCTATAAGAAGACGCGGTGGCCCGGCAGAAGAACCGAAGAGGGGGACAAGACCCCCGAAGTCGGGAGATGAGGCCGGCGGCGAGGATGAAAGCCGGACTCCTCCGCTAGCAAAAGAGCTACAAGAAGATAGCGGAGGAGTCCGGCGAGAAGACCCCCGAAGACGGAAGACCCCCGGAGCTGTGCAATAAATTATTTTATCTTGTGTGTTGTGTTTTTTTTGTACTTTATTTTACAGGTGAATGGGTAGGGGTACATTGTACCACATACTCATTCACATAGGATGGGGGGCCGGTATTTGGGGGCCCCCTTATTAAAGGGGGCTCCCGGATTCTGATAAGCCCCTCACCCATAGACCCCGACAACCAATGGCCAGGGTTGTCGGGAAGAGGCCCTTGTCCTCATCAACATGGGGACAAGGTGCTTTGGGGTGAGGGGGGCCGTGCGGCCCCCCTTCCCCAAGGCACCCCCCATGTTGAGGGCACGCGGCCTGATACGGCTCAGGGGGGCGCTCGCTCGCCCCTCCTTTCCTGGCCGGCCGGGTAGCGTGCTTAGACAAGGGTCTGTTGTGGACTTTGGGGGGGACCCCCACGCCAATTTTTTTCAGCATTGGGGTTCCCCTTTAAGTCCATACCAGGTGGCGGGGCCAGCGACGTGTCCTTCGCGGGCCCCGCCTACCTGGAGACCCGCTCGAAATGAGTGGACTTTTCTCCGGAAAAGTCCATTCATTTCAAAAGTACGGCAGACTGGCATACATACGGCTGGATTGTCCGCCGAAATGCGAGTCCGGCGGGAAGATTGGAGTGCAAAACTACTTTCTAAGTCCGCCATACTTTCGGGTCAAAAAAGTCAGCCGGAGGCTACACACGGGGGATTGTCCAGAGGACTTCAGTTTGCTGGACTTTTCCAACCGCTTGTTTGATCATGTGTACGCGGCATAAGGGGGACTTTTATGGCACTTGTATATATAAAGTGGTTGTCCGGAGAAATGTGACTTTGTAGATAAATCTCCCCCTATAATCCTCATGATTCATGTATTCTAGTAAAGGTTACGCTGTAATCCAAGGGCCGCTTTCTATTTTTGCAGCATTGATTTCTTACTTCTGTAAGTCCCAGCAGGCCGCCGCCATCTCATGTGTGGGCATCTGAAGCCAGACTGTATCTCTTCCTGTATTCCATGGTTACCCAGCATGCACCCCCAGATCTCGCACATGCTCAGAACAGCACGAGCCGTGTAATAGGTTGTAGGTCGGGTTTCCATAGCAACAGCAGTGTCAGAGGAAGTTCCTGCCCCTTAGCTATGGAAACCTCCCCTCCCCCTCCAGGAAGCAGGAAGTTTATCTACATTTACAAAGATTATAAATCTAGAAATACAAAAATCTCCTGCAAAAGGAAATTACTTTACAATTATCATCTTTTATAAAGGATATCCCTTGTTTATGTGCAGATGTGTGTGTGTGTATATAACATCTACACAGAAAGAGGGATATCATTTACAATTAGCATTGTTTAAAAAGTTATTACCTTTTCCAGATGCTGCCCCATCACATTATCCCCATCCAAACTGCCCCATCGTACTGCCACCACCAAAATTGCCCCATAAAAACTGCCCCATCCTATTGCCCCATTAAAACTTCCCCTTTATACTACCACCATCAAAATTGCCCCATCCTATTGCCCCATCAAAATTATGCCACAATTCTGCCACCATCAAAATTGTCCCACAATACTGCCACCATCAAAATTGCCCCATAATACTGCTACCATCAAAATTTCCCCATCATATTGCCTCCATCAAAATTGTCCCATTAGACTGCCACCATTAAAATTGCCACAATCAAAATTGCCCCATCAAAACTGCCTTATCCTATTGCCCCATCAAAATTGCCTCATTATACTGCCACCACAAAAATTGCCTTATCCTATTGCCCCATAAAAGCTCCCCCATACTATTGCCCCACAGAATTGCCCCATTATACTGCCACCATCAACCTTGCCCCATAAAAATTGCCCCATCATACTGCCACCATGAAAATTGTCCCATCATACTGCCACCATCAAAATTGCCCCATCAAATTTGCCCGTGAAATTGCCCCATTATACTGCCACCACCAAAATTGCCCCATCCTAGTCCTCCAATAAAAACTGCCCCGTCACAATTGCCCCATTATACTGCCTCCTCACAATTTCTCCATTATACTGCCCCATTAAATCTTCCCCATGAAATTGCCCCATCAAAACTGCCCCCAGCAAAATTGCCCGATTATATTGATCCATTATACTGCCACCACCAAAATTGCTCCATCATACTCCCACCACCAAAATTCCCCCATCATATTGCGCCCATCAAAATTGCTCCATCATACTGCCACCATCAAAATTGCCTCGATAAAAATTGTCCCCACCAAAATTGCCCCATTCTACTGCCACCACCAAAATTGCCCCATTCTATTGCCCCCATCAAAATTGTCCCATTGTACTGCCCCCATCAACATTAACCCATCATACTGCCACCATCAAAATTGCCCCATGAAATTGCCACATGATATTGCCTCCATGAAAATTGCCCCATCAAAACTGCCCTATCAAATTTCCGCATGAAATTGTCCATTCAAAATTGCCCCATTATACTGTCGCCACCAACATTGCCCTATCCAATTGTCCCAATCAAAACTGCCCCATCACAATTTCCCCATTATACCGCCTCGTCACAATTGCTCCATTATACTGCCCCCATTAAAACTGGCCAATGAAATTGCCCCCATCAAAACTGCCCCCATCAAAATTGCCCCAACATATTGTTCCATCATGCTGCCACCATCAAAATTGCAACAATAAAAATTGCCCCATCAAAATTGGCTCATCCTATTGCCCCCTTAAAATTGCCCAAATAAAAATTGCCCCATCATACTGCCTCCATCAAAACTGCCTTATCCTATTACCCCATCAAAATTGTACCATAATACTGCCACCATCAAAACTGCCCTATCAAATTACCCCATCAAAATTGCCCCATCATATTGCCCCATCAAAATTGTTCCACCATATTGCCACCACCAAAATTGTCCCACCAAATTGGTCCCATCAAAATTGCCCCATCAAAACCGCCCCATCCTAGTGCCCCCAATGAAAACTGCCCCAATTGCCACATTTTACTGCAACCACCAAAATTGCCCCATCAAAACTGCCTCATCCTATTGTCCCCATCAAATTTTTTCCATTATACTGCCACCACCACATTTGCCCCATCCTATTGCCCCATTATACTGTCACCATCAAAATTGCCATCATCAAAATTGCCCCATCAAAATTGCCCCATAGTACTGCCCCCATCAATATTTCCCCGTCAAAGTTGCCCCTTCATATTGCCCCCATCAAAACTGCCCCATCACAATTCCCCCATTATACTGCCCCCATCAAAACTGCCCATCAAATTGCCCCATCAAATTGCCCCATCAATATTGCCCCGTCTTATTGCCCCCATCAAAATTGTCCCATTACACTGCCACCACCAAATTTGCCCCATCAAAACTGCCCTCATCCTCTTGAACCATGAAATTGCCCCATCTTATTGCCCCATCAAAACTGTCCCATCCTATTGCCCCATCAAAATTGCCCCATTTTACTGCCACCATCAAAATTGCCCCATCTTATTGCCCCAATCAAAATTGCCCCATCCTACTAACACAATCAAAACTACCCCATCCTATTGCCCCCATCAAATTGGACCCATTATACTGCCACCATCAAAATTGTCACAAGCAAAACTGCCTCATCTTATTATCTTATTGCCCCATCATACTGCCACAATCAAAATTGTCCCATAAAATTGCCCCATCAAAATGCCCCCATAAAAAATTGCTCCATCAAAATTACCCCCATAAAAAAATTGCTCCATCAGAATTGCCCCATCAAATTTCTCCATGAAATTGCCCCATCAAAATTTCCCCATTATACTGTCACCATCAAAATTGTCCCATCAAATTGCCTGATGAGGCTACACTGATCGGCACCACCTGTGGGCACTGATTAATGGCCGCTGTGGGCACATATGAGGCTGCTTTGCATTTTATTTCCTAAGACCCCACCCACTGATTATTCATTGGATGTGTCTACTTTTGCCCCTCCCTGGAAGAACATTTCCCTTCTTTCCTGCTTCTCCCTCCAGGGCTCTGGGCTGTAAAGGGACATTATGGAGCTGTGATGATCTTTGCTCCTTTATCTCCACAAACCGAACTCTGACCGATCTGTGGATAACATTGGAGGATGATGAGAAGATGTCGGAGTCAGAAGTGAGACGACGTTGTGAGGTCCTCCGGAATGCCGGCTTCACTGTGTATAGAGGGTAAGATCTGTTATATTGGAGGTAACACACATACTAAGTCTTAGAATGTGAATAGTAAAATGTAGACAACATTGGATGGGGATGAGATGATGGAGGTGAGATGATGGAGATGAGATGATGGGGTGAGCTGATGGAGATGAGATGATGGGGTGAGGCGATGGGGGTGAGGTGATGGGGATGAGATGATGAAGATGAGACAATGGGGGTGAGATGATGGGGATGAGATGATGGGGGTGAGATGATGGTGTGAAATGATTAAGGTGAGATGATGGAGATGAGACAATGGGGTGAGATGATGGAGATGAGATGATGGGGATGAGATAGTGGAGATGAGATGATGGAGATGAGATGATGGAGATGAGATAGTGGAGATGAGATGATGGGGGATGAGATGATGGAGATGAGATGATGGGGTGAGATGATGGGGATGATGAGATGATGGGGATGAGATGATGGAGATGAGATGATGGAGGTGGGACGTTGTTGGGAGGTTGTCTACAGTTGTCTACGCTGAGAGGGACTGTTACATTCTTTCACACTGCCCAAAGCCAACACTAACAACCTCCCCCCAAAAAATACACAAACACAGATAGGAGAGGAGAGAGGGCTCGATCTGCACCTCTCCCCCCACCCCTACCCCTCTGTGTTTGACCACTCTCCAATCCCCGGTGCTGTACTTCAGAAAAGGAAAGTGGGGGCTGGAAATTTGAAGTACAGCCGCCTCAGATACATCTGGATGAGAGGTGCTGATTGCCAGAGTTCTCTTTATCATCAGAGTCTGCAGAGTGAAAAGGAACTCTACGAGTTCAGATGTAAAAGGGGAACTCTGCGGACTCTGATGTAAAGGGGACTCTTGTTATTAATTTCATATGATTAGAAATGTTATTTAATAACAAAATATATATATAGTTTATAATATAAAAAATAATAATTGCTGTGCGCTGCTAAAGTGTTCGGGTTTGACTTGAAGAAAAGGTAGCAACCCTACTGCCATGGTGAGGGCCCCTCACTTTTCCATCATTTCTTACAGAGCTCAGTATGAGCCCCTCCCCCCTTCCATCATCACAGCAACATTTCCTCCTCTAACACTCTCATTTTATTCTTCTATGAAGGTTTGGAGGAGGCTGGGATGTATCTATAAAGAGATGAAGATAAGAAGATGGTGTGTGGGAGCCCCTCCCCCTCTCAGGTAATACACGGATCCGGATATGAAGAGAATGTCCGGAATGGATGATATCAGAGTAAAGTCACATCAACTCTCAGCTTTTATTTTCTCTTTCTGATCCTTAAATATAGAATTCCAGTAATAGTAATCTTTCTCTTCTTTTCCTCTTCTAAATGGTGTCATTTCTGCTCAGTATTGCCCACTTCCTGTGTTGTTGTGTGACCGGTGCCCCCTTCACACCACTGATCTAGATAGTTGCACCCGCGCATGCGCGCTCCCATCTATTGTACTACAAGCCTGCGGTGACACACTGGCTGCACCGCCCATCAGATCACCGCTACAGCTCCGCCTCCATTGTCATCTGATTGGAGCCCCGCCTCCTCTCTATGAGAGACAGTGACCCCTGCACTTTCAGAGCTGCATGTGGATTGGCTCCTGGATGGTGTTGTGTAACGGCACAAGGACCAAATATTACAACAAACTTTATTCATACAAGACACTGTCCTGTTTTGTCAAATTTACTGACAATACATTTTACTGACATTTACTTTCATTGGCAAAAATTGTTTATTTTAACCATCAAAACCAATCGTGTGTCACCCCCAGGAAGATTCTGTCACCCCCCAAGAATATTCTGTGTCACCCCCCAGGAAGATTCTGTGTCACCCTCCAGGAAGATTCTGTGTCACCCCCAGACAGATTCTGTGTCACCCCCAGGAAGATTCTGTGTCACCCCTCAGGAAGATTGTGTTACCCCAGGAAGATTCTATTTCACCCCCCCAGGAAGATTCTGTGTCACTACCCAGCATTGTGTGTCACCCCCAGGAAGATTGTGTGTCACCCCAGACAGATTCTGTGTCACTACCCAGCATTGTGTGTCACCCCCAGGAATCTTCTATTTCACCCCCCAGGAAGATTCTGTGTCACTATCCAGCATTGTGTGTCACCTCCCAGGAAGATTCTCTGTCACCCCCAGGAAGATTCTATTTCACCCCCCAGGAAGATTCTGTGTCACCCCCAGGAAGATTCTATTTCACCCCCCAGGAAGATTCTGTGTCACCCCCAGGAAGATTCTATTTCACCCCCCAGGAAGATTCTGTGTCACCCCCAGGGCAGATTCTTTGTCACCCCCAGGGCACTCTGTGTCACCCCCTAGGAAGATTAACCGCAGAGCATTACATGTCACCCATCCCACTGCAGAGCATTAGGTGTAGTCACTAGTGATGGGTTGAACACACTCTAAACAATGTTCTGTAGATCTGCGGTCCGTGCTGATGGGAATAGCCTGGCCCATGTCTGCACATTGCCTGGGGGAGGAGAAGCTCTGCAGATGGATTTCATACACGGGGTCTTTGGCACCCTTTTTATTGTCTTGGAATCCCACTAGGCTTGGCTACTGAATCACTGAATCGAATCAGAGAATCAACTCACTACAGAGTTTGAATGAATCAAATCATGAAAGTGGATCCGATTCAATTCATTGTCAAAGATCCTCCCCTTTAAGGATTAGAGAGGGAGCTGAAAACACAGCAGCCTCAGATCATGATTTGTAAAAATTAGATATAACATGATTATCTGTGAGCCACCAAGACTCCAAATTCTGAATAAATCACAGAGCACACACGATTCTCTATTATATGATGTCTGAGTGTGAAGCAGGCAGCAGACAGTCAAGTCCCGTCTGTGAATGACTCAGAAAGAGAACACACAAGAATCAATGTTGTGTGAGCCAACAGAGCAGAATGACTCCTGAATCTATGAGTGACACATCAGATCACATTAGATTCATGAGATGTGTGTGAGCCAGCAGAGCATAATGACTCCTGAATATATAAATGACCCACCAGAGCACATTTGATTCATGAGTTGTGTGAGCCAGCAGAGCAGAATGACTCCTGAACCTGTGAATGACTCATCAGAGCACAATCAATTCATGAGTTGTGTGAGCCAGAAGAGCAGAATGACTCCTGAATCTATGAGTGACTCATCAGAGCACATACGATTCATGAGCTGTGTGTGAGCTATCAGAGCAGAATGACTCCTGAATCTATAAATGACCCACAAGAGCACATTAGATTCATGAGTTGTGTGAGCCAGCAGAGCAGAATGACTCCTGAATCTATGAATAACTTATAAGAGCACATTAGATTCATGAGTTGTTTATAAAGAAAAAAAAAAGACATTTAAATTGTTCTTTCCTGCAAGCTTTCTTTATTTTATAATTAACGGCTTGGTGGGGGGTCTGTATGATGAGGCCACAATGTAGTGCACTGGGAACAGGATTAGAGATTTTTTTGGATAAATTCTGGTCTCTCTTTGGCAGAGTTTGCATGGAAATAACACTGAGTCCCTGTGTACAATGGAATTATATACACATCACATTCACATATATATGTATTGATTAAACATTTTGTGGAATGTATACAATGTGATATCTCCGTGTAATTGTACAATTATCTCTTGTAGACGGCCGGAGATTTGTCTGGTGATTGTGTCCCGGTGTTGGGTCTGCTGGACCTCTTCCATGTATAGAGGATCTCCTCACCGACACCTCAGACTTCTCTGCAACCCTCTAAAGGAAAGACTTCTACTCTTCATGGATATAATGGTGGCCTCCCATTGTAAATTCCCTCTTCTCCCTTCTGTAGGATTCCGCACTTTCCAATATTATCAATACTTACTATGATGATGAGGATATGACTAATTATTGGGACTCGTTTATGGGGGTAAAAATGTTTTTCATCAATAAAAGATGACTGGAACAATCACTAATACAGACAAAGAGACTGCATCTTCCTCTTACTGCTGTCCTACTCCTCTCCATCCTCCATTCTCCTCTCCATCCTCCATACTCCTCTCAATCCTCCATACTGCTTTCCATCCTCCATACTGCTTTCCATCCTCCATACTGCTCTCCATCCTCCATACTGCTCTCCATCCTCCATACTGCTCTCCATCCTCCATACTCTTCTCCATCTTCCATACTACTCTGCATCCTCCACTTGCTCCATCCTCCATACTCCTCTCCAGCCTCTCTCTCCTCCCCCTGCACTCTCCTTTTATTGTATTTTCTCTCTTTTTCCCACACTCTCTCTCTCCTCTCCCTGCACTCTCTCTCTCCTTTCCTTGGATGTAATTAAGTGATGCAGCTCTATCTAACATACACAGCATTCCCGACTCCCAGTGTCTCTCTCTGCAATGTCTTTCTCCATGTTGCTGACATTATCTTGTATAAGAACAGAACCCGATCCATCAGAAATCCCAAGGAGAGACGGAGATCTCATAGCCGGGTCTCTGCTGCCTTATATCAGAGTTTTTCTTCCACAACCAGAACTGTATCCCCCTGAATGTCAAGCTTAGCCAAGTCATCCCATTTCTAGAAGTTCATCTTTACTTCTGCCAACTCCCCCATCTCTGCTCTGCATGACTCTCTGCCAATACGTCTCCTAAGACTTCATTGTGCCGAGTCCGTTCAGCCGCTTTGCCTTTCACTGACAACTTGCTGCAATTTTTTATTATATCATCTAAATGGATTTATCCACCGATTGTTCTGATTACATTTCATGTCTGATATATTGTATATGAGGATCATGTATTATTCCCGGAGGATTTCATGTCATGGATCATTACCCAAAGGGACGTGATTATCCAGATTGATTATTGGGCTACCAACATTATTACATAGTTATTGGAAGGTGTTATTCTCTATAGATTTACCCCATTAAGGTTTTTTTTTACTCATCAATAAAGTTTTGTATATTTTATTAACCTTATTCTGTGATTCTGTGATTATTACCAACTTTTCATCTTCATCTTGTTCTCCACAGCCGATACCCTCTCACCTCTACCTTCCTGCTCTCCCCTCTCCCTTCTCTCTCCTCTCCCACCTCTCACTTCCCCCTCTCTCCTCTCCCTTCCCCCACTCTCCTCTCCCTTCCCCCACTCTCCTCTCTCCCTTCCCTAGCACAAAAAATAAAAACCGCAGAGGTGATCAAATACCACCAAAAGAAAGCTCTATTTGTGGGGAAAAAAGGACATTAATTTTTTTTTGGGAGCCATTTCACACGACCACACAATTGTCAGTTAAATTTACGCAGTCCTGAATCACAAAAAGTGCTCTGGTCTTTGGCCAGCCAAATGGTCCAGGGCTTAAGGGGTTAAAGCTGATTCTGTACCTTCCCATATGAATTACAAATCGTCAATGTACCTTTTGTAAAAAATGTGCTCTCCTCCCTTGCACTCATAAATAGGTTCACTAGGCTTAGTGTGAATTTTGCACCCATTGCTGTGCCTTTTATTTGGGTAAAAAACTGTCCGTGAACCAGAAATAATTCTGGGCCAAGCAATAATCTAAAGCCATTCCTAAAAAACCCTCTAAGTGACTCTTGGTGGGTGCTGGAGCGCCCTGCTGTGAACGATTATATCAAGAATTGTAATTACATGCCATTGTTAAACAGTGGTGGAAAAATTGGGCCTTTGGTGGTTGTGGTGGTGGTGCAGGTGCCACAACAAGTCCTCACAGTTACTCTTGGTGGTTGCAGGAATGGGCCCTGCTGTGAAATATTATATCAAGAATTGTAATTACATGCCCCTGTTACACAGGGGCTGAAAAATTGAGTCTGTACACTGCAACCTCTACCATATACTCTAGTTGTAGTGCAGGAATGAGCCCTGCTGCAAAGCATTGCATCAGAAATTGTATTACATGCTCCTGTTAAACGGGGGCTGAAAAATTGGGCTGGTGGCATCACCCAGAACCAAAAATGTTCTTCCAAGATATCAGCGGGATCATTGAGGAGGAAGAGGATAGTCAGGCAACATAACAGGACAGTCACTCCGCAACAGCTTAGGCAGGCTTAAAGGGATGTGACATTTAAAAAAAAAAAAATAGTTGGTTACATCAGCTTCAGGTGCTTGGTAGCTGGTGGTGATCCAAAAATTATTCATCTTTATGAAGGTCAGTCGATCAACCAAGTCGGTGGATAGGCGTACCCTGTGATTGGCTACAAAGCCATCAGCAGCACTAAAGGTGCGTTCCGAAAAAAGCTAGATGCAGGACAGGCCAGTAGCTCAATTGCATACTGTGCAAGCTCTGGCCAGTGATCCATCCTCAAGAGCCAGTAAGCCAGAGGATTTACGGTGGGAAAGATATCCAAGTCTGACCTAGGTATTCCTGCACCATGTAAATCAGACGCTGGCGATGGTTGCTGGAACCGATCATACCTTGGGGCTGCAGACTAAAAAATTGTCTGAACGCATCGGTCAGACGGCCACCTTCTCCACTGCTCCTTCTGTGACTGACAGAAACCTCATCAACACGTTGTCCAGGACCAGGAGTTTGTAACCTCCCAGTCTCTGGGAACACGTTGCACAGACCTTTCTTCAAGGCCTCCCGGAGATGTCTCATCCCCTGCGATGGCAAAATAAGGTCGGCAACCTTACCCTTGTACCGTGGATCAAGGAGAGTGGCCAGCCAGTAATGGTCCCTCTCCTTGATTCAAAGAATATGAGGATCCTTCTGCAGGATCAGGGAGGCCATGCAGCGTAGGTTAGCGGAGGCATTCAGTCTGGAGTCCTCTGGCTCACTAAGGACAACATGATCTGCAGCCACCTCCTCCCAGCCACGTAAAAGACCACGGGTTTGTTGGGACTGTAAATCATCTCTAAAATACTGCTGCTGCTGAGTGCCAGGCTCCATCTCCATGCTGATACAATCCTCCTCCTCTTCCTGTGTGATGGGCGGGACAGCAGGAACACTGTCTGGATAAAGGGGGCCTTGAGAGGCAAAGAAGTCCTCCTCTTCCTGCCTCTGTTCTTCCTCAAGTGCCCTGTCCATTATTTAATGCAGCGTATGCTCCAAGAGGTGCACAAGAGGTAGAGTGTCACTGATGTATGCACTGTCACTGCTCACCATCCTTGTGGCCTCCTCAAAGAGTAACAGGACAGTGCATGCATCCCTGATCATGCCCCACTGGCGTCGTGAGAAAAAACAAGCTCCCCTGACCCTGTCCTGGTGCCGTAGTCGCACAGGTACTTATTGATGGCCCTCTGCTGCATGTGCAGCCGCTGCAACATGGCTAACGTTGAGTTCCACCTGGTGGGCATGTCACATACAAGGCGGTTCTTGGGCAGGTTCAACTCCTTTTGGAACTCAGGCAGCCAAGCACTGGCATTAAATGATCAGCGGAAATGCACACAGACTTTCCTGGCCTGACTCAGGACATCCTGTAAGCCCGGGTACCTGCCCAAGAACTGCTGCACCACCAGGATAAAGGACATGAGCCACACAGGGCACATGGGTCAGTTGTCCCTGTCAGAGGGCGGAGAGGAGGTTGGTGCCATTGTCACAAACCACCATTCCTGGCTTAAGCTGGCGTGGCATTAACCACCTCCCGGCCTGCCCCTGCAGAGCTGACAAAATATCTGCCCCAGTGTGGCTCCTGTCCCCCAAACAAACCAGTGCAAGCACGGCATGGCATATTTTTGCCTGCGTACTTGTGTAGCCCCTTGAATGCCTACGGAACATGGCTGGTCCCGAGGACAGAGCACTGGAAGAGGCCATGGAGAAAGAAGAAGAGGAGGGGTGGAGGAGAGAGGTGTGTCACAACCAGTAGTAGCATTTTGGAGGTGTGGTGGCGGAACAACCTCTAACACTACTGCACCTTGTCCTGCATCCTTCCCAGCTGCCAGAAGAGTGACCCAATGGGCCGTGAAAAGATAGGTAATGTCTTTGTAAATGCCTGCTGGACCATGAGTCAGTGGTAATATGCACCTTACCGCTGACCGCCCTGTCCAGCGAGGCAAGGACATTGCCTTCCACATGCCGGTAGAGAGCCGGAATCGCCTTCCATGAGAAAAAGTGGCGTTTGGGGATCTGCCACTGAGGAACCGTACATTGCACAAACTCACAGAAGGGGACAGAGTCTACAACTGAAAAAGGCAGCAGTTAAAGTGCTAGCAAAGCAATTTAGCCAAGCTAGCATTCAACCGCTGGGCATGTGGATGGCTGGGAGTGAACTTCTTTCGATGGTCCAGCAGCTGGGGCAGGGAAATTTGCCTGCTACAATTGGATGTGGGTGTACTGCTAGCAGAGTGCCCGGAAGCACTTGGCTGTGACACACCTAAGGCCGCGTACACACGGGCGGATTGTTTGCCCAACTAAGTTCGTCAGACAATCCGACAGACAGTCCGTTCAAAATTTGCATGAACGGACTTGACCACACACGATGAGCAGACAGTCCGCTGAAAGCGTGCGCAATGACGTCTACAGCACGTACGACGGGACTAGAAAAACGACATCCTATACACTGCAATGCAACCTTCGGCCGTGTAAATCCTTTCTGAGCATGCGCCATACTTAGTCCGTCCAACTTGCCTACACACGAGCGGACTGTCCGCTGAAACCAAGTTTGGACGGACAAAACCAAGTTTGAACGGACTGTCTTACGGAAATTCCGTAAGACTTTGTTCGTCAGATTGTCCGCCGAAAAAGTCCGCTGAAGCCCACACACGAGCGGATTGTCTGCTGAAACACTGTTCAGCGGACTAAGTTGGACAGACAATCCGCCCGTGTGTACGCGGCCTCATTCTACACCTTCATTCCTCTCAGTGCAGGTTTTAGAGAGGATTGAAGGTCTAGTGGGGTTGGAGATCCCAGCTGATGAGGAGCAAGGAGAGGTCCGCTTTGTTCTTTGGTGTGTGTCTTTAAGGTACAGTTGCCAACAAGCTGTATGGCAGGTCAACATATGTCTGGTCAAGCATGTGGTGCCCAAGTGGCTAATGTTTTGGCCACGCGAGATACGCTTGAGACATATGTTGCAAATAGCAGCAGTGCGATCTGATGCACTGGTCTCAAAAAAGGCCCACACCAAAGAACTTTTGAAATAACAAGCAGAGGCAGCGCCCTGCACAGGCAGAGCTCTGCGGTGTGATTCAGTCGGTGTGCTGCCCCTAAGCTGGCCCACGGAGGGCATCCTGCCTCCTTGGAGATGTGCCTCCTCCTCCTCTCTCCCATCAGGCACCCACATGGAGTCAGTGACCTCATCATCCCCTCCATTTTCATCACTGGAGCAAACCTGGCAGTATGCTGCAGCTGGTGGAACATGACTTCCAGATTGATGTCCTTCTTGAGCATTCCCTCTCTCTGCGCTCACTCTACTGCCTCCCTCTAGCTGGGTATAATCATCAGAGCCTTCAAAACACTGGGCATCCTCCTGGAGCATGTGCTCAAACAGTTCGGGGGTCTCCTCAGGAGGACATGGTGGGTCTAGGGAAGGAGTGACTGATGATGATATTGAGACGAGGGAAGAGGATGCATTGGCAGCTGCTTTGCTAGTACCATGAGCCTGGGTGCGAGAGGATGAGGAGGATGAAGGGGGGCTTGGTCATCCACTCTACCAAGTCTTTGGCATGATGCTGCTCAACACGGCCAGCTGCCGAAAATAAGGACAAGCGTGTCCCATGGCAGCATGCTGATGACGATGCACCGCGTCCACGACCAGCACTGTTGTCTCTAGACACAGAGCCTGCTTGCCCTCTTTTATTGTTTTGTGACTGCCTCTCCTTGTTGGCCTTCCAGACAGTAATGGCCTGCAGGGAGATGGGAAAACCAGCAATTGGGTAGTGTATATTGTGATGGAGGCACACAACACCCACTAACTCCTGCAGATGTCTGTATGATAGAACACCTGCAATAAAGGGTAGATACAGGTGTTTACTGTGCTGGAGGCACACAACACCCACTAACTATTGAAGATGCCTGTATGAGAGAACACCAGCAATAAAGGGTAGATACGGGTGTATACTGTGCTGTGCTGTAGGCACACAACACCCACTAGCTACTGCAGGAGCATGTATGAGAGAACACCAGCAATAAAGGGTAGATACAGGTGTATACTGCGCTGGAGGCACACAACATCCACTAACTCCTGCAGATGCCTCAGAAAAGAACACACTGTCCCTGCCTATGCTGCTCTTTCCCTGTATGCCAGAAAATACTACACAAGGCCTTCACGCTGGTGGCCTTATATGGTGTGGGGAGTGTACTAAACCCCCCTGAGTAGGGATGAGCCGAACACCCCCCGGTTCGGTTCGCACCAGAACTTTCGAACGGACCGAAAATTCGAACGTTAGAACCCCATTGAAGTCTATGGGACTCGAACGTTCAAAATTAAAAGTGCTAATTTTAATGGCTAATATGCAAGATACTGTCCTAAAAAGGGTTTGGGAACCTGGCTCCTGCCCCAGGGGACATGGGTCAATGCCTAAAATGTTTTTAAAAAAGGCCGTTTTGGCGGGAGCACTGATTTTAATGACGATTAAAGTGAAAAAAAACAAAAACTGAAATATACCTTTAAATATCGTGGCTGAGGGGTGTCTATAGTATGCCTGTGAAGTGCCACGTGTTTCCCGTGTTTAGAACAGTCCCTGCACAAAATGAAATTTAACGGAAATAACGTCATTTAAAACTGCTTGCGGTTTTAATGGTATATCTGGTTCCGGCAATATGGATGAAAATCATTGAGAAAAACGGCATGGGTAGCCCCCCTGCCCATTACCAGCCCCTTTGGGTCTTGTACGGATATTAAGGGGAACCCCGTACCCATATTAAAAAAAGGAAATACGTGTGGCCCCCAGGCCCTATATACTCAGAACAGCAGTATACAGGTGGTGCAAACAAGACAGGGACTGTGTAGGTTTGTTGTGTTAAGTAGAATCTGTTTGTAATTTTGAACTGGTACATTTTTAAAGTGTAGCTCCAGTCAAAAAATCTATTTTTAAGCTTTTTGGAAAACATAGGGAAGGGTTATCACCCCTGTATAATTTGTTTTGCCGTCCGTCTTTTTTCATCTCACTTGCTGTTGTCTCCTTCCGTTTGCAAGTAGGAGACGTTTGTAAGTTGGATGTTTGAAAGTAGGGTCCTGCCCTATATGCTCTGCAGAAATGGCGGAACAAGGTGTTGGTGTTGCCACAACATTGTAAGCCCTCAAAGTGACTCTTGGTGGGCGCTGGAGCGCCCTGCTATGAACGATTATATCAAGAATTGTAATTACATGCCATTGTTGAACAGTGGTAGAAAAATTTACCTTTGGTGGTTGTGGTGCTGGTGCCACAACACTATAAGTCCTCACAGTTACTCTGGGTGGGCACAGGAACGGGCCCTCATGTGAACTATTATATCAAGAATTGTAATTACATGCCCCTGTTAAACAGGGGCAGAAAAATTGGGCCTTAGGCACTGGTGCCACGACACTGCAACCTCTCCCATATACTCTAGTTGTAGTGCAGGAATGAGCCCTGCTGCAAAGCATTGCATCAACAATTAAAATTAAACGCCCCTGTTAAACGGGCTGAAAAATTGGGCTGGTGGCATCACCCAGAACCAAAAATATTCTTCCAACATATCAGCGGAGGAGGAAGAGGATAGACAATCAACATAACAGGACAGTCATTCAGCATCAGCATGGGCAGTCTTGAAGGGATGTGATATTTCAAAAAAAAAATATTCGGTTACATCAGCTTCAGGTGCTTGGTAGCTGTGGGTGATCCAAGACCGATTCATCTTGATGAAGGTCAATCGATCAACTGAGTCGGTGGACAGGCACACCCTGTGATCGGTAACAAAGCCACCAGCAGCACTGAAGGTGCGTTCCGAAAGAACGCTGAATGCAGGACAGGCCAGTAGCTCAATTGCATACTGTGCAAGCTCTGGCCAGTGATCCATCCTCAAGACTCAGTATGCCAGAGGATTTTCGGTGGGAAAGGTGTCCAAGTCTGACCTTGCCCCTAGGTATTCCTGCACCATGTAAATCAGACACTGGCGATGGTTGCTGGAACCGATCATACCTTGGGGCTGCGGACTAAAAAATTGTCTGAAAGCATCGGTCAGACAGCCACCTTCTCCACCGCTCCTTCTGACCGATGCCTCAGCAACAGGACCAGGAGTTTGTAATCTCCCAGTCTCTGGGAATGCGTTGCACATTCCTTTCTGCAAGGCCTCCCGGAGATGTCTCATCCTCTGCTCCCTCTGCGACGGCAAGATAAGGTCAGCAACCTTACCATTGTACCATGGATCAAGGAGAGTGGCCAGCCATTAATAGTCCCTCTCCTTGATCCGAAGAATACGAGGATCCTTCCGCAGGCTTTGCAGGATCAGGGAGAGCATGCAGCGTAGGTTAGCTGAGGCATTCGGTCCAGAGTCCTCTGGGTCACTAAGGACAACATGATCCGCAGCTACCTCCTCCCAGCCACCAGAGTGCCAGCCTCCACCTCCATGCTGACACAATCATCCTCCTCCTCCTGTGTGATGGGTGGCACAGCAGGAACACTGTCTGGATAAAGGGGGCATTGAGATGCAAGGAAGTCCTCCTCTTCCTGCCTCTGTTCTGCCTCAAGTGCCCTGTCAATTAATCCACGCAGTGTATGCTCCAATAGGAGTACAAGAGGTACAGTGTCACTGATGCATGCACTGTCACTGCTCACCATCCTTGTGGCCTCCTCAAATGGAGACAGGACAGTGCATGCATCCCTGATCATGCCCCACTGGCGTGGTGAGAAAAAATGGAGATCCCCTGACCCTGTCCTGGTGCCGTAGTCGCACAGGTACTCATTGATGGCCCTCTGCTGTGTGTGCAGCCACTGCAGCATGGCCAACATAGAGTTCCACCTGGTGGGCATGTCACATATAAGGCGGTTCTTGGGCAGGTTTAACTCCTTTTGGAGCTCAGCCAGCTGAACACAGGCATTAAATGATCGACGGAAATGCACAGACTTTCCTGGCCTGCTTCAGGACATCCTGTAAGCCTGGGTACCTGCCCAAGAGCCGCTGCACCACCAGGTTAAGGACATGAGCCACACAGGGCACATGGGTCAGTTGTCCCTGTCGGAGGGCGGAGAGGAGGTTGGTGCCATTGTCGCAAACCACCATTCCTGGCTTAAGCTGGTGTGGCGTCAACCACCTCTCGGCCTGCCCCTGCAGAGCTCACAAAACATCTGCCCCAGTGTGGCTCCTGTCCCCCAAACAAACCCGCGCAAGCACGGCATGACATAGTTTTGCCTGCGTACTTGTGTAGCCCATGGAACGCCTACGGAGCACCGCTGGTTCTGAGGACAGAGCACTGGAAGAGGCCATGGAGGAAGAAGAGGAGGAGGGGGTGGAGGAGAGAGGTGTGTCACAACCAATAGTAGCATTTTGGAGGCGTGGTGGCGGAACAACCTCCAACACTACTGCACTTTGTCCTGCATCCTTCCCAGGTGCCAGAAGAGTGACCCAGTGGGCTGTGAAAGACAGGTAACGTCCCTGTCCATGCCTGCTGGACCATGAGTCAGCGGCAATATGCACCTTACCGCTGATCGCCCTGTCCAGTGAGGCAAGGACATTCCTTCCACATGCCGGTAGAGAGCCAGAATCGCCTTCCGTGAGAAAAAGTGGTGTTTGTGGACCTGCCACTGAGGAACCGCACATTGTACAAACTCACGGAAGGAGGCCGAGTCTACCAACTGAAAAGGCAGCAGTTAAAGTGCTAGCAATTTAGCCAAGCTAGCATTCAACCGCTGGGCATGTGGATGGCTGGGAGTGAACTTCTTTTGACAGTCCAGCAGCTGGGGCAGGGAAATTTGCCTGCTATAATCGGACGTGGGTGTACTGCTAGCAGAGTGCCCGGAAGCACTTGGCTGTGACACACCTAATTCTACACCTTCATTCCTCTCAGTGCAGGTTTCAGAGAGGACTGAAGGTCTAGTGGGGTTGGGGATCGCAGCTGATGAGGAGCAAGGAGAGGTCTGCTTTGTTCTTTGGTGTGGGTCTTTGAGGTACGCTTGCCAACGAGCTGCATGGCAGGTCAACATATGTCTGGTCAAGCATGTGGTGCCCAAGCGGCTCATGTTTTGGCCACACGAGATATGCTTGAGACATATGTTGCAAATAGCAGTGGTGCGATCTGATGCACTTGTCTCAAAAAAGGCGCACACCGGGGGGCGCATGCGCGGCGCGCACAAGATAGGACGCACAGGCTGAGAGCTCTGAGAAGTGCGGAGACTGAAAGCACTTCCCCGGGGCTACAAGCACATATTTTTGGCCTGATTTTACTCCGCACCCCCGGCGGAACACTCAGCGCATGTCGGGACCCAAACATCGCCGTAGCACACCAGCTCAGAAATCCCTGACGACCTATTTGCTGCGGGTGAGGGAACAGAGGGGGATGGCTCAAGATGGCGTACAGAAGAAGCAGGCACAGACTCCTCCACAAGCTGCAGCGGCCTCCCCAGCACACTCCCTGGCAGACAGTGAGTACTCTTTACACTTGACAAAAGCAGATTTAGATGAGAGTCTCACACTGATGTATGACAAGCTGGAGCAGAAATTTCAATCTGAACTGCACAAATCCACTAACACTCTGCTTGGAGATTGCGGCCCTGGGCTCCAGAACAGATTTACTGGAGACCAAGCATGATGAATTGTCCCTGGCTTGCTCAGACCTCCGTAAGGATCACGAGGCATTATCAGAGACAGTATCCCAGCTCTGGGCGCACATCGAAGATTTGGACAATAGGAACAGGCGCAACAATCTTAGGGTCCCCGAATCAGTGACGGACCTATTGCCTATGGTCCAAAAGCTGTTCCATGTGCTACTCCCTGAAGCCCCTCTTACAGCCTTCGCTTGTGACAGGATCCACAGGGCTTCGCACCCCCCCCTGAGAAACCCCCGAGGGACATAGTTCTGTGCCTAAAAGACTTTCTAGTTAAAGAAGATGTGCTCCGGGCATCTCGAAACACCCCGAATTTGCGCCTAGAAAATACACCCATACAAATATACCCGGATATCTCCCCTACCACGTTGGATAAACGCAGGAGAATGAAGGAGGTCACCACAGTGCTCCAGTCTGCTAGGATTCGCTACAGGTGGGGGTTCCCATTCAAGCTGCAAATCCCTCATAACGGCATGACTTACAGCGTGATTACACCCACAGATGGGAAGGAGCTTCTCGTCAAGCTGGGCCTCCTGGACGCTGCCACATTGCCGAGGCTGCCATCCACTCCACGCCATTCTGCCATTTGGGCCACCCCACCTCCCAGGAGGGACCGCCGGACCTGAAGTTCGTTCTGGACTTGCCCCCCCATTTCTTTTTCGCACCCCTCTTTTTTTCCTCTCTTTAGGTCATGGTCGGCCCACGGCTGGTTACTACATGGACCCTCCCGACATGCTCGGAAACACAGAAAGTCTCCTGCTTGGAAGCCGAATCTCTGCTCCGCTCACTGGCCTGCCCCCCCCCCGACTCTGCACCCGTTGAGCCCTGCGGGCTCCCCCAGGACTCTTCGCTGTTCAGGATGCTCGGCCTCCGGCAGGTAACATCTTATAGAGACTTGACTGGGGTGTTGCACTGCTGGACTCGCGGGGTTGGAGTTTTGGATCATTTGGTCCAGATTACTTTTTTTCTTTGGGTAGAGGGGAGCTTTTTTCCCCACCCCCAAGACTGCGTTATGCCACTTTTTGGCAAATTTTTAAGGTTACTGAAAATCCTTTACTATTGGTTCTGTTTAGGTTCCTATTTTTTTTCTTTTTCTGATGCCTTTTTTCGGTGCTGCTCATGATGTAGAATTTAAGCTGTCATCGAATGCTAGCTTTGATATTACTGTACCTTCCCATGCCAAGGACACTATATACTCCTGGGTTGTCTTGCTGATATTGTGCATGGGCGCCCCTCTTGGCCTGGACTCCTCCCATCCCTGTACTCATGGGCCTTCATAATGTATAAGTCCTTAGGGGCGGAGAGCCTCCTTTTACAGGAGACTCACTTCTCCGCTGATAATCATCCTTCCTACTTTGACAAGTCCTACAAACAATGTTTTTACTCGATCTATGAGTCCAGGACGGCGGCCATATTTATAAAAAACTCTGTATTATTCCAGGTACAACAGACCTATATTGACCCGCTTAGCAGGTTCGTTATAGTACAGGGCTCTGTACAGGATAGGACCCTGACCCTGGCCTCAGCATATGCCCCTAACTCCGTTCAGGCTACTTTTTTTAAGAGTTTTTTCCAAACTCTGGAAAAATGTCACTCCTCCCACATGTTAATAGGGGGGACTTTAATTTGGTGGCTCACTCAAAGCTAGATAGATCGAGTGATAGCCAGGCCGGCAATGCGTTTCCCAAGTCTCTCCAATACTCCCTGAGGGCTCAGCAGCTGTCGGACATATGGAGGACGCACAATATAGGCTCCAGGGAATACACCTTTTTCTCCCACCCACATGATACCTACTCTCGCTTAGATTATCTATTCTGCACCCCCATTTTGCTTGCAAACTCTACCTCTTCCAACATACATGTTTGCCCATGGTTGGATCATCATATTGTGTCCTGCCATCTCTCTAGCATAGGCCTGCCATATGCCGATAGGTCCTGGTGCATCAATGACTCTCTCCTTGCTGACCCGGTGGTGCGCACGCAGTTGACCGAACGCCTCGCAGAATACTTTAGACTCAATGGACATTGAGAATATTGCCCCAACTACCCTTTGGACGGCCCATAAGGCCGTCATGAGGGGACACCTGATAGAGATCTCCACAACAAGGAAGCGGCAGAAAGCACATGAAGCCCAACAGCTCACCTTAGCTCTTCACAAACTTTACCATCAACATAGTCACTCCCCGTCCCAAGACCTGTTAAACCAGATTAATGATAAGTGAAGAGCCCTAGACACCATCCTGACAGAACATACTGAAAAATCCCTCAGATGGGCCAAAGCGCGGTTCCTCCTACACAGCAACTCTGCTTCTACGTCCTTTGCCAGGAAACTTAAACAACACACCCAACCAACACACATATATAAATTGAGGGACGGGGATGGTAACCTTACCTCTCACCCTAAGGAGGTGTTGCAGATTTTCACCTCTTTCTATCAACAGGTGTATGCTGCTCCCCATTCCCCTCCCCCGGTTCCTCCCCAGTCCTGGTTAGACCCCCTACGGCTTCCTTGCCTGTCCGATGAACAATTACAGGCCCTTAATGCCCCTTGTACGACAGATGAGGTGGCCTCTGTTATTTCCTCCCTTAAGCCTGCTAAAACCCCGGGCCCCGACGGTTTTTCCGCAACCTACTATAAAAAATTTCCAGACTCCTTACTCCCTAAACTGACCAAGCTCTATAATTTTATTTTATGAGGGCAACATTTCCCAGAGGAGATGCTCTTGGCTAGCCTGTCACTCATCCCAAAACCTGGGAAGGACCTCACTCAACCTCAAAATTTCAGGCCCATCTCCGTTATCAACAACGACTTAAAAAATTTTGGACGAATCATAGCAGACCACCTAGCCTCGATAATCCCCTCCCTCATATCACCAGAACAAAAGGGTTTTATACCCTCTAGGCAAATCATGGATAATATCCGTTTGGCCTCTAATATTATCCAGGATGCGGACTTTTAACTTCCCTTAAGACTCCTATAAATTTTCGTGGAATCATAACTCCCTTCTATATTTAGGTATTAAGCTCACCCCTACCCTCGGGCAGCTGTATTCCCTTAACTACCCGCAGGCCTTCTCCTCCATCAAAACCCTTCTCAATCAATGGTCTACCTATCACATATCTTTTTTGGGGCGTATCCAAGCGGTCAAGATGTCCATTCTCTTCTTTTTTTGTTTCGATCCATACCGATATATGTCCCTCGCTCCACTCTGCACGAAGTCCAAGCACTATTACTCTCATTTATCTGGCAAAAGAAAAAGCCCCGTTAGAATTGATCACTGCTATACCGAGCCAGGCAGATGGGCGTTCTAGGGTGTCCAGACCTTTGGAAGTATTTCTTGGCCTCTTGTCTGGTACAGACGGCGCAATGGCATGTGGACCCATCCTCTATACCGTGGTTACGGTTTGAGCGCGCCTCAATAGCCCCATATTACCTCCAGGGTTTACTCTGGTCCAGCTCTGTTTTCCCTAAGGAGATCTCCCCGTTGAATGGCATAGTGGGCCAGGCTCTTTATCTTTGGTCTATCTATGGGCAGAAATTTCAACTGAAATCTAGGGTCCTCCTCCTGTCTTCATTCATAGGGCAGCCCCGTTTCCCCCAGCCTTCCACTCGGGTACATCTTTCAGTAGATGGACAGAACGGGGCCTCACACAGCTAGATTCCTTGCTACAGAACTCTACCTTTTGCTCATTCACATTCTTACAGCAAACATACGATCTGGATAGATCGGCCCACTATCAGTTTCTCCAGATAAGACACTTCTACTCCACCACATTCCAGGAACTGAGGAGAGCTGGGAAGATGCTGTTTGAGGGGTTGTGTGGGGAGGCAGCTCGGGGTAGAGGTACTATCTCCGCTCTATATAGATACCTTAATGATCACAACACTGCCCCTAAGTCAGTGGCAATGCTGGGGTGGGAGGCGGAGGTGGCCCAGGTATTTCCTGTGGATGACTGGGAGAGTATGGTTGACAATATGCACAAATGTACATGCTCTATCGCCACTAAAGAAACATTCCTTAAGCTTCACACCAGGTGGTATTACTCCCCTGACTGTCTGCACAGGATGTTCCCTCTGGTGCCCGACTCTTGTTATAGGGGGTGTCGGGATAAGGATACCTCCACATTGATTGATAGGATCACTGATACCTCTATCGCTCTTACATACAGTGGTGTAAAAAAGTGTTTGCCCCCTTCCTCATTTCCTGTTCCTTTGCATGTTTGTCACACTTAAGTGTTTCGGAACATCAAACCAATTTAAATAATAGTCAAGGACAACACAAGTAAACACAAAATGCAATTTGTAAATGAAGGTGTTTATTATTAAAGGTGAAAAAAAATCCAAACCATCATGGCCCTGTGTGAAAAAGTGATTGCCCCCTAAACCTAATAACTGGTTGGGCCACCCTTAGCAGCAACAACTGCAACCAAGCGTTTGCGATAACGTGCAATGAGGCTTTTACAGCGTCCTGGAGGAATTTTGGCCCACTCATCTTTGCAGAATTGTCCTAATTCAGTTACATTAGAGGGTTTTCGAGCATGAACGGCCTTTTTAAGGTCATACCACAACATCTCAATAGGATTCAGGTCAGGACTTTGGCTAGGCCACTCCAAAGTCTTCATTTTGTTTTTCTTCAGCCATTCGGTGGTGGACTTGCTGGTGTGTTTAGGATCATTGTCCTGCTGCAGAACCCAGCTTTAGTACACGAACAGATGGTCGGACATTCTCCTTCAGGATCTCTTGGTAGACAGCAGAATTCATAGTTTCTTTTATCATGGCAAGTCTTCCAGTTCCTGAAGCAGCAAAACAGCCCCAGACCATCACACTACCACCACCATATTTTACTGTTGGTATAATGTTCTTTTTATGAAATGCAATGTTCCTTCTACGCCAGATATACTTGGACACCTTCCAAAGAGTTCCACTTTTGTCTCATCGGTCCACAGAATGTTGTCCCAAAAGTCTTGGGGATCATCAAGATGTGTTGTGGAGAAATTGAGAGGAGCTTTGATGTTCTTTTTGCTCAGCAGTGGTTTTCTCCTTGGAACTCTGCCATGCAGGCCATTTTTGCCCAGTCTTTTCCTGATGGTGGAGGCATGAACGCTGACCTTAACTGAGGCAAGTGAGGCCTGCAGTTCCTTGGACGTTGTTGTGGGGTCTTTTGTGACCTCTTGGATGAGTCGTCGCTGCGCTCTTGGGGTAATTTTGGGCGGCCGGCCACTCCTGGGAAGGTTCACCACTGTTCCATGTCTTCGACATTTGTGGATAATGGCTCTCACTGTGGTTTGCTGGATTCCCAAAGCTTTGGAAATGGCTTTATAACCCTTTCCAGACTGATAGATCTCAATTACTTTCTTTCTCAATTTTTCCTGAATTTCTTTGGGTCTCGGCATGATGTGTAGCTTTTAAGGATCTTCTGGTGGACCTTACTGTGTCAAGCAGCTCCTATTTAAGTGATGCCTTGATTGTGAACAGGTGTGGCAATAATCAGGCCTGGGTGAGGCTAGAGAAATTGAACTCAGGTGTGGACAACCACAGTTATAGTATGTTTTAACAAGGGGGGCAATCACTTTTTCACACAGGGCCATGATGGTTTGGATTTTTTTTCACCTTTAATAATAAGCACCTTCATTTACAAATTGCATTCTGTGTTTACTTGTGTTGTCCTTGACTATTGTTTAAATTGGTTTGATGTTCCGAAACACTTAAGTGTGACAAATATGCAAAGAAACAGGAAATGAGGAAGGGGGCAAACACTTTTTCACACCACTGTACAAGATGTGTGTTCTCTATGCTGATCTCCCAGGGGTCCCCCGCCCACAACAAAGACTGATCCATACTCTCTTCAGCGCCATTCAATGCGCAGTGGCGCTGAACTGGAAGAGCCCCTTGGTGCCCTGGTCGCAGGTTATTCTCCACATGGAGTCCATTAGACTGATGGGGCGCATTCACCATACTCTCCTGGACTCCATGCACATATTCGATGGGAAGTGGAGTGGGTGGACGGCCCTCCTCCTTACGTCGAGGCTCGAGGACCCCTGACCCTCACGGGCGAAATGCATTAAGGTTATAACTCATGAAGGGAGGGTCTCCTCTCACGTTAGAGGGGAGGGTTGGATAAAAAGTTTTTGAGACCCTGCAATACAACTACCATCATGGCTAAGATAGCCTTTGATGCACTAGCTCAATAACCTTTTATTTCTTCTTGTTACTGTTGGTTATTCTTTTCTAATGGATCTTTCTCAGGGATACCTCATTGTGGCCTCTTTAGGGACATCTCTGTACCATATCTGGCCTTTATTTAGATATGTTACTTACCTGACTGTCGGATATGCAAAGTTGACTGATATATGTGTATTTATATTCGTTGCTAACTGTATTATTGCTAATGGTCTTGTATCCATTGATGCTCCTTAATACTGGTATTCTCTGTAATCTTCTCTGTATTTTTCTAATAAAAACGTTTGTAAACAAAAAAAGGCCCACACCAAAGAACTTTTAGAATAACGTGCAGAGGCACGCCCTGCACAGGCGGAGCTCTGCGGTGTGATTCAGTCGGTGTGCTGCCTCTAAGCTGGCCCCCGGAGAGCATTCTGTCTCATTGGACATGTGCCTCCTCCTCCTCTCTCCTACCAGGCACCCACGTGGAGTCAGTGCCCTCATCATCCCCTCCCTCTTCATTGCTGGAGCAAACCTGGCAGTATGCTGCAGCTTGTGGAACATGACTGCCAGATTGCTGTCCTTCCTGAGCATCCCCTCTCTCTGCGCTCACACTACTACCTTCCTCTAGCTGAGTATCATCATCAGAGCCTACAAAACACTGGGCATCCTTCCGGAGCATGTACCCAACACTGTGCTCAAAGAGTTCAGGAGACTTCTCAGGAGGACGTGGTGGGTCTAGGGAAGGAGTCACCGATGATGACATTGAGAGGAGGGAAGATGATGCGTTGGCAGCTGCTTTGCTAGTACCCTGAGCCTGGGTGAGAGAGGATGAGGAGGATGAAGAGGGCTTGGTCATCCACTCTACCAAGTCTTCGGCATGTTGCGGCTCAACATGTCCAGCTGCCGAAAAGAAGGACAAGCGTGTCCCATGGCCACGTGCTGATGATGACGATGCACCGCGTCCACGACCAGCACTGTTGTCTCTAGACACAGAGTCTGCTTGCCCTCTTATCGGCTCACGCCTGTCTGCCTCTCCTTGCTGGCCTTCCAGACATGGTAATGGCCTGAAGGTAGATGGGAAAACCAGCAATTGGGTAGTGTATATTGTGCTGGAGGCACACACAACACCCAGTAACTCCTGCAGATGGCTCAATTAGAGAAGAGCTATATAGGTGGATATAGCGGTGTATACTGCGGTCAGGGCACGCAGACAGCACGCACAATCTCCTACAACTGACTGCAAGCTCTATTTAAAAAGAGCAAGATAGCTAGCTATATCGGTGGATATAACGGTGTATACTGTGGTCAGGGCATGCAGACAGCACGCACAATCTCCTACAACTGACTGCAAGCTCTATTAAAAAAGAGAAATATAGCTAGCTATATTAGGTGGATATAATGGTGTATAGTGCGGTCAGGGCACGTAGACAGCAACCACTACAGAAGAGCAAGAACGCAAAATCGGCCAATAAGGAACGGTGTATACTGTGTTGAAGGTACACAGAACACCCACTAACTCCTACAGACGCCAACACACTACACAAGGCCACAGCACTGGCGGCCTTATATAGTGTGGGGCGTGTACTACACAGCCTGAGCTATGATTGGCCCCAGTCATCCTGCCTGTGGCCAATCATGGCTCTCCTCGCTGCCGACTTGGCCAATCATGAGCCAGCAATGCACTGCAATGGCGCAGTACATTGTGGGCCGTGAGCGCCACACGAATTTGGCGCGAACGGCCCATAATGTTCAGTATTCGCCGAATGGGCGAACAGCCGATTTTCGAGTTAAACGTATGTTCGACTCGAACACGAAGCTCATCCCTACCCCTGAGCTATAATTGGCCATAGGCATCTTGCCATCATCTTTGGGGGCATGGCCTTTCCACTGAGTCCCCCCTCTTCCTCTCTGCCCACCCATCCTCCCTCATCCTTGCTGGTTTTGGGTATTGGTGTTCTAGTGGTGTAACATTTCATATTGATTAGAAGGGGTATAGGGGATGGACTCCATTGATCTCTCTCATCAGAATACTGATGGTGATTGGTGATTGGTCCATGGGTTCCTATACTGTTGTTCCCTAATATTAATAGGATGTGGTCTATAATGATCCCTATTACCATTATTTGTATAATAATTATTAGTAGGGAGCCTTGATTGGGGCCCAGAAGTCTTCTGAGGTTTATCATTTTCTTCTCCTCTCCTTCCTCTTTGGCCTCCTCTACCTCGTTGGGGAAGGGTTGGAGGATGGGAGTCCATTTTGGTGCTGACGGACCAGCTTTCACCCCATTATTTGGAACCATTATCAATGGCGGTGGTGCTAGTTCAGCCTTCTCTTCCACATCCCTCTGCTCACTACTAGTGTTTTGCATTAAGTAAATTTAACTATTTTTGAAGTCTCCCATGACCCCGTGGAATTTTTTTATTTTCTTTTTCTCTATCATTTTTTTCTCATTAAAATGTGTGTCTTTGATCGTATTGAACAACATTTACAAATCATCGATCTTTTTCTCTAATAACCTCTTTTTTTTCCCCTTTATAACACCAGTTGCTGCAATTTAAACCCCCCCATTAAAGAAGTGTAAGCCGTCATTCATAGACCATTCCTCACTTAGAACCCCCTGTGGGGTCCCTTCCCCCCGGAGGCTCCTCATGATGATTGTCTCTTTTATGTATTATTTGATCGTCCAAATATCCCACCAAGTGCCGATTTGTCTTCTCTTATGTGTCCCCCGATGTTGTGAGGAATTATTGATGATCCACATTTTCCCCTGGTGCCGCATCTACCGCAAATAAGTAATCTGAATGAATTGTTCGGTTACTTATCGATTTCCCCGCCTCCATGGCTGCTATAGGGAACAAAATTCAATATCTAATCAATGAGAAATAGTCACATAAAAGGTTGACCCCTCCCCCTCAGTGCTCATCCAATCACAGAATGAGGATCCAAAACAACATACGAAGCCACTATAAAAATGAATCAATGGTCACAAAAATCTGCTCCAGAAAAGAGATCAGATTGTCAGCTCTGACCAATCACAAGAGAGGATTGAGATATTCCTCTCCAATTTATAAAATGTTGTGAATGATGGAAGAGATCTTCTGCTTTCCCAAATCTTGGTGGAGGATGGTGGGCACCGTGTCCTGGCTAAGGCCCAATACCCCCACCATCCATTGTAGAGTCAGTGGCCAATCTGGAGGCAGCATTTGTGGGATTTGTTGGATGGTGTGTGGGGTCCTGCTTGTAGATGAGTGACCCGAGTGTGGCTCCTCCTCAGTCCTTTCCTTCCTGAACCATCATAAACTCATCTTCTGCTCACGACTTCCGTCCCGTACAATCATCCAACATTTCATGTGTCTACATTGCTGTTTTCCCCAATTTGTAGCAGAACTTTGATTGTTGCCCCATTGTGCCCCTCCCCCTCCCCCTGCCCACACTAGGTGGTTCTTCTCAACGTGTCTCTGGATAGACATGTGCATGCGCGTGCACCTGGCCCATGTTGTGATATGGGAGCGATGGATGAACTATTTAGACACACCTGGTATCTGTATCCCCACATAGGTTAGTGGATTGTTCTTTGTCAGCATGGCGCTTAGTCCTATATGTGTGCCATCTATACATGGAGAAATTACATCACATTTATGCCGGCCATACACAGTGCAAATTTTGAACATAAATCCAAATCGAAAGTAAAGTTGACCGTTTTTTGTATCATTAGTGTGGTATGTGTGACATGCGATTTGGCCCAAATTGACAGATCCAACATGTTGGGTTTCTTGATAAAAATCGTCCAAATGTCGTATCGTTAATGGCAGAGTTGGACGATTTGACCTAAGAAACTGAACTGCACACGATGCCCAGAAAGTTCGAACCGGAAGGAAAACATATAGAAAAAACATGATTGAATGTTCGAATAAAACTATAAATGTTCTTATAATACAGGAAAAACTGTAGGCCACAGCAAAGTCTGATGAGGTGCCAACAAGTCTGTGATAAAAGTGAAATAAACACAAATGCCTGTGCATGTGTAATGGACATTTCATGTCATGTATAACATCAAGTGTGGTGAATACAGGTGACGTCATGCACATCATGATTCAAATAAAGACACTCCACACCAAATTCAAACAAGCACAGATTTATTGTGCCAAACCCAAAACAGGAACGGTTCCATGCTTGTACCCGTATGTATGAAGATGTAGAAGTATTTCCTTGAAAACATAAACTTCTAAATACAAAATATAACCTCTTTACATAACATCACTATGCATTTTGTACAGTAGTAGTGCAATTATGAAAAAGTGAACATTATCACAGTAGGGGTGCAGTGTGCTGGTGTGTACAGGTGGACAACAACAGCTACAAGCATATAAAGTGTCCATATGTACAATAGGTATACAATATACAAGACAAGATGTGTCCCCCGAAGAGATCGGCGTCACAGATCACCATCGCCACACCTTAACAGGAGAGATGCTTTCCAAGGAAGCCCTGGAATCTCACCACCCAGACGCAGGGATCGCATGGATCGCCGAGATCAGAAGGACACATAAAACTCAAGTATCTAAGATGACATTTTTGCAGGTCAAGGCACATCTACTATAGACCTCATACCAATATCATGAGAACTGAGGAGAACTTTAACACACTGATATACTAGCTAGGCCTAGCTCAGTGACTTGCTTGTAAGTACTATACATAATCATATATTCTTTAAAAAAATGTTGAGTAATAACTAGAGAGAGACATTTCTTTTACTCGCGACTTTCCTAAGCATGATATACCTTCTATAACAGAGCCTTTAACAGCCACAAAATCCAACTACAACAGGCTACTACCCATAGCAGGTATATAATCATATGTACTTGAATGTGAAAGGATCCCTAGGTAAACTATTAGAAGCTGTATGTAATAGCTTGTATACAGTAAAGGGCAAGGAAGGGAAAGAGAAGGAAAGAAGAAGAAGGAAGAAAAAACAGGGAAGAAAAAGGGAAAGAAAAAACATCTTTTACCACAACTCAGAATACAGAAGCTTCAATACGTGGGGATAAAGTCTGTACACCCACAGAATAATTCTCTACATACGATTATAGTCATTTAGGAAAATGTTGTTTATGACTAATGCCGCGTACACACGGGCGGACTGTATGGCGTACTTAGTCCGTCGAAACACATTTCAGCGGACAGTCCACTCGTGTGTGGGCTTCAGCGGACTTTTTCAGCGTGCAGTCTGGCGTACTAAGTATTTCGGATTTTTCGAAATTCTGTCTGTCATACTTTGGTTTCAGCGGACAATCCGCTCGTCAGTAGGCTATTTGGACGGACTAAGTATGGCGCATGCTCAGAAAGGATTTACACGGCGGAAGGTTGCATTGCAATGTATTGGACTTCCTATTTCTAGTCCCGTCGTACGTGCTGTACACATCATCGCGCAAGCTTTCCACGGACTGTTTGTGCATCCGTGTGTGGTCAAGTCCGTTCATTCGAAAGTATGACGGATTGTCCGTCGGATTGTATGACGGACTAAGTAGGCCATACAGTCCGCCCGTGTGTACGCGGCTTAAGGTTATATTCTGTTCCTTTATTACTACTAATATATTAGCTAGACAAGATGGTGATACTTAGCATCCAGATTCCAATCTTTGATATGCAAGTTAATATGATCCAATCAAACTCTCATTCACATAAAAAACTTGTAAGAGCGACGCCTTCCATAGGCCGTAGATGACTTTCCCAGATAACATAATGCACATGGCATTACAAACAATTTAAAGATACATCCTGTCATGTAACATATTGCCTTGCATTCTTAAATGGGTGACTCTGGAGAAATTTCACTTTCTAGTAATATTAGACATTGGTTTATATTGGTTTAAAGTTTGAATAACTACCATTGTTAACGGTATTAATAATCCTGTTTATTTACATGAATGGTGCATTATGGCACATTAATATACGAGCACTATGCAGCACAAGACTACACTGACTCCCTCTAGTGGCCAAACTATTCACTTACACTTTCATTCTATCTCATGTAATTACTAAAACACCTCACCTGTTTTAAAAAAAATATAAAGTATCCTTCTACTGTACGGGGCATTATATCTTCCTAATATTGCAGACAACACAGAAACAAATACACTTTACAATTAGACACCCAACAATAAAAAAGGGAAGGAGAGGAAAGAGTGTGAAGGAAAAGAAAAAAAAAGGAAAGAAAAGAAAGAGAACACAAAAATGTTAACAACTCTCTCCCAGGTCTTCCACAACATACAAACAACCTGAATCATTAGAACAATTTATTTGGCTAGCTTCACCAGAGTGCTAGAAAACACAATAAAGAAAAGGTATAACAAAACTGATATCTGGGCCTACTTAGACCTCACTCCACACAAGGGGTTGTCCTGGAAATGTTGGCCGTACACAGAGCACACAGCCAAATCTCCTGTTTCTAATAATAGAATTTCCGTCTTAATGATACAATACTTTACCTTGCCTTTCAACCCACTCATCTAAATTAACAGACATGACCATCCTTCTTACGTTCTCAGTTCCATCAGCCGGACTCCCCATGCGGGTCGCCTGCTGGCTCTTTTATTTACATATCAACAGGAAGCCACACCCTGGAGGGTTTGCCCCCAACCAGCTAAACACCTCCTACAAAGCTTGTGACCTCACAGCAGTAACACAGGATGTGAATGCCCATATAAGGACAGTACAATGCAATACAATACAGAATAAAGTGGTGTCTTCACAGAAAGCCAATCAGACATTTGTTTTTCTTCAAAAGAACCAATCACAGACATGTATACATTCAAATAGTCAATGACACAAACTGACTAAATGCTTTCAATGATAGAAACCATACAAAACCAATGAATGATGACTACAATTCCGCTGATAGAAATCCTTAATATACATTGTTCCAGAGAACAATGTATACCTGGATTATTCGACACCTCCGTGTGGATGGAAGGTTATCCACAGATGTGCACCGCCTATCTCCATGTGGTGATCAGACACAGCAGAGCAAATGAGCGCACATCCGCCTACAACCAATCCTTGCAAAGCAAGCATATGCCCCCAGACGGTCGTCGGTAAAATGCACAGGGGCCCTTTCACTGGCGGACATACCCCCACTCAGCAAACACCTCTTTCCAATCCCAGGAAGTTATCCACTACCTAACGGATCTCAACCAGCATCAGTCTGCCCCAGTCAGCTCCTTAGAGTGGGGGCAGGAGAGAATGAACACAGGGGGACTCTTATGACAATACATATACATTTTCCACAACAGTATGTCAGGTAGGCCATTATATGTCAGTGTATGTATGTCAGGTAGGCGCCTTCCTCCGGGAGAATTCCTCCTTTGAAGTCCTTCATAAAGTACAATCTCTATTCTGGGCTGAGAGCCGCTCATAAGATCCAGAAGGAAGACCGAGGAGAGTCCAGAGGGGAGTCCAGCTGAGAGACCTGAGGTAAATGCTGACTCCGCCCACTGATAGGAGGGGGATACAGGGAACAGGTTACACTCATTGAGCGTTTCCCACCAAAGGATTTGTCACCAATCCAGTGCTCAGCAGCTGAGGTAAATCTTCCTAGCAACAGCAGGCAGCTTGTCACCTGACACACAAACCAGAAAGAACCAGAAAAGCCGCCATAGAGTTGTGTACTCACCAATCACCATAGACAGAGTCATGTCCTTCCCAATCACCATAGAGAGTCATGTACTCACCAATCACCATAAAGAGTCGTGTACTTCCCAATCACCATAGAGAGTCGTGTACTTCCCAATCACCATAGAGAGTCGTGTACTTCCCAATCACCATAGAGAGTCGTGTACTTCCCAATCACCATAGAGAGTCGTGTACTTCCCAATCACCATAGAGAGTTGTGTACTTCCCAATCCCCATAGAGAGTTGTGTAATTCCCAATCACGATAGAGAGTCGTGTACTTCCCAATCACCATAGAGAGTTGTGTACTTCCCAATCACCATAGTCCTCTATTAAGAGTAAAATGTGTTTATAAAACAAATGGGTGTCAGGGGTGACAACCCCATGGGGCCACTTCTCTATTTTATCCTTCCATGGTCCTGACATTCTGCAAACAGGGTCTATGAAGTGAGGTGAAGACTTTAGGCAATCAGAACTGTCAGATCATATATACTCTCCTCTCTCACACAGTCTAGAACTTTCTCCAATAGAAATGTCTGATTCCTGCACTGCATTGATCATTTTATGTGCTGCCATGTGTTTTGTATATAAGTGGAATGTTTCTATTTACAAAGGAGAGTTTTTACATCTTAGATCCGGAGATTACTGAAACCCCCGTTCCTTTCCTTGGTGTGTGGGACTCGGGTGTCCCTTTCCTTGGCGTGTGGGACTCGGGTGTCCCTTTCCTTGGCGTGCGGGACTCGGGTGTCCCTTTCCTTGGTGTGCGGGACTCGGGTGTCCCTTTCCTTGGCGTGCGGGACTCGGGTGTCCCTTTCCTTGGCGTGCGGGACTCGGGTGTCCCTTTCCTTGGCGTGCGGGATTCGGGTGTCCCTTTCCTTGGCGTGCGGGACTCGGTGTCCCTTTCCTTGGTGTGCGGGACTCGGGTGTCTCTTTCCTTGGTGTGTGGGACTTGGTTGTCTACTCTTCAGTAGTGTGTGTGTCAGTGTGTGGGGCTGATCTGTGGATTGTACGGTCTGGTATGGATCCTTGGCCGGGATTGGGGTTCCTGCTATTACCTCGGATCATTGTGTCTGGGTGAAGTGAGGACCTGGTAATAGATGAGGTCTTCAGGACGTCTCACCACCGTGTGAGATGGGGAATTGTACCACCGAGTACAACCCCAGATGGGGGTCTGTGTCATCCCACCGGGACCTTCTCCTGGATTGCCAAAGATTTTATGATATATAACTTTGGGAAGAGGAGAGGCCGAGCCCCTCGTGGGATGGAACCGAGGAACACGGGGGGTTCTGTACCCCTATAAATCAACAAATGGGAGGAGTTTAAGTGAAGAAAACTGTTAAAAAAGGAAATAAAAGAGACTTCTTGTCCTGGATATGAATATGAATCCAATAACAACATTGCTGGGATAACTACAAACACATTATGTCTTACATTACTACCCAGAGCACTTCTAATGACCTCAGTAGACATGAGGATTAGAGCCCATTGCAAGTATGTACACCAATAATAATAATACAGAGATGAGGAGATGAGAAGATGAGGAGAGATGAGGAGATGAGGAGATGTCCGTTTATGAAGCAGTGATCAGTGGGGATCCAGAGGAATGCCGCTGATCGCAGCCCATACACAGTTTATGAAGCGGAGATAATCGGGGAGAAGTGTTTGATGTTCTCCCTCCGATGATCTCCACACACAGAGTCCTCATAGACTGACACCGTAACGGGCGGTTTATGAAGCTGCGATCTCAGCGCTTCACTGGAGATCGGAGTCAGAATTCCCCCTCCCAGGGCCGATCCTAGGGTCACAGGAGCTGGGGTGCAGAAATATTTCTGGCGCCCCCACATGGGCGTGATTATCTTACTAACTCCTCCCCTTTACTAATGTTTCTATGGCAACACTTTGCTTTGACAATAACTTAGTTAACAGCTTTGACAAGTCAAAATAAATGTTTTATTTATTGTCAATTCCGTGTCAAGTGCTTGTAAATCAAATGGTGTAGCAGAAAAAAAAAAACAACTTGGAATATAAATATGAACTGAACAATATTAAACTTTTGAACAGAAAATGAGGTAGCAGAAAATCTATGACTACAGATGGAAAATATACAAGATAGAATGATTTTATACTTTTTAAATTTTCAATAAACATAATCACTAAAGTGCAAATACGAGATTTTCATAATGCATGCAATCACAAAACAGTGCAGATATCAATAAAATAAAGATAAAGCAGCCGGCTTCCCATCCTCTTAGGAACCAGCCATATACAGTGTGTTTAAAGAGAAAAAAAAAACTACAAAATGCATGAAAACTGCAAAAACAAGGGTTTAAAAGTGAAAAAACGTGCCTGAAAAGTGCATCAAGCACAGCAGCATAGATGTGAACCTAGCATCAGAGTGCTCTGATTAACCCAGAATAAAGTTCAGCTGTTCTAGTAGGTCTTTCCTGACATTTTCTTAATCACATCCTACAGCACTAGCCATGGTCCTCAGAGAGCTTCCGAGCATCAGAGGCATCTCCTTGTTAAAAGGTATCAGTCAGGAGAAGAGTACAAAAGAGTTTCCAAGGCATTAGATACACCATGGAACCCAGTGAGGACAGTCATCATCAAGTGGATAAAATACGGCACAGCAGTGACATTACCAAGAACTGGACGTCCCTCCAAAATTGATGAAAAGATGAGAAGAAAACTGGTCAGGGAGGCTTCCGAGAGGCCTAAAGTAACATGAAAGCAGCTGCAGGAATATCTGGCTGTGTGCTACATGTGAAAATAACCCCCCATATTATTCATATGTCTGGGTTATGGGGTAGAGTGACAAGCTTTTTCTTAATAAAAACATCCAAACCCAGCTAAATATTGCAAAAACACAAATCTGCAGTCTCCCAATAGTTTTGGTACATGACCTTCCAGTTGTGAGACACTAGGGAAGGATGCAGTGTGGACACATTGATTGATTATTTCATCAAACAAAACCAACTCTTCCAGCCTTGGCAACAGCAACATTTCTAATCCCATCATGTATATCCAAGTCTTCATAGAAGGATTTATCAATGGATATTGTGGATAAGTTGATAAGTCTTGCCTGGGACATTGTGGAATGGAGATCATTTTTTATCAGTTTTAGTTTTGAAAATGAACGTTCCCCGGCAGCTACACTTACAGGAAGCGCCCTCAATATTCTCAGTGAAATAGAGAGGTTGGGGAATGTGTTGGTCAAGTTATTTTCCACTAGATGCTGCAAGATGTTGGTGACGGTCATCTCCTGAGTTAGAAAAGGTCTAATGGTGTCCAGTTCATCACAAAGATCTATTCCACTAATGTCAGAGTGGGAGGACTGGCTGTCCGTTAACTTGTTTTGCAGATCCATGGAACACTTCAATATATCATTTCTGTCCATTACAAGTTTTGGGATTTCATATAAAAACACAAAATGTGTCACAGTGGCTCTGAAGTAGCGCCAATCTCTCATCTATGGACTGGATGGAGGTTTCCAAAACCGCAAAGAAAAAATATTGTGTTGGGTCTGCAAGAGACTCATCTTCACCTTCATAGTCACAAATCTTCTTTCTCCGCCAAGGTCTAATTGTAACGGCGTCAGGAAATCGCGCTTCACAATCAAGCTTTTCAGCTATTTCTTTGGCATCAGATGGCACATTCTCAAAGCCTTCATCAGATCCGTATTCCACCAAGTGCTTGATCCACGTTCCCAGTCCCTGTACACAGCCTGATAGGTTTAACCTTGTTTGCTGCACTATTTTCCTCATTCACCTTTGATAAGAATTCATACCAAATTTCATTTGGGTTGCCAAGGATTGAGCCTGATGTTTGGTGTTAATATCCCCGTTGTCATCATCTGAGATGTCATACAGAGCATCAAACACCTCAGGTAGGAAATAACACAAGGGTTTCATTGCTGCAACTCTGCTTACCCATCTGCTATTGGAGAGGGTTTTACAGTTAGATTTGTAACGTTCTCCTTGAGTACTTGTCATCGTTGGGTGGATGAGACAAAGAACACATAAAGATCTTCAATGATGCCAAAAAAATCTATTGTCAGGTATGAAATCTTTGCAGCGTCATTCACAACCAAGTAGAGAGTATGTGCACTGCATGGAACAAAGAAGGCTCTTGGGTTGATATTCAGTGTTTTTTGCTGCAAACCATTATGTTTTCCTTCCATATTGGCACCATTGTCATAACCTTGGCCACGCATATTCTCAATTGCAATCTGATTGTTCTTTAACCAGTTCCTGACCGGCGCACGCCGATGTACGTCGGCAGAATGGCACGGGCAGGCATATTGGAGTACAGGTAGGTCCATTTTTAAATGCCGCCCTGCCATCTCGCGTGCTGGTCGGGACCCCCGTGAGTCCAGTCGCGGGTCCCGCAGACTTGATCGCCGCTGGGATACCCGCGATCATCTCACGGGGCAGCTGAATGGGGAGATGCCGCATCTCCCCGTTCTTCCTAGCAACGAGTGATCTCTTCTCCGTGTGATTGGAGCAGAGATCAGTGTTCACTAACACAAAGCCCAGCCCCCCACAGTTAGTAACACGCCCCTAGGAACACTTAACCCCTATACTGCCACCCTCTGGTTAACCCCTTCACTGCCAGTGTCATTTACAAAAGAATCAATGCATTTGTATAGCATTGATTGCTCTATAAATGACAATGGTCCTAAAAATGTGTCAAAAATGTCCGATGTGTCCGCCACAATGTCGCAGTCACAATAAAAAATAAATAAATAAATAAATAGCTGATCTCCGCCATTACTAGTAAAAGAAATTATTAATAAAAATGCCATAAAACTATCCCCTATTTTGTAAACGATATAACTTTTGCGCAAACCAATCAATAATCACTTATTGCATTTTTTTTTACCAAATATATGTAGAAGAATACGTACCGGCCTAACCTGAGGGAAAAAAATGTTTTTTTATATATTTTTGGGGATATTTATTGTAACAAAAAGTAAAAAAAAAAATGTGTTTGTTTTCAAAATTGTCGCTCTATTTTTGTTTATAGCGCAAAAAATAAAAACTGCAGGGGTGATCAAATACCACCAAAAGAAATCTCTTTTTGTGGGAAAAAAAAAGGACATCAATTTGGTTTAGGAGCCACGTCGCACGACCGCGCAATTGTCAGTTAAAGCGACGCAGTGCCAAATCGAAAAAGTGCTCTGGTCTTAAGCCAGCAAAATGGCCCGGTCTGAAAGTGGTTAAAGCGGTTCTGCACCTAAAAAAAAAAATATTAAAAGCCAGCAGCTACTAATATTGCAGCTGCTGACTTTTAATAAAATCACACTTACCTGTCCCAGGGTCCAGCGATGTCGGCGGCAGATGACGAGTGATCGCTCCTCTCACTGCTGCTCCCACTGCCATCCTCTGTCAGGGAATCGGGAAGTGAAGCATTACAGCTTCACTGCCCGGTTCCCTACTGCGCATGCGCAAGTCGCTCTGCGCGTCTCTTCTGGTCCCCCGCTGTGTCTCTGGGAACTGTGTGTTTCCCAGAACACAACAGGGGGGGTGGGGCGTCTGTGGGGGTCTGCGGTGGTCTGCCCGGAAGTGGATGCAGATACCTGGATTATCCAGGTAACTGCACCCCCCTCCCCCCTGAAAGGTGCCGATTGTGGCACCGGAGGGGGGGGAGGGATCAGATTAGTGGAACCTCCCCTTTAGGGTGAAGAACCGCTTTAAGTAGGCCAGTAAAAAGGATGTCCGTCCTTCAGATGTTGTATTGTATACTGGGCAAAAATCCAGGAAGTCTTCTCGAAATTTCAATTTTTTTTTGCACTTTGATCTAGAAGAACAAATCGGACAGCAATGCTAATTTGCTGTATGTGGCTCACATCAGGAGTACAATCCAGGATAATGGAGAAATATTTGGACTCATTCAGGCTTCGTATCATTTTTTCAACGTATTTTTGTTCCAACTATGGCAATTATCTCATTGTGAATCTTGTACCCGAGATAATGTGGCATTTGTGAATGCTGTGAAATGGAGCTCTGAATTCTCGGAATGTGTTCAGATATGATGGGATCAGATTTCTCTATCATTTCATCCAATTTCAGGGAGTTTCCGTTATTGTTTTGAAACAAACGGGTATCAGAGCCGCGAAGCGCCAGATTTTGTCCTGCTAAATATTGGATAATGTGGATTATTCCTTGTATGACAGAATACCAGCGCTTTTCTTCTTGTTTAATGATCTTTTGATTGATATGATCAATGGTTGTTCCCTTTTCCAGAGCTCTTGAAAGATCCCTCCATTTCTTATCATTTGTGACGTGGATTTCGGGTTTTTTCATGTCGGGTTAAATGTCTTGACAGAGGCCGCCGATCATTAAAGCCTTGTTTGGAGGCCAAAGCCATATTGTGAGTGTTAAATATCCGGCAAGCAAAACACTGGACTGAATTATTACATGTAGAATAGATCAGCCAATGTCTTGGTCTCTTCTCTCCATTCTCCGGTACTCTTTGGTAGTAAGTGATAGAAAAGCTCCTGCTGGAATCATCTTTTGGAAAAGTAGAAGACTTTTCTTGAAGAGGGACAATTATTTTTTTTTTAAATATTCTTTATTTAAACTTCAAGGAGGTCACATAATCAAATTACAGACATTTTCATAAATACATACAAACGTTCGTCGGTTCTCAGCCCCTTTTAATCTCTCCCAAGAATACAGTTTCCCTGGTTTGCGTCACTGGGAGCCCTTTCTTATTTATCTCTACTGTTTTTACGTATTCCTCTTTCCCTCCTTTTATTTTAGTTTTTTTTTCCCCCTACCCTCCCACCCTCCAAAAAAAAAAAAAAAAAAAATGTAACCACAAAAAAAAAAGAACACCCCCTCTGCCTCCCGCCCGTATGTTTTACTTAATCCCACTACATGATGGTCTCCTTATCTTTCCCTATTCCCCAGCAAATTCTTTCCCTCTTCTGAAGAGAGGAAAACATTCCATCCCGCCCATATCCTGGCATATTGCTCACTTCTGTCTTGGGCCGAGTATATTAAATCTTCCACAGCCCCCACCTTCCTCACTTTATTTAACCACATTGTTATTGTTGGTGGTTTAGAGTCTTTCCAGGAACGAGCAATGCAACCCTTAGCCTCATTAACCATGTGACACAATACCGAGCCCTTATATTTTCTTATTGGGATATGTGAGAGGTGCAGCAGAAAAAAAGCCGGGTCCTCCATTATTGGATATTCTGTAAATTTTTGCACGTCTCTCCAATACTGTTTGATCCTGGGACATGTCCAGAAAATATGTAGTAAAGTCCCCCGTCCCCCGTTGCACCTCCAACATTGATCTGATGCTCCAGGGGAAAACCTCTGGAGCTTCGATGGGGTATAGTACCACCTCGTCAACAGTTTGTAATTAAATTCCTGAATTCCAGTGCAGATTGATGTGTTCAACGAGAGGTATATCATCCTCTGACGTTGATCTAATGAGAATGTCCTATCCAAGTCCCTTTCCCACTTTACAAAGCATGGCATCTCATAATTATCTGGGGGGCTATAAGCAATGTATATATCTTTGATATCGTTCGAGACAGAGGTTCCTTCTCTTCACAGTATATTTCAAATCTAGTTAGATCTTGTTTATAGTTTATTGCTGGACCTAATGACTCAAAAAAGTGCCGGAGCTGCATTGCCTGCCACACCTTCACTTCAAATTGGCCCCCTTGTTGAGTCAATATAGTCACTGTTGGACAGACATTAGATTGTAAAAAATGTGATACCTGCATATACCCCTTTTCCCGCAAGCTCTTAAAGTCTCTCTTTTCCATTCCCGGTTTAAAACTGGGGTTACCTAGCACCGGAACTAATGTCCTGCTAAATATTGGATAATGTGGATTATTCCTTGTATGACAGAATACCAGCGTTTTTCTTCTTGTTTAATGATCTTTTGATTGATATGATCAATGGTTGTTCCCTTTTCCAGAGCTCTTGAAAGATCCCTCCATTTCTTATCATTTGTGACGTGGATTTTGGGTTTTTTTCATGTCGGGTTAAATGTCTTGACAGAGGCCGCCGATCATTAAAGCCTTGTTTGGAGGCCAAAGCCATATTGTGAGTGTTAAATATCCGGCAAGCAAAGCACCGGACTGAATTATTACATGTAGAAGAGATCAGCCAATGTCTTGGTCTCTTCTCTCCATTCTCCGGTACTCTTTGGTAGTAAGTGATAGAAAAGCTCCTGCTGGAATCATCTTTTGGAAAAGTAGAAGCCTTTTCTTGATCAGGGACAATTTTTATCCAAGTTATTCTGTGTCGGTCATCTAGATTTTCAGGCCAGAAAGCCGGATCACTTGAGATTCCACTTGATGATGTTGATGGCGGTTCAAGTTCCATTTGGGTTTCTTCATCCAGAAGTACAATAGACTCGGTGTCTGAGTGAGAGGAAACATCAGATATATCTTCCTCTTCAATGTCAAAATGCTCTGCTGCTGAAACAATGTGACCTGAAGTTCCATCTCCAGTTGTTATTGGCTCAGTGCCACACTCGGGATCCACGGGGACTCGATCATCGTCACATTCTGATGATTCTTCCAATTCTGGATTTGTTTCTCCTTCTCCACCATGTGAAATGTCCGAGACACCGGACCTTCACTCTTTGCTTGATGTTGATGTATCTGTGCAAAGGGAATCTTGACCACTGCTTAATGAAGACTGCGGCTGGAAGAAGCTTGTGATGGAAGAAGTCATTTTTTCTCAAAGCTTCTTCCTTTCTTTTCCGGCGTTGCAGGTTTCGATATCCTGATAACTTTGTTTTTTTTGCTAGCCATCTAAGGGGAAAAGTACATTACACTGATCAGCCACAACATTAAAACCACTGGACAGGTGAAGTGAAAAGCATGGATTATATCATTACAATGGCACCTGTCAAGGGGTCGGATATATTAGACAACTACAATGGGGTCTAATTGGATCTGGGGGGGTCTCTTTACCAGAGGCCCTCTTGGTGTCCATTAGAGAGTCCGTTATAGCCCCCACCAGGCCAAACAGGGATATGCAATTAATGGACCTCCAGCTGTTGCAAAACCACAAGTCCCACCATGCCCCTGCCTCTGGGTGTCATGCATGTGGCTGTCAAAGTCTTGCTATGCCTCATGGGACTTGTAGTTCTGCAACAGCTGGAGGTCTGAAAATTGCATATCCCTGATATAAAAAAACAAAGCGTGGTCATTGTGTGCATGTGACAACAATATCACAGATTCTACACAAATGTGGCTTGTATGGGAGGGTAACAATAAAAAAAAACACTCCTCAAGAAAAACCACGTGCATTTATTTGAGCCTTGTCAAAACACGCCTTGAAGATTCTGAGGCCACGTGGAAAAAGGTGTTATAGTCCGATTAGACTAACATTGAATTATTTGGCCTCAATACCAAACAAGATGTCTGCCAGAAATCCAAATACTGCTCACCATCCAAATAACACCATTCCTATAGTAAACCACGGAGGAGATAATATCCTGGTATGGGGGTGGCAATCTCCTGGCATGGGGGTGGTAATATCCTGGCATGGAGGTGGTAATATCCTGGTATGGAGGTGGTAATATCCTGGTATGGAGGTGGTAATATCCTGGTATGGAGGTGATAATATCCTGGTATGGGGGTGGTAATATCCTGGTACAGAAGTGGTAATATCCTGGTATGGGGGTGGTAATATCCTGGTATGGGGGTGGTAATATCCTGGTATGGAGGTGGTAATATCCTGGTATGGAGGTGGTAATATCCTGGTATGGAGGTGGTAATATCCTGGTATGGGGGTGGTAATATCCTGGTATGGAGGTGATAATATCCTGGTATGGGGGTGGTAATATCCTGGTATGGGGGTGGTGATATCCTGGTATGGAGGTGGTGATATCCTGGTATGGAGGTGGTAATATCCTGGTATGGAGGTGGTGATATTCTGGTATGGGGGTGGTGATATCCTGGTATGGGGGTGGTGATATCCTGGTATGGGGGTGGTGATATCCTGGTACGGAGGTGGTAATATCTTGGTATGGAGGTAGTGATATCCTGGTATGGAGGTGGTAATATCCTGGTATGGAGGTGGTGATATCCTGGTATGGAGGAGATAATATCCTGGTATTGAGGTGGTAATATCCTGGTATGGAGGTGGTAATATCCTGGTATGGGGGGGGATTTCTCTGCAGCGGAAAATCTGCTGCCCGCTGCCAGAAGGTTGTTAATGGGAAGAAGGTTTACCTTCCAACATGACAATGACCCAAAGCTCACAGCAACAATGAGCACACAGTGATTGAAGGGGAAAAAGGTGAGTGCCCTTGCATGGCCTAGTCAGAGCTCAGACTTAAATGCCATTGAAAATCTGTAGAATGACTTGAAGACTGCAGTCCACAAACGGTCAGCATGAAATGTAAGTGAACTTGAGCAGTCCTTGCAGTGGAATGAGGTCCTTACAGGATTCTCCATCTTACAAGCCGCCCTCAATGCTCTGTTTTATTGGGGCGACTATGTGGTAAAATGAGGTTTGATGTTGATAAATGAAGAGTTGTGCACTTGGGTGTAAGAATTTGCGCACATGATAAATAGTAGATCAGCTGGGGGATTAATGGGGGTGAAGGGTCTGGTGTATCATAAGATTAATAATAGCGTGCAATGCAGGGGGGGGGGTTCAATTTCAATCCACTCGATAGAAATCATCATTTGTAGAGAGCAGCTGTCATCTCCGTCCCCCACCAGCTCCTCCTCCGACTCCCCGACAGTCCCATTCACTTTAATGGGAAGGCTGGTGATTGGGCGGTGACACAACAAGGGGAGGGGCGTGGCGGCAGCGGGCGAGTGGACGCCGCTAACAGGCGCCGCCATGATGGATGTGAAATGACCGGCGCTCTTTTCATGGAAGGACTCGTTCTCGCTGGTAGTGAGAATCTTTAATATTCACAAACAAAATGATTTCCTCTTTAGAATAATAATCTGTCAGGTTTAGTAAATCAGCGATATGAGAAGCGATTCAATCGTACAGTTTGTAGTGCACAGAGATTTGTAGAACAAGGAGATAAAAGAATATTCCTGAGCTTTGTTTTCTCTCCTGGGTCCTGTGACATTGTGTGATCATCAATGCAGGGCGTGTGATCTCAGCTTTCACAGCTTGGATGTATTGAGCCTGGCTTCATACATATGGAAACACAGACCGTGCATGCGATTCGCACTGCGCTGATGGCGCCGATCACATGCGATTTCTGTGCAATGCAAATCCAGACATACAGTTGTACGGCTGAACTCACATTGGATTCACACAAGAAAAAGGTGCAGCGACTTTATTTCTCCTCACAATGACATTGGATTGCATGGATGGAACTCAGAGTTGTCCCTGCGATCTGTGATCTGATCTGGGGGTGTCATTAACAGGGTACTGACCCCTGCATCGGTCTGCAGAATGGGGGAGGGGTGCGATGAGGGAACCGGCGCTGCGATTATGCGGCTTCCTGCATTGCTGTAGTGTGATCCCGGGCTAAATGAGTTTACCGAAAATGTAAATATTGCAGAATATACAGCCTCATGTTACAGAACTCAACTCCATTCCATGCCGAATAAACTCCATTATTCATCTTCTATACACAATTATCTTCACAGCCATTGTTACTACAAGAGCATTTTATTACATCCGATACAAATCAAACACATTGGTTTCAATAAAAAAAAAAAAATCTTTCCCCCCCTGATGCAATGCCAAGCAGCGGTTTCCAGACAGAACATAATGATTTTTTGTATTGCGCCCCCGGCCAGATCATGGTGTATTTGTGCCCTGCATACTGCAGCTGTGAGAAGAGGGGAGGGAGTGAGTTTCAGTATTACTGACGGGCGCACTGCCCATATAAAATGATATATACGCGGCACTCAGCGCTGACAACCCCCACCACTTCTTATATAAAGCCTAGAAAATGCCCGACAAAACGCAATGTTTACTAACAATGCGACAGAAACTATTCACAGCCATTTCCCTTTACACTATATGGAAAGCGTTTCCAGTAAACATTATCAATACCTATACAGTGATCAATAATCTGCCGGCTTTACACTTGGAAAGTCAGCTTGATAAAAAGTGGAGCCACTAAAATGATGGAAAACCAGGAAAAATCCTGGATGGGGGAGGGGAACACATGGAAAGATTCGTATAGCGCACTGTGAAAAAGCATTATTGTGGGCAGAACTTGGGCCTAGTCACTTTATACACTGCACTCCTATGTCATATTTACCCCCCACATTCTCCTAATTACTGTGCCACCGCTGACAGCCCCACCCCCACACACACACACACAAACACACACACACACACACACATACACCCGGGGCCCACACATACACCGGGGCAGGGCTGCTGTTAGAAATCATGGGGCCCCGTACAGCTTACCTGACAGGGTCCCCCTAAAAAAATATAAAAACGAAATGTTTTCTAAAAATACACAAAAATCATCATTAGTGGATACAAACACAACATAACTTATAAACTTATGGGGGGACAGGAAGGCACGGCACAGCAGTTAGGAGGGTACAGTACAGGGAGCCACAGAAGAAGGGGGACTGGAAAGTACAGTACGGGGGGGGCAGAGTACAGTGGTTAGGAGGGTACAGTACAGGGATCCACAGAAGAAGGGGGGCTGGAAGGTACAGTACGGGGGGCAGGAGGGCACAGTACAGTGGTTAGGAGGGTACAGTACAGTGGTTAGGAGGGTACAGTACAGGGGGAGGGTAAGTGGACCCAGTACAGGGGGCCGGAGGGTACAGTATAGGGGCAGTAATGTATTATACAGATACGGCCTCCTGAAGAGCTGTGCAGGGAAGCTGACATTGCAGATTCTGACAGGCTGCCACTGGGCTAAATCTACAAATGGAAGAGCAATTCCCCCTCTACCTTCCCCTCCAGAGTTTCTGGTTTCTTCTGGGGCTTTGCCGGGGTTATGGAAGAACTCCAAGGTGGAGCATCTCATTACTGCTGCTACTTGTGTGGGTGAGATATGTACTGTGCCAATCACATGGAATGAATAGGAGAGGAGGGTCAGCAGGGATTGGGTGAGATATGTACTGTGCCAATCACATGGGATGAATAGGAGAGGAGGGTCAGCAGGGATTGGGTGAGATATGTACTGTGCCAATCACATGGGATGAATAGGAGAGGAGGGTCAGCAGGGATTGGGTGAGATGTGTACTGTGCCAATCACATGGGATGAATAGGAGAGGAGGGTCAGCAGGGATTGGGTGAGATATGTACTGTGCCAATCACATGGGATGAATAGGAGAGGAGGGTCAGCAGGGATTGGGTGAGATATGTACTGTGCCAATCACATGGGATGAATAGGAGAGGAGGGTCAGCAGGGATTGGGTGAGATGTGTACTGTGCCAATCACATGGGATGACTAGGAGGGGAGGGTCAGCAGGGATTGGGTGAGATATGTACTGTGCCAAATCACATGGGATGAATAGGAGAGGAGGGTCAGCAGGGATTGGGTGAGATATGTACTGTGCCAATCACATGGGATGAATAGGAGAGGAGGGTCAGCAGGGATTGGCACAGTACACATCCCACCCACACAAGCAGCAGCAGTAATAAGATGCTCCACTTTGGGGTTCTTCCTTAACCCTGAAAAAATGGTGGGGGGGAGGGAGGGATAGAGATGGGAACCATTGGGTAAGGGCAAATGAGGAGAGTTGGGAGGAGGTGGGTAGGGGGTGGGTAGAGAAGAACTGGAGTGAGACTGGGGGGATTCTGGGCTGTATAGGGATACAAAAGGAGGATTTGTGATAGGATATGGGAATGGGGGGGCATATAGATGGGGTGGAGGGGAGGCATATAGATGGGATGGAGGGGAGGCATATAGACGGGGTGGAGGGGAGGCATATAGATGGGGTGGAGGGGAGGCATATAGATGGGGTGGAGGGGAGGCATATAGATGGGGTGAAGGGGAGGAATATAGATGGGATGGAGGGGAGGCATATAGATGGGATGGAGGGGAGGCATATAGATGGGGTGGAGGGGAGGCATATAGATTGGGTGGAGGGGAGGCATATAGATGGGGTGGAGGGGAGGCATATAGATGGGGGTGGAGGGGAGGCATATAGATGGGTGGAGGGGAGGCATATAGATGGGGTGGAGGGGAGGCATATAGATGGGGTGGAGGGGACTGGATGGTCTGGGATGGGCATGGGGAATACTGTTGGCTGGTGAGGAATTGCCACAGTATAATAAAAACAAATTGTATGTCTGTCAAGGAGGGGTAGAGGGTGAGATTCCATTAACTAATAAAGATTCAGTGTTGGGGGTGTGCAGGCTGGGGGATTCCAGCAAGTTATAGTGTTTGTGTGTGGGGCGTGGACCCCTGTGTGAAGGTGGGGGGCACGGACCCCTGTGTGAAGGTGGGGGCACAGGCACCCGTGTGAAGGTGGGGGCACAGGCACCCGTGTGAATGTGGGGGGCACAGGCACCCGTGTGAACGTGGGGGGCACAGGCACCCGTGTGAACGTGGGGGGCACAGGCACCCATGTGAACGTGGGGGGCACAGGCACCCGTGTGAACGTGGGGGGCACATGTACCCGTGTGAACGTGGGGGACACCTGTGTGAAGGTGGGGGACACCTGTGTGAAGGTGGGGGGGCACCTTTGTGAAGGTGGGGGGGCACAGGCACCTGTGTGAAGGTGGGGGGGGCACAGGCACCTGTGTGAAGGTGGGGGGGCACAGGCACCTGTGTGAAGGTGGGGGGCACATGTGTGAAGGTGGGGGGCACATGTGTGAAGGAGGGGGGCACATGTGTGAAGGAGGGGGTACATGTTTGAAGGTGGGGGGCACCTGTGTGAAGGTGGGGGCATCTGTGTGAAGGTGGGGGGCACCTGAGTGAAGGTGGGGGGCACCTGAGTGAAGGTGGGGGCACAGGCACCTGAGTGTGCGTGGGCCCCGTACAGAAGGACCGGTGTCCCCCCTATCAGCAGCCCTGCACCCGGGGCCACACACATGCACCCGGGGGCCCCACACATGCACCCGGGGCCACACACATGCACCCGGGGCCACACACATGCACCCGGGGGCCCCACACATGCACCCGGGGCCACACACATGCACCCGGGGCCACACACATGCACCCGGGGGCCACACACATGCACCTGGGGCCACACACATGCACCTGGGGCCACACAATCATTTTATACAACATTTTCAGTAACATGTGTAGAGAATGATATGATTTCTCTGAGTCCACCTTACAGAAGATCTTTGTTCCAATCAGTAACTGGGGAGAGAATGAAGACTTTGGTCAGGACTGTACAACATACAGCATGGACTATGGGAACGAGAGAGGGGGAGGGGAGAGATCTATGTATTATGTGATCTGACACTCCCGAGTCTGGGGAGGGCATGTGCGCCACCAGCGCCCCCCTCCCGGGGTGATTACACACAGTGGGATCTGATCTGCCGGTAACACAGACTCAATGCCCACCACAAACCGCGGATCATTAGGCAGAGAGGCAGAATGGCGTTCTGTGTATGTAAACAAGGCAGACCACCATTCTGTCTGCAAGAACACAGGATCCATTCCTTCCCCTAGTAAAAGCACTTCCCACAAAGTGCACAAGAAACAGCGAGGCACACAGCTAACCCTTTAATCACCCCTTTTGTTAACCCCTTCCCAGCCAGTGTCATTAGTACAGTGACAGTGCATATTTTTAGCACTGATCACTGTATTAGTGTTGGAGAAGGGATCTCACCGCTCCAGGAGCACACATGCAGGCTGTAAACTGTCTCTTCGGATGGGAAGTCACAGGCGCCGGCTATTACCACTACCAACAGACGAGAAACAAGCTCTGGAGTGCCGCACTCTTCAGAAGATCACTTTCTTTTATTGGAAAATCACATCACAGCTCAACAAACACAGCGAACAAGGAAACATTTCACCATCGGGGGCTTCATTATGGAGATCTGGCCTGGGGGGGTCTTCATCCTGAAGCCTTTTTGTTGCTTCACCTTTTGGGCCAGGTTGTCGTGTTTCTCCCTTTTTGTGTTGTGAACACTTAGGGCCCTTTCACAACGAGGCGCCGGCGGCTTTTCAGCCCCCAGTGGGGTGATTTTAGCAGCCAAAAAAAGGGTTAAAAGTGCCGGCAAAGCACCGCTGCTGATTTCCATGGCGGGGCACTTTAGGAGCGGTGTATACACTGCCCCTCGGTGGCGGTGCGTCCATTAAGGGCGCACGGGTGCCGCCCCCTCTCTCCAGCCACCCCCTTTGTGTATAATGGATAGAATCTATCCATGGACGCTGTAGCCACCCCCTATTCAGGCACCTGGCCTCCTTTTCGGATGCCGGGCTACAGAATTACAAAAGCGGCGGGGGGAGTTTTTTTTAAAGCACCTGATTAGAGCCATAGGCTCTAATAGGTTTCAAAAAAGGTGAACTGCAAGTGCAAAGCATTTCACTCAGGTGTGTTAGAAAAGCAAATGAATATTCGCTTTCCTAACACTTAACCGCCTCTCAGGCAATCAGGTGCACGGGTTACCCATCACCTGATTGGCCGAAATGACAGGCGCTACAATTGGACGCCTATTGGGAGGAGGGGGGAGACACAGGGAGCAAAGAGAGCCACTGTCTGACATGCTGCAAAGTCCCACCGCTTGCCGCCGTCACCTGCCACCACCGAGACAGGGTAAGTGCCGGGTGGACGGCGAGTGGGCATAGTGGAACAATTTGATGGGCACAGTGTCTGCGGTGATGGGCACAGTGGCTGCATTTGATGGGCACAGTGGCTGCTTTTAGGCAGGACATAGCGGCTGCGTTTGATGGACACAGCGGCTGCATTTGATGGGCACAGTGGCTACGTTTGATGGGCACAGTGGCTGCATTTGATGGGCACAGTGGCTGCGTTTGATGGGCACAGTGGCTGCATTTGATGGGCACAGTGGCTATGTTTGATGGGCACAGTGGCTGCGTTTGATGGGCACAGTGGCTGCGTTTGATGGGCACAGTGGCTGTGGTGATGGGCACAGTGGCTGCATTTGATGGGCACAGTAGCAGCCTTTGATGATAGTAAATAGTTATTCCTAATAAGGGTTATATATATGAAGAGCTGTATACACCGATATGGACCAAGCCGTGTCCAGTAGGGAAATATGTGAGGAAAGTTGATGTGGCGCTATTCTCACTCTATTGTGGGTTGGGGGCCGTTACACCTTCTACTTTATTTAGTAATGTATAAATGACTCTCATAACGTATATATTGGGATATACGATATCCTCTAAGTGCTTCTATATGATTAAACATTCATTATAGTGCAGGAATTTTATAGAAAAAAAACTATAAAATAAGGTGCCAAGAAAAGGACTAGATTATTGAAATTACACTCTAAAAAACTGTAAACACACTTGCAAAGATGCTAACACCCAGTAATGTTGGGTGTATATAAAACTAGCGGGAGTGTGTTAGTGTTGGATGTTACCGCATTATAATCAAATATGATACCAAAAAAAAAACAACAATATAAATAATATAAAATAAATAAACGCACTACAGAGGCAACTATTATATGCATATAACTTTTCACCTGTTGAACTATATGTGTATAAATGACATGAATATTACGTGGAAGAAAGTGCCACGTGCTCATAAGAGAAGTGCAACTACTTCCATATACTAAACACAACTAGAAGCTGTCTGATTACATCATATATTGCCCAGTGTTGGCTGGGATTGTAATCAGTCGTAATAACCGTGTTAAATATAGTAAGATATAAAAAGTGTCAAAATAAATATAAAGTGCAAAGTGACAAAATGTAAACACCCTACAGAGGTTTTAACCCACAAAAGTGTAGATGATCCAAAAAATATATTAATGTGGAATAATAGGTATCACACTCAGACTTGAAGTCCTAAAAACAATAAATATAAAGTGCAAAGTGACAAAATGTAAACACCCTGCAGAGGTGTTAACCCACAAAAGTGTAGATGATTAAAAAAAAAAGTATTAATGTGGAGTAATGGGTATCGCACTCAGACTTAAAGTCCTATAAAGTACAAGGGTGTGTAAAATAATATACAATAAAAAAAAAAGTGAGTAAAAGTGAATGGTTTGAAAGAGAAAATGTGGGTGTGGAAGTTGAGTGGGGAGTGTAAAGCGGTCCCATCCACTGACCACAAAGACTGCAAAGTATCTCATAATAAAAGAGATCTCTAAGGAGTCCAAACAATAGTAATTTGTAGTGAACAATGAATAAATGAACAAAAAAATGTATATAAGTAAACACCCTACAGAGCTAATAGAAAGCAGGGTGTGTAAAATATATATAAAAAAGAGAAAGAAACGAAAAGTTCAACAAGGAAGAGAAAAAAAAAAGTCTCTTAAAGTGCCGGTGCTTTTCCGTGACGACCAATGTGCATACGAATCCAGTAACCCAGGGGTGTCCAAACTTTTTGCACAGAGGGCCGGATTCCATGAAGTGAACATGCGGGAGGGCCGAACATTTTTCCCGACTTTTTTTGAAGAGTTAAAATGAAATGCAAATTAAATTTTGAAGCAAAGTTTATTGGAAGCGGCAGACTTTTCATTCCGTCACACGGATGAGAAATGTAAAGAGGTGTTACACCCTCTGCCTGTCATTTATGAAGTGCGGATGGAAATAGAAATGCAGGAAGATGAAATATGTCGGGAAGATTGTAAAGTACATTAATAAAGGCCGTCTGGCGACTTTGAAGGTAAAAAGAAATGTGAAGAGGAAGATAAAAGCAAAGTGTCCATCTTGTGAAATAGTCAGAGCTGAGATTTTCCATGAATGTGATTGGAAGAAGAAAACTTGTGTGCAGTAATGTGAAGGGTGAAATGAGATGAGGAGGGCGGCACATAGGCGGGGCGGGGGCTGGGTGAAAGGTGGTGAAATGAGATGTGGAGGGCGGCACATAGGCGGGGCGGGGGCTGGGTGAAAGGTGGTGGAATGAGATGTGGAGGGCGGCACATAGGCGGGGTGGGGGCTGGGTGAAAGGTGGTGAAATGAGATGTGGAGGGCGGCACATAGGCGGGGCGGGGGCTGGGTGAAAGGTGGTGGAATGAGATGTGGAGGGCGGCACATAGGCAGGGGGGGGGCTGGGGGAAAGGTGGTGGAATGAGATGAGGAGGGCGGCACATAGGCGGGGCGGGGGCTGGGGGAAAGGTGGTGAAATGAGATGTGGAGGGCGGCACATAGGCGGGATGGGGGCTGGGTGAAAGGTGGTGGAATGTGGAGGGCGGCACATAGGCGGGGCGGGGGCGGGGTGAAAGGTGGTGGAATGTGGAGGGCGGCACATAGGCGGGGCGGGGGCTGGGTGAAAGGTGGTGGAATGTGGAGGGCGGCACATAGGCGGGGCGGGGGCTGGGTGAAAGGTGGTGGAATGTGGAGGGCGGCACATAGGCGGGGCGGGGGCTGGGTGAAAGGTGGTGGAATGTGGAGGGCGGCACATAGGCGGGGCGGGGGCTGGGTGAAAGGTGGTGGAATGTGGAGGGCGGCACATAGGCGGGGCGGGGGCTGGGTGAAAGGTGGTGGAATGTGGAGGGCGGCACATAGGCGGGACGGGGGCTGGGTGAAAGGTGGTGGAATGTGGAGGGCGGCACATAGGCGGGGCGGGGGCGGGGTGAAAGGTGGTGGAATGTGGAGGGTGGCACATAGGCGGGGCGGGGGCTGGGTGAAAGGTGGTGGAATGTGGAGGGCGGCACATAGGCGGGGTGGGGGCTGGGTGAAAGGTGGTGGAATGTGGAGGGCGGCACATAGGCGGGGCGGGGGCTGGGTGAAAGGTGGTGGAATGTGGAGGGCGGCACATAGGCGGGGAGGGGGCTGGGTGAAAGGTGGTGGAATGTGGAGGGTGGCACATAGGCGGGGCGGGGGCTGGGTGAAAGGTGGTGGAATGTGGAGGGCGGCACATAGGCGGGGCGGGGGCGGGGTGAAAGGTGGTGGAATGTGGAGGGCGGCACATAGGCGGGGCGGGGGCGGGGTGAAAGGTGGTGGAATGAGATGTGGAGGGCGGCACATAGGCGGGGCGGGGGCTGGGTGAAAGGTGGTGGAATGTGGAGGGCGGCACATAGGCGGGGCGGGGGCTGGGTGAAAGGTGGTGGAATGTGGAGGGCGGCACATAGGCGGGGCGGGGGCTGGGTGAAAGGTGGTGGAATGTGGAGGGCGGCACATAGGCGGGGCGGGGGCTGGGTGAAAGGTGGTGGAATGTGGAGGGCGGCACATAGGCGGGACGGGGGCTGGGTGAAAGGTGGTGGAATGTGGAGGGCGGCACATAGGCGGGGCGGGGGCGGGGTGAAAGGTGGTGGAATGTGGAGGGTGGCACATAGGCGGGGCGGGGGCTGGGTGAAAGGTGGTGGAATGTGGAGGGCGGCACATAGGCGGGGCGGGGGCTGGGTGAAAGGTGGTGGAATGTGGAGGGCGGCACATAGGCGGGGCGGGGGCTGGGTGAAAGGTGGTGGAATGTGGAGGGCGGCACATAGGCGGGGAGGGGGCTGGGTGAAAGGTGGTGGAATGTGGAGGGTGGCACATAGGCGGGGCGGGGGCTGGGTGAAAGGTGGTGGAATGTGGAGGGCGGCACATAGGCGGGGCGGGGGCGGGGTGAAAGGTGGTGGAATGTGGAGGGCGGCACATAGGCGGGGCGGGGGCGGGGTGAAAGGTGGTGGAATGAGATGTGGAGGGCGGCACATAGGCGGGGCGGGGGCTGGGTGAAAGGTGGTGGAATGTGGAGGGCGGCACATAGGCGGGGCGGGGGCTGGGTGAAAGGTGGTGGAATGTGGAGGGCGGCACATAGGCGGGGGCGGGGTGAAAGGTGGTGGAATGTGGAGGGCGGCACATAGGCGGGACGGGGGCTGGGTGAAAGGTGGTGGAATGTGGAGGGCGGCACATAGGCGGGGCGGGGGCGGGGTGAAAGGTGGTGGAATGAGATGTGGAGGGCGGCACATAGGCGGGGCGGGGGCTGGGTGAAAGGTGGTGGAATGTGGAGGGCGGCACATAGGCGGGGCGGGGGCTGGGTGAAAGGTGGTGGAATGTGGAGGGCGGCACATAGGCGGGGGCGGGGTGAAAGGTGGTGGAATGTGGAGGGTGGCACATAGGCGGGGCGGGGGCTGGGTGAAAGGTGGTGGAATGTGGAGGGCGGCACATAGGCGGGGCGGGGGCTGGGTGAAAGGTGGTGGAATGTGGAGGGCGGCACATAGGCGGGGCGGGGGCTGGGTGAAAGGTGGTGGAATGTGGAGGGCGGCACATAGGCGGGGCGGGGGCTGGGTGAAAGGTGGTGGAATGTGGAGGGCGGCACATAGGCGGGGAGGGGGCTGGGTGAAAGGTGGTGGAATGTGGAGGGTGGCACATAGGCGGGGCGGGGGCTGGGTGAAAGGTGGTGGAATGTGGAGGGCGGCACATAGGCGGGGCGGGGGCTGGGTGAAAGGTGGTGGAATGTGGAGGGCGGCACATAGGCGGGGCGGGGGCGGGGTGAAAGGTGGTGGAATGTGGAGGGCGGCACATAGGCGGGGCGGGGGCGGGGTGAAAGGTGGTGGAATGAGATGTGGAGGGCGGCACATAGGCGGGGCGGGGGCTGGGTGAAAGGTGGTGGAATGTGGAGGGCGGCACATAGGCGGGGCGGGGGCTGGGTGAAAGGTGGTGGAATGTGGAGGGCGGCACATAGGCGGGGCGGGGGCGGGGTGAAAGGTGGTGGAATGTGGAGGGTGGCACATAGGCGGGGCGGGGGCTGGGTGAAAGGTGGTGGAATGTGGAGGGCGGCACATAGGCGGGGCGGGGGCTGGGTGAAAGGTGGTGGAATGTGGAGGGCGGCACATAGGCGGGGCGGGGGCTGGGTGAAAGGTGGTGGAATGTGGAGGGCGGCACATAGGCGGGACGGGGGCTGGGTGAAAGGTGGTGGAATGTGGAGGGCGGCACATAGGCGGGGCGGGGGCGGGGTGAAAGGTGGTGGAATGTGGAGGGTGGCACATAGGCGGGGCGGGGGCTGGGTGAAAGGTGGTGGAATGTGGAGGGCGGCACATAGGCGGGGCGGGGGCTGGGTGAAAGGTGGTGGAATGTGGAGGGCGGCACATAGGCGGGGAGGGGGCTGGGTGAAAGGTGGTGGAATGTGGAGGGTGGCACATAGGCGGGGCGGGGGCTGGGTGAAAGGTGGTGGAATGTGGAGGGCGGCACATAGGCGGGGCGGGGGCGGGGTGAAAGGTGGTGGAATGTGGAGGGTGGCACATAGGCGGGGCGGGGGCTGGGTGAAAGGTGGTGGAATGTGGAGGGCGGCACATAGGCGGGGCGGGGGCTGGGTGAAAGGTGGTGGAATGTGGAGGGCGGCACATAGGCGGGGCGGGGGCTGGGTGAAAGGTGGTGGAATGTGGAGGGCGGCACATAGGCGGGGAGGGGGCTGGGTGAAAGGTGGTGGAATGTGGAGGGTGGCACATAGGCGGGGCGGGGGCTGGGTGAAAGGTGGTGGAATGTGGAGGGCGGCACATAGGCGGGGCGGGGGCGGGGTGAAAGGTGGTGGAATGTGGAGGGCGGCACATAGGCGGGGCGGGGGCGGGGTGAAAGGTGGTGGAATGAGATGTGGAGGGCGGCACATAGGCGGGGCGGGGGCTGGGTGAAAGGTGGTGGAATGTGGAGGGCGGCACATAGGCGGGGCGGGGGCTGGGTGAAAGGTGGTGGAATGTGGAGGGCGGCACATAGGCGGGGCGGGGGCTGGGTGAAAGGTGGTGGAATGTGGAGGGCGGCACATAGGCGGGGCGGGGGCTGGGTGAAAGGTGGTGGAATGTGGAGGGCGGCACATAGGCGGGACGGGGGCTGGGTGAAAGGTGGTGGAATGTGGAGGGCGGCACATAGGCGGGGCGGGGGCGGGGTGAAAGGTGGTGGAATGTGGAGGGTGGCACATAGGCGGGGCGGGGGCTGGGTGAAAGGTGGTGGAATGTGGAGGGCGGCACATAGGCGGGGCGGGGGCTGGGTGAAAGGTGGTGGAATGTGGAGGGCGGCACATAGGCGGGGCGGGGGCTGGGTGAAAGGTGGTGGAATGTGGAGGGCGGCACATAGGCGGGGAGGGGGCTGGGTGAAAGGTGGTGGAATGTGGAGGGTGGCACATAGGCGGGGCGGGGGCTGGGTGAAAGGTGGTGGAATGTGGAGGGCGGCACATAGGCGGGGCGGGGGCGGGGTGAAAGGTGGTGGAATGTGGAGGGCGGCACATAGGCGGGGCGGGGGCGGGGTGAAAGGTGGTGGAATGAGATGTGGAGGGCGGCACATAGGCGGGGCGGGGGCTGGGTGAAAGGTGGTGGAATGTGGAGGGCGGCACATAGGCGGGGCGGGGGCTGGGTGAAAGGTGGTGGAATGTGGAGGGCGGCACATAGGCGGGGGCGGGGTGAAAGGTGGTGGAATGTGGAGGGTGGCACATAGGCGGGGCGGGGGCTGGGTGAAAGGTGGTGGAATGTGGAGGGCGGCACATAGGCGGGGCGGGGGCTGGGTGAAAGGTGGTGGAATGTGGAGGGTGGCACATAGGCGGGGCGGGGGCTGGGTGAAAGGTGGTGGAATGTGGAGGGCGGCACATAGGCGGGGCGGGGGCTGGGTGAAAGGTGGTGGAATGTGGAGGGCGGCACATAGGCGGGGCGGGGGCTGGGTGAAAGGTGGTGGAATGTGGAGGGCGGTACATAGGCGGGGCGGGGGCTGGGTGAAAGGTGGTGGAATGTGGAGGGCGGCACATAGGCGGGGCGGGGGCTGGGTGAAAGGTGGTGGAATGTGGAGGGCGGCACATAGGCGGGGCGGGGGCGGGGTGAAAGGTGGTGGAATGTGGAGGGCGGCACATAGGCGGGGCGGGGGCGGGGTGAAAGGTGGTGGAATGAGATGTGGAGGGCGGCACATAGGCGGGGCGGGGGCTGGGTGAAAGGTGGTGGAATGTGGAGGGCGGCACATAGGCGGGGCGGGGGCGGGGTGAAAGGTGGTGGAATGTGGAGGGTGGCACATAGGCGGGGCGGGGGCTGGGTGAAAGGTGGTGGAATGTGGAGGGCGGCACATAGGCGGGGCGGGGGCTGGGTGAAAGGTGGTGGAATGTGGAGGGCGGCACATAGGCGGGGCGGGGGCTGGGTGAAAGGTGGTGGAATGTGGAGGGCGGCACATAGGCGGGGAGGGGGCTGGGTGAAAGGTGGTGGAATGTGGAGGGTGGCACATAGGCGGGGCGGGGGCTGGGTGAAAGGTGGTGGAATGTGGAGGGCGGCACATAGGCGGGGAGGGGGCTGGGTGAAAGGTGGTGGAATGTGGAGGGTGGCACATAGGCGGGGCGGGGGCTGGGTGAAAGGTGGTGGAATGTGGAGGGCGGCACATAGGCGGGGCGGGGGCTGGGTGAAAGGTGGTGGAATGTGGAGGGCGGCACATAGGCGGGGCGGGGGCTGGGTGAAAGGTGGTGAAATGAGATGTGGAGGGCGGCACATAGGCGGGGCGGGGGCTGGGTGAAAGGTGGTGGAATGTGGAGGGCGGCACATAGGCGGGGCGGGGGCTGGGTGAAAGGTGGTGGAATGTGGAGGGCGGCACATAGGCGGGGCGGGGGCTGGGTGAAAGGTGGTGGAATGTGGAGGGCGGCACATAGGCGGGGCGGGGGCTGGGTGAAAGGTGGTGGAATGTGGAGGGCGGCACATAGGCGGGACGGGGGCTGGGTGAAAGGTGGTGGAATGTGGAGGGCGGCACATAGGCGGGGCGGGGGCGGGGTGAAAGGTGGTGGAATGTGGAGGGTGGCACATAGGCGGGGCGGGGGCTGGGTGAAAGGTGGTGGAATGTGGAGGGCGGCACATAGGCGGGGCGGGGGCTGGGTGAAAGGTGGTGGAATGTGGAGGGCGGCACATAGGCGGGGCGGGGGCTGGGTGAAAGGTGGTGGAATGTGGAGGGTGGCACATAGGCGGGGAGGGGGCTGGGTGAAAGGTGGTGGAATGTGGAGGGTGGCACATAGGCGGGGCGGGGGCTGGGTGAAAGGTGGTGGAATGTGGAGGGCGGCACATAGGCGGGGAGGGGGCTGGGTGAAAGGTGGTGGAATGTGGAGGGTGGCACATAGGCGGGGCGGGGGCGGGGTGAAAGGTGGTGGAATGAGATGTGGAGGGCGGCACATAGGCGGGGCGGGGGCTGGGTGAAAGGTGGTGGAATGTGGAGGGCGGCACATAGGCGGGGCGGGGGCTGGGTGAAAGGTGGTGGAATGTGGAGGGCGGCACATAGGCGGGGGCGGGGTGAAAGGTGGTGGAATGTGGAGGGTGGCACATAGGCGGGGCGGGGGCTGGGTGAAAGGTGGTGGAATGTGGAGGGCGGCACATAGGCGGGGCGGGGGCTGGGTGAAAGGTGGTGGAATGTGGAGGGTGGCACATAGGCGGGGCGGGGGCTGGGTGAAAGGTGGTGGAATGTGGAGGGCGGCACATAGGCGGGGCGGGGGCTGGGTGAAAGGTGGTGGAATGTGGAGGGCGGCACATAGGCGGGGCGGGGGCTGGGTGAAAGGTGGTGGAATGTGGAGGGCGGTACATAGGCGGGGCGGGGGCTGGGTGAAAGGTGGTGGAATGTGGAGGGCGGCACATAGGCGGGGCGGGGGCTGGGTGAAAGGTGGTGGAATGTGGAGGGCGGCACATAGGCGGGGCGGGGGCGGGGTGAAAGGTGGTGGAATGTGGAGGGCGGCACATAGGCGGGGCGGGGGCGGGGTGAAAGGTGGTGGAATGAGATGTGGAGGGCGGCACATAGGCGGGGCGGGGGCTGGGTGAAAGGTGGTGGAATGTGGAGGGCGGCACATAGGCGGGGCGGGGGCGGGGCGAAAGGTGGTGGAATGTGGAGGGTGGCACATAGGCGGGGCGGGGGCTGGGTGAAAGGTGGTGGAATGTGGAGGGCGGCACATAGGCGGGGCGGGGGCTGGGTGAAAGGTGGTGGAATGTGGAGGGCGGCACATAGGCGGGGCGGGGGCTGGGTGAAAGGTGGTGGAATGTGGAGGGCGGCACATAGGCGGGGAGGGGGCTGGGTGAAAGGTGGTGGAATGTGGAGGGTGGCACATAGGCGGGGCGGGGGCTGGGTGAAAGGTGGTGGAATGTGGAGGGCGGCACATAGGCGGGGAGGGGGCTGGGTGAAAGGTGGTGGAATGTGGAGGGCGGCACATAGGCGGGGCGGGGGCTGGGTGAAAGGTGGTGGAATGTGGAGGGCGGCACATAGGCGGGGCGGGGGCTGGGTGAAAGGTGGTGGAATGTGGAGGGCGGCACATAGGCGGGGCGGGGGCTGGGTGAAAGGTGGTGGAATGTGGAGGGCGGCACATAGGCGGGGCGGGGGCTGGGTGAAAGGTGGTGGAATGTGGAGGGCGGCACATAGGCGGGGCGGGGGCTGGGTGAAAGGTGGTGGAATGTGGAGGGCGGCACATAGGCGGGGCGGGGGCTGGGTGAAAGGTGGTGGAATGTGGAGGGCGGCACATAGGCGGGGCGGGGGCTGGGTGAAAGGTGGTGGAATGTGGAGGGCGGCACATAGGCGGGGCGGGGGCGGGGTGAAAGGTGGTGGAATGTGGAGGGCGGCACATAGGCGGGGCGGGGGCGGGGTGAAAGGTGGTGGAATGAGATGTGGAGGGCGGCACATAGGCGGGGCGGGGGCTGGGTGAAAGGTGGTGGAATGTGGAGGGCGGCACATAGGCGGGGCGGGGGCTGGGGGAAAGGTGGTGGAATGTGGAGGGCGGCACATAGGCGGGGCGGGGGCTGGGTGAAAGGTGGTGAAATGTGGAGGGCGGCACATAGGCGGGGCGGGGGCGGGGTGAAAGGTGGTGGAATGAGATGTGGAGGGCGGCACATAGGCGGGGCGGGGGCTGGGTGAAAGGTGGTGAAATGAGATGTGGAGGGCGGCACATAGGCGGGGCGGGGGCTGGGTGAAAGGTGGTGAAATGAGATGTGGAGGGCGGCACATAGGCGGGGCGGGGGCGGGGTGAAAGGTGGTGGAATGTGGAGGGCGGCACATAGGCGGGGCGGGGGCTGGGTGAAAGGTGGTGGGATGTGGAGGGCGGCACATAGGCGGGGCGGGGGCGGGGTGAAAGGTGGTGGAATGAGATGTGGAGGGCGGCACATAGGCGGGGCGGGGGCTGGGTGAAAGGTGGTGAAATGAGATGTGGAGGGCGGCACATAGGCGGGGCGGGGGCTGGGTGAAAGGTGGTGGAATGAGATGTGGAGGGCGACACATAGGCGGGGCGGGGGCTGGGTGAAAAGTGGTGGAATGAGATGTGGAGGGCGGCACATAGGCGGGGCAGGGGCTGGGTGAAAGGTGGTGGAATGAGATGTGGAGGGCGGCACATAGGCGGGGCGGGGGCTGGGTGAAAGGTGGTGGAATGTGGAGGGCGGCACATAGGCGGGGCGGGGGCTGGGTGAAAGGTGGTGGAATGTGGAGGGCGGCACATAGGCGGGGCGGGGGCTGGGTGAAAGGTGGTGGAATGTGGAGGGCGGCACATAGGCGGGGCGGGGGCTGGGTGAAAGGTGGTGGAATGTGGAGGGCGGTACATAGGCGGGGCGGGGGCTGGGTGAAAGGTGGTGGAATGTGGAGGGCGGCACATAGGCGGGGCGGGGGCTGGGTGAAAGGTGGTGGAATGTGGAGGGCGGCACATAGGCGGGGCGGGGGCGGGGTGAAAGGTGGTGGAATGTGGAGGGCGGCACATAGGCGGGGCGGGGGCGGGGTGAAAGGTGGTGGAATGAGATGTGGAGGGCGGCACATAGGCGGGGCGGGGGCTGGGTGAAAGGTGGTGGAATGTGGAGGGCGGCACATAGGCGGGGAGGGGGCTGGGTGAAAGGTGGTGGAATGTGGAGGGTGGCACATAGGCGGGGCGGGGGCTGGGTGAAAGGTGGTGGAATGTGGAGGGCGGCACATAGGCGGGGCGGGGGCTGGGTGAAAGGTGGTGGAATGTGGAGGGCGGCACATAGGCGGGGCGGGGGCTGGGTGAAAGGTGGTGGAATGTGGAGGGCGGCACATAGGCGGGGCGGGGGCTGGGTGAAAGGTGGTGGAATGTGGAGGGCGGCACATAGGCGGGGCGGGGGCTGGGTGAAAGGTGGTGGAATGTGGAGGGCGGCACATAGGCGGGGCGGGGGCTGGGTGAAAGGTGGTGGAATGTGGAGGGCGGCACATAGGCGGGGCGGGGGCTGGGTGAAAGGTGGTGGAATGTGGAGGGCGGCACATAGGCGGGGCGGGGGCTGGGTGAAAGGTGGTGGAATGTGGAGGGCGGCACATAGGCGGGGCGGGGGCGGGGTGAAAGGTGGTGGAATGTGGAGGGCGGCACATAGGCGGGGCGGGGGCGGGGTGAAAGGTGGTGGAATGAGATGTGGAGGGCGGCACATAGGCGGGGCGGGGGCTGGGTGAAAGGTGGTGGAATGTGGAGGGCGGCACATAGGCGGGGCGGGGGCTGGGGGAAAGGTGGTGGAATGTGGAGGGCGGCACATAGGCGGGGCGGGGGCTGGGTGAAAGGTGGTGGAATGTGGAGGGCGGTACATAGGCGGGGCGGGGGCTGGGTGAAAGGTGGTGGAATGTGGAGGGCGGCACATAGGCGGGGCGGGGGCGGGGTGAAAGGTGGTGGAATGAGATGTGGAGGGCGGCACATAGGCGGGGCGGGGGCTGGGTGAAAGGTGGTGGAATGTGGAGGGCGGCACATAGGCGGGGCGGGGGCGGGGTGAAAGGTGGTGGAATGTGGAGGGTGGCACATAGGCGGGGCGGGGGCTGGGTGAAAGGTGGTGGAATGTGGAGGGCGGCACATAGGCGGGGCGGGGGCTGGGTGAAAGGTGGTGGAATGTGGAGGGCGGCACATAGGCGGGGCGGGGGCTGGGTGAAAGGTGGTGGAATGTGGAGGGCGGCACATAGGCGGGGAGGGGGCTGGGTGAAAGGTGGTGGAATGTGGAGGGTGGCACATAGGCGGGGCGGGGGCTGGGTGAAAGGTGGTGGAATGTGGAGGGCGGCACATAGGCGGGGAGGGGGCTGGGTGAAAGGTGGTGGAATGTGGAGGGTGGCACATAGGCGGGGCGGGGGCTGGGTGAAAGGTGGTGGAATGTGGAGGGCGGCACATAGGCGGGGCGGGGGCTGGGTGAAAGGTGGTGGAATGTGGAGGGCGGCACATAGGCGGGGCGGGGGCTGGGTGAAAGGTGGTGGAATGTGGAGGGCGGCACATAGGCGGGGCGGGGGCTGGGTGAAAGGTGGTGGAATGTGGAGGGCGGCACATAGGCGGGGCGGGGGCTGGGTGAAAGGTGGTGGAATGTGGAGGGCGGCACATAGGCGGGGCGGGGGCTGGGTGAAAGGTGGTGGAATGTGGAGGGCGGCACATAGGCGGGGCGGGGGCTGGGTGAAAGGTGGTGGAATGTGGAGGGCGGCACATAGGCGGGGCGGGGGCTGGGTGAAAGGTGGTGGAATGTGGAGGGCGGCACATAGGCGGGGCGGGGGCGGGGTGAAAGGTGGTGGAATGTGGAGGGCGGCACATAGGCGGGGCGGGGGCGGGGTGAAAGGTGGTGGAATGAGATGTGGAGGGCGGCACATAGGCGGGGCGGGGGCTGGGTGAAAGGTGGTGGAATGTGGAGGGCGGCACATAGGCGGGGCGGGGGCTGGGGGAAAGGTGGTGGAATGTGGAGGGCGGCACATAGGCGGGGCGGGGGCTGGGTGAAAGGTGGTGAAATGTGGAGGGCGGCACATAGGCGGGGCGGGGGCGGGGTGAAAGGTGGTGGAATGAGATGTGGAGGGCGGCACATAGGCGGGGCGGGGGCTGGGTGAAAGGTGGTGAAATGAGATGTGGAGGGCGGCACATAGGCGGGGCGGGGGCTGGGTGAAAGGTGGTGAAATGAGATGTGGAGGGCGGCACATAGGCGGGGCGGGGGCGGGGTGAAAGGTGGTGGAATGTGGAGGGCGGCACATAGGCGGGGCGGGGGCTGGGTGAAAGGTGGTGGGATGTGGAGGGCGGCACATAGGCGGGGCGGGGGCGGGGTGAAAGGTGGTGGAATGAGATGTGGAGGGCGGCACATAGGCGGGGCGGGGGCTGGGTGAAAGGTGGTGGAATGAGATGTGGAGGGTGACACATAGGCGGGGCGGGGGCTGGGTGAAAAGTGGTGGAATGAGATGTGGAGGGCGGCACATAGGCGGGGCAGGGGCTGGGTGAAAGGTGGTGGAATGAGATGTGGAGGGCGGCACATAGGCGGGGCGGGGGCTGGGTGAAAGGTGGTGGAATGTGGAGGGCGGCACATAGGTGGGGCGGGGGCTGGGTGAAAGGTGGTGGAATGAGATGTGGAGGGCGGCACATAGGCGGGGCGGGGGCTGGGTGAAAGGTGGTGGAATGAGATGTGGAGGGCGGCACATAGGCGGGCCGGGGGCTGGGTGAAAGGTGGTGGAATGTGGAGGGCGGCACATAGGCGGGGCGGGGGCTGGGTGAAAGGTGGTGGAATGTGGAGGGCGGCACATAGGCGGGGCGGGGCTGGGTGAAAGGTGGTGGAATGAGATGTGGAGGGCGGCACATAGGCGGGGGCTGGGTGAAAGGTGGTGGAATGTGGAGGGCGGCACATAGGCGGGGCGGGGGCGGGGTGAAAGGTGGTGGAATGTGGAGGGCGGCACATAGGCGGGGCGGGGGCTGGGTGAAAGGTGGTGGAATGTGGAGGGCGGCACATAGGCGGGGCGGGGGCTGGGTGAAAGGTGGTGGAATGTGGAGGGCGGCACATAGGCGGGGCGGGGGCTGGGTGAAAGGTGGTGGAATGTGGAGGGCGGCACATAGGCGGGGCGGGGGCTGGGTGAAAGGTGGTGGAATGTGGAGGGCGGCACATAGGCGGGGCGGGGGCTGGGTGAAAGGTGGTGAAATGTGGAGGGCGGCACATAGGCGGGGCGGGGGCGGGGTGAAAGGTGGTGGAATGAGATGTGGAGGGCGGCACATAGGCGGGGCGGGGGCTGGGTGAAAGGTGGTGAAATGAGATGTGGAGGGCGGCACATAGGCGGGGCGGGGGCTGGGTGAAAGGTGGTGAAATGAGATGTGGAGGGCGGCACATAGGCGGGGCGGGGGCGGGGGTGAAAGGTGGTGGAATGTGGAGGGCGGCACATAGGCGGGGCGGGGGCTGGGTGAAAGGTGGTGGGATGTGGAGGGCGGCACATAGGCGGGGCGGGGGCGGGGTGAAAGGTGGTGGAATGAGATGTGGAGGGCGGCACATAGGCGGGGCGGGGGCTGGGTGAAAGGTGGTGGAATGAGATGTGGAGGGTGACACATAGGCGGGGCGGGGGCTGGGTGAAAAGTGGTGGAATGAGATGTGGAGGGCGGCACATAGGCGGGGCAGGGGCTGGGTGAAAGGTGGTGGAATGAGATGTGGAGGGCGGCACATAGGCGGGGCGGGGGCTGGGTGAAAGGTGGTGGAATGTGGAGGGCGGCACATAGGTGGGGCGGGGGCTGGGTGAAAGGTGGTGGAATGAGATGTGGAGGGCGGCACATAGGCGGGGCGGGGGCTGGGTGAAAGGTGGTGGAATGAGATGTGGAGGGCGGCACATAGGCGGGCCGGGGGCTGGGTGAAAGGTGGTGGAATGTGGAGGGCGGCACATAGGCGGGGCGGGGGCTGGGTGAAAGGTGGTGGAATGTGGAGGGCGGCACATAGGCGGGGCGGGGCTGGGTGAAAGGTGGTGGAATGAGATGTGGAGGGCGGCACATAGGCGGGGGCTGGGTGAAAGGTGGTGGAATGTGGAGGGCGGCACATAGGCGGGGCGGGGGCGGGGTGAAAGGTGGTGGAATGTGGAGGGCGGCACATAGGCGGGGCGGGGGCTGGGTGAAAGGTGGTGGAATGTGGAGGGCGGCACATAGGCGGGGCGGGGGCTGGGTGAAAGGTGGTGGAATGTGGAGGGCGGCACATAGGCGGGGCGGGGGCTGGGTGAAAGGTGGTGGAATGTGGAGGGCGGCACATAGGCGGGGCGGGGGCTGGGTGAAAGGTGGTGGAATGAGATGTGGAGGGCGGCACATAGGCGGGGCGGGGGCTGGGTGAAAGGTGGTGGAATGTGGAGGGCGGTACATAGGCGGGGCGGGGGCTGGGTGAAAGGTGGTGGAATGTGGAGGGCGGCACATAGGTGGGGCGGGGGCTGGGTGAAAGGTGGTGGAATGTGGAGGGCGGCACATAGGCGGGGCGGGGGCTGGGTGAAAGGTGGTGGAATGTGGAGGGCGGCACATAGGTGGGGCGGGGGCTGGGTGAAAGGTGGTGGAATGTGGAGGGCGGCACATAGGCGGGGCGGGGGCTGGGTGAAAGGTGGTGGAATGTGGAGGGCGGCACATAGGCGGGGCGGGGGCTGGGTGAAAGGTGGTGGAATGTAGAGGGCGGCACATAGGCGGGGCGGGGGCTGGGTGAAAGGTGGTGGAATGTGGAGGGCGGCACATAGGCGGGGCGGGGGCTGGGTGAAAGGTGGTGGAATGTAGAGGGCGGCACATAGGCGGGGCGGGGGCTGGGTGAAAGGTGGTGGAATGTAGAGGGCGGCACATAGGCGGGGCGGGGGCGGGGTGAAAGGTGGTGGAATGTGGAGGGCGGCACATAGGCGGGGCGGGGGCTGGGTGAAAGGTGGTGGAATGTGGAGGGCGGCACATAGGCGGGGCGGGGGCTGGGTGAAAGGTGGTGGAATGTGGAGGGCGGCACATAGGCGGGGTGGGGGCTGGGTGAAAGGTGGTGGAATGTGGAGGGCGGCACATAGGCGGGGCGGGGGCTGGGTGAAAGGTGGTGGAATGTGGAGGGCGGTACATAGGCGGGGCGGGGGCTGGGTGAAAGGTGGTGGAATGTAGAGGGCGGCACATAGGCGGGGCGGGGGCGGGGTGAAAGGTGGTGGAATGTGGAGGGCGGCACATAGGCGGGGCGGGGGCTGGGTGAAAGGTGGTGGAATGTGGAGGGCGGCACATAGGCGGGGCGGGGGCTGGGTGAAAGGTGGTGGAATGTGGAGGGCGGCACATAGGCGGGGCGGGGGCTGGGTGAAAGGTGGTGGAATGTGGAGGGCGGCACATAGGCGGGGCGGGGGCGGGGTGAAAGGTGGTGGAATGTGGAGGGCGGCACATAGGCGGGGCGGGGGCTGGGTGAAAGGTGGTGGAATGTGGAGGGCGGCACATAGGCGGGGCGGGGGCTGGGTGAAAGGTGGTGGAATGTGGAGGGCGGCACATAGGCGGGGCGGGGGCTGGGTGAAAGGTGGTGGAATGTGGAGGGCGGCACATAGGCGGGGCGGGGGCGGGGTGAAAGGTGGTGGAATGTGGAGGGCGGCACATAGGCGGGGCGGGGGCGGGGTGAAAGGTGGTGGAATGAGATGTGGAGGGCGGCACATAGGCGGGGCGGGGGCTGGGTGAAAGGTGGTGGAATGTGGAGGGCGGCACATAGGCGGGGCGGGGGCTGGGGGAAAGGTGGTGGAATGTGGAGGGCGGCACATAGGCGGGGCGGGGGCTGGGTGAAAGGTGGTGAAATGTGGAGGGCGGCACATAGGCGGGGCGGGGGCGGGGTGAAAGGTGGTGGAATGAGATGTGGAGGGCGGCACATAGGCGGGGCGGGGGCTGGGTGAAAGGTGGTGAAATGAGATGTGGAGGGCGGCACATAGGCGGGGCGGGGGCTGGGTGAAAGGTGGTGAAATGAGATGTGGAGGGCGGCACATAGGCGGGGCGGGGGCGGGGTGAAAGGTGGTGGAATGTGGAGGGCGGCACATAGGCGGGGCGGGGGCTGGGTGAAAGGTGGTGGGATGTGGAGGGCGGCACATAGGCGGGGCGGGGGCGGGGTGAAAGGTGGTGGAATGAGATGTGGAGGGCGGCACATAGGCGGGGCGGGGGCTGGGTGAAAGGTGGTGAAATGAGATGTGGAGGGCGGCACATAGGCGGGGCGGGGGCTGGGTGAAAGGTGGTGGAATGAGATGTGGAGGGCGACACATAGGCGGGGCGGGGGCTGGGTGAAAAGTGGTGGAATGAGATGTGGAGGGCGGCACATAGGCGGGGCAGGGGCTGGGTGAAAGGTGGTGGAATGAGATGTGGAGGGCGGCACATAGGCGGGGCGGGGGCTGGGTGAAAGGTGGTGGAATGTGGAGGGCGGCACATAGGTGGGGCGGGGGCTGGGTGAAAGGTGGTGGAATGAGATGTGGAGGGCGGCACATAGGCGGGGCGGGGGCTGGGTGAAAGGTGGTGGAATGAGATGTGGAGGGCGGCACATAGGCGGGCCGGGGGCTGGGTGAAAGGTGGTGGAATGTGGAGGGCGGCACATAGGCGGGGCGGGGGCTGGGTGAAAGGTGGTGGAATGTGGAGGGCGGCACATAGGCGGGGCGGGGCTGGGTGAAAGGTGGTGGAATGAGATGTGGAGGGCGGCACATAGGCGGGGGCTGGGTGAAAGGTGGTGGAATGTGGAGGGCGGCACATAGGCGGGGCGGGGGCGGGGTGAAAGGTGGTGGAATGTGGAGGGCGGCACATAGGCGGGGCGGGGGCTGGGTGAAAGGTGGTGGAATGTGGAGGGCGGCACATAGGCGGGGCGGGGGCTGGGTGAAAGGTGGTGGAATGTGGAGGGCGGCACATAGGCGGGGCGGGGGCTGGGTGAAAGGTGGTGGAATGTGGAGGGCGGCACATAGGCGGGGCGGGGGCTGGGTGAAAGGTGGTGGAATGAGATGTGGAGGGCGGCACATAGGCGGGGCGGGGGCTGGGTGAAAGGTGGTGGAATGTGGAGGGCGGCACATAGGCGGGGCGGGGGCTGGGTGAAAGGTGGTGGAATGTGGAGGGCGGTACATAGGCGGGGCGGGGGCTGGGTGAAAGGTGGTGGAATGTAGAGGGCGGCACATAGGCGGGGCGGGGGCTGGGTGAAAGGTGGTGGAATGTAGAGGGCGGCACATAGGCGGGGCGGGGGCGGGGTGAAAGGTGGTGGAATGTGGAGGGCGGCACATAGGCGGGGCGGGGGCTGGGTGAAAGGTGGTGGAATGTGGAGGGCGGCACATAGGTGGGGCGGGGGCTGGGTGAAAGGTGGTGGAATGTGGAGGGCGGCACATAGGCGGGGCGGGGGCTGGGTGAAAGGTGGTGATGCACAGAATGTCCCGCAGGTGAGAGTCGCTGAGTCTTGTCCTCACGCGGTTCTCGGTGAAGTTCATAGCAGAGAACGTCTTCTCTCTCTCTCTCTCACATAGATGTGGAGACAAACAAGCTCAGCATTTTCTCAGCCAATCTTCCCGTCTCTAGAAAGCGCCTTTTATCCAGTTGGCGGTAAAAGTTCACAAGAGAGAGTTGTCGGTGACGACGGCGTAACTCGCTGTCACAATGCGGCTCAATGAGCCCGAGCCGCAACTGATCTGGAGCATCATCGGGGTCACCGGAGAACGGAGAGGAGAAAAGGCTCATCTCCTTTTCAATAGCTGCAAAATCCTGAAAGTGGCGTTTAAACTCCCCGGCCAGAGGTGTGATGTCTGCTGCATATCGGCTCATTTGTGCCCCGATATTGTCCTGTGGAGAAGAGCTCATTATTTCCTGCAACGCCGAGCAATGGAGAAGATCGGCTGTGCTGGTGACAACTGCCTGCTGAAAAGCTGCTTCCCCGCTGCACCTTTCCCCTGAAGACTCCTGTTCAGGACATTCAGAAGCTTCGTTATGTCAGCTAGAAACCCCAAATCAGCCGGATCAGAGATTCTCCCATCGCTTGTCCCTTTGTGTCCAAGAATTCTCCCATTTCCTTTCTGAGAGAGTAGAAACGCTGCAGTGCAGACCCCCGACTGATCCATCATCCTGACCCCCAACTGATCCATCATCCTGACCCCCGACTGATCCATCATCCTGACCCCCGACTGATCCATCATCCTGACCCCTGACTGATCCATCTTATATCATCCTGACCCCCGACTGATCCATCATCCTGACCCCTGACTGATCCATCATCCTGACCCCCGACTGATCCATCATCCTGACCCCCCCGACTGATCCATCATCCTGACCCCTGACTGATCCATCATCCTGACCCCCCCGACTGATCCATCATCCTGACCCCCGACTGATCCATCATCCTGACCCCCGACTGATCCATCATCCTGACCCCCGACTGATCCATATTTCATCATCCTGACCCCCGACTGATCCATCATCCTGACCCCCGACTGATCCATATTTCATCATCCTGACCCCCGACTGATCCATCATCCTGACCCCCGACTGATCCATATTTCATCATCCTGACCCCCGACTGATCCATCTCACATCATCCTGACCCCCGACTGATCCATCTTACATCATCCTGACCCCCGACTGATCCATCATCCTGACCCCCGACTGATCCATCTTACATCATCCTGACCCCCGACTGATCCATCATCCTGACCCCCGACTGATCCATCTTACATCATCCTGACCCCGACTGATTCATCATCCTGACCCCCGACTGATCCATCTTATATCATCCTGACCCCCGACTGATCCATCTCACATCATCCTGACCCCCGACTGATCCATCTCATATCATCCTGACCCCCGACTGATCCATCTTACATCATCCTGACCCCCGACTGATCCATCTCACATCATCCTGACCCCCGACTGATCCATCTCACATCATCCTGACCCCCGACTGATCCATCTCACATCATCTTGACCCCCGACTGATCCATCTCACATCATCTTGACCCCCGACTGATCCATCTCACATCATCCTGACCCCCGACTGATCCATCTTACATCATCCTGACCCCCGACTGATCCATCTCACATCATCTTGACCCCCGACTGATCCATCTCACATCATCCTGACCCCCGACTGATCCATCTCACATCATCCTGACCCCCGACTGATCCATCTCACATCATCCTGACCTCCGACTGATCCATCTTATATCATCCTGACCCCCGACTGATCCATCTTACATCATCCTGACCCCCGACTGATCCATCTCACATCATCTTGACCCCCGACTGATCCATCTCACATCATCCTGACCCCCGACTGATCCATCTTATATCATCCTGACCCCCGACTGATCCATCTTACATCATCCTGACCCCCGACTGATCCATCTCACATCATCTTGACCCCCGACTGATCCATCTTATATCATCCTGACCCCCGACTGATCCATCTTACATCATCCTGACCCCCGACTGATCCATCTCACATCATCTTGACCCCCGACTGATCCATCTTATATCATCCTGACCCCCGACTGATCCATCTCACATCATCTTGACCCCCGACTGATCCATCTCACATCATCCTGACCCCCGACTGATCCATCTCACATCATCCTGACCCCCGACTGATCCATCTCACATCATCCTGACCCCCGACTGATCCATCTTATATCATCCTGACCCCCGACTGATCCATCTTACATCATCCTGACCCCCGACTGATCCATCTCACATCATCTTGACCCCCGACTGATCCATCTCACATCATCCTGACCCCCGACTGATCCATCTTATATCATCCTGACCCCCGACTGATCCATCTTACATCATCCTGACCCCCGACTGATCCATCTCACATCATCTTGACCCCCGACTGATCCATCTCACATCATCCTGACCCCCGACTGATCCATCTTATATCATCCTGACCCCCGACTGATCCATCTTACATCATCCTGACCCCCGACTGATCCATCTCACATCATCTTGACCCCCGACTGATCCATCTCACATCATCCTGACCCCCGACTGATCCATCTTATATCATCCTGACCCCCGACTGATCCATCTTACATCATCCTGACCCCCGACTGATCAATCTTACATCATCCTGACCCCCGACTGATCCATCATCCTGACCCCCGACTGATCCATCTCACATCATCTTGACCCCCGACTGATCCATCTCACATCATCCTGACCCCCGACTGATCCATCTTACTTCGCCGATGCCAATCCCCGCCAGCCAATCACAGGCACTGAGAGAGGTGCAGCTGCTGCAGGGACAGCTCAGTGTCTGCTATTGGCGGCGTGTGCCGTCATCTTCCCGGAGGCCTTGGACCTCCCCCACCCCCAGCTTGTCAGTGAGAGGCACTCGCAGCCAATCACCGCCGCCAATCTCCACCGGAATCGCAGGCTCTGGAAGCTGCCGCACACCCCCCAGCTTGTCAGCGAGGCGCTCGGGGTGGGCGGAGCCAGGTGGGCCACAACACTAGGAGAAGCTGGGGGCAAGGTAGGGGCCATAAAATAAAAGCGGGCCGGACTTTGGACACGACTGTTCTAGACTATTGAAGCCGCCATTCATCATACACAAAGCTGGTTTGGTGACTTAGCGATGGCGGGTTGTTTGGTGATCTCTTCAGAGTGCGGTGAGATTGGTTTTGCCGGTCATATACATAGCGATTGTATCCAGCTAGATGCTTGTCCTATCAAACGTTGGTCCATGTCCCATGCAGTGTGTCAGTATATCCAAGAGATGGCGCTCCAAGGACTGATCTCCCATCATATCCATAGTTGTAGTGTCCGCACTAATAGAGGCTTTTCCACAAATCCATCATTTCATCCTTTTCACCAACACCCATCACTTCACAAAGTCCTCACAGCCATAGACAGGGGTGTTGGCGGGGGGGGGGGTCTGTGGATAATGGGGGGGTCACCCAGCATGACACACTTACATGTTCCCCACAAACTCCTCACAGCCATAGACAGGGGTGTTGGCGGGGGGGGGGGGGGGGGGTCTGTGGATAATGGGGGGGTCACCCAGCATGACACACTTACATGTTCCCCACAAAGTCCTCAGAGCCATAGACAGGGGTGTTGGCGGGGGGGGGGTCTGTGGATAATGGGGGGGTCACCCAGCATGAAACACTTACATGTTCCCCACAAAGTCCTCACAGCCATAGATGGGGGCAGGGCTGCTGTAAGAATTAAACACCCTAGGCCAGTGATGGGGAACCTTGGCACCCCAGATGTTTTGGAACTACATTTCCCATGATGCTCATGCACTCTGCAGTGTAGTGAAGCATCATGGGAAATGTAGTTCCAAAACATCTGGGGTGCCAAGATTCGCCATCACTGCCCTAGGCGAAACCTCATTTTGCAGCCCCCATTGGCTCCGCCCATGACCCCACCCCCTTTGCAATATGTGGCCCACCTGACCATTACACACACATTGACCCACCTACCTGACACACACTGACTTACCTGACCATTTCATACACACCCACAAAAACCTACCTACCTGACACACACTGACCATTACACACACACACACACACACACACAAAGTGACCTACCTACCTGACCATTAAAAATATAAAGTATGTTGGGGTGGAGCTTCTCTTACATTAAATATAAAGAGTAACTCTCCAGGGGAGGTAAAACATTAACTAATTCCACAAATTAATAGTGAAGAAAAAAAAGGGAAATTTACATAAATATCTAATCTTATATAAAGTGTGAATTCATTCAGCGAAGTAGAAAAATAATATCAAAAGTGGTAATATAAATAAACACACTACAGAGGTGCTAAAATTCTAAATCAGTGTAAACAACGTGAACAGACAAATCTCTATAGATTTAAGCTTCAAAAAATCTTTATCCTTAATTTGATATATTAATAAAGTGCAAAAGAGAAAAAAATTGTACAGAATAAATAAACGCACTGCAGAGACAGTGATACCGTACATCCGCAAAATGACTCCAAACTATGTGAGTTAAGTAAATAACCAAAGCGATAGATTCATCATAAAGATCTGCAGATCCCTCACAGATAAGAAGATTTATCTATACAATGCAGTGATCAGCAATAACACATGTAATAATAAACGCACTGCAGAGGCAGCTATACCATGCGTCTACTTATGTAAATCCAAACTCTATAAATGAAATGTCCGTATTAGAAAAAGATAATAACCCAAAACATATATATATATATATATAAATAATAATAAAACAAAAATCAGTCCATATAAAATGTGAGGAAAAGAAGAATCTCCTCTCAGTGTTTGGTGTGAAGTGAAGTGACCGGTTCCCGGGGCTCGTCTCCCGCTGTCACCGCACTTTAGTGGGCAGTGGCCACTTACCTTATGGGAAGGAGAAAGTCCCATATAATGATAGGTTGTATCAGCGCTCTTCTCCCCGGGTGTGTCCAGGCACCTCATCGCTCTGCGGGGCCCAATAAATGAGTAATAAGGGGGCCCCATAGTGCAGTGATGTCACAGATCACATTTATGACATCATAATACACAAGAGACTCACATTCATCACTAAACTCCCTCATTCCAGTCACAGGCGGTTCCTGTTGTGTAGATCCAGAGTAAGGGAAGGACACTTCCTGTGCATCTACAGCAGGACCGCCTCCGACTGGGGGAAGGGAGCTTTGTATTCTTATTTATATATATATATATATATTTGGGATATTAACTTTTTCTAATACGGACATTTCATTTATAGAGTTTGGATTTCCATAAGTAGACGCATGGTATAGCTGCCCCTGCAGTGTGTTTATTATTACATGTGTTATTGCTGATCACTGCATTGTATAGATAAATCTTCTTATCTGTGGGGGATCTGCAGAAAGTCTCTTCGCTATTCTCGCTTTTATTTTGTAATCTTCTTCAATTTTCTTATCTTCGTGTTTCTCGGCATCACCTCTGCCGGGTGTTCACTTATTTGCACGTTGTGTAGGAAGCACTTGGCACTTTATGATGAATCTATCGCTTTGGTTATTTACATAACTCACATAGTTTAGAGTCATTTTGCGGATGTACGGTGTAACTGTCTCTGTAGTGCGTTTATTTATTCTGTACAATTTTTTTCTCTTTTGCACTTTATTAATATATCAAATTAAAGCGAAATGATTTTTTTTGAATCTTAAATCTATAGAGATCTCTGTCTGTTCACGTTGTTTACACAGATTTTGAATTTTAGCACCTCTGTAGTGTGTTTATTTATATTACCACTTTTGATATTTTTCTACTTCGCTGAATGAATTCACACTTTATATAAGATTAGATATTTATGTAAATTTCCCTTTTTTTTCTTCACTATTAATTTGTGGAATTAGTTAATGTTTTACCTCCCCTGGAGAGTTACTCTTTATATTTAATGTAAGAGAAGCGCCACACCAACATACTTTATATTTTTAATGGTCAGGTAGGTAGGTCAGTTTGTGTGTAATGGTCAGGTGAGTCGGTGTGTGGGAGGTCAGTGTGTGTGTGTGTAATGGTCAGTGTACATGTAACAGGTGGGTCAGTCTATGTGTAATGGTCAGGTGGACCACATATTGCAAATAGGGTGGAGTCATGCGCGGAGCCAATGGGGGCAGAAAAATTATGTTTTGCCTAGGGGGTGAATAATTCTTGCAGCAGCCCTGCCCCCCTCTATGGCTCTGAGGACTTTGTGGGGAACATGTAAGTGTGTCATGCTGGGTGACCCCCCCATTATCCACAGACCCCCCCCCCGCCAACACCCCTGTCTATGGCTCTGAGGACTTTGTGGGGAACATGTAAGTGTGTCATGCTGGGTGACCCCCCCATTATCCACAGACCCCCCCCCCCCCGCCAACACCCCTGTCTATGGCTGTGAGGACTTTGTGGGGAACATGTAAGTGTGTCATGCTGGGTGACCCCCCCCATTATCCACAGACCCCCCTCCCCCAACACCCCTGTCTATGGCTGTGAGGAGTTTGTGAAGTGATGGGTGTTGGTGAAAAGGATGAAATGATGGATTTGTGGAAAAGCCTCTATTAGTGCGGACACTACAACTATGGATATGATGGGATATCAGTCCTTGGAGCGCCATCTCTTGGATATACTGACACACTGCATGGGACATGGACCAACGTTTGATAGGACAAGCATCTAGCTGGATACAATCGCTATGTATATGACCGGCAAAACCAATCTCACCGCACTCTGAAGAGATCACCAAACAACCCGCCATCGCTAAGTCACCAAACCAGCTTTGTGTATGATGAATGGCGGCTTCAATAGTCTAGAGGAGCCACCTACCCGCTGTGCCACCTCGCCTGAGGGTTCCCCTCAATAGACTTGGCTTTGTCCATCTGATGACTCCGGATTGCCGCGTCCATCAAATCTATTGGGTGTCGGTCACTTCCCATTTATGCCGGACGGGAAAACCAGCGAGAAGCCCTTTATAAAGAAGAGCTGTGTATACATGGAGAGGAGATCATCTCCTTTCCTCACAAAAAATGCTCTGAACTTTTCCAGATTTTTCATGTTTCTTTTCTCCTCTTTTTTCGGAGGTTTTTGTTGATACTTGTGAGTGACTTGTGAGGTTTTGGTTCCATTATCTGTGCTCAGGTCTCAGGCCCATTGAATTGTCTGATTGTGAACAATTCTGTATAACGGCATCACACTGCCCCCTACAGGAAGCTGACAGTACAGCCCTTACCTAAGGTAGGTGTGTGGGGAGCGCTCCTTATCAAAGCGGGGGAGGGGTTCCCGGACTGCATATTTCACCTGCACTGTGGGGGGGATGGACTATATGGAATGTTTTCTTTGGGGGGGACATAGAACTAGTGGAAGTCATTTTCTATCTCTGGGACTTCCCTTCTTCTATGGTGTAAGGGATTCGGGGATTTTACATGCACAATTCACCAATCTCTTCACCACCCATCGCCGGGGCCCCGATGCCTCGCTGCAGCCTCCACCATGTGTGCTGGTGAAGAAGGGCGGAGTCATCTCTGACACCATGTGACATCACGTGGCCGCGTCATAACGATCGTACCACAAACCATTTATCGGGGGAGGGTTGTTTCCAGGTAAGTTCTCCTCGATGTTTCTAACCGCTTGGTGACCGGCTCACGCCGATATACCTCGGCAGAAGGGCCCCTACAGGCAGATTACCGGACCTGTACCTTGCCCTTTAAGAAGCGGTTTGCGGGCGTGCACGCCCCGAGCACCGGGAGTGTGATGGCGGGTCCCTCAGACTCCATGTCCGCGGGGATACCCACCATCGTCTCCCGGAGAGGAAGAACGGGGGAGGGGCCGATGTAAAGAAGAATCTCCCCGTTCTGCCCAGTGACAGGACACAGATCTCTGATCCCTGTGATTGGAGCGCTGATCAGTGTCACACACAGCCCCTCCCCCCACAGCTAGAAACACGCCCCTAGGACACACTTCACCCCTACAGCGCCACCTAGTGCTTAACCCCTTCACTGCCACTCACATTTACACATTAATCAATGCATTTTTAATCGCGCTGATCGCTGTATAAATGACAATGGTCCCAAAATAGCTCCAAAAGTGTCCGATGTGTCCGCCGTAATGGCGCCGTCACCATAGAAATCGCAGATCAGATCACCGACCATTACTAGTAAAAAAATAATAATAAAAATACCATCAAACCATCCAATATTCTGTAGACACTACTTTTGCGCAAACCAATCAATAATCGCTTATTGCAATTTTTTTCCCCACAATAAGTATTAGAATAGGTAGGTGTCCTCACATCCAGTGTTTAGAATAGGTAGGTGTCCTCACATCCAGTGTTTAGAATAGGTAGGTGTCCTCACATCCAGTGTTTAGAATAGGTAGGTGTCCTCACATCCAGTGTTTAGAATATGTAGGTGTCCTCACATCCAGTGTTTAGAATAGGTAGGTGTCCTCACATCCAGTGTTTAGAATAGGTAGGTGTCCTCACATCCAGTGTTTAGAATAGGTAGGTGTCCTCACATCCAGTGTTTAGAATAGGTAGGTGTCCTCACATCCAGTGTTTAGAATAGGTAGGTGTCCTCACATCCAGTGTTTAGAATAGGTAGGTGTCCTCACATCCAGTGTTTAGAATAGGTAGGTGTCCTCACATCCAGTGTTTAGAATAGGTAGGTGTCCTCACATCCAGTGTGTAGAATAGGTAGGTGTCCTCACATCCAGTGTTTAGAATAGGTAGGTGTCCTCACATCCAGTGTTTAGAATAGGTAGGTGTCCTCACATCCAGTGTTTAGAATAGGTAGGTGTCCTCACATCCAGTGTTTAGAATAGGTAGGTGTCCTCACATCCAGTGTTTAGAATAGGTAGGTGTCCTCACATCCAGTGTTTAGAATAGGTAGGTGTCCTCACATCCAGTGTTTAGAATAGGTAGGTGTCCTCACATCCAGTGTTTAGAATAGGTAGGTGTCCTCACATCCAGTGTTTAGAATAGGTAGGTGTCCTCGCATCCAGTGTTTAGAATAGGTAGGTGTCCTCACATCCAGTGATTAGAATAGGTAGGTGTCCTCACATCCAGTGTTTGTCTTGTAGTTCTGTCTGATATTCTATTCCATTCCCTCGCTGAACACAACCGGCATTGTCCATGTCACTGGTCGCTTCTCCTCGCAGGACTCCGCACAACTCTTCTCCCTTTATATGACATTCATCAAAGTGCTTCTTTCCACAATCTCATCACAACTCTTAGGAGGAGTTGGAGACACAATGGGGGTTGTTTGCAGGGGGCGGATCCACTTTGGGGGGCGCTTGGGGTAAATCTGAGGGGTGGATCTAAAATGAGGGGAAGCTCTGCTGATTTTATCATCCAGTCATGTACAAGATAAAATGCTGTATTTTATTCTCCTGGCATGTCCCCCTCGGATCTGCAGTGACGGCACTTCTGGGGGGGTTTCGGGGGGTTTCGGGGCGCTTTGCACTTGTGGTGGGGGGGGGATTCACCTTTAGTAAATAACCCCCCAATGACTTTCCACACAATTCTCACTTTTGGTGAGGAGTTCTGAGAAGGTTTTTAGAAGCTGTTTATATCGCTATTCAACACAAAGAGAAATTGCCCCGGAGACTTTAGATGAGGTGAGCGCTACTAAGACCATAAAAGTAAGAAGAGTAAGTACAGTATATATGTTTATATTCAGTAATAATATTACAAGTATATTGTCATCAGAGAAAGACACTTACTACAAGGTACATAAAACTGGATTGAATACAAGTAGTAGTAGTATTGTGTATGAAGTAATAGTAGTAGTAGTAGTAGTAGTATTGTGTATGAAGTAGTAGTAGTAGTAGTATTGTATATGAAGTAGTAGTATTGTGTATGAAGTAATAGTAGTAGTAGTAGTAGTAGTAGTATTGTGTATGAAGTAGTAGTAGTATTGTGTATGAAGTAATAGTAGTAGTAGTAGTAGTAGTATTGTGTATGAAGTAGTAGTAGTAGTAGTAGTAGTAGTAGTATTGTGTATGAAGTAGTAGTAGTAGTAGTAGTAGTAGTATTTTGTATGTAGTAGTAGTAGTAGTAGTAGTAGTAGTAGTAGTAGTAGTATTGTCTATGAAGTAGTAGTAGTATTGTGTATGAAGTAATAGTAGTAGTATTGTGTATGTAGTAGTAGTAGTAGTAGCAGTAGCAGTAATAGTATTGTGTATGAAGTAGTAGTAGTAGTATTGTGTATGTAGTAGTAGTAGTAGCAGTAGTAGTATTGTGTATGAAGTAGTAGTAGTAGTATTGTGTATGAAGTAGTAGTAGTAGTATTGTGTATGAAGTAGTAGTATGTAGTAGTATGTAGTAGTAGTAGTAGTAGTAGAAGTAGTAGTAGTATTGTGTATGAAGTAGTAGTAGTATTGTGTATGAAGTAGTAGTAGTATT